>NC_057344.1:109526777-110155777 GCF_016509475.1 Prionailurus bengalensis
TCAAAAAGAGGGTCTGGGAAGCCTCTCAGATGAAGCGATGTTAACAATAGAGAGCAGAGAGGCACCTGAGTGGCTCATCTGGTTAAGCTTCTGACTTCAGCTCAGGTCATGGTCTCATGGTTTGCGCTGTGCTCCTGAGGTGAAAGCCCTACGTTGGGTTCTGCGTTGACAGCACAGAGCCTGATTGCGATTCTCTGTCTCCCTCTCTCTCTCTGCCCCACCCCCGCACCCTTCCTCCCTCTCTCTCTCTCTCCCTTAAAGTACATAAATAAACTTAAAAAATTATTTTAAAAAATGGGTAGCAGATGCAGTGTGAGTAAACTGTAAGAAATAATATTAGATACAAACAAGTAGGTAGGCCTGACTACAAGTTTCAGGTTTTTGAACTTGATCATTTATGTAAGGGAATCAGAGAATTTGTCATAAGAGAAACAATTTCATGGTGCTATAATACTTGAAAATTAATCCATCATTGCTTTTTAGGGTAGATTAGAGTCAGGAAAAGGGCATTATGACTGAAGGGTGAAGCCTGGGAAACAAGTCAACAGGCTCCGTCAATGTTCACACGTGACGTCATTATGAATTGCAAAAAGTGGGAGTGGAAATAAAATGAAACATAAAGGGATAAATATCACCTCCAAAGAAGAACCATCAGTGTTTGCTGAAGCCAGAAAGACAGATACATTCAAACAATTTAAGAAATATGTATTTAATTTTTAATGTGCCATGGCTTCCAAGAGTTTTCAACACAACATTAAAAAAGAATGTCTAAGTTTGCCAAAAAGATTCCCTTTCTATAGCTCTGCTATATATTATGCAGAGTTAGTTTCCATCTGAGAAACTAACATTAAAAAAAGCTAACATAAAAACTAACATGCATCCAACAGAGATTCACAGACTACCTGCTACATACATGCCAAATAATGAGCTCAGTACCACCAGAAGGAAATTAAGCTTGAGTGATTTATTTTGTTTGTGAAATAGTACCTTACTCTAAAATAATGCCCTGAAGAAGCTATTTAAAGGCCGAGTATTAGTAACTCACTCAGGAAAACATGGTAACATCTTTTCTAAACCCCACAAGCTCCTTTTTATCAGCGCCAAGTGGAATACTACAAACTACTACTCCCTGATATCATATGACTTAGCACGATTTTTTTTTCCCCAAGGATTTTTCTGACTAATTGCCCCAAATATAATTCAAGTGGCTTACTTAGGTGCTTTATCATTCACCAATACTCTGTAACTATTAAAATTTAAACTTAGGTTGACCGTATTTCTTTCTGTCCTCCTGAACACAAGTGCTCGATCACCTAAGAACTGCATTTGATGTCACTGCCATTACCTTGCATCCAGACATTGTTTTTACAACTTAATATATATAAAACTATCAGAGAAAGTGTGACCATGCATCTTGAGTCCTGGGCCCTTCAACCAAAATTATACAAACTAAAATACTATTAAAATAATAAGAACCTAAAAGGTTTTTTTGTTTTTCTTTCAAAACTCCCAATGGTGATTTCCCATTTTAGAAAAAAAGAAGAGACCTACAGATAATATTTCCCAAAAGAAAAGCACCATATTTGGCATTAAAAAAATTATCTAAAATGCAAGAGGAGAGTGTCTTTAATCAGGTAATTCCACACCCCTACTTATTTTTCTATGACTTATCTATGGGCCTTTAAAACTACATGTTTTCTGAAATAAATACATTTTTCTCATAAACTAACCAAATGTCAAACAGCAAACTTAAATCCCATTGCTTACAAACTAAAATAGCTATGAAAGAGAAAGGTGACATAAATGAAGTTTTATTTACTGAATTGTTGAGTGCTAGTTTATTCAGCTGTCTAGGCTGGGTGATTTATTATACAGCTGCTCATTCAAGTGAAAATATAGGAATAGAATTCAGGAAGCAAAACAGTCAGAGGCTAACGAGTTGGTAAAAAGAACAGCTAAAGAATCTCCTACTTCAAAGAACATATCAATAAAATTCTAACTAAAAAAAATTGTAACATCATGTTCTCTTGATAAAGCTAATAACTACTGATTACTGAGCATCTAGAATATGGTCATGGCATTAAATAATGTGCTTTAATCACTCTACCATCCCATTTAGAAGGCAAAACATCACCATAAGACAGTTTTCCCATACATAGATGAGAAAACTGCAGGCTCAGAGTCCTAATATTTCAAAGACAGAAATGACAAATAAACAAACAAAATGCAATAACAAAAGAAAAACAAAAAAACTTCACCAAGGTTAATGTAAGTTGAAAAACCTCCATCATCTTCCTGCCAGTCATTGCTGCATCAGACATTACAATTGTATTAAATATGTGAAGCCCATGTTAACAACTTCAAGAGGAGACTATTACCCAGAATATAGATAGCACTAACTCCCATATCTACTATCTTACAAACCATAATGAGCCCACTTCCTCCTCTTATTGATGTTTATTTATTTTTCCTTAATAGGAATTTCTATATACTTAAAAACTATAGGGGCGGGGCACCTGGGTGGCTCAGTCAGTTAAGTGTCCGACTTCGGCTCAGGTCATGATCTCGCTGATTGTGAGTTTGAGCCCCGCAAAGGGCTCTGTGCTGACATCTTGGAGCCTGGAAACTGCTTTGGATTCTGTGCCTCCCTCTCTCTCTGCCCCTCCCCCACTGGCTTTCTGTCTCTCTCAAAAATAAGTAAACATTAAAAATTTTTTCAACTATGAAGTTTCCTTTTGTTATAACATTTCAAATTCACTTTTTAAATTATCAGTTATGTTGTAATATCTTTCAGTACACAGGTAAATGAAAAAAATATAATGATTATAAATTTTTGTTTTTCTGTCAAATTGTAAGTGAAGATGAGATGACTAATTCAGGCAATGGAGAAATTTAGAATCTATAATTCCTTCAAGTTTAACTGCATCTGTTTTAGGTTCTAAATATCTAATAAAATCCCAGGCATGCAGTGCTGGTTTAGCATGCAAAAATACATTATTATAATCTATTACATTAATAAGCTAAAATAGAAAAATCACACGATCATATCACAGATGCAGAGAAAATACTTGACAAAATCTAACACACATTCATGATAAAAACTCTTAGTAAACTAGGACTCGAGACGTATAACCTCAACTTGATAAACAATTTTTACAAAAAACCTACAACTAAAATCATACATAATGGTGAGAGACTAGAAGGTTTCCGACTTAAATCAGGTACAAGTCAAGGATGTCCCTCTCACTACTCTTTTTCAATACTGCACTGCAAGTCCTAGTTAATGCAACAAGGCAAGAAAAGGAAATTTAAATATATAGATTTGGAAGGAAGAAACTGTCTTTATTCATAGATGACATAATTATCTCTGCTGAAAATCCAAAATAATCAACAAACTAACTCCTAGAACTAAGTGATATCAAGGTTTCAAGATACAAGGTTAATATACAAAGTCAATCACTTTCCTATACACTAGCAATGAACAAGTGGAATTTGAAGTTAAAAAGAGAGTACTAGGAGCACCTGAGTGGCTCGGTCAGTTAAACATCCAACTCTAGATTTCAGGTCTGGTCATGATCTCACAGTTGTGAGATCAAGCCCAGCATCAGGCTGCATGCTTTGTGTGAAACCAGCTTAAGATTCTCTCTGTCCCTCTCCCTCTTCCCCCCACCACCCACCCACATGCAGACACTCTCTCAAAAAAAAAAAAAAAGTGTAATTAAAGTACCATTTAAATTTGTATCTCCAAAAATGAAATGCTTAGGTATAAATCTAACAAAATATGTATAGGATCTATATGAGAACAACTACACAGCTCTGGATGAATGAAATCAAAGAAATGCTAAATAAATAAAGAGATATTCCATGTTCATGGGCAAAAAGAACCAAGATTGTCAAGATATGAGTTTTTCTCCAACTTTATCAAATTCCCAGAAAGTTATTTTGTGGATATCAACAAATGATTTTAAAATTTATATGGAGAGTCAAAAGACCCAGACTAGTCAGCATAATCTTGAAGGAGGGGAACAAAGCTGGAAGATCCTATCTGACTTCAAAACTTACTGTAAAGCTGTAGTAATCAAGTCAGTGTGGTACTGACAAAAGAACAAATAGGTCAATAGAACAGAAAAGAGAGCCCAGAAGTAGATCTCCATATAGTCAATTTGTTGAAGAACAAAGGAGCAAAGGCAGTACAATGGAGCAAAGATGGCCTTTTCAACAAATGGTGCTGGACCAGTTGGACATCCACAGGCAAAAAAAATGAATCTAGATAGAGAATTAGACCATTCACAAAAATGAACTCAAAATGGATCACAGATCTAAATGTAAAACACAAACCCAGTAAGCTCCTAGAAGATAACAGAGGGGAAAACCTAGATGATCTTGGGGATGGTGATGCCTTTTTAGATACAATGACAACAGCACAATCCATGAAAGAAAGAATGGATAAACTAGGCTTCATTAAAATTGAAGCTTCTGTGAAAGACAATTTCAAGAGAATGAAAAGACAAGCCACAGTATAGGAGAAAATATTTGCAAAAGACACATCTGAAAAGAACTGTTGTCCAAAATATACAAAGACCTCTTGAAAACTCAACAACAAGAAAACAAATATCCTGATTTTAAAATGGGCCAAAGACCTGACCCAACACCTCACCAAAGAAGATATACAGGTGACAAATAAGCATATGAAAAAATGTTCCACATCATATTTCATCAGGGAAAAAAACAAATTTAAATAACAAGAAGGTACTACTACAACCTATCATAATGGCCAAAATCTGGAACAATGACAACACCAAATGTTAGCAAGGATTTGGAGCAGCAGGAACACTTATTTAATGCTGGTGGGAGAGCAAAGTAGCACAGGCACTCTGGAAGACAAACAACCTCATGGTTTCTTACAAAAATAAACATATTTGTAAAATATGACCCAACAATCACACTGCTTAGCATTGATCCAAGAGAATGAAAACTTATGTCCACACAAAAACACACATATGGATGTTTACAGCAGCTTTATTCGTAATTGCTAAACTTGGAAGCAACTAGCATGTCCTTGAGTAGGTAAGTGAATAAATGAACTGTGGTACATACAGTCAATTAAATATTTTTCAACACTAAAATGAAATGAGCTCCTGAGCTATGAAAAGACACAGAACTTTAAAAGCATATTACTAAGGCAGAGACATTAATCTGAACAAGCTACATACAATATAATTCCAACTATTTGACATTGTGGAAAAGGCAAAACTATAGATAGATCAGTGATTGCCAGGGATTGGGGGGAAGGGATGAACAGGCAGAGCACAGAGAGTTTTTAGGGCAGTGAAACTATTCTGCATGATACTATAATGATGGATGCAAATCATTATACATTTGTCCAAACCCAAAGCAAGTGCAACACCAAGAATGAACCCTGCTGTAAATTATGGACTTTGTGTAATTATAATGTATCAATGTAAGTTCATTAATTGTAACAAACATACTACTCTGGTGGGGGATGCTGATAGTCGGGGAGGCTATGCATGTGTAGGGGCAGGGCATCTATGGGCATTCTCTGTACCTTTGACTCAGTTTTGCAGTGGAATATACAACAGCTCTAAAAAAATAAGTCTTTTAAAATAATTTTTTACAATCGTTTTCTCCCCCCTTCTCTCATTTTTCTATCAATATACTTCAATGGTTAGTCCCTCCTTTTATGAATCAGTAAATACTATCAATATACTTGGGTCTTATTTCATTGTAACCCCAGTTAATGTGTATGAACAAACCTATGTCTAACAACCATCAAAATCTGTAGACATCAAACTAACTTTTCTTTTCTCTTTTCTTTTCTTTTTTCTTTTCTTTTCCTTTTCCTTTTCTTTTCTCTCTCTGTCTCTCCCTCCTTCCTTCCCTCCTTCCCTCCTTCTTTCCTTCCTTCCTTCCTTCCTTCCTTCCTTCCTTCCTTCCTTCCTTCCCTCCCTCCCTCCCTCCTAAGAGATTGAGAGAGAGAGCACACACCTGAGCAGGGGAGGGGCAGAGAGAGAGAGAGAGAGAGAGAGAGAATCTGTGGCAGGCTCCACACTCAGCACGGAGTCCGACACAGGGCTCTGTCTCAGGACCATGGGATCATGACCTGAGATGAAATCAAGAGTTGGATGCTTAACCGACTGAGCCATGTAGGCACCCCTTTTCTTTCTAACATTATATTTTGACAAATTTATAGACCTAATATTTTATAAATGACTAAGATAACTTTCTCACCACTTGTATGAACTGCAACCTATGATTATGTCATAGGACAGTTACCAGACCAAAATTTAATATAATCCAATTCAAGTATTGCTTTGTTTGTGGAAATAAAAACAAAGTGAGATTAAGCAAAGAGGGACATATCTCTTAGAAGGATGGAGGAAAGGGAAGGAACAAGTTAATAATGATACTGTATTTTAAGATAACATTATTATCTATGAAGATAGCAATTCTACCAACAGTAGGCCTTGTGTGGTTCTTTTTCAGCAATTGATTATTAGCTGACAAAGATTAATTACAAATTATTAATTAAAACTTCATCCTTAGCCTTTCTAAAGGCTATTAATTTTAGGTAATGAATTTAGATTTTGCCTGTCAGTTTTTGAACACAGCAACATCAAAAGCTTACCAGAATTTCTCCACAGAAATCCCTCTAAGATTGGCAACAATAATTAAAGTGTCATGAAAACCAAGGCTTCACAATTTTAAGACGAGGCTATCCTGTCCTTTTGGTGATATTTTCTAGGACAGATCTTTAAAATGAATAAAATCCAGCAATACAGGAGTGCCTGCCTGGCTCAGTTGGTCGAACATGTGACTCTTAGTCTTGGGATTGTGAGTTCGAGTCCCATGTTGGGGTTAGAGATTACTTAATTATGTGACCCATGTATACTTGTTTTACTCTAATACTATTTTTTAAAATACTCTTTTATTTTGGATGGCTGCTAATATTTACTGGAGTCAACAACTATAACTTTATTCTTCTTGAAAAATATTACAGAACTGGGAACCTGAGTAAATGTTCTCTTCTAAGAAAAATTCTTAGGAACTTTTCTCTTCTAGTATCTCTCTACATGAAAATTATCCATCTATGAGATCATCATAGTGAAAGGGAAAACGTACTGAAGGTCACACAAAAGGAAAGTCAACAATTTGTGTTTTATGCATCCAATAAAGCATCCATTATCTCCGTTCCAGTTCAATGTTTACCTGTGAGCCACTTTTCCTCTCAATAGCTATTTCTGGGAGATAACACTAGGCAACCAAGGGAAACTAAGTCTACATGTGCCATGCACTTACAATTTACTTTATTTAGTTTTTATTTTCATTTTTAAATTTAATTTTATTATTTATTTATTATTTATTTTTTGAGAGAGAGAGAAAGAGCATGAGTGGGGGAGAGGCAGAGAGAGAAGGTCAGAGGATCTGAAGTGGGCTCTGTGATGGCAGCAGTGACCCTGATGTGGGGCTCGAACTCATGAACCATGAGATCATGACCTGAGCCAAAGTCAGGTGCTCAACTGACTGAACCACCCAGGTGCTCCTATTTTATATTTTAAAGTTTTATTTTTATTAGTTTTGAGAGAGAGCATAAGTGGGGGGTTAGAAAGAGTGGGGGGGGGCAGGGGATCTGAAGCAGGCGCTGTGCTGGCAGCACAGAACCCAACACGGGGCTCAAACTCACGAACCATGAAATCATGACCTGAGCCAAAGTCAGATGCTCAATCAACTAGGCCACCCCGGTGTCCCTACCTCATTTAGTTTTACAACAAAATTGCTTTTCTTATTTCATGGATAAAGAAGTTGAGATTCAGAGAAATTAAATAACTTCTCCTATAACCTAAAACTAGTAATTAAAACACAGGTTTGCCTTGTGTTAAAGTCTGTGCCCATTCCTGTTCCAGGAGGCCTCCTTAGTTAGGTCAGTTCCAACAAAGATGGTTTCCAAAAGGAAAAGTCAAGGAATGATTAACGAAGAAAAGGTAAAGCAAAGAAGTGGAGAAGATTACAGGGTTTAGATTCTTTATTCCAAATTACTTAGAGCCCAGCAAGACTGCCTTTCCTGGCACCACTTTCAGAGCACTCAGACTCTGCCTTAACTGTGTGTCTAGGCATAACGGGAAAACGAAAGTTAAACAGAAGATCCAGGGACACCAGAATGTCCACAAGACCAGGTTTGGGGATGGCAAGCCCTTCCAGTTTTTGAATGGAGGGTATGGGTAATATTCCATTTGGTCATGGCATTAAGAACAATACCTAACCCTCAATAACTATTCGGTGACAGAATTGATGAATGGATGAAATGAGTGAACGGAGTCTGATAAAGAGGGTGACAGAGCTCCGGAGACTGCTGGTCTTTATTTCCACTTGGGAGTTTTCTTTCACAGCTGGAACTAGCACTAGATCCCACCAGGCTATATACCTAACAGATTGCATTTAAGATCCTTTACAGTTTTATGGACTATGATGTTTTATCCTGCATTTCCAGCACATAATGGAGTACCTGGCACATGGCAGGCACTCAACAGATTGCTCAATAAGTGAATGAATGAATAAATAAACCAAAGATATAGGTATGAAGCAGACTGGGCATTTTCTTTTATAAGTATGAAGTACTGTTCTCAGTCAAGATCCTCATAAGACTAGAAAAGTCTGAGAGACCTAGAAATCATCAGTGAGCATGGGAAGGAAGCTAAAAAAATCCTCTGCAGTTTAAGCGATATCTAAGAATGACAGCTGAACCTGAGTACGGAGGTGCTGGTGACAGACGATCTATAAAATTTAGTGAAATCGTGAAATGCAAAAGAGAATTCATTGCTCAAATAAACAGCTTGTGGGAGGGAATAAGTACTTTCCAATAAGTAGAGAACATTCAGCATGAACCAAAGATCAGAACGACCTGAAATGTGAGCCTCAGTGGTAGCAGAAGGTGGACCTCGCTCCCTGTCAAAGAGATGAGTTTTAAAATGGGAGAACGCACAGTGCCTCATGCATGGTGACTATCAACAAATTATGGAAATGATACAAAGGAAAAGAAAAGAGAGATGGAGGGGAGCGAAGTGGGGAGAGAAAAACAGATGACTGTCCCTCAAAATGTGCCTAATCTGGGGTGTTTCCTTCCAATTCCTCTCATGGAGCTTTGGTTCTGGGCATGCTCCAAAGGGTCTTGCTCTAAGGCAGTGGTCTTACTCAAAAAGCATTTCCATAACCCAGATCCAGGAAGACTACAGTGGAACATCCTTAGGACTCTAAGGGAAAAAGCACTTACTGGACCCTGTTCCTTATCCCTAGGTTCTAATGCCAAACTCTCCAGATGCCTGGCATTTCCGGAGTACTTCCAAATGTCATTTAGTGTGATTACAAGTTTCATATCTGTCCTTCCCACCAGACTTAAATTCCTTGAGGACACAAGACTGCTTTTGCTAAACTCTGTGGTCCCAGGAGCTAATGTAGTCTCTGGATTTAGGAAAGGGCTCCATGCATATTTGTTAAGAAAATGAAAAATGACCTAAATATTTCTAAGTGTTATTTTACGGTCAGATCATAATGATAAAAGCATTTTGATGTTTTCACGCAAATAAAGCAAGTACCACATGTCATTCTAAACCTACATCATTTACATTCTATTGGAAAATTGGTTGCAAGAAATCTGGCAGAGTTTTGAAACATATAATATTAATCTGGTAGAAGGCATATGTGAGTAACATATTTTGGTTTATGGTTCTAAAGGTTAGTATGGCCCAAACTCTTTGTTTTGTGAATGAATAAACTTGGCCTATCTTGATGAAGGATTTCTAGATCCTTGGCCTCAGTACAGATACAACTACCTGAAGCCTATTGTGAACTGTATCATACTTATAAAGCACGTTACGCATTTCTGTCCCTGATTACACAAAAAATATATAACATACGAACCCAGTTCTATCTTTGTGTCACTATAACAGAGAGATATCCTGAGGGTCTACAACACTAAATGGCCCAAGAAGGCTATGCTGTATGAATGACTTAAAGTCTTCCTACAGTTATTCTGGAAGGGTCTCAAGTTACCAGATTGTCACATTTCACTGTTTTCAGCATGCCTATCTCAAAACTTATTTGCTCTTTTAATCTTATTTATCTCTTAATCTTCTTCTTTTAGTGGGCTTGAGAAGAAAATAACCAAGCTGTTTTGAAGGTACATAATTAAGAGTGAATGAACTCTGAGTCAAGAAGACCTAAAGGTATCCATTGGGAGTCAAGTAAATGAACTTTAGTTCCTGGACATTTTGGCATTGATTTGGCTTCTCAAATGTCCTTTTGACTTGCTTTTTTAGCTCTTGGTTGTCATCCAGATGAATAAGACTGCCAGAAAGAGCCTGTCGGTAATTGGAGTTAGAAAGAAATGGCATCCGAACTCAGATCTCCACTAAATGTTCTCTTAAAAGTGCAGCCTGTCTTAGGTAAATGATATATCTTTCAAAATTCATCACCTATAGTTCTTACATAATGCCTCAATAATCCTTTGCTTTTATATAATCCTCTATAATTGATAGATACCTATAAATGTTATTTAAACTGATCTTCAGTGAACATTTTTGATACAGACAAAAATCTTCTTCTCCTTTTATGACTAAGAAAACTGCACTTGAGAAATTCTTATGGACAAGCCTCACGAAGACAAAGCTAGTAAGTGGCAGAGAGGGGACTCACACTCCAGTCTCCTGACTTCCAGGACACTTCTGCCACTGCAGTGACACAGGTTTGACTATATGAATTAGTGGAGCAGAGGTGGTCTACAAAGGTTACTAATAGCAACACCACACTACTAAGAAGTGTGCACTTGTTGAATTTCAGAGAATCATTACCTTATTACTTCTCCAAATGCATATTCCTGAAGGAAAAAACATTTTCAACAAAATCTGTGCCATTTAAACACTCAAAATGTATTTAAGTATTTTCTGCACACCTCGGCTTCTCAATGTAGTATTGTTACCTGTCTGGCCCATTTAATCCTCAAAGCAAAAAGGCAAAGTCCAGTCTACAAGAGCGGTAGGCACACATTTTATGACCACCATGTCAGGCCTGGGAACATTCCTGTTCTCTCTGAACTCACAATGACTGTGAGATCCAGTGCTGACAAAGCTAAAAATGCTGCATTTCCTCCTCCCTAGAAAAAGTTTGAACCCTTAGGAGTATAACCACCCAGGGTCACCTGGTTGGCTCACTTGGTTAAGTCTCTGACTTCTGCTCAGGCCATGATCTCACAGTTCATGTGTTTGAGCTCTGTATCCAGCTCTCTGCTGTCAGCACAGAGCCTGCTTCGGATCCTCAGTCCTCTTCTCTCTCTCTGACCCTCCCACACTGGTTCTCTCCTTCTCTCTCTCTTTCAAAATAAATAAAAAATAAACTTAAAAAATAAAAAATAAATTAAAAAATTAAGAGTATAACCACCCATATGAGTGAGCACTAAGAACTGATATTAAGGATACACAGTGTGCCCTTCATCCCCGGGAACCATTACCTCTGCCTTTTACTAACCAGACTAATAATGCTACTGCTATTGATTCTTCTGACTTATGTCTTACTGTCACTAGACCTCCAATTTCAGTATAAAATATTCACTACTTCTAGAAAGGTAATACATTAAATTGCTGTCGGCCATTAACACAGCACTAAACAAATTTCTTAGACTTGATCTTTGCTACTGCTAACTGCATCTGAAACAAGGTGGTTTTAGTAAAAGAATAGGAGATGGGGATTTGGGAACATAAGGCAGTCTGAGCCACAGTTAAGGCTGACTGAGGTGCTACAGAGGTGTTGCTGGCGCCAGGGTTCCGATTAGGGGGAAAGCAAAGCAGAGGGGAAGAGAGCCTTAGAAAGATTCTGGGTGGTGGGGGCTTGGGGCCAGTCAGGCCGGTGGGGGCCATTGCTGAAATGGAGCGAATAAAGAAAGTGAAGAATAGAAAGAGAAATCAAAAGGTCACATGTTAACTATGGCAATTTTTTACTAAGGCTGGCCACATTTTAGAGAAATTATGAAATTTGGTGAAGGGATGATATTGCTAAATTATTCCTAGCAGGTTAAAACATTTTGTTAAAGATTGCCTGCTTTACGTACTCAACACAAATGCGTATTAATGAAACCAGTAATGTGCAAAGATTATTTATTTATGGTTTTCAAACAAAAATGGTATTGTATCAACTCCACTGGGTACGCTTTGTCCAGTTTGATGTTCTAATTAGCAATTCTTAGCATGATTAAATGCTAAATACACAGCTGTGTGAGGCTTCAGCTGGTAGTAACCAGTAGTGCCTAATACTGACTTTTTAAAAGAGAAAAACAAAAGTACTCAAATACTGGATACAAAACTTTCGAGGCCTTATTCAGCTGAAAGAAGCAAAGTTATAAATATAAACAGGAGTTATATATAACATGTCGATAAAGCTAAGAGATGTAGTATCTGTCACCTCTGTAGAAAAGCTGTTTGGACTAAAAGAAAATAAGCCAAGCCGAAGGAACTTACTTGGTTGAGCTCACGTTATGACACATTACATATGGATCTCCATTAAATCATCGTAATTTTTAAAAAAGACCTTATTACTAAGTAAGTCTAGAGAGATAAGCTATCTACTCTGAAACATTATTAAAGAAAACCCATATACTTTTTGAAAAAAAGGAACTTTTCTGTATGCACCTGAAAAAAAGTTGTACATATCTAGCACATAAATAACGTCACTCTTTCCTAACTTTCTTCTGGTAACATCCAACATCTATAAATAGCTAAAAAACAGTGGAGATTTTTCTATCTCCATAACAGAAGTGACCCAAATTACATGCGTCAGTATAAATTTCTACCCTTTAAATGGTAAAGATCCTGTAAACAGATCTCATTTGAAGTTTTATTTATGAAGCAAATTACCTAAGGCTTAAATGAAAGAACTGTAAGTTGCAAAAAGAAAACCAAATTCACTGTTTGGTAGGCACAGTAATATAAAACAGGTTAGTACTAAGTGCCTCAGATGATTGCTTATTCTGAATCATAGGTATTTCTGACTAAGCCAAGTTTTTATGCCCTTCCCTAAGCTTTGGCAGCATAGAGGACAAGATCCCTCCTTCTAACTTCTCTATATAATATTCAACTAAGTATGTACTTTACCAAAATGAAATTAAATCTGCAAAGGCCTTAAGCATTTTCTTATTTCAATTTTTGCCTTTCAGAAGAAACACATTTTGCAAAATCTATTCACAAATTATCTACCATAAAAAGCTAAAAGACCAGAATTTTTCAAGTGAGAAGAAACCAATGTATATATATATATGGCTTGTGTCCTAAAATTCTCTTTGAGATTACAGTTCAAGAAGAAAAATAAAACTTGTTCAATAAAAGTAGTAATTCAATTATATTCTCTGGGAACTATCTATCATGCTACTGGAAGCCAAAAGAAAGCTGGAGTAGCCATACTTATATCAGACAAACTAGACTTTAAATTAAAGGCTGTAACAAGAGATGAAAAAGGGCATTATATAATAATTACAGGGTCTATCCATCAGGAAGAGCTAACAATTATAAATGTCTATGCACTGAATACCGGAGCCCCCAAATATATAAAACAATTACTCATAAACATAAGCAACCTTATTGATAAGAATGTGGTAATTGCAGGGGACTTTAACACCCCACTTACAGAAATGGATAGATCATCTAGACATACAGTCAATAAAGAAACAAGGGCCCTGAATGATACATTGGATCGGATGGACTTGACAGATATATTTAGAACTCTGCATCCCAAAGCAACAGAATATACTTTCTTCTCGAGTGCACATGGAACATTCTCCAAGATAGATCATATACTGGGTCACAAAACAGCCCTTCATAAGTATACAAGAATTGAAATTATACCATGCATACTTTCAGACCACAATGCTATGAAGCTTGAAACCAACCACAGGAAAAAGTCTGGAACCTCCAAAAGCATGGAGGTTAAAGAACACCCTACTAAAGAATGAGTGGGTCAACCAGGCAATTAGAGAAGAAATTAAAAAATATATGGAAACAAACGAAAATGAAAATACAACAATCCAAACGCTTTGGGATGCAGCGAAGGCAGTCCTGAGAGGAAAATACATCACAATCCAGGCCTATCTCAAGAAACAAGAAAAATCCCAAATACAAAATCTAACAGCACACCTAAAGGAAATAGAAGCAGAACAGCAAAGGCAGCCTAAACCCAGCAGAAGAAGAGAAATAATAAAGATCAGAGCAGAAATAAACAATATAGAATCTAAAAAAAACGGTAAAGCAGATCAATGAAACCAAGAGTTGGTTTTTTGAAAAAATAAACAAAATTGACAATTATATTCTCTGGAAGAAAATGAATTGTCTGTATTGTGCAAAATAAAACCAAATGATGGTGTGAATTAAAAAAAAAATTTAATGTTTATTTATTTTTGAGACAGAGAGAGACAAAGCATGAATGGGGGAGAGGCAGAGAGAGAGGGAGACACAGAATCTGAAACAGGCTCCAGGCTCTGTGCTGTCAGCACAAAGCCCGACGTGGGGCTCGAACTCAGGGACCACGAGATTGTGACCTGAGCCCAAGTCAGATGCTTAACCAACTAAGCCACCCAGGCGCCCCTGAATTTTTAATCATAAATTCTTATAAGACCAAAACTACTCACCTTAATACTATTTCTTTTTTTTTTTAATTTTTTTTTTCAACGTTTATTTATTTTTGGGACAGAGAGAGACAGAGCATGAATGGGGGAGGGGCAGAGAGAGAGGGAGACACAGAATCGGAAACAGGCTCCAGGCTCTGAGCCATCAGCCCAGAGCCTGACACGGGGCTCGAACTCACGGACCGCGAGATCGTGACCTGGCTGAAGTCGGACGCTTAACTGACTGCGCCACCCAGGCGCCCCCTTAATACTATTTCTAATGATAGCTTATGATTTACTAGAAAAATCAAAGCTTTGCTACATATAAATTGTAAAATTCCTTTGCTATAGCTATCCCTTGCCCATCCTCTGTGAGCCCCCACCTTCATGAACTATTACTGAGACTATATCTACACAGAAAGTCTGCTTGACTTCAGTTCTGTCAACATAACTACACCAGAGATCAAAATGTTTTAAAGATACAAATCTACATTTTAATTATGTATGGTGCCTAAAATGTTCTATTCCATATCATCACTGAAGTGGAGGAAACTTAAAAACTAATCCAATCCCGCCCACTGACCTGCCCGCAATTTAATGATAAAGAAATGGGGACCCAGAAAGGTAAAGTGATCTTCCTGAGAACCTCCTTGAGACCTTGAATATATATAATTTCCTGGTTCCCAGTGAGCACTCTTTCAACTTTACCAATGGACCGATGCAGCAGACATAAGAAAATGTTAAAGGAGAGCATAAATTTAGTTTTTTGTTGCTACTTATCTACTCAGTAAACAACTAAAATTGTCCAGTGATGTAGGACCCCTGCATATGTCCCCAACTAACATGTGGAAACACCCAATTCAGCAGTAGTGATAACTGGTGGACTTTCCATTCTTGAAACACTCATTTCTTAGATTCTAAAACACCATTCTTTCCTGGATTTTCCTCACCTCCCCGAGTTCTTGAAGTCTCATCTTCCTTTACAAAGCTTGTACATGGTTGAGTATTGTTGGCTCAAACCAAAGTCCTTCTTTCTTTCCACACCTCTCTGTAAGTAATTTCATGTATTCCTAATGCTTTAGTCCAGTCTCTTGGAAGATGACCCCCACATTTGAATACCCAGCCCTGACTTTTCCTCTCAGCTCTATGCTCATATCTTCAAAGGTCAGTCTGACATTTGTGCTCATAGATCCCTGGTTTCTCAGATTTAATATGTCCAAACTGAACGATGTCTTTTCTCTCAAAAACCCGCTCATCCTTCAGTCTTTCCCTTTAACGAAATGCCTTTGACTGGTTACTCTTGCAGGAAACCTGCTGTTTTCTTAGAATCCCCTTCACCCAACTCCACCCCAGTTAATTCTACCTCCCAAATATACTTGGAAACATCCCTCTTCTCACCAGCCCACCACTTCCATGAGTTATGGCAACATTCACTCAATTGGACCTCATGTCTTCTCTCTCTCCTTCTAACAAGATTTCCCCACAAAGTAACCAGAGCAATTCTTTCTAAAAGAAAATCCAATCACTTTTAACTCACTGAATAAAATCCGAACCCCTTACAGTGTATAAGGGCTTCTGTGAGATGATCTCTGCTCAGCTGTCAATGTTTACCTGAGCCACTTTGCCCTAGCCCCTTGCCTCCTCCTCTTCAGCCTCACTGAACTTTCTCAGGTCTTCAAAATGCACCTTGGGATGATGTGTTCACTGACAGGAATGTTCCCCTCCCGTGGCTGGCTCCAACCTCTCATGAAGCCCTACTTTATCTCCTGAGAAGACTTCTTCGTCTCCATCAATGCACCCTGATGGGTTTCCTCCACAACACTTTAGTGCTGAAATTATGGATCTTATTAATTTATTTACATCTTTATTAATCATTTCTCCCATCAGACTCTAAGTGGCACAAACAAAGAAACCGGGACTTGCACTTAATATTGCTAGTTCAGTGCCTGGTACATTTTAGGCTCTCAGTAAGTACGTACCGAATGCATAACAAAATGGCTATCTATTCCTTTTCTGAACGGCCATCCCTTTGTGATATGCAAAAGCTTCTCACTGCCCCCAACACAAAAAAAGTTCTCAAAGGACCTTGCAGTGAAAAAGAAAATGTCAAGCTGGTTTCACTGCTCCTCATGATGGCCTGGAACTGGTAGTCAGGGAATTTATTTAGCTTCAAAGTTTTAGTAATAATTTGTCCCGCTACTTGAGCTGCTTTGCACTGATAAAAGCTCTGGAAATCTATAGCTTAAAAATAATTTCATCTCATTTTTGCAAAATACATTGGGCAAATACATAGGCTTTTACAGCTGGAAATTACATTAATTCAAAAAATATATATTAAGGCCTATACATGCAGAGTGCTGTGGCATGAGGTATGGAAGTGGGTGGGATATAAAAGATGAGCCAGGACCTCTGCTCTCAAAGAGTTTTGCTTCCTCCATTACTCTTTCTGAAAATGTTCAGTTTTTTAGAACCTAGTGTTCTTATTTCTATTTTTATTTTATTTTGGAGAGAGAGCATGCATGTGAGCAGGGGAGAGGGCTGAGGGAGAGGGAAAGAGAGAATCCTAAGTAGGAACCAAGCTCAGTGTGGAGCCTGATGTAGGGCTCGATACCACAACCCTGGAATCATGACCCGAGCTGAAATCAAGACTCTGAGCTCAACTGACTGAGTCACCCAAACAACCCAGAACCTAGCGCTCTTCTTAAAGCGCTACACAAATTAAATATTTTCAACTGAGATTAAAAGAACTTTTCTCTAACTCGAATTAGGGATAGAACAATTTAACAGGCATTTATTAAGTGGTTGTGATAGTCAAAGAAGTGTAAAATCCGGTCAGCTTACTTGGTAAGTTTATCTTTACTATATCATATATTTGACATTTTTTGATCTAAAAAGCAGAAGCAAATCAAGGGAAATAACATCCTCAACATAGCATAAAGGTTTCCTCTCTTGTATCAGAAGACAATTGTCCCGAGAAGCTATCCTGTCAAAAAGCTACCGTATGAAATAATCTTAATTATATGTAAATGCCCATTTTAATAAGCACTCTTCTCTGAAGCAAACTTTTCAGGAAAAAGGAACACAGGCCTCTCTGTGACCCTCTTTCTTTTCTTCTCTCTCTTTCATATCCCATAGCACTTTTATCTTACAGCACTTTCTATAACGAATGCCTGTTAACAGTCTAATTATATTGGTAGAATCACAACTTTTGAGTCTTCTCCTAAAAGTGGTCCCCTGTAACAGCAGTAAGTGCTGCTTTGCAAAAAATATCTTGACAGAAAGCCAAAGGAAAATGGTGGAGGTACGTGTTTCCCATTCTGGCCCATTCTGTGCCTCATTTGGTAGCACAATTGCTTCTGATTGTATGGAGGGTCTCTTGGGCTGTGACTGCTTTGTGTCCAACGTTTAAAGAATACGCCTCCTTCCACAAATGCCCAGGGTTCTGGTCTGCATAGCTTTGTCATTTTTATTTTGGCACCCAGTTCCTGTTGCTGAGTACAGGCAAATCGCAGGCACTGTGAGCACCTTGCTGCCTCTCCCCTGTGCTTTGTGAAATGATCTTTCTTTGGCACTGTGCTAGGAGGAGTTTCTATACCTCTCTGATTCCAGATGGAATTAGAACACATTCAGGATTAAGAAGTGCCTGAAAAACTCTGTCCCATTACTTCAGTGCCTATTTCTCTTTGGCTGTTTATCCAATTTTCTTGCTATAAGTACCCATTACAAAGTAACCCTCTGCCCCAAGTTGACTCTGGGCATATCAGACAGGAACCAGTATTTTCCTTAAGTACATGTTCAGGATTTGCAAACTTATGAGAGATGCCTTCAAAGTTAAAAAAATAAAGTGGTTCTCATGGCATAAAAATATTTCCTGAGCAAGCAAGCTGACATAAAGACTGCACACTAAAAAATAAATCCTTTCTCATATTTTTTATTTATAGTATGCCAATAATGGGTAGCTGGCATTTATAGAATGCTACATAAAATATATGGCATTCTGTTCACTACTAAATTTTGGATATAAGACTGTAGATAAGAAAAAACGTGATTTCAGCATATAACTTCTTAGAATTTTAGAAAACAGGCATTTTCATAATGTGACTTTAAAATCATAGCCTGCTTTGGGGCCCCTGGGGAACTCAGTCAGTTAAGCGTCCAACTCTTGGTTTTGGCTCAGCTCATGATCTCATGCTTCATGAGTTCAAGCCCCACATCAGGCTCTGTGCTGTCAGTGCATAACCTGATAGGGATTCTCTCTCTCTGCCCCTACCCTGCCTGTGCGCTCCCTCTCTCTCTCTCTCTCAAAATAAATAAAGAAAAACTTAGAAAAATAAAATCATAGTCTGCTTTGATCAAATACTATACGTTAACCTGGGATAAAATACTTTCAGAATGTTGTAAAAACAGAAAAAGAAAATAGTGGAGATGAATGAAGAAATAGGGAAAATAGTTGAGGGTATTCATTCTGAAAAGCATAACTAACTATTATTAACATGGTTGCACACGGACATTCTGTTTAGGACTGTGTCTTAAAGCAATGGTTGATAATTCAATAGCATCATCTTAATTTCACAATGCAGAGGTGTAAGATAATAAGCTCCCCATGTGTATAACAGAAACCAGGGCTCTTCTAGTTATTGAAATACACACATACACATTACACAATTTATGCTGAAAACAAGTGTCTAGAAGGGAGAAAACCTATAATGATCACAAAAAAAATTCCATTCTCATGCCAAATATATTACATAATACAATTAAAATGTATAGATCACACAGCTTGTCTGCAAAGTATGGTTAGTCCTGAGACCAGCAAGCATCATCATCAGCTAGGAATTTGTCAGAAATTAGTATGCCCATCCCAGACCTACTAACTGGCCAGTCAATCTATGTTTTGACAAGAATGTCATGGCATTCTGATCCAAACAATACTGAGGAACTGGGGCAGGATACAGAGATATTGCAAGAAACCAGGATAAAGACTGGGGTTTGTTGCTGAGTCTGCATTCTAGATCTTAGAAGAAAATCTAGAATTTATTTATGTTTTTAGGTTTCTAGGCTATCCAATCTAATAATCTAGTTTACGGGGTCTGAGTGTGGAGGAGAATCTGGGGAGAGTCTCTGGTTAGAAGGCAGGCAGTCATTTATTCGCCCTAAGCTCTTTTAGGAATGGGAAGCACAGACATAGGAAATGAACAGGGGTAGAGCCAGCAGGACAGGGGTTAGAGTCCCAATTGCTCCATGTAAAGGTCTGAAAAGCCACAGACAGTATCATTGAGCCTAAGGAAGCTGGCATTCCCAAGTACCATGAAGCTACACCCTTAATTCTCTTACCCTTGAGAAATGTACCCATCTGCTTCTACTAATTTCTCACAACACTCAAATGGGCTAATGTCACATTATCTCACTTGTCATTTTCCTTCTATTTCTGTGAGAATGAGGATGAGAAAAGAGGATGAAAGAAAGAGAAATAAAGATCCCCAGGACAGGAGCAGAAGGACCACGTGCCAACCCCTAAAATAAGTAGAGGGGAAGATGTGGAGACTTCCTCCACGCCCCCCCTTGGCCCCTGAAACCATTCTATTTGCCATGTGGAAAATAGTAAGTGATAATGATTCAGCAATTATAGCTCATCTTAATAGGAGCTACTTAATAGGAGCTACTAAAACAATAATAGATGCAACAACTGCCACCACCAGCTTTGCCATGGCTCTCGCACACCAATCCCTCCGAGGTAAGCACTGCCGTCCTCACTTTAATGAGGCTGAATCGCTCATCCAAGAGTCCTGTGAAGGCCAAGATTAAAAGTCAGGGCCATTTGGCTGAAAAAGCCCATGTTTTTCCACTTTGCTACTTCTGCCACAAGCTCCAGTAAAGTTGGTACAAAAAATTCCATAAACAAAAGTATGAATTAGGTAGTTTGTCTCCAGTGACACTGAATCTTCAGAAGCTCATGCTCACTCCATCCTCTCCGTCAAAATCTGCACTCAGGAATAGGTCTGGCAAACTCAACTGACAGTAGAGATTTTAATTTCAAAAATAGAACTGTTTGGCTTACAATGACATGAATATCATACCAAAAACTTGGTACCAACAGCAATTTAATTGCGAAAACTGGAATTTGTAAAGATGATCAGTTAAAAAGATTTCCCTTAACACGGCCAGTGTTTGAATTAATATCTACATAAACAATTCTATCGGGCATCCTAAAGCTTAAATACCTAATAGCAGAAGAAGGAAGGTGTTTAAAAATCCTATCAGACTGTGTACCTTCAATTATATTTGGATCTTGTATCATATCAGGAAATCTTTGTAAACCCATAATGCTTACAGAAGCAACTGATAAGCTATTTAAAACTACAGTGCAGCTTAGAAAATTACCATATCAGTAAACTGAACAATAAGTTACTGATGGTTCTAACAGTGCCTGATATACTTCCTGGATAGATTCATTGAGCGAGGTAATCTGGTTTCTTACCACAAAATAAAGACAAAATATATGATCAACCTATAAAACTTTTGCAGTAAATATCTCCAACAACATTTTACATAAATAAGTTCCCAAAGCGAATCTATCACTTCTGCCCAACTATCCTGTGGTAGTGAATATTTAAGCTCAGAATTAGTCATTGGAACTACCTCATTAGTCTCTTTCCAACATTACACTTGTCAATTTCTGATCCCCGCACAGCTGCTAACAGCACAATAGTACTATATAGATGAAGACATTTTACTAAGTCATTTGTGAGTGATGGCATTCAAAATGAGGAACCTGTAACAAAGGATATATAATTTGATTAAATGATACTTATTTAAAAGTGGGCATTTTAGGGGCACCTGGGTGGCTCAGTCAGTTAAGCATCCAACTTCAGCTGAGGTCATGATCTCACGGTTCATGAGTTCGAGCCCCTCGTTGGGCTCTGTGCTGACAGCTCAGAGCCTGAAGCCTGCTTCAGATTCTGTCTCCCTCTCTCTCTGCCTCTCCCTTGCATGCTCTCTCTCTCAAAAATAAAATAAACATTAACAAAATTTTTTTAAGTGGGCATTTTAATCAATGTGGTACAATGGTTATAATCCCATCTGTAGCTTTATATTTCATGATAATATAATTTATATGTAACACAGTATTAAAATGGCCGGAGTTTTCCCACAACTGCTGTACTCTTGGATCAAATTTGTTAGCACCAGCAACTGTGGTCCCATTTCTCAGCCTAGACACTTCATTCATTATTCGGGAAGTCAGCTTTCCATTACTATATGTAATAGTAAGGAATGGCTTACAGGTGAATCAATGGAAACTGAAAATGGAAAGCCAATGTTTTGCTTCTCAGTTTTATTCTTCTTCTTATAACCTGATCTGCTCACAAGTGGTTAATCTAATGAATCTGTTGTTCAATATCTCATTTTCCCCAAAACGTTTCTCTGTGAGAGAGTTCTGGCAAATAACAAAATGACAAGCAGTGAGTATTTCACGACCCTGTCCTTGGTCTCATGCTCTTTCTTATCTCTGCTTATCTCTTATCTGTATCTCTCCCCAGAACTATGTTTCCCTAAATTAAAAATGTTTCTACAACTGGTGAATTGAAGATGCCCTTAATACTTCTCGCCTGTCAATAAAGCACCTCTGAGGCATACCAAATGAGTACCTTACCCACCCCAAAACATCTTTCAAGACAGCAAGAGCTGGGCTGATTCGCTCTACTAACCCTGTTCCCGTGCATATTTGGAACACAGTAGAGGCCATTTAGTTCACCAACTGAGTAATGTATAATGATCTTTTGTCAATATCAATAACATTATGTAGCAATTCTAATTCATTAAAATAACTTAGCTTGGAATGTTTGCTTGCTTAATGGCTGGGATGGTATGTGGACATAAATTAGAAAGAAACAGATAATGCCTATACTATTAACAACATTGTTGGACTAGCTGAAACCTATTTCTTTTGGCAACTATTTCTATTTGATGCAGTTCATTTAATCTTAAACATTCACCGAATGCCTACCATTTTCTGGGTACTCAGGGGAGAAAGATGAATTAAGTAGAGGATCCAGCCCCTTTGAGGCATCCACACTCTAGTTACGAAGAAAGCCATGTGAAAAACCAATGTTTAAAGTACAATCTATTAAGTGCAAAAACAGTTTGGGACTGTAGAAGCAGAACAGTGGCAGAGATCAGCTGCCCGGCAGGGTCAGATCATTTCATCAATGAGAAATCATTTAAAAATTATCACTTGAAATATGTTAATTTTAAAAACTAGGGTGCACCTAGGTGGCTCAGTGGGTTAAGCATCTGACTTCGGATCAGGTCATGATCTCATGGTTCACGGGTTCGAGCCCTGTGTTGGACTCTGTGCTGACAGTTCAGAGCCTGAAGCCTGTGCTTCTGTGTCTCCCTCTCTCTCTGCCCCTCCCCCACTCATGCTCTGTCTCTCTCAAAAAATGAATAAATGTTGAAAAAAATTAAAAATTAATAGACTCTTTAAGTAAATGTATGATTCCTTAGTAGCATTATTATTTCCCACTAATAAAACTGCTAAAAGCTTTAATCACTCTCTGTTAGATATTATTTCATTCACATTTAAAACTTAAAGGACCTAATCAAGTAGGGATCTATTTCCACACCCCTTTCCTGCCCAAGGCAAATCTTTTTTAAAAAAAATCTGTATTCATGTTCTCTACCACCCTGCAATGATAGAGTAAGATATAATCCAATCTGGACCTCTTCTCCTTCATTGACACATTTTAAGGACCCATACTCTAGGGAGTCAGGTAGTAAATAATACTGCAAGTTAGGCACATAGCTAATGTGCATTGTTAAATAACTGTATTATCAAGGAACTCAACTGCTTCACTCTGTGCTAATAAAACACCTTGCAATCAAAAGCATTTGGACGGGGCTGATTGCTACTATTAAATCTCTAAAGCATAAGTAAGAGTATGCATGACTTAAAATTTGACTCTCGTATTAAGTCCTCACAATCTTTGAGATATCAAATAGTGGAGAAATATTCGTCTCTGCACAGTTTTGTGTACACTACAAATGTGTAAATGAGTAAAATGAGTACCAAGAGATGTAGGCATCTTGACAAAATATCTAATCACAGCGAAATAATCCACATTTTACTTGGCTGTGCCACAAACCAGCTGTATGGCCTTGGATGGGACACTCAAATTCACTGAATCTCCTATGTGACAAATGAATGGACTATTCTCTGTATTTTGAGGGGAGAAAAATAAACTAAATTAATGGAACTGAACTAGATGCTCTCTAGAGTTTCTCTAGGCTCAAACATTATGAAAGCTTCTAAAAAGTGTCTTTTAGAAATTTTCTGTAGCCTTTCATCCCAGGTTTTGAAATGAAATCCCACTGTCAAATCATTTCCAGACATCTGGAACACCTAATCCATCCCCAGTGTAAGATACCAAGGCAGTTAACAATTAAGCTGTTATTAGTGAATCATGTGTTCTAAACGGCCACTTGCTGGGCCCTATTATTTTAGTGTCACAACCATGACCTGAAAATAATACAGGCATTTGAGAAACTCATTAGCTTGTAGAACCCCGAGGTGCAGTTTATCATATCAGAGAAATCTACTAGAGAAATCCCAGTAGGAACATATGTGTTCCTAAGCATATAAAACCTCACCAGAGTAAGAAATATCTGAAAGTGTAAGACACATCATTCTTCAAAATATTCCCTGGTGAAAAACTTTGTAAGTGGCATACTGAACTGAAAACGGCCCTTCACACTTACGAACTAAGTAAGACACTTTCAATGGGAATAATACATTTACCTAGATCTACCTAACACATGCACATACCATAACTGGCACAGCCAAAGTGTCCATTGCAAATAAAAAGCACACCCTTAAAAGAATCATTACAAAACACCCAAAGAGAAAAAAGAACAGGGAAGCCCCCAAAGTAGGTCAAACCAGCATCACCCTAGAAATTATGCAAATCAGAAAACATTTGGAGTAATAATCGTATATAAGGCTCCAAACCCACTCAAAAGATGCTTTAAAAGTAAAATAAAATAGTGAAACTAATGGGCAGAGGGACCCATGGGGGAAAAGATAAGCTTGGGTTATAGGAAAAAAAGAAACATTCTCACATGCTATGTATGTATCTTAATGAAGGGTAGTGGATATAAAACAAAACATAAAATATTATTCTGTGCTTATGTAGCTCAAGTTGCTGCAACTCAAGACAGATGTACAGGGACTGAAGATTCATCAGAACATTCCTTTTCATCATGCATTTCTTTTTCAGTCCGAAGGGAGACAGCACCAAAACAGAAACCAAATAGAGCAGGCAGAACGACAGTGCTCTGGTTGAGAAAAAAAAAATGAACACCGGGAAGGAACAGGGCTCATCTGTGTAATATTATGAATGACTCAGAGTAAAAACAGACTTGCTTATCAAGTCTTGTAGAAGCTACTTCTAAATCTGATTTTAGCTACCTTTAGGAAGAGGAGTTAATATATAACACAGTGACTCTGGCAGAGAATACTTAAGGATTCGAAATCGGCTTGGATAAATTTGTGAATGGCTGAGAAAAGCTGAGGTTAATTCCTATCCTTTATATTTGATGCAGAGAGAACAATTGTGCCCTCACAGCCTCCATTGGCGACATCTGATTGAAATGCTAGGGTGGTATGGGCCACAAATCTGGCAAGTTCTATTTTTTTCATGTTACACGAAATATATCAAGGTGTTATTTATTAAATATACTTCTAATAAATGGATTAGAAAAGCCTACAGGCTGGTGTATATTCCAATCACATTCTTTCTCCATGAGAAAATGCTGCCCAGTGATTGTCCTTATCTGATGCATATATAAAAATGTCTGGATTTGTTCTTCATCAAGTCCTTAACAAATTTTTTTTGATACGTAGTGACGAGAGCTAGAAATGAGTAATTTAGCAGAGTTGTTATGAGTGGCTCTTTTCAGATTTTCAAGAATAGAAATAGTTTCAGTAGAGAACAAAATCCTAGAACAACTCGTTGCTTCCTGGTAAATGACATCAGATGCTGAGATTAAATACAGAGAACCAATCTGGGGTTAGGAAACCCTACAACAACAGATATGTGAGCATGGTTCCTGCACGTTTGAGATACCTAAGAAAACACACTGTGATGGAGAAGAGAACACAAGGGATTTACTGACAGCTCAACCAGGAAAAAAGAATTTAGGTCTGACTTAGATATGAGACAGGCTTTGTTCAAGTTCAATCAGTTCCATCTCTGAAATGAAATTGCAACGGGACAGGATTTCTTTAAAAGAGTTATAGTTGCTTACTAAAAATTAGTTGGCTCCCTAGTTTGATGGAAGTTACTACCTCGTTTTCATTGTTGGACTTTCTTGTGGTTGTGATTGCTGAAAGGAGAACCTCTATTTACATGGTCTCCTATTTATTTGAGTTCACTGAACCTAATCTAGATGTGGAGACCTGTAATCGTGCTTCTGGCAAAGAACAGAGGGAACTCTGTTTAATTAAAAGCAAAAAAACCTCACATTCATTAAAGCTAACTATCTAATAACTACATTCTCCTCACACACTATCATTATTACTTAATCAAAAATAGATTTCTCAGCCACTCTATTGACCATATAGAATGGCCCCTCAGCAGTGTAGAAATGCTCCATCAAAGCAGGAACGTGTTCCAGGGGAATGGCATCCACAAAAGAAGGGACCCTGGTAGGGATCTATTGTCTTAACTACTTTTTAGAGCAGCATCGGTTAGCCAACAATAACCAATCCTATCTCTTCTGAAACTCAAAACCAATTAAATTCACCTCTGTATTTAGAAAAGATTACCAAGGAGTTCAGCAAACCTTACTTCTGGTAGTGGGCTGGCCGGTTTGGTTAGGATTCCTCCTACATACACAACATTAGGCAGAGTGGGTCTCGGGAACTCCAGTGCTACATCTGTACACAGCATCCACAGACTGGACCCATGGACCAAGTCATACATGGACTTCTCCGGCAGCAGGTTGTACTTCTGCATTATCCTTTCATACTTGGGAAGAACCAGAAAGCTGACCCCTAATCTGGAAATGAGGTAAACGCCGGTATTTTTCATCCTTTGCAGCAAGTTCATGTGGTCTGTGAGGAGTGAGTTAAACTCTGGGACGTAAGCTAATGGGGCAGGAGCACCCACTTCAGCAGGATACCAAAGGCCAGTTGAAAATACAGCATATTTAACCCCTAAAAGATGAGCTATCACAAATCCACACATGTCATTAGGGTCCACCAGCAGCAGGTCAAACTTTTCCTTTTTTAGACCCTGAATCAGGGCACGGTTGCCAACCATCATATCACAGTTCTTAGTATAGTGATCCAGTATGTCAAACAGTTCGATTGCTGTCAATCTCCCAGAGAAAATATTCCGCATTTTGGACTGCAGGAAAGCATCCGAGGTGGTACTGTTAAAAATCCCTGGGTAGCGCTGGAGGCTGTAATGATTAGATGGCGCGATGTCTCTGCCTTCAGAGAGAAGAAACACTGTACGGTGGCCTCTCTCGTGCAAGGCTGAGGCTAGTGTCTTGAAAATGTACATATGGCTTTCAAACATAATTGGCGGCACGATGATGATTTTGGCAGCCTTCGCTATCCCAACCGCACTCCACAGGAGCACGAAATACGGAGTGTAAGACTTCATCGCTGAAATGACAACCAGAAAAAGACTTAAAACAAAGTATAGTCCTTACCATTCAAAACAAACAATCACAAAGACTTCTTTCAAAGTATTTGATGATCCAATATTTTGTCTAAGGATCACTGTTTAAAAGTATCCTGATATTTGTTCTAATTACCTCCCTATTTTTAAAAGATAATTTTTGTAAAGTACAGAAATGACAGCAAAGCTGACTGAAACTGAAATACATTTAAAATATATCCGTTGCAGAGCACATAACTCCATCAGTAATAGAGAACTAGATACTTACTGAGAACTAGATACTTACAGATTTTCAGAAATCTGAAATAAAACTTCTATAAGATTGAATGAAAGATCTCTCTTCTTCGAATAATCACAATGCGATATCTATGAAACATTGTTTATCTTCCTTTAAATTTTTTTTGATGTTTATTTATTTTTTGAGAGAGAGACAGAGCAGGAGTGGGGGATGGGGAGAGAGAGATGGAGACACAGAATCCAATGCAGGCTCCAGGCTCTGTTTGAGCTGTCAGCACAGAGACCAACCAGGGCTCGAACCCACAAACGGCGAGATCATGACCTGCACCGAAGCTGGTGCTTAACCAACTGAGCTACCCAGGTGCCCCAACACTGTTTATCTTTTAATTGAACATTAATGTTAATCCCAGGAAGAAGGGCCAAGATTTTTTATTTCTGGGTTCATCAGCATGTATGTGTCTCTTTAAATCATTTTATCACAGCAGTTACGTTCCCAATTATGACCAAAGCATACCAAAGAAAGATTGTTTTAAAAAATAATCCTTTCAAGTAACAGTTCTATATAAAGGACATTTTTCTACAGGAAAGATTACATTCAATGTGAATTTCCCCTCTATCTAAATACACTTATGTATCCTGGCAGTCTCTATGTAATTTATAGCAATTTGCTAATTCATTTCCGGACATTAAAAGAAAAACTTTTAACAGAAAAGTTCAAGGGAGTTAACCAGATCTATGTAAATGTTTATAGAAGTGATTGATTAACAAGTGTGTGCCAGACCACACTTCCTGTGTTGTACTTGTAAGTCAGGTGCAAATGGCAAGTTAGATCATGGTTGTACGGGTGATACCTATCACTTCTACCTTTTCATGTTAGTGGATTATGTACAATAGTTAGAGTTGTCCTCAATCAGTTTTTAGAAATAAGTGTTCTACCTGTGGGGTCTATATAGTGTGCAAACTCCTCCTACCCGACCCAATATAATTTTTACTTAGACTTTAAATTAGCCTCCAAACTGAAAACAAACAAACAAACACACAAACAAAACCCATCTAAATAATAATTACCCATGCAAACTGGATATTTTTACTTCAAGGAACAACTTAGAATAGATTTATATGCACATCACCAAATCAATAACCATTTTCATTCATTATCATATATTAACTACCCTACTTGTACAAATTCCCACCATCTAAATGAAGTTTTAGCAACTATACCTTCTCAACATTCAAACACGCTGCAAAAAACAAAAAAGAAATCAATAGCGGGCAAATGATAGATTCTTCTCATATCAAGATTTAAACTATAGGGGAGCCTGGGTGGCCCGGTTGGTTGAGCGTCCGATTTCAGCTCAGATCATGATCTCACAGTTCATGGGTTCGAGCCCCGCGTCGGGCTCTGTGCTGACAGCTCAGAGCCTGGAGCCTGCTTCGGATTCTGTGTCTCCCTCTCTCTCTGCCCCTCCCCTGCTCACTCTCTCTCTCTTTCCCTCTCAAGAAAAAATAAAAACTATTTTTTTTTAAATAAAAAAAGGATTAAACTACAAAATATGTTATAATTCCAGGTGCCTCTTCTCTCCCTCCAAGGAAATTTTCAAACTATTTCTAGATGAGTTGATACTATACCATTAAGAGTAAATTGAAGTAATGCCCATTATAAGCATAGAAGAGCCTGTGTTAACTACTGCTTGAATTAATGAGGGCTTTAAAAAAAACAAATTTAGAGAAAACACTATTTCTATAGCAATGAAGTAAGTTTATTCTATAATTACAAGGTCAATGAAGAAAAAAAATTAAATAGCCAATTCTGGAGGAAACTTTCCAGGCCTTCATTCCTCTGTACCATCTCTCTAATGTATCTCTCTGGTGCAGGCTCCCAATTCCAAGGAATTAAAAATTAAGGGGGCGCCTGGGTGGCTCGGTCGGTTAAGCGGCCGACTTCAGCTCAGGTCATGATCTCGTGGTCCATGAGTTCAAGTACCGCGTCAGGCTCTGTGCTGACAGCTCACAGCCTGGAGCCTGTTTCAGATTCTGTGTCTGCCTCTCTCTGACCCTCCCCCATTCATGCTCTGTCTCTCTCTGTCTCAAAAATAAATAAACATTAAAAAAAATTTAAAAAAAAATTAAGGATTTTCAGTGGACACGTTCTCAATTTGAGGGATGAGATTTATGCAAAAGCAGTTATTTCAGCAGCTAGTGTCCACTGCTGTGATTAACGCTACCTGTCATGGTTTGCATGTTCAAAAAGACATACCAACGGATGGACTAATGGCAGGAACGGCTTTGTCTACTGTGTTTTGCATCTAGCTGAGCAGTGAACACACAGTTCATTCAGCTACAGTTAAAACCACTGCTTTATCTATCATAGACACATAAGACACAAAACAAAACACAAAAAATAATAGTAGGGAAACAAATCCTTTCCCTGAGCTTTTTACTCGTCTTACTTTTTTATTTTAATATTTTATTTCAGAAATTACTACAAAGTAAAATGACATAATTTTCTGTGATTTTTTTTTAATGTTAATTCAGTTTTGAGACAGAGAGAGAGAGAGGGAAAGATAACAGGCGAGGAAGGGGCAGAAAGAGAGGGAGACACAGAATCCGAAGCAGGCTCCAGGTTCTGAGCTGTTAGTACAGAGCCCAACACCAGGCTCGAACTCAGGAATCAGGAGACCATGACCTCAGCTCAAGTCGGATGCCCAATTGACTGAGGAAAATGGTTGCTTTTTTAACGCACAAGTGCTTATGTTCAAGAACAGCATTGTTCAAAAGAGTTTTCTGTGAAGATGAAAATGTGCTCTATCACGACTATCCAATATTGAGCAGCTGAAGTGTAGTTAGTGTGATTGAGGAACTGAATTTTAAATTTTAACATGTGGCTTAATTAATTTAGTACCAGTGGCTACAGTACTAATATAAGGTTAGAAAAAGTGCATACATTCTGTACATATAGATTTTAAAAGTAGTTATGTAAACATACCAATATTTGTGGGAAAAAATATCTTCTAAAAACAATGTCTACTGATGCTTTGTGAAAAAAAAAATTAATGACCAACAAAGAAGCATCATTTCTACAGATATAAAATTGTTCAAATACAAAATTAATTATGAAGTACTACAACAGCATTTTACTCTGATAAACATCGTTGTGGCGGGTAACAGAATGAGCAACACGACTACCAACAAATGGTGAGGCTATTGCTAGTCCAGACTTATCGGGATGTGTCTACTGATAAGCTGGAGTTCACTAATAGTAAAAACTTCTGCTCTGAGAAAGATAATGCCAAGACAATAAGAAGATAAGCCACAGACTGGGAGGAAATAATTGCGAAAGACACAGCTGATAAAGGACTGTTCTCCAAAATACACAAAGAACTCTTAAAATTCAACAAGAAGAAAGCAACCAACCTGATTTCAAAAAGGGCCAAAGACCTTAATAGACAACTCACAAAGAAAATCTACAGATGGCAAATGAGCACATGAGAAGACACTCCACGTCATATATCAAGCAAATGCAAATTAAAAGCACAATGAGATACTACTACACACCTGTCAGAATGGCCAAAATCCAGAACAGTGACAACGCTAAATGCTGAAGAGAATACAGGGCAACAGGAACCCTCATTTGTTGCTGGTGGGAATGTAAAATGGTACAGCCACTTTGGGAGACAGGCTGGTGGCCGCTTACAAAACTAAATATACATTTACCATATGATCCAGCATTTGTGCTACTTGGTATTCATCCAAAGGAGCTAAAAGCTTATGTGCACACAAAAGCCTGCACATGGATGTGTATGGCAGCCTGATTCATAATTGCCAAAACTTGGAAGGAACCAAGATGTCTTCTAGTAGGTAAATGGATAAATAAAGTAGAATGGAATGTTACTCAATGCTAAAAAGAATATGGACTACAAGCCATTAAAAGGAAAGAAACTTAAATGCATATTACTAAGTGAAATGTATATTACTTATAATATGCATATAATAGTGTAAATAACAAAGGATTTTAATTTAACATTTTCTACAATGGACATGTAGGTGTTACTCTTCTCTTAATAAAAATAATAAGCATTGCTTTTAAATAATATGTGATAAAAATCTCATTTATAATAATAAAGTACATAAAATGCCTTGAAATTAACTAAAAAGGATATTTGTTTGCTATCCTAAGTATGGCAAGCCTTTCTCCAAAGGCATACACATGGAAATAATACTAAGTATTTAGAAATACTCTACTACTTTAATGAAAGGTGGTATTTGAGAAAAGTCAATCGTTCCCATATTATAAATTGATAAATCAGACTAGTGTTAATTTTTTTTAATGCATCCAATAAAAGTGTTGCACTTTAAATGATCACTGGAAAGAGGTGGAAAATGAGCATAAAGCAAAGAAAGAAATCCTCATTACAGATATTATTAGATTCGACTACATAATCATTAAATATTTTGGGAATGTTTAAGACATCTGGCTGGGGCGCCTGGGTGGCTCAGTCGGTTGAGCGGCCGACTTCGGGTCAGGTCATGATCTCGCAGTCCATGAGTTCAAGCCCCGCGTCGGGCTCTGGGCTGATGGCTCAGAGCCTGGAGCCTGCTTCGGATTCTGTGTCTCCCTCTCTCTCTGCCCCTCCCCCGTTCATGCTCTGTCTCTCCCTGTCTCAAAAACAAATAAATGTTAAAAAAAAAAAATTTAATAAAAAAAAGACATCTGGAGCAGAGGTTTCCAGCCTGAGATGGCTAACTGAACATAAGTGTTTCTACTCCTTTCTTCTAAAGCTTCTTTAGAAATGACAGCCAAGAATATAATAGGGAATACTTAATATCTCTGAAAATTGTTATGAGGAAATGAGGTGTGGGCAGGGCTACAGTCATCAGTGAAATGGATTTCTAGAAAACAAATGCCAAGAATAGCTTATTGAGGAATAAAAGTGAATGGAAGAAGTCATGACCCAGAACACACAGAGAAGCCTGTAGCAGAGGTGAAAACTACTTCCAGAATGGCTGAGAGCTTCAGTGGACAAGTCTGGGAGCAAGAGTGGTGGGAGCAGCAAGAAACCAAGGGGAAGAGCTCTCTAAAGAGGAGACAGAGTTGTTTCCTCCACCTATCACATCTTCTCTTCACTCCCATGGGCGCAAAGCAGCCGCAGCCACATGTACTGCCCAAAGTAAAAATGCATAGCGGTTCCCTAGATGAACAGATCGGCGGCCCGAAGAGTGATGAGAACTGATAACTCAGGGTAAAACCTCTTAATGCTGGTTTACAGGAGGTGGCTTTTAGCCCCTTACCTGTCACCCTAGAGAAAGTACTGGTCACTGAACATGCCGCATCCATACACACAGTTTGAACTCAACTTCCCAGTTAGAGGCTAGGAGCTTAAATTTGCTGAATGACTGAACAAAACAAACTAGATTTTACTTTCGTGAAAATTAGCAAGTACATCATTTTGAATGACAACACAGTTTTAGGCAGTTGGTAAAAATATAAATCGGTGCAAATGTTTTGAAAAACAACTGGCCCATCATTTTATAGTTATTTATGTAAGTACTATAAATCAGGTATATCAACATATATGTACAAAGATGTTCCTGTATTCACTTCTAACAGCAAACAGCCAGAAACTACCAGGAATCCAGCAATAGAGGATTAATCACATCATAGTACATTTTACAATGGAGTATTATAGAACCATCAAAACTGAGTTTTAAACATTTTTAACATGAGAAAATGCTCATAACATAAAGAAATAAAATTATATGCATTATGTATATACACTAAATGATTATATCGATGACAAAGTAACTTATCTGATAACAAACTTATCAGAAATCTGCAAACAAACAGAAATCAGAAATCTGGATTGTCAAATTGAGGAATTTTGTTTTCTCCTCCTATTTTATATTTCCAGGCTTTTGAAGTTTTCTACCAAAACTAGATAATATTTATAACACACTCATTCCATTTCCATGCCTCTTTAGCTGCAGCCTTACTCCCACTCTCCTCTTGGAGTCCAATGTCTAAAAATATCCGTGTCTATTTGCTGGGCTCCACTTACTCCCCAAATGATTACAGCTTGGCATGGTCTCCACCACCACTCTGCCCAAACACTCATTGTTGAGGGCACCAAATACCTCTTAATATTCACACAAATGCCCTTTTGTTCCCCCAACACTTCCCTGATTGGACTTCTCTCTAACGCTATACATTGATGATCAATCCCTTCTCCCCTCCAAATTCTCTCTTGGCTCTGAGATGCCACTGCTACTTGTACTCCACTGTCACAATATTGAAGAAAATCCGGAATTCAAAGACTCTAAACAAATTTCCTTTTGCATTTCAGCTCTCCCTTTCTTCTTAAATTAAAAATTATCTATATACCTGCATTTGAGACAAGAAACAATGCCAATTTTAATCAAAGGACCCACCTCAGGGCATAGGGAAGCCGTTTAACATTTAGGGGTAAATGGATTCAGCAAAACAAGGATATCAGAGTGGCACTTTACTTGAACGCTGCAAATCCAAAACACTCATTTGCAAAAGTGATCCCTCTAAGACCAAACCCTTAGAACACCAGAAAAAAATAGATTAGCTATATTTTTCCTGTTCCTAAGCCTCAATGGTTCACTTCAGCTGAAATCTGACACCAGAACACCCCATTACTCTACTGAGACTTTTTTAAAGATAAAAAAAAAATAGGCTTCATTAACCCCTGATTTTTCTTATTTTCTCAAACAGGAGTCTAAAAATACCAGAGTCTCATACCTTACTAGACCTCTATAAAGTGTTCTTTCCATCTACTTATTAAAGAAAGAAAGAAAGAAAGAAAGAAAGAAAGAAAGAAAGAAAGACAGATGGGGAATGGTCTTTGGCTACCACATGAAAGAATCATTTCTCTGGTTTTTGCTATTTGAGATTAAACCGTGAATAATACTGAGCTGGAAAGCATACATGAGGATGAACTATATATATAAAAAAAAAATGGCAAGCACATAAACTACAGGAAAGAAGTTAAATTTTGACAGCCAACCAGCCTAGCAGCTTAGCAATTCAGGAGCAAAGGGAGAAAACAAGAGAGTGAGAGAATGAGAGAGAGAGAGAGAGAGAGACAGGCAAACCAAACACAGACTCTTAACTCTAGAGAACTGATGGTTACCAGAGGTGAAGTGGTTGGAGGTATGGGTGACATAGGTGATGAGGATTAAGGAGTGCACTTGTGATAAGAACCAGGTGATGTATGGAAGTGCTGAATCGCTATCTTGTACACCTGAAACTAATATTACACTGTATGTTAACTAAGTGGTATTTATTTCTTTTTTTAATATATTTTTTAAGGTTTGTTTATTTTTGAGAGAGACAGAGACAGAGACAGAGACAGAGACAGAGAGTGAGCAGGGGAGGGGCAGACAGAGAGGGAGACACAGAATCTGAAGCAGGCTCCAGGCTCTGAGCTGTCAGCACAGGGACTGACTTGGGGCTCGAACTCACTGACCCCGAGATCATGACCTGAGCCGAAGCTGGACGCCTAACTGACTGAGCCACCCAAGGCATCCCAACTAAGTGGTATTTCGATAAAAACTTAAAAAAAAATAGACTGTCATTTTAAATAAGAATCAAAGTGTTTTCGCATTAAAGGAAAAAAAAAGGCTAATGGGACATTTAAAATCATGTCTGTATGTGGCGAATTGAACTATTTAGAAAAAATAGATTATGTAGTCTGGTAAATGAACAGCTAAAATTCTCAGTACTTTTTAAGTTTCTCTGGCATTTAATTATAATGACTGCAATAACATGAAAACAACATGTCAATCATAACTGCCACCAGAAGTCAACCTTGGTACTACATGAAATATTAGAATAATTTCATCTGTCTTCAAAGCACCTTTTATAAGTAAACCTAGGAAAATGCCATCCAGAAAAAATAAAGAAAAATAAACAAAAATCAAATCCATCAAAATAAAGACTAATTAGACATCATTACTAGTGCTTTTAAATAAATGCCAATAGCATTTTTCATAGAAATGGAACAAAGAATCCCAAAATCTGTATGGATCCATAAAAGACCCAAATAGTGAAGCAATCTTGAGAAAGAAGAACAAAGCTGAAAGTACCACAATCCCAGATTTCAAGATATACTACAAGTCATAGTAATCAAACAGTATGGTACCAACACAAAAACATAGAGATAGACCAAGAGAACAGGATAGAGAGTCCAGAAATAAAGTCACACCCAAGTGGTCAAGCAACCTACAACAAAGGAGGCAAGAACATACAATGGGGAAAAGATGGTTTTTTCAATAAATGGTGTTGGGAAAACTGAACAGCCACATGCAAAAGAAACTGGACCACTTTCTTACACCATCAACAAAAATAAAGTAAAAATGGATTAAAGACCTAAATGTGAGACCTTAAACCATAAAACTCCTAAAAGAAAATATGGTCAGTAATCTCTTGGAAATCAGCCTTAACAACATTTTTTTAGATATGTCTCCTTAGGCAAGGGAAACAAAAGCAAAAAATAAACTACTGGGACTACACAAAAATACAAAGTTTTTGCACAGCAAAGGGAACTATAAACAAAACAAAAGGGCAACCTGGTGAATGGAAGAAGATATTTGCAAAGGATATATCCAATAAGGGGTTTATTTGCAAAATATACAAAGACCTTATACAACTCAATACCAAAAGAAAAGCCCCCCAAAAATCTGCTTAAAAATTAGGCAAAGGACCTTAATAAACATTTTTTTCCAAAAAAAGACATACAGATGATCAACAGACCCACAGAAAGATGTTCAACATTTTGGAGGCCACTTTCAGGCAAATAGGCTTGAGCAACGGAATATAAAAAGGGCCCACAGAGACCACCTGGCTGAATACACACAGGCCCATCAGGCACCCATATCTCAAAGTATCCACAGGCCCTAACCAAACAATGGGCTACTTACAACTAGGCACAGTTACCAAAAAAGGGAAAATTCCATAGGTCCCCATACTCCTCACTTTCCCTCAGTAAAAGAAGCCCCCTCCCGCCTCCTAGCAGATAGCCTCTCTGAGGTCCTGCCCTCTACTGCCTAGTGGTTTATTCAATAAATTTTTAGCTCCTTTGTTCTGCTTCAGGTGAATTCTTTCACCTCCTTTGTCTTGGGCTTCCATAGATCCTCACCTCAGGGGCTCCCATCCAATTCAGAGACATCCCATTTAGGCACCACAAACATCACTAATCATCAAGGAAATGCAAATTAAAACCACAGTGGGATATCACCTCACCCGAGTCAGAATGGCTAGTATCAAAAAGACAAGAGATAATAAGTGTCCTGGAGTAGAGAAAAGGGAACCTTGTGCACTGTTAATGAAAGGTAAATTAGTGCAAGGCAAAGTGGAAAACAGTATAGAGATTCTTCAAAAATTAAAAACAGAAATATCATATGATCCAATAATAATTCCACTATTGGGTGTTTACCCAGAGAAAATGAAAACACTTAATTTGAAAAGATACCTGCACCTTTATGTTTATTGCAGCATTGTTTACAATAGCCAAGACATGGAAGCAACCAAAGTGCCCATCGATAGATAAATGGATAAAGAGGTAGTGTATATGCACAATGTATTACTCAGCCATAAAAAGGAATGAGTTCTTGCCATTTGCAACAACATGGATGGACCTAGAGGGTGTTATCCTAAGTGAAACAAGTCAGAGAAAGACAAATACTGTATCATTTCCCTTATATATGGAATCTAAAAAATAAACATGAACAAACAAAAAACAGACTCTTAAATACAGAGAACAAACTGGCAGTCGCCAAAGGGAAGGAAGTGGGGGAGGAGGGTGTGAGTGAAATAGATAAAAGGGGATTAAAAGGTACAATCTATAAAGTAAGAGGTACAAAAGTTGTAAAACAAGTCATGGAACTGAAATGTACCACACAGGGAATACAGTCAATAATATTGTAATTACACTGTACAGTGACAAATAGTGACACTTATCGTGGTGAGCACTGAGTAATGTACAGGATTGTCCAGTCACTATTTTATACCTAAAACTAATTATTGTACACCTAAAACTAATATAACACTGAATGCTAATTTTACTCCAATTTAAAAAAGCCAAAAAAAAATCTAATTTCTGTATCCTCTAGCACAATTTAAGGTCCAAAAAGGTTGAAATTTTAGTAAAAGTAGGTAACTATTTTATTTCCATTGTTAACCATGCAGTAAGTGCTCAATAAACAGTTACTGAATGAATTGACTGCAATTGTGATTTTGAGCCAGGGTACTATGTAGTTGGACCACAGGCACAGCCACTAATGGTCCCATTTTTTTTTCTTTAATCTTAAATGAATGAAATGTAATTTTATCAATTGTCTTATTTCTAAACAAAATTCTAAATCAAAAGCTTTTTGCCTGAGGTACTGACATTAGTTACACGTCCCAATAATGGAGAAAGTTTCTAGGATAATGGATATTGCAGTTGGAGGAAGAAAGTATCAAAGTATAGGTTCCATTTCAGTTTTTACTTAAGTCTAGGGGTCTTTTTTCATCTTATTTGTTAACTTCTTACACATTCAATTTGCAAGTGACCATTATATTAAATAACAAAAGAATGTGACAAGAAGCTGGAATTTGTTGGATGCCATAATAGGCATACAAGAGACTGCTGTGGCATATAGTTTTATTTTCTAGTAATGGAATCCTCTACTTCTACTTGGCTCACAGCCAGAAAGACCTAAGACATTTCCTAGCCTCTCTAGGAGCTAGTTTGGGCCATATAAGTAAGTTCTGGTACATGTGCATGGGACAGAAGCAAAAGTGATATGTGCAGTTTCTAAGTTATGCCTTGAGAGGTTTCAATTTTCACCTTCCTGCTAGCAGGAATGAGCACAGGGTAATGATTAACATCCTGGACTGACCACGTAGGCAGAAGTATAAACCAGGAATAGTGCAACAACAAAGATACTTGAATCCACACTGTGGAAGCAGAATACCAGCCCTCTTCCTTGCTTATGCTCATTACGGCCATTCTCTGTGACACAACTAAACTACCTTCTTAAAGGCACTTTATTTTGAGTCTCTGTTTCCCATACTAGGATGACTAACCATCCTGCTTTGCCCAGAACTGAGGAGATTTCCAGGATGTGGAACTTTCAGTGTTCTATCTGGACAACATGGAACGAGCCGGTCCCTCTATGGTTTGTGACTTATATCCTAATGTAAAACTATCAATAAATAGCATATCTTATAAAGAGCTCCACTGTACTATGTACCTTCCCTGCATTACAGGCTTTATGAGCATGATCTCATTTTACACTGAGAGACCATACCAAAGAAAAAGTGTTGTTCCCATTTTACAGACAAGGATAGTCAGACTGAGTAGGATAAGAGCTTGAGCAGGATCTACATGTAGCATACTGCAGAGGTTCATATCCATTTTTAACCTACTTTTATCCCACCATAGGAAGGGAGGAAGAAAATAAAGCTGAAGAAAACTGTAACTGTGGGCTAACTCGGGGATGGCTCCATTTTATTGCTATAGAGTTATTCAACAGCCCAGGTTTAAGCATTCATCTTTCATATGCAGGCAATATCTTGAGTTCTGAAATTAATTAGGACTGTCTTCTTGCAAGTAAACTACTAAAAGGAAGGAGTCCCCTAAAATCACGCTATGAAATGGGAACACCTTGACTGGGTGTGGGAGGGTGTGGAGAGATAATTTAGAAAATTAAGGCCACCCATTGTTGGTTAATATTCCTTCCCACCTCACAAAAACTGTTGATCTGGCAATAGGCATTTTTAATCAAGTAAGGGTGCAATCTGGGTTAAAAAAAAAAAAAAGAAAAGAAAGAAAGAAAAAGAAAAGAAAATAGGAAAATAGGAAAGGAAAGAAAGTTAAAGAAAAGAGAAGAAAAGAAAAGAGAAAAGGAAAGGAAAGGAAAGGAAAGGAAAGGAAAGGAAAGGAAAGGAAAGGAAAGGAAAGGAAAGGAAAGGAAAGGAAAACAACAACAACAAAAACCCTACACTGGCAACAGAACCACTCAGGTTGTCTGTCAGTCGTTAATAAAGATAGATAACTTAGATTTTCGAAACTACCACTTTCCCAAATTAATGGTTTTTAATCATTGAGAAAAATCACAGATACTTACATATATGTATGGAGGTGCACGATTTAACTACAAAAATTCAACTGGAATATGCTAAATGCAAAGAAAGAAATTGGGCTCCATTTCACAAATTAAAAAAACAAATAAATCCAGGGGCACCTAGGTGGCTCAGTCTGTTAAGCGCCTGACTCTTGATTTCCGCTCAGGTCATCATCTCACTTTGTGGGATTGAGCTCCACATAGGGCTCCGAGCTGACAGCATGGAGCCTGCTTAGGATTCTCCCTCTCCCTCTCCCTCTCCCTCTCCCTCTCCCTCTCCCTCTGCTCCTCTCCTGCTTGTTGTGCACTCTCTCTCTCTCAAAAATACAAAACAAACAAACAAAAAACAAATCAAAGCTACTTGTCAAAAGCTTTTAGCCAAAATTTCTAACACATTTTTGCTTTTTTGGATACTATTTGTGTCTAATAATATCAAAAGGCACAACAGAAAATAGCCTATTATTCACACCACATTCCTAACACTCTCATGTCACCTTAAAGAAAACAAGATGAATATAAATTTGTAAAAGAAACACACAGGCAGATCTTTCTTCATACACACAAAATACTGAAAGGAATAAACCAGTAGTAAGACCATTCAAAATTTTTAATCCTGCACCTGGGACTTAGGCTAGTGCCAAGGACTGCACGAAAACCTCCTCGTGCAGGAGAGGTCATGAAGAATGTTTTTGTTGTCCTTTGTTGTCGTCCCGCACTCCGAGTTAGCCGCACTTAACACTTGCCTACACTACCAGTATCTATTCAGACATCTAGTACAGATGGTGAAGCTGTCAGGAGAAACCCAATGCTCTTCCCTTATCAGTGATAGCTGGCCCAGGCCCTCTTGGGGCCCTTCTCTGATCATCAGGTGGGGGGAAGTAAGATAAAAACAAGAAAAAAAAAAGGGAAAGAAAAATAGGATAATATGGATACCAACAGACATTGCAATTTAGTACCTTGGATATAATATGGGTCAAATTAATGCTTGATAAGTGATTAAATTTAATTATTTTAAACACACATATTTAATCTCATGAAATGGTTCTCCAACGTTCCTGTCCTAAACAATCACTTGTGGTGCTTATTAAAAATGCAGATTCCATGGTTTCTTCATCACACAGGCTATTAGGAAGTCTGGGGAGAAAGAACCCCCAAAATCTACATTTCTAATAAGGATTTGGAGATTTTGATGCAGTTCAACCACCGGATTGAGAGACAAGGATCTACTACTCAATCCTTATGTGCATTAAGAGATACGTAAGTGATTCAAAGGGCATGTGGATCTGAAATATAAAGACCCGAGTTAAATTTCACTTGTTCTGGGTATTCAGAAAAGTCACAATGCCCAGCCCAGGATCTTGAGGAACTCAGAATAAACAAACAAGCAACCCCAAAGTGTATGTTTTTAACGTACTGTTATAAAGTACCTATAATATCTCAGGCACACAAATACAGTTTTGGAAATTTATAAGAACACGGCAGTAGCTTTTCATTTTCATTCAGTTTAATACCACATATTCAACTTTCCCATGATCATTTAATCCCACAAATTATAATAAGATAACTTGAAATATTAAAGTATTAGTAAAGTATTAATCAATGTCACACTAGATAGATAATTTAAACAAATGTCAACGTGTATTTAAAATGTTGTGTTTTGGCTGTGTGTCATACTTGGGTAACCTAAGACTATCTTTTTGGGAAGCTCATATTTCCAGTTGCTTATACTATGAAAATAACATCATTTTAGGTGACTCTACAGTGAAGTCTCTATGATGCAAGAAAAAATAAAAATAGGTATGGCATGTGTCTATAGATCCCCAAATCAGCAGCCTTTGTAATTTGGGCCAAGTCATTTAATTTCTTGGTGCCTAATTTTCTTCATCTGCCAATTAAGACTATGAAATTAGACGGTCCTGGAGATCTCTTACAATTAAAAGACCTTACTAAAAAAAATAGATGTAAAGATAGGTTTAAAAGGTCGTGGGTGGCTCAGTTGGTTAAGTGTCTGACTCTTGGCTTTCTGGGTTTGAGTCCCAAATCAGGCTCTGTGCTAGCAGTGTGGAACCTCTCTCTCTCCCTCTCTCACTGCCCCTCCTCAACTCGTGCTGTCTCTGTCTCTCTCAAAATAAATAAATAAACTTAAAAACAATTTTAAAAATAGGTGTAATGGCATTGGTATGAGTTGGTTCATAAAAGTAGTTAAGACCAAACAGATGCTAAGGAAAAAAAAAATTGAGAAAATGAATCTTAAGCTTTATGTTAAAAGAATCTGTAGTGTGAAGACAAATTTTACAGGGATACTGTTAGAATGCAAATTCTGACTCAGTATATCTAGTGTGCCAAATTATTTACTTCTGACAAGCTCTCTGGTGCTATCCAAAGACTCAGGTACATGGACTGTACTTTGGTAAGAAAGGATTTGGGGTAAAGCCAAGAGTTAGAATTAAGAGCAATAAAACCTGATTAATAACATGGTCAACCAGTCAACAATACAGTAACCTACTGGAAAACAAAAGACAATCTGCTTATAATAAGGAAAGGAACTAATTTACCCATACAATTTTTTAAGGGACCGTTATGTGGTAGGTAAGCCAATCTTTGAACATATGGCTACATGCCAGTGTCTCTCAACCCTGACCATACGTTATAATCACCTGGGATGTTTGGGAAAGCTAGAGATGCCTGAAAGCCTACTACCCCTAAACTTATCAATTAAATCAGAATTTCTGGAGATAAGACCTCATAGGTCTTAGCATTTATTTTTTTGCTTTTATTTAATGTTCTCCAAGTAACTATAATATTGAGAACCACTGGACTGCCCTTACACAAAATCATAGCAAAATATACAAAAGTAAACAACTAATCCAACCCATTTTGTTTGTTGTTTTTAATAAACAGAGGAGAGAGAGAGAGAGAGAGAGAGAGAGAATGTGTGTGTGTATGTGTGTTTTAAATGCACTATGAATACATGAATATGCGTAAATAAGCAATTTGTAAATAAAACACAACAGCTTAAGTTTAGGTTATAAAAACTAACCAGGGAATTAGTAACAGGAAAGCATTTTGAAATTTACCTAATTTTTCTTTTGTCCCTAAAATGATCAGAAAACCTGAATTGATTATATTTAGTATCAGAGATCAGTGGTTCTCCAACCTTGGCATGCATCAGAACCACCTGGAGAGCTAGTAAAACAAAGACTATTGGCCCTGTCCTCACAGTTTCTGATTCCATAGATCTGGGATGAGCCCCAAATTTGCATTTCCAACAAATTCCCAGGTGATGCTGATGCTGCTGGTTCAGGCACCATTTTAAGGATCACTGACAGAGATAAAAGTCTGGAATTTTAACAAAGGCAATTCTTTTTTAATAAAGAAAACAGTGGCATTAAGAGACTTTCGATCTTGGGGCACCTGGGTGGCTCAGTCAGTTAAGTGTCTGACTCTTGATTTCGGCCCAAGTCATGATCTCACAGTTTGTGAGATTGAGCCCCACGTTGAGCTGAGCTCTATGTTGACAGCGTAGAACCTGCTTGGGATTCTCTTTCTGTCCCTCCTCAGCTCACACGCTCATGCTCTCTCTCTTTCTAAATCAATAAATATTTTTTTAAAAAAGACACTTTCGATCTTTATCATGTAACCAGTTTAAAAAAATATGTATGTATGATATACATATACATAAATCATACAGGAATAAGTGTGGGTTTCTTTTTCTTCATCTCCTCAAGACCAGCTCGGTACCAGTTATCTCCAGGCAACTGCATCATGTGATCAACATTCAGCGAACAAAAAGGAAATTCTTTGTTTGTATTCTGATCTCATCTTTAAGCAAATGAGAAAAGTTTCATAAAGAAGACTGCATAAGACTTTAAGTTCTTATAGGTATATGGTTTCTTAAAAGAAAACTGATGCCTGATTAATGTTTTAAAATGTTTCGTTAGGAATTTTTATAACTCTCTTTCATTGGGATTTTAAGTCTTAGAACACCACAGTGAATGTGGAGGAAATCTAGATTAAATTTTCATCCTCTCCCACCTCAAGGTTTATTCACGTGTGGAGAAACAGGTTTTTAAAAAATATTTTATTATTTTTTTAAGTAATCTCTATACCCAACATGGGGCTCAAACTCAAAGCCCGGAGATCAAGAGTCACGTATTCTACCATCAAGGCAGCCAGGCACCCCCCCAGGGAAACAGGTTTTCAACACATCATTATACAGACATTCTTAAGGCTGCAGAAATGTACCAGGATCACAAAATATCACAAGAGTGTTTCTCTTTTTTATTAATAATATCCTTTTGCTACTATCAATAGTTTAAGCAGATTTTAACATTATCTACATTAAGATTAAGAGTCACAGAATAAATTCCCAAGTGATATCTTAAACATGTTTTAGAACCAAAAATGCCTGTACAAATATAACCAAAACCAAATCAGAACAAAAAAACAACTTCTGGATACTTCCCTGTTCAATTCCTTGGAAGTCCAGAAGAATGAACTAACAACAAATTTTCCCAATGATGTCCTATAAAATGCCAGCATAATCACTAAGAGCAGGTTATTACAGGGTATTAGATAAAACAGCAAAATTACATTATTCCCCAGAAGAGGAAGATTTTGGTAGGTTCTGTAAAAAGACAAAACTTATTTCTCTGATGCTTTCTTACTAACAGGTGAAAACATAATTTTGTGCCTTCTTAGCATCCAGAATGGTAACTGATATTCAGCATGATGAATCAAGTCCAGAGAAGTCTTTTGTATAGCATTGCTATTGTTATTAGGCTTGCAAACATAATATAAATATACTTAAACACTGGTACTTAATATATTTGTTATGAAATGATACCAAATATTCTTAAAGTATGCATTTTCACTTTAAAAAATGTCAAAGTCCCAATTTAAAGACTAAAGATAACCAAGTTCAAATCCTCTCATCTGTAGAGAAAGGGACAAGGTCTCCAGGGGGCGGTTGCCTAGCATCCCCTGGCTAAGTTTGTAGTTACTCACTGGCTGAGTTGGAACTAGCACTCAGGTTTCTTGAGTCATAATCCAGGACCCTTTACCAGTACCATACAAAGACTCTCAAAAGTTGCCACTGTCATATGTCAGATAATCGATCAACTTTTTCTTAAATTCTGAGATATACAAATCAAAAGCAGTTTCTGAGAAGCCTTAATAAAGACCTTTTTAAACCTTTCTACATAAAACTTTTAAATTTTATACTAGATTTTTAAAAAAACACCACGTATTTTGGCTCTAAGGTGGAAGAGTTCTATCATATAATAGACTGATTGTTGAATGAATGGGTGAATGAATTTGTGTATGTTACAGATACTCACCATACAGTCCTCCAGCGTGTCTGATTCAAAACGTCTCCTATGTCATACCCTTTGGGCAGAAGTGTATGAGAAGGAATAGAAATGCATTTAAGCAGTATCAAATTTGTAAGCTGTGTATTTTTACTGGTAAAAAAAATGATGAGAAAGCAAAAAGCACTTAGGACCCATACAGAGGCTAGATAACTACTATACAGGGTGATTTTTTTTTTAATTAAAAAAAATTTAAGATTTTTTACTGTGTATTTATTTTTGAGGGAGGGAGAGAGAGAGAGAGAGAGAGGAGAGAGAGAGAGAGAGCAGGGGAGAGAGCAGGGGAGAGGCAGAGAGAGAGAGGGAGACACAGAATTTGAAGCAGCCTCCAGGCCCTCAGCTGTCAGCACAGGACCTGACACGGGGCCACAAGATCATGACCTGAGCCAAAGTGGGATGTTTAACCAACTGAGCCATCCAGGCACCCCTATACAGGGTGATTTGAACAAAATGACCACCTCCTATGTTAGTGATGGGCAGAACCCTATGCCCCAGCTCCAATATCCCTCCCTCCAATTTGTAACCCAATCACTAGGATCCCTCTTCTGAATTCCCCATCAAAGACAGGGACATTATCTCCAGAAGGGCAGGCTGGTGAAGAAAGAAAGAGAGGGAGATAGCAAAAGGAGGGAGCAGGACAGCCAGAGGAGGCTGTATCCGTATATTTTTGCATAGTTGTAAAATTTGAAGAAAAACAGTATTCCAAAGCATATGCTCAGATAAAGTCTAATTGATCAAAATAACATAGCTCTGGAGAATTAAAAAAAAAATTAAAACGGGCAAATAACAGAGTCAGGCATCATTTCTTATTAATAGTATTACCAAACCTGCTTATTTTCTTTTTCTTTTAGTGAAGAGATTCCTTAAAATATGTTCTTATTCCTATTCCCACTCCTACTGCCCTACCCAGAAAGAGATAGAAAGGAGACGTTTCAAGCCAGAGAATTCTGCTGATTGCCAAAGGAGGAAATAACCACAGAAGAGGGAAAAAAGAACTTGGCCTGAACTGGTGCTTTGAATTAATTAGTATCTAATGTCTTATCTGGGGGGTGGGGAGGAAGGGAGCCATTCAAATGACTCTGAAGTCAGATCTTTCCCATGTGTGTAATCATTTTTTTTCTCCACCTACTGTTTCATGATATCAGGTGTGTTTACATTCAAATATAAACACAAAACAAAAACTAAATACACTTAGTTATCTCTGTCCTTATATCCTTTTATTAGCCTTACCTAGAGCTGGCTGTGAATGTACTTCCATCCATTAGAAGCCCCAGGTAAACTCAAAAAGAAAAACCTACTAAACTATAATAAATATTATATTATAATAAAGAGTTCAAAGGACCTATAATATAGAGGTAGCAGATAATAACAGATCAGACTTTATTTTGTCTGTTGTGACTAAGTGATACAGTGGTCTCTGTAGAATAGAATATTTCATTTAAAAATAAAATAATGGAACATTTCAAGTTTGAATAATGCAGTTGGGAAAGAACAAAAGGGCAAAAGCAGCAATATATACATATAGAAAATTGGAGAATGGACCTTCTTTGCTGCCTTATGAGTCACTAAAGATGCCATTCAATTATATTTGAATATCCTGTCATCAGTATGTTTGTCCAAGGCATTACGAGGCAACTATGAATGAGAGCCCACCTTCTAAGAGCTCATACTCTCCTTGGAGAATTAATCTAATTAAGTGTTAAAGGATCATCAGCACAGGTAAAAAAGAAATCCAAAGAAAAGCACAAGAGACTGGGAAGCAGTATCTGAGATGGAACTTGAGGGTCAACATGGTGAAGAATGAAACTTTGCTAAGTACAGAGAGAAACAAAAGCAGAAGAATCAGGTGGAGGAATATCCATTTATACCTCCAGGAATAAATGGAACCTGATAAATGGAAAACTGTTGGAGGATGATCAGAATGCAGCTGGACAGTAAGAACCCTGAAAGCTGGAATTTCTCATGTGAAAACGAATGGCACAGTCAAACAGCACTCGTGGAAGGCAAATGCAACCCAGTGAGGAATGGAGAGTGGAGAAAACAAGGTCCAGGGTATGGTGAGAAGGAGGCACTGATGTGGTCAGGAAGCGACAGGGACAGCAGAAAGTGAATGGAAAGTATCAATGTGTGAAAGATCTTTGTGAAGACAGTGATGGAATTAGGGACCAGGCTAGATATAAGGGGAAAAGGAGAGGTTGGACTCCAAAATAACACCAAAATCTATGCCTGAAGACAGGCAAGTGAGGGTGTCAGACCCGGAGACTCTACAAAGAGAGAGTACCTAAGGAGTCCGAACTAGACTTGCAAATCTGTGAATCATTTATTCGTAATAAAACCCCAATCCATGAGCATGACTAGCTCACCATTCCAGAGGGTAAAGGGGAAGAAAATCTCAGTAGGTGGGTAAAAAGACTCTGGTGAGGTCTAAAGAAAGACTTACTTAGAGGTCATTTCAATAGGGTCCAGGTTTCAGCAGGTGGTCAGCTGTGGTTCCAGGGCACAGCTCTAGGAAAGAAGCCTGTGTTCCAACACCAAATCCTCACAGCCTCTCCTAGTGACCACCAGCAGTTACTTAAGAGTTCTGCAAGCCCAGATCATGGTTTGTAAAACATGACTATATGGGGTGCCTGGGTGGCGCAGTCGGTTAAGCGTCCGACTTCAGCCAGGTCACGATCTCGCGGTCTGTGAGTTTGAGCCCCGCGTCGGGCTCTGGGCTGATGGCTCAGAGCCTGGAGCCTGTTTCCGATTCTGTGTCTCCCTCTCTCTCTGCCCCTCCCCCGTTCATGCTCTGTCTCTCTCTGTCCCAAAAATAAATAAACGTTGAAAAAAAAATTTTTTTTAAATAAAAAAAATAAAAAATAAATAAAAAAAAATAAAACATGACTATCTACTGGATGCTCAGGAGAGGAATGAGGATAAAACAATAGAGTGTATGAGTAAGGGATTTGCAAACTACAAAAATGCTGTACGAATATAACATTTTACTATTGTTCAAGGAACTGTGTACTTGCAAGATAAAGTCAGTGTTAAGAGATAGTAACTACAACATTTTCCCACGAATATTCCTACCAAGCCTCAGCCCTGACCCAGTAGAATGTTCCCTATTTTGGATATTGAAGACTGCAGGTGTTTGCTTGTTTTAATTAAACTCATTCTCAGATCAAAGCTTACACAAAAGCTAGATAGGACGTGGAAACACTTGTCCTCTTCCTCTTGGGTTTTTTTTTTCCCTCCACTATTGTTTTCCCTTTCCCTCTCTCTACCTTGTTCTAACTCCCTATTTCTTATTTACTTCTTTCTGTTTCCCTTACGCTCACTCTAGCTCCATTAAGATATATTCTCACATACACCCCCAAAGTATTTTCAAAACCCAGGAGAAAATAAGAGTCAGTGATTAGCATTAATACTCCTTAAAAAATAGTTTCACCCTTGACCTTATCCACAAATTTCACTGCTTTTCCCCCCATTTAAATAGACAGGGAAAACCTGTTTGACTAGTTTTCCTCTAACCCTGCTCTCCTGATTGGCTGGTTGAGTACAAATGAACAACAGGCACAACAGCACAAATGCAAAAGCTATGTAAAGCACAAGGGCCTTTCTGTATGAGAACCCACAGGGAAGGGCCTGCAGGTCCTGCACTAACTGCCCAGTCTTAGAACAACTCTCTCAAAGCAGGAAGGCAACACTGCTGAATCATTCATTCCACTGCTAGTGTAAAAAAAAGGAAACATCCTTCTGTTGATGCCTCCCCTTTAGAATAAGAGATATAATGGGGCACCTGGGTGGCTCAGTCAGCTAAGCATCGGACTGTTGGTTTCAGCTCAAGTCATGATCTCAAGGTCTCCTGAGTTCAAGTCCATGTCGGGCTCTGAGCTGGCAGCACAGAGCCTACTTGGGGTTCTCTCACACTCTCGGTCTCTCTCTGCCCCTCCCCGACTTTTGCGGTCTTGGTCTCTCTCAAAATAAATAAATAAACTTCGAGAAAAAAAAAAAAAAGAATAAGGGATTTTATGATGAGGATTACATTAAGCCTTTATCTTAATTTAGAAATTTAAGAAATTCTGGTGGCTATGACTACATTCAAAAATGTGGTACAGAAGAATGCCTACGTTAGTGGCAGAGTGGTGGTGGTGTGTGTTTCCTTAAGTAGATTAGGAGAATTTGAATTTGCAAAACAGATTAATCAAAATAGGATTCTTTTTATGGAAAATAAAATTTTGCTTTAAATAACAAAGTCTCTGGGTACACTGATGTGCTTAGTGTCCACGTTTGTCCACATTTTTTACTGTAAAATATTTCAAACATACAGAAAAGTATAAAGACTAACAAACATCTGTATACCCATCACCTTTATTTTAAATTCTATAAATATGAGTCAGTTTATAAAAATTGGATTTTTACACAACTTTTCAGGAACATACAAAAAATACACTGGATTCTACTTCATTTTTAAAAAATAATTTAAAAATACACAAGGACAGGGGTACCTGGGTGACTTAATCAGTCGAGTGCCGACTGTTGGTTTTGGCTCAGATCATGATCTCATGGTTCATGGGACTGAGCCCCCACATTGCTGACAGCCCAGAGCCTGCCTGGGATTCTCTACCTTCTCTCTCTGTCCCCGCTCACACTCGCTCTCTGTCTCTCTCAAAATAAATAAACTTAAGAAAAACAAACAAACAAACAAACAAACAAACAAACAGGAAAACATTAAAAAAAATTCATGAGGGGGCACCTGGGTGGCTCAATCGGTTAAGCGTCCCACTTCAGCTCAGGTCACGATCTCACAGCTCATGAGATTGAGCCCCTCATAGGGCTCTGTGCTGACAGCTCAGAGCCTGGAGCCTTCAGGTTCTGTGTCTCCCTCTCTCACTCTGCCCCTCCGCCACTTGCACGCTGCCTCTCTCTCAAAAATAAATAAACATTAAAAAAGTTTTTAAAAATTCATGAGGACATATTATTAAACTAAAACACCTCACTTTGGGGAAAATCAGCCCTACGGTTATTACAGTTATTATTTATTAAAATTAGTTATAGCCAATGAGATAGCTAAAAAATTATGACTCAGCATCTTGAAAATATTTCAAGTATTAATTCTTTTAAAAACAGACTGAAAAGTGCACAATAATTTTACACATATTTTGTATGAATAATATTCCAAAATCAAGCAAATATTTACCAAATCAGTTATAATGTAAAATTGTCAGTAAATTGGAATTACCTACAGATGTATTTCTATTATCTAACTCAAGTCAAGGCAAATATAATAAATATAGTGATTATTTTGATTATTAACAATACAAATAAATAGCACAAGGCTAAGAGCAAAACACACAGTATCTCTGAAATGTTCCTAATTACACATGCTTTCCAATGTTTTAATACTTGTACAAATTTCTAGCCAAAGAGTACGAACTGACCTATGCTGTCCTAGATACCCGCCATTCATAAATCCAAAGGTTCCATTTTTCTCTGGCTCTGCACTCGGAAATGCTGACCTAAGCATGGCACGCATGTCCAAATCAATTTCAACTTGGCATCTGTCATATCTTAAGGCAGTGTTGAGCAGGGCAGTACATAGTCTAAAACTGAGTTGGTGAATACACAACATGGGACTACACAGACTACTATGCTTTGCGAGAACGAGATCATACACTGTGAGGAAGTTAGTGCAGTGAACAAAAAGCACCAAAATTCAACTCCAAAATACAGAGATCCTGGTAAAAAAAAAAAAGTGTGACTAGAGAATTTCAAGTAAAGAACATCATCAGAGATTAAAAACTGCACACATAAAACACATGAAAACTACACACATAATGAGTCACCTTAAAAATATTGACTTTATGGGTGCCTTGGGAGCTTAGTGGATTGAGCGCCAGACTTTTGATTTCGGCTCAGGTCATGATCTCACAGTGATGAGATGGAATCCTGCATGGGGCTCCACGTGTGGAGCCTGCTTAGGATTCTCTCTCTATCTCTGCCCTCTTCCCCTCTCAAAAAAATAAGAATAAGAATAAGAGTAAGAATAAGAATAAGAATAAGGATAAGGATAAGGATAAGGATAAGGATAAGGATAAGGATAAGGATAAGGATAAGGATAAAAAATTAAAACATGCTGATCATCTAATTTAATTTCACTCAAAAACACTTATTAGAAATTTGGAAAACTATGTGTACTCTAAATGGTATATAAACAAATGACAAATGAGAAACAGTAAGTATTGAAACATATATACTAATTTGAACTAAAAAAGAAAAATCAGTATTACTTACAACCAATTATTACCAATATACCTTACAACCAATTAGTAAATAATATGCATTATGTTCAATTGTTGATTCGTTCCCAAACCAGTTTATACATGCAAACATTTCCTCAAAATGTCCACTAATTACAGGGTAGAAATTGTACACACATATTAAAGTAGAAATCTAATTTTAGATATTTATCACTAATACAAAGCATTACTTCATCCAAATAGAGAAAATCCTAAAGAAAAAAAGTAGGTATTTTTAAATATGATTACAGTAGATCTAATTTTTTAAAAAAATAATGAATCAGTCCATTATACAAGTTTAATAATTGCTTCCCATAGTGTTGACTTTTCAGACTCCATAAGATATAGAAGTGCTTTCTGAATCATCAAATATTAAATATTTTGTTGAATTTTAATATCACTGGTCTTTTTTGTTGTTTTTGTTTAGACTCTTTCAAAATGTATAATCCATATCCTTATTAGATTATCTAAGAAACTAGAACTCACTTATGGTACCAAAAATAGTTTAACAAAACATTTAAAATGTCTATGATTTGATTACTAGAGGCTTTTAAAAAACAACCTGTGTGCGGGGTGCCTGGGTGGCTCAGATGGTTAAGCGTCTGACTCTTGGTTTCGGCTCAGGTCATGATCTCACAGTTTGTGAGTTCAAGCCCCACATCGGGCTCTGCTCTGACAGCATGGAGCCTGCCTGGGATTCTCTCTCTCCCTCTCTTTCTCTGCCCCTCCTCTGCTCTGTCTCTCAAAATAAATAAACTTAAAACAACAACAACAACAACAACAACAACAACAACAAAACCTGTGTGGCACAAGACCCTCAGGCTGGTAGAGCGTGGCTTGTCCAGAGGATCCCAGGGGCTTTCCCAGAGCTCTTGATGCAATTCCCACCCTCTCCTTAGGCAATGCTTTCAAACTGCTCTTTCTGCTCCCTTCAAAATTTCCAATTACCCCTATTCTACCGGCTTCCTCCCCAAAGGCTGTAAATCTGATCAAGTTTTCATCTGAAATATACCTTCAATCACCCTCCTGAAACCCTGAGAGCAAGTACTGCTGAAAGCAATAGTCCCTACAAACCATCACCAAATCCAGGTTCAGCTTTTCATAAAAACAGCTAGCCATTTATTGAACACAAACCAGTAAGCTTCTAGGCACGGAGCTTGCTAGACTTCATCTCATTTGATCCTCACAGTAGCCATATGGTGTAGGCACTTTGGTTCTCTTTTTGTAGGTGAGAACTAAATTCTAAGTTTAAGGTCACAGAGTTAGTCAGGGGCAGAACCAGGACTGTCTGATACCCCCATTTAAGTACCTGATCTTACTTCTTGAACTTATTTCTTTCTTCAGCTCCTAAAAAGCTGTTCTTTCCTAATTGTCCTCCTGCCTTCCACTCTGTACCTTTCATTTTTTCTGGCTCCCTGATTCTCACCCAACTGTTAAACTTTAAGATCTCCCTAGGTCTCTATCTCCATCTTAGTCTTTGTACCTGCCCTGGAAGACCTATCGACTCCTTTTTTTTTTTTTTTCGTACAACCACCCATATACTGAAAACTGTTAAATCAGTGCATTCATCCATCCATCTATCCGTGCATTTATCTACCTACCTATCCACCCATCCTTCCATCCATCCATTTATCTACCTGATCTATCCAGCCAAGACCTCTCTGCCCAGAACTAGATTTTCTATAGGTAGTTCATATTCTTCATGTCCAAAACTGAACTCTATCATCTTTGCCCCTCCAACCTTTTAAAGTCCCTATTCCATCCTCCTATGTCACCCATCATGTAATTGCTCACCTAATCGCTCACCTAATCCTAGATTCTCCTACCTTAACATCTATGTGACCAAACACTTTTCTTCATCTCACTGCTACCACTATGGTATAAGGTCCTCAACAAGATCACTCCAGTACCTTCTAAACTGCTGTTCTTATCTCATATTCCTCAGATCCACCCTTCTAGATGGCTGTGAGAGCCGTCTTTTCATCAAATCACTCCTTTGTTTGAAACAGACTCGAACAGAAAATGGTCCATATTCCTTATGATGGCAAACAGCCCCTCATGACCTTGCCTTTTATGTCACCTTCTCTATGAAGCCTCTCTAGTCTTCCGATCACTTCCAATACCTGTTCAGGGCACTCTGCATATCCTCATCACAGCACTCATAGACCTTATGGCACTATTTTGCACATACTGAAACTAGTTTGTTTTCTATCTAACTAACCCTCTTACACCCAGAGCCCTTCCAGGCTCTTATGTGTTTGTATATCCCCAGAGCACAAGAGCACAGTGTGGTTTTAACAAATATTTGTTGAACAGAAGAATGAATGTTTGTGAAATGCTTTATATTGGGAAGATATTGATTGCTACTGTTTTCAAGACTAAATTAAACTAATTTATTCAAACTCATTTGATTAGTTCCTCCATAGGTAGGTATGCAAAATAATATTGAAATGATTGACCTACCTTCCAGTATGGTTAACAAGATTATCAAACCACACTTCTTACTCGTGGCTTCCAGAATAGGAAAATATTCACGATATTATATATGGCTAGCTGGTTTCAGTGGCAGGAAGTGGTATGGAAAATATCACTGTGTTCATATTCTCAAAGAAAGACACTCTGGGCCTAGTGTAAAGTAAACTTTTTTTTAAAGTTTATTTATTTATTTTGACAGAGAAAGAGGGAAGGGCAGAGAGAGAGAATCCCAAGTAGGCTCTGCATTGCCAGTGTACAACCTGAGGCGGGGCTCAATCCCACAAACCGTGATATCATGACCTGAGCCAAATCCAAGAGTCAGACATTCAACCGACTTTTTTAAGGGCTACTTCAATTTCTCAGAAAAGCGAAGATTTTTCACAAGACTGAACTGTCTGAAACTAAGTCACTCTTCTTCTTAAGATCTCACACACAAAATATTCTATAAAACAACATTAAAACCATTTATGTAGAAGTCATCCTTTTAGGAACCGCACCATATAGCTTGTGATTGAGCCCAGAAATAAAGCATGCGAACAGCAAGTATCTGTCACAAAGTCCACAGGCTTTATACTCAGGCAATAGCCCACATCATTTCACAGAAAAAGAGACAACAGATAATATAGCAGCAAGACTTGCTCACAGCCTGACAGTAGAAAGTTGATAGCTGATAACAGAAAGAGGACCCAGAAAAACCATAAAAGGAAGAATAGTACTTCTGTCTTCAATCTAGTTTTTCAACTGGGCAGACTAAGACCATTTACTATAAACAAAAACAGCTCTATACACCTCAACGAATAGCACTATTCAATTCTTTATGAATTCATGCTCATAAAGACAACCCAACAGAAAAATTAACTTAAATCCAAGGAAGCAACTAAGAGTGTAAGATTTAGAAATTATTTTTTTGTTTTAATAGTTTAATTTTTAAGTTTCAGTAATTAATCACTTGAGAGGTCAGCTACGGAGAAAATGCGCTTATCTAAATAAGCAACATCCCAGATGGTAACAATATCAATAAATTAAGTATTATTATATATTACAAAAGCAATAAAAAGTTCTTATTCTCCTGGTATATTCTGAAAATCTAGTGTGAATTAAGCAACATCAAATCAATATTATTTGATAAATAAATAACTTTGAAAAGGAGTTTGAGAATTGGGAATATGGTTGTTTTCTTCCTTTGTTATCAATATTTAAGTGGTAATTAAGCTGATAAGGTACCTTGAAATGTTTTAAGTAATTCAAATTAAATGTTAACTGTCAAACTCTTTACACAAACAATAGATTTCACAAAAAATAAATTTTGTTGTAAATATCTTTCTTTACTCCACTGGTTTACTTATCCTAATAAATGCACCAAGTATTAACATAACAAGCATAAAGCTCTGGGAAGTGTAGATTTAAGAAGAGTTTAAATGTCTTCAGTAGTATTAGCCAGATCAAGTCAGAAGTATTGTTTCTACTAAGTTATGCCCAGGTACTTATACACTATTAAGCTTTTACCAAATGTCAAGGCAATACACTTCACTGTAGTTGTTAAACAATCCTATAGCAATAAATCACACAACGCTAGATGTCAATTTTATTTTGCGGGTGGCAGGCAAATCAAACAATACTAGAGTATTTATTTATCACTGGAATTATCTAGAATAGTTGCTGAACAGAATTCCATTCCTAAAGCAAAACCTTAAACTATCCATCAGGAGATAGGAGAAAACTAAATCCACTTTGGGACTGGAAAAAAAAAAATGCTGACTTATGATTTTACTCAGTGAACAAAGTTCTGGATTCCTTTATCATATAACATTGAGGTGCATGACTCTTCAATTAATTTAAAAATCTCCAGAGAACAAAGTGTGATTAATCCTAATATAATTAGAAAACCAGGACTTTCTATCCTTCCTACTAACGGCAGTCATTTCCCCCCCTCCCCTCCACCAAAGATATAAAGCACAGCAATTCTGAGTGGAGACCTTTTTTGGAACATGAAGTTACCAGAAAAAGTAAAGTTTGGCATATAGCCAAACAGCCACACCTTCACGCAAAAATTCATCATACAAGGTGACAGCCTGAGGGGGCTGAGGCTTTTTGGTGTAGTGTTGTTTGTTGTTTGTTTGTTGTTTGATCTTTTCTAGGTGGAACCCACCTGAAATAAAAGGCTGTCCCTATTACTAACACTGACTCGTACAGAGGTGACACGGGGTCACTCCTGGCTGAGAACGCCGCCCACCACCGTCCTCTTCTGAGTCTCTCTCTCCTTAAGAAAGGCTACTTAACAAGACCTAGACTTCGGAAGAGTCAGTCTTCGGGACATCCAGTTCTCCCCCATCTCCCTCCCCCGTGCCCTGGTATGCTTTAAGGTGATGGGAAGCAGCGGTACATGTACAGACGCGGTTCTTTCCCCAAGGAAGTGCTGCAGAGTAGTACATTCACCGTACACAACTTTATACACCTAAAATTAAACCAGTAAATTTACACATACAGATTGGGTACGCCCTTCGCCACCTCTGCCTGTCCTTTTGCCTCGTCGCACTGCACATATTTGCGCCTGCCGATGCGGTTTGCCTCGTACAAACCCAAATCACGCATCCCAGGCCCCCTCACCGCTCCTCCAGCCCGAGGAAGGCGCCCTACTTCCTGCAGCGCGTCCTCCTCTCAACTCCTCTCTAACCTTAGCAGCCAGCACAGGCTTCTCTACTGCGAGGGCACGCCGCACGGTTTCCCCAACTGCGCGGGAAACCGCGCGCGACCCTGCCACCACTGTACTTTCCTAGGGGGTCGCGCGGGATCCCGCAGAAGCTCAAAGGTCCAAAGAGAGTGTGAGTGAGCGTGTGAGCTTGTGTCCGCGCGCGCGCGCAGCTCCGAGACACTCCCCACCCCCAACACATCCAGTTCCCCTTTAGGGAGAGGACAAAGTAGAAGACTGTTGGGAGAGGTCCGAAACCTCCTGGACCCCATCGCTGCCCTCAGCGACTCGGGCCTTGGGACTCCCCGATGCCCATCCCTCCAGGGTCAAGTGCAAGGTCCTCGAACAGATCCGCGCCGAGTTATTTCCTCCTCTCTCCGAGTTCACACACGAATTCGAAAAGACCCTCAAACCGGTGCCATATGGGAGAGGAAAAGACTAGGGGAGCGATCGAGGGTAGCTGGGAACAATCTCTTTCACAGCCCCACAACCTTGACCTTTCTCCCTACCCCCCAACCCCACTCCCCCATTCCCTATCTTGTGCAGCCCAACCCCATCTGCACTTTCCAATCCCTACCCTCCCCCCTCCCCCCCTCCCCTGGATCGTAGCCATTCGCTCAGCACTCACCTCTGGGAGCAAACGACGCCCATCTCCTCCTCCTAGCCCGCCCCCCTTCCGCCGGCTGGAACGGCGTGCTCACTCTACTTACCTCGGCTCTTGGCTGCTGCGCGTGAGTTTGAGTGTGTCTGCCGCGTAATTGTATCCGGGGACAGAAGGGACCCGTGTTTGTGCGCTAGATCAGGTGTCGCCGCCTTCGGTGGTTTGGGGGCGTGAGGGAGGCTGTAGCGTTAGTGTGTTAGCTTAGGACGGACTCACTGGGCTCACAATTGATGGCAAAGCTTTAACGGTGCCCTCCCTCGGGGCCGCAGCGCGCCTGCTCCTCCGCTGCTCCCCGCGGGTGGCCGCCCCCCCCCCCCAACCCACCCAGCCGCGCCCCGCCCAGCGCACTGCTGGAAGAGCTGGAGCGCGCCCCTCTCCTCCCGCGTCTGGCTCAGCGGGGCACGACGCGGGTGCCACGCGCTCAGCCTCTCGTCACACGCCTGGGTCTGCGAACGTCTTGTGCTCCCCGGGCTGGGGCATGGATGCGGACGCGCCTTCTTGCCACGCGCTCGCGGGCTGGGCGAGGGGCAGGTCCTGGGATAGGGATGCTCGCCTGCGGAGTGGCGGTCGGCTGGCAAGCTGGAACGCTCGGGAACCCTCCGCTCGAGCTCGAGCTGGGAACCCTGGGACTGGCACGTGGCCCCGCCTCCTGTTCCCCCTGCAAGGCGTGCCTTGTGCCCTTTCTGCCACCACCCCTCTGCTCTCGGTGCCCGCCTTTTTCTTCCCCCCATCACGCTAGCTCAGCACGAATCTACGTGGTGATAGCGCCACTTCTCTCATCTTCCCATCCTCCTAGCTCACTGCGCTTCGGCACCCATTAAAAAGTTGAACTTGGGCAAGGAGGTAGAGGAGATAAGGGAAAGAAGTCGAGGGAGGAGAGTTAGGCACCTGCCTCGTGAATCCGAAAGCGTTAAAACAAACACTGGAGTTTGGGGAGCCCGGAAAAAGTAATTTGGGTTCTGGGCTCAGTAACATCCCTCCTTGCAGGCTCGAGCTGAAAGGGCCATTTATGCTTTGCTTGGTTGAGTCTGTGAAGACTTTATCCTTACTAATCTGTGTTTGCCAGGAGCAGATATTTGCCAAGTTGGCGTTCCGGCCAGGAAGCAACTTTGCGTACCCAGGCCTACTGGAGCAGCCTTCCTGCGGCGCCTCAGACCCGAAAGGCCAAGCACCTTTAAGAGTCTGATGGTAGATTGTGAGCTTCCTGGGAATCAGGAAAATCTAACAGTGTTGTTCGATTTTTCTCTAAGCCTGATTGGCATTGTACTCAATAAATACATATACGACGTGAGCAGAGTTGTTTATGTTACAGCTTTCAGAATAGCAAAAATCATGTTGGGCATAAACTCCAGAAGCTAAAACGCTGCCACTGCGCACAAACGTTACACGTTTAAACACTGAAAATAAAAAAAAATGCCATGTCAGGACATTCTTTCCTTCCTCCGAACCGAATTTCAGAAATAGGTTGGAACACTGCACTTAGATAAGAAACCGGAAATTGTTTTATTTTGTATGTTATTACTTAATGATAAATGGGGAAAAACGCTAATGAACATAATTGTTCTCGTTTTATTAATGTTCCTATTTAATAAGTCCAGGATTTAAAGTCCATATTCTAAAGAATGTTCACTGATGTAGACTTTTCAAATGCCGATTTCCAAAAAAAAAAAAAAAAAAAAAAAAAAATGCACTTGTTTTCTTTGCAGACTAGAAATTTGAAATTTTGTGAAAAACACTAGAAATATGTTCTCAGTCTTTGTACCTGGCCTAAGGAGATTACCGTCCTCTATATTTGCTTTTTATTTAACTTGCATTTTAAGAACCTAAAAATAATAAACATTAGACATAACAGATAATAATCTGACATGAGAGAACTTAAGCATTACTTTAAAAGCTCTGTTCCCTCAAGTGTCAAGCTTCAAGCTATTGTTCAAGCAATTGCAAGCCTTTGTTTTGATCTTACACATGTAAACTCTTGGTAAAAAAAAAAAAACTCTTTAGAAATTAAGCAACAACTATAACTTTTATTTATGAAAAACTTTCTAAAATTTGTATCACATTCCTTTGCTTAATAAAAGCATATAAGCTGAACATCAGGTGAGATTTTTGCCAGACTTTTGGAAAGAAAATGCATTACTAGATTGTGTGTGGAATAAGCAAGCACAGTACAAAGATGCTTTGTGATAAGAGGGATGTAATTTTCCATATATCCAATTTAAAATTATTGCCATTTTTTAAATTCCTGTTTCCTGTGGACTCTGACTTGCTGTATTTATAGGAACACTAAACCTGAGAGCACAGAGAATGAAGATCATGCACAAAGTCCGTAAGATAAAAACAGGCACACCATCACTTCTTCACTTTTTCCTTTTTGTCCATCTCTGATTACCTTCCAAACACCCGGCTTTCAGTTTCAATTAAACGCTCTATACTTATGTGCCATACTCCATGTTTTTATATGTGCAAATTAATTTCTTCCATTTTCCATAATTTTAATGTGTGCAAAATATTTTTTTCATTTTCATCATAATTTGATTTTATTATGCATTATAGACTATGTTAGAAAATCTTAACCCATGGCTCAAATTGTAACAGAAGAAGGCTCAGAGGAACAAAGAGGGATTTCTGGAACTGTAGAAATCACGGAGATGTCTATATCACCTGACAACTTCCAGATTCTCATCAAAATATTTTTTTTAATTGTCTAAAAGACTATCTCATATAAAAGGCAAGCCAAAAAAGCTTATACTTTTAATAATTTTGATTACATGATAGTAGACATCATTAGCTTATTCTATATGTCCTTCTAAAGCAATATTTATTTGCATGCTTAGAAAATGGCATCAGTGAAACTTTGCTATCTAATCTAGTACCCTGTAAGTTAAATCTTATAAATTAATTTCCAGAACTTCATGATGAACCCTGTTCAGAGTCAGTTGTAGAAAACTTAGGGATGTAGCAAATTTTTTGGCCTTTGGCCTTTCAGAACTGGGAACTTTGCCATACTGGATTCTTATATAGCCCTATATTGAGTTTCAGTGATCCAGCCAAGATTTTAAAGGAGAGGAAGGTGGTGCTGCATGACATCAAAGGTAAGGCTGTGTCCACAACAGCTTCCTTTCCCACCCATTTTGCAGGTGTTACTTATGACAGCCTTTCTATATTTAGCCTGTAATGCCTCCCGGAACTAAAGAGTTTTATAATATATTGCAATTATAGCACGTAATTTATTTGACCTAAATACATTGCAAGCTCCATGCAATACCAACCAGTTCTAATATTCCAGAACTGGGTGAATGTGGTCATGTTTACCATATCTGCTTTATACTTTTATAGATGCTAATCTTCATCCATATCTTTTTATTATCACTTGTCTATAGCAGCTCTCAGATCCATCGTACATAATTCTAAAATATCAAAATTTCCTAAACTATATTCCATCATCCTGGTGTCATGGTCTGTGTGCTTCCCAAAGTAAACATGAATTAACCTGCAGAATCAACTTGCATTTATTAGGAAGCTTAAATACCCCCAGAATCCATTATTATTTTTTTAGGATTATATCCTCTGCCTCTTAACATAAAAAACTAGCTGTATTGTTTTCAGAAAAGATATAAGGGACTTGCCTTGGCAGATTGGTATAAGCAATTATTCGTGACTCATTTCATGTGGTTCTCTTGAGATTATAGTGCTTCAATAGTCACTTTCTCAGACTTTGGCTCCCAAATAAAACTGTTAGGCATATGCTTGTCTATAAGTGTCAATGCTAAGCCTGACCGTCCCAAGGTCTACAGAGAAAGTAGATTTCTATGTCAATGAAAAACAATAAAACCAAGGACTTTGGCCCTAGTGTTCAGACTTACCATGTTACCTGTGTGTATTTTACTTTATATTTGGAATCCTGTTTCGAGTATCTCTACTCTTGCCTTGCTTTTCATTCATTGTATCCCTTACTTTTGTGTAGCAAAGAGCTATGCTGTAAAATAAACTGTCTGAAGGAACATCCCATAAAAAGGGCAGTCCAGGTAGAAAAAAAACTACTTCAGTGACAGCATATTTCTATAATGTGAGGATATCAAGATTGCATGGGTCTTTCCAGGGTATCATTAGAAGTTGAGGTTCTTACTGTAAAACAGACACAAACTACTTTAATTTTTTTTTTTTAATTTTTTTTTCAACGTTTATTTATTTTTGGGACAGAGAGAGACAGAGCATGAACGGGGGAGGGGCAGAGAGAGAGGGAGACACAGAATCGGAAACAGGCTCCAGGCTCTGAGCCATCAGCCCAGAGCCTGACGCGGGGCTCGAACTCCCGGACCGCGAGATCGTGACCTGGCTGAAGTCGGACACTTAACCGACTGCGCCACCCAGGCGCCCCTACTTTAATTTTTTTTAATGTGATGGCTAGATGAGCCTAGTTTTATTTACCAATTACTTATCCTTTCATACCATAAATAATCCTGTCTACCAGACCTTCTTCCCAAAAACATTTGGTTAAATACTTCCTTACCATTAAAACACATCTAGAGCTTCAGAAACCTGTTCTAACCCTGATCAAGTAGAAATTTTTACAAAACATGGATAGAGTAAAATAGCTTTCTAAATTTATACTTTCACATAACCTCTGTTTCATACAAAAATTGATGACTGATATAATATAGAAGGGAAAAACATACCAATTAGACATAGAGGAATTAAGAAACAAGGTAAACATCCTCTTGAACTAGAAATATGACAGAAATGCAAAGCAGCGATCCAAGCTGGGGCCAAGGGTTGCGACTTCTGGAACTGGACACAGTTAGTGGTCTTTGGACTAAAAGTGCTTGTAACAGACAGACCCCAGGGTAACCCCATCATTCTCACCTCCTGGCATCCTGCTTCCTATAATATCCTCCCATTTGTGTGTGTGTAGGACTTTGTCTTGCTTCTAGCCATTAGAATATGACAAAGGTAAAGAGAATTTTCATATGTTAGGACCCCAAATCTCAGGGATGTTGAGTTAATCAAAAGGGAGATTATCCTGGGTAGGTGTGACTTTAAGAATATCAGGTGAAAGCCCTTAAAAGAGGAGCTGGGCCCTCCCTACGAAGAGAGACTCTCCTTACAGGCGTGATGAAATGAGCAGCCATGTTGAGGAAGTCCTCATGGCAAAGAAATATGGGCAGCTTCTAGGACCTGAGAGTGGCTTTGAACCAAAAGTCCTCAAGGAGTTGTGGTCTTCAGTCATATAGCTGCTGAAAATTGAATTCTGCCAACAACTGAATGAGCTTTAAAGTATATATTTGTCCAGTCAGAAGGCAGCCTGGCCAACACCTAGAATGTAGCCTTGAGAAACCCCTGGTCACAGGACCCAGGCAACCCATATTCAGGCTTGTTATCCACAAAATGGTGAGATGGTAAATGTGTGTTGTTTTAGCCTACTAAGTTTGGGGTACTGTGTTATACAGCAATTGGTAACTAATTCATTGCTCTGTACAGGAAGAGGATAATCAGCCAGATTTACTCCTTGAAACCAGGAGTGGGCCAGGACTCCCACACATGTGAACAAAGTCTGAATAAAAAGGCTGGAAACCTGGCTACATAGAAAACAGTCGCTGTATGGATGTCTGAAAACTCAAAACTAGGAATCCAATCAAGTTGCTAGCTGACTTTAGTGGCTGGACTTTTGATATCCCCAATATTTACCTACAGCAGGAGCCTTAAAATGCTGTTACTAAACTTGGTTCTGGATTGGTGGCTTAGGAGTGCCAGGTGAAGGCAATTAAAGGTACTGAAAACAACTAGGCAAGAAAAAAAGTCCTCTCCAGTTAAAATAAAATGTATCCTAAAATCCAAAGACACACAAAAAACTCTAATGTTAAGAAAAGCAAACTAGGGGTGCCTGGGTGACGCAGTCGGTTAAGCGTCCGACTTCAGCCAGGTCACGATCTCGCGGTCCGGGAGTTCGAGCCCCCCGTCAGGCTCTGGGCTGATGGCTCAGAGCCTGGAGCCTGTTTCCGATTCTGTGTCTCCCTCTCTCTCTGCCCCTCCCCCGTTCATGCTCTGTCTCTCTGTCCCAAAAATAATTTTAAAAAGTTGAAAAAAAAATTAAAAAAAAAAAAAAAAAAAGAAAAGAAAACTAAAACCATAGGCCCGAAGCCTGAATTCTTTGTAAATGATCTTTTTTAATGTTTATTTATTTTTTTCATGAGCAGGGAAGGGACAGAGAGAGAGGGAGACACAGAATCTGAAACGGGCTCCAGGCTCTGAACTGTCAGCACAGAGCCCAATGTGGGGCTCGAACTCATGGATCATGAGATCATGACCTGAGCCGAAGTCGGACACTTAACCGACTGAGCCACCCAGGCGCCCCAAAAGCTCCCAATTTTATTTTAATCGTCAGCCAGACTTCAGAATTATTTCTTTCACTCCTTCATGTTATAGATGAGAAAACTTGAGGCACTTTGATGGTAAGCATTTGTCTAGCTCTAATAATTTTTAGAGATAATAGAAGGAAGTTATTAAATTATGATTATTGTAAATTGTGGATACAAATTTCTTTGAAGTAGAGGCACCTGGGTGGCTCAGTGTGTTAAGCATGCAACTCTTGCTCTCATTTCAGGTCTTGATCTGAGGGTTATGAATTCAAGTGTAGGGCATGAAGCCTACTTTAAAAAATTTTCTTTGAAATATCTTAGAATTCACCCTGATTTGGATTCTGGACTTATAACTGAACAATAGCAATATAATAATTGTATATTAATTACAACAAATGTTTATTTTAAAACCCTTGAAATGGTAATGAGAAATGGAGTGGATTGCAATATCCCCATGAATATTAAATAGTATTAAGATTCGTTGCTGAAATATTTTTCTGCACCATGCCAGCACTAATACAGTGTATCTAAAGTTAATGAGAAGCTTACATTGCTTAAAGAATAGGAAATTCTTTCTTGCTTCCTCTTTTCTCTTTAATCCCCTCCCCTTAACTATTTCCTTAAAGCAGTCTACCTTTCTTCACACCCACTTGCTGGTAGTTTCATAGAAGAAAATCACCTCCACACAAAAAAGTTACAGTCTCAACCAGCATGTTTATCAGCATAGTATACTGTCAGAACTGATTTGGTATTTACTATGGCCTCTAAAATGCCTCCCTTTATATTAAATGACCTCGCTGAGGCAACCTTGGAACTTTGGACTTTCACTCTGGTACTGCCACTTACTAGGTGCATGTGAACTTAAGTATATCACACAACTTATTGATGCATCATTTTCCAACTTGCAAAATGTCAATAAAATACCTTTTAGAGAGTCGTAGAGATTAAATGAGGTAAGATGTAAGAGAATTTTCTAAAGTCTCCAGTATTGTATAAGTCACCAAATGACATTTTTGGTAATACTTTCCACTTTCTAAGGAAGCCCTATATATATACAACATGGAAGCAAAATGTGTTCACTTTTCATGTATCTTCAGCAGTCAAATCAGTTTTCCCTAGACTGACTACAGCCTTGACACAGTGAACTTGGGTACAGTTGACTCTAAGTGAGGCCAGTACTGGTCTTGTAGGTTGTTGCTAAAGTTCTAATAGTTATTTTCCCCCAATATATTAGACATGGTGAAAGTGAAGTAGATTGTTCAACTACCAGTTTTCTTTACAACTCACTTTTTTTTGGTATGTTTTATTTGAGAGAGCGTGCATATGTGAATGGGGAAGAGGGGCAGAGAGAAAGAGAAAATCTTAAGCAGTCTCCACGCTTCTGACAGGGGGCTTGATCCCACAACCCTGGGATCATGATCTGAGCCAAAATCAAGAGTCAGATGCTCAACAGACTAAGCCACCCAGGCACCCCACAACTCAATTTTAATGTCATTTCTGGGAAGCAGCTTCCTTGTATACATTTCTGCAGAATACGGTATCAAAGTAGAATAAAAGAAAAGTATGATGTTGCATGACCAGAGTTAGCTAATACATATTAACATCAAGTTCTGGAAATTCTCAGCTTAGTGATCTGATCTTCCAAAACATTTGAAGCCATTCCCTACATTTCTCTACAATGGTATTTTAAAAGACACATGTTTTATAGCCCAGAAGTTCAAGATATGACATTTTTTTAAACTGCTGGATTGTTAATTAAACATGTACCATCAAACTCCATGGAATGGAGTGTATGGAATATCAAGTTTGGTTCATGTGGTTAGAAATCCATACACACTGAATTTCCATGACATATTGAGAGAGACATTTTGGTGAGGTTGCCCCTAATGTTTTCACAAACAGTGATTACCAAATATTAACTGCATTCATTCATTCACTTATAAAGATCTACTGAATATATTTTCTTTTAATACAAAGATGGTGAGATATTGGTCTTTGCCCTCTAGTTCACAGCTTATTGAGGGGACCAGGGAGAAGAGAAATAAGGATAGACAGACAAAGGGAAGAGCAAATCATCGCTATGAGGGAGAAAAAAACAGTAGAGCTAACAGAGTAATATGGGAACAGAATCTAAAAAATGTCTGAGAAGTCTCTCTTGAGAAAATGACATTTGAGCAGAATTTGATAGCTAGTTTGTTTTCAAGCTAATCAGAGCTACATTAGAATTTAATCTCCATGAGAAGAAGGACTTTGGTTTTTAAATTCACTGTTACATCTTCAGGACCTAGAACACTACCTGTTTCAAGGTATGCTAAAAGGTATGCTTGTGTTAAATCAATAAATAAGTGAATGGCTGCTTAGTACCAGAAGCCCCTGAATGAAAATATTTACTCCCTAGGCAGCTGAACCATAGCTAAATATATGTGACAGCTCGTGACACCACTGGTGTTCACATAATTTCAAAGACAGCTAGAGTCAAGCTGATTAAGTACGTGACTCCAGTCTTGGATTTGAAATTTCCAGGGGAGGGGAACATGAAGAATTTTAGGAAATAGAAAAGGTCTGATACGAAGAACAAATAACTTCCCCCAAATAGCCTGATGATAAGAAAGAGAAAAGTAGGCTCACTTCGTCCACTAAAATTCCCCCACAAACACATACATTTACATGGTCTGCTAGGTTGGACCTAAATTCAGCAAAAGATATATCATATGACAAAAACTCACATAAAACAACTTATTGGGTCAGTTGAAAAAAAAACAGAATGAAGAAAAATGAAAACTGGTTACAGATGCTCAATTATGTCCTTCAAGATACAGCCCAAACTGACTACATCCCATTGTAAGATCATGACTCGAGCAAAACCAGTCAGTCTCCAAGCTAGGGATGTATGCTTTCCAGGAGAAAATATATTATAAATACAGAGAGTTATGGAACATAGTCTTCTGCATTTCCATTTAAAAAAATCCTAACTATCATGAAATTTAAACTCCATTGTGAGCATTCCTGAATGCTCTCCTTCTTTCATGTACCATAGCTCTTTGGTCAAATTTTACCTTGATGATATGGTCTGTGATTATTTATATACATGTCAGATTTCTATTAGAATGTGTGTTCCTTGTGCACATGAACTATATCTTTCATTCTTTTATTTGACCCCATATCTTCTAACTTCCCCTCACACACATATAAACATAAATGTTTGGTGAGTGCCAAAAGAAAACTATAACCTGATGCATTTAGCAGAAGCACAAAAACTGACCCCTGAACAAGTGTGCGCTGACAGCAGAGAGCCTGACGTGGGGCTCGAACTTGTGACCCAGGAGATCATGACCTGAGCTCAAGTTGGATCTTAACCAACTAAGTCATCCAGGCACTCCAGTGAATGATTTTATTTTAATTTTTTTTTACATTTTTATTTATTCTTGAGAGACAGAGACAGAACAGATGTGGGGGAGGGGTAGAGAGAGAATGAGACACAGAATCCGAAGCAGGCTCCAGGCTCTGAGCTGTAAGCACAGAGCCCAATGTGGGGCTCGAACTCACAAACTGTGAGATCATGACCTGAGCCGAAGTCGGACGCTTAACTGACTAAGCCACTCAGGCGCCCCAGTTAATGATTTTTTTAATGTAATGTTGCATTGTGTTTGCTAGTATTTTGTTAAGGATTTTTGCATTTATGTTCATCAGTGATATTGGTCTATAAAGCTCGTGTGTGTGTGTGTGTGTGTGTGTGTGTGTGTGGTGTTTTTACCTGGTTTTGGTATCAAGGTGATAGTGGCCTCTTAGAATGAATTTGGAAGTTTCCTTCCTCTTATGTTTTTTTTGGAATAGTTTGAGAAGAATAGGTATTAACTCTTCTTTAAATGTTTGGTAGAATTCTCCTGTGAAGCCATCTGGTCCTGGACTTTTGTGTGTTGGGAGTTTTTTGATTATTGATTCAATCCCTTTGCAGGGAATTTGTTCAAATTTTCTATTTCTTCCTTCTTCAGTTTTGGTAGATTCTATTTTTCTAGGAATTTATCCATTTCTTCTAGGTAGTCTAATTTGTTGGCATGTAATTTTCATAATATTCTCTTACAATTGTTTGTATTTCTGTACTATTAGTTTTTATTTTTCCTCTTTCTTTTGTGATTTTGTTTGAGTCTTTTCTCTTTTTCTCTGGATGAGTTGGCTACAGATTTATCAATTTTTTTAAATCTTTTTTAAAAACCAGCTTTTGGTTTCATTGATCTGCTCTATTGTTTTTTGGTTTTTGATTTTTGGGTGTTTTTGTTTTTGTTTTTTGTTTTTTGTTTTTTTTTTTAGTTTCTTTCTGCTCTAATTATTATTTTCTTCCTTCTGCTGGTTTTGGATTTTATTTGTAGGGTTTTTTCCTATCTCCTTTAGGTGTAAGGTTGTTATTTATTTGAGTTTTTTCTTGCTTTGAAGGTAGGCCTGTATTGCTATAAACTTCCCTCTTAGAGCTACTTTTGCTGCATCCCAAAGTTTTTGAATCACTGTGTTTTCATTTTCATTTGATTCCATGTACTTTTTGATTTCTTCTTTAATTTTTTGGTTGACCCATTCATTGTTTGTTATATGTTATTTAACCTCCGTGTATTTGTGGTCTTTCCAGATTTTTCTTGTGGTTTATTTCTAGTTTCATAGTGTTGTGGTCAGAAAAGATGCATAGTATGACTTTGATCTTTCTGAATTTGTTGAGATTTGTTTTGTAGCCTAATATGTGATCTATTCTGGAGAATGTTCCATGTTCACTTGAAAAGAATGTAGGGCACCTGTGTGGCTCAGTCAGTTAAACTTCTGACTCTTGATTTCAGCTCAGGTCTTGATCTCACAATTCATGTTCAAGACCCCCATTGGGCTCTATGTTTACCATGTGGAACCTGTTTAGGATTCTCTCTCTAACCCCTGTATTACCCCCCCCCCCCCCGCTTCTCTCTCTCTGCCTCTTTCACAGGTGTTCTCTTTCTCTCTCTCTCTCAAAATAAATAAATACAGTTTAAAAAAAAAGAAAATAAAAGAATGTGTATTCTGTTTTAGGGTGGAATGTTCTGTTAGATCCATCTGGTCTTGTGTGTCACTCAAAGTCACTGTTTCCTTGTTGATTTTCTGACTGAATGATCTGTCTGTTGATATAAAATATGAGGTGTTAAAGTCCCCTTCTATTGTATTACTATTGATTATTTCTTTTATGCTTGTTACTAACTGTTTTATGTATTGGGTGCTTCCATTTTGGGTGCATAAATATTTACAATTGTTATATCTTCTTGTTAAATTGTTCCTTTTATTATTATGTAGTGTTCTTCTTTATCTCTTGTTATGGTCTTTGTTTTAATGTCTATTTTGTCCAGTATAAGTATTGCTTCTCCAGTTTTCTTTTGACATCCATTTGTCTGATAAATATTTCTCCACCCCTCACTCTCAATCTACAGATGTCTTCAGGTCTGAAATGAGTCTCTTGTGGGCTGAAGGTAGATGGGTCTTAATTTCTTATCCATTCTGTCATGCTGTGTCTTTTGATTGGAGCATTTAGTCCATTTACATTCAAAGTAATTATTGATAGATATGTATTTAATGCTATTTTGTTATTTGTTTTGTGGTTGTTAACACCATATGTATTTTATAAAGTAATCAGGGTCTAGGACAAAGTATGATTTATTAGGTCAGAGGATAAGAGATCATTAAAAGCAGGTCTGGAATTGAATGAAGAGATCTAGGTGTCCTGGCCAATGGTATTCTATACAACAAATAATACCATTTATGAAAACTAAATACAAAAATTAAATTTATCCCTTATAATTGTTATTTTAATTGTAAGAAGAAATCAGGGATGTCTACAGTCATTTCACACTACGATGATAACTCTGCCAAGACATTCACAGCAATAGTTCTTTGATCTCTCCAGCAGTCAAAACAAAGGCCCAAGAGGGAAAAAAAATGTGATGCAACTGCCTTTGAAGCATCACTCTATAACTGTTGTGTGCAGGAATGCTCAGCTATTCATATACAGGATTCTGAAAGTATATCATATGTATGTAGAGATAGATACAAATAAATAAACTAATTTGTTATTAACTGGATTAATAGAATGCAGTTCAATTCCTTTCACATTTTGTAATCTCCATGCCACAAAACAAGTTACAAAATGGCAATAAATACATATCTATCAATAATTACTTTGAATGTAAATGGACTAAATGCTCCAATCAAAAGACACAGCATGACAGAATGGATAAGAAAATAAGACCCATCTACCTTCAGCCCACAAGAGACTCACTTCAGACCTGAAGACATCTGTAGATTGAGAGTGAGGGGTGGAGAAATATTTATCAGGCAAATGGATGTCAAAAGAAACCTGCAAGATGGAAGGAAAAAATGGTTAGATCTATGGATGATACTTATGCATGGACTAGGTTGCCACCTAAGCAATACTTATACTGGACAAAATAGACATTGAAACAAAGACCATAACAAGAGATAAAGAAGAAGACTACATAATAATAAAGCGAACAGTTCAACAAGAAGATATAAAAATTGTAAATAATCTCCATGATTATTCAGGGCCATAATATGTGATAGATACTAATCTTACCCAGGCATACCCTGAGCTATTATAATATAAAACTATAGAACTCTACTTTCCGACAAGTCTATATTGAGCTTTGACGATCTACTCAGAACTCCACTGAGTTCTCTAGGATTGAAAACAACAACAACAAAAAAACACAGATGACATTGTCCTCTTTCAAGAAATAGGACTAAACGTTCTCACTGTGCAATCTGAAGATCTTTAATATGTTCCTTGAATGTTAGCTTTCATATTGTCACTAAAAAGTTGTCACACCTTTTGCTTATAATTTTTTAATTTTAAGTTTATGAAGTATGTGGAGTGCCTGTCTTCCCTGCAAACTTTGCCTGGCTAGCCTACTCAGGTCTTAAGTTTCTACTCCTTGGAAGACATCTTCTGAGACCTTGTTGAGTTTAGTTGCCCATCTCTGCTATATTCCTATTCTGGTCTTTATAATATTTTATTGAATTCTTTAGTTGCCTCTATCCTCCGTTAAACCATAAGTTCTATAATTCCAGGGGCATGGTACATAATGGGAAAAATGTGAATCAAAGAATAATAGTAGATATACTTTCAGAATTCTGTTGGTTGAAATGTGCATATTAATTTACAGGTATGTGACTATAAGTTTAAGTGTCCCTTGGTACTGGAGACATGTAAGTTGAAAACCACTGTTCAGTAATATAGTCAGAAGTCTTACTTAAAAGAAATCAGGGTACTATCTTGCTATATAATACAAATAAAACGTTTAATACCTAACATTTGTCATACATTTATCTCAGGCTATATCCTAAGCAGTTTACTTTATATTAAATTTACTTTCCAAAACTTCAAGATGTTAACACTGTTGCCATTTTATACCTAAGGCAAATTAATTTGATCAAGGATAAGTAACCAAAGGTCACATAGCTATTAAGTGATGGGGTCAGAAACTAAATAAGGGCAACAACCTACCAGTCCCAGATCTTATCTGCCATGCTACACTTATCACTGTGTTCCCTGCCCCAGTCCTTACCTTATCTCTAAGCTTCAAACCACCTTTCTTTGCTGTGGTTTTGATTCTGAGGCTGAGAAGCCCCATTTCTGCTTCTCGAGCTGGGCCTATGTAAGGCTCTGCCAAGAGGGGACATGAAAAGGCAACTGCAAGGCTGGAGGAGGAAGATGGGGGTGTGCTCTTTCCTGGCTGCTTCCTGCAGGCTCCCAGTAGGCTTCGTGTCTGCTTCTGTGTGCTCTGGGCAATTAGCCTTGCATGTTTCCTTACTCCAGTAGCAGAAGTCCTTTCTCTAGATGCAGGAGAATCAAGTGTGCCTCATTAAGCTCCTCTCCTGGGGGCATGAGGGTCCCTTGCCCACGGGGTCTTTCCCCTAAGTTTCTAAATTTCAGTAACTCTGTAGCTCAGTTCTCCCAGTATTGGAGATGAGGGTTGCTTCCTGCACTTGCAACTTCTGAGAAATCTAGAATTCTACTTCATTTACCTAAATAACAACTTTATACTTAGGTAACATTCAAGCTACTGGTATTCTCTCTCCTGACTGGATTTTGACCCATATAAAGTCATACATACAGCTATTAAGTGATAATCAAGAACCAGAGTTGGCCAGTCTACCAGGCACGGCTCTTATCTACCGTGAAATACTCATATCATCAGGCTAACCTATATGAAATTTCATTAACTTGTCATCATTTTCCAAATAATAATAATAAAAGAAGAGCAAAGAAATAAATTAACAAAAATCAGATTACGTTTAAAGCTTAGAAACTGTCATATTGGAATCTGTTGGTCATGCAATCACATGGTCTTTAAATAATCTTCACTTCTAATACAGCCATAGATAGATATATATTTTGCTAGCTGGATTACCATCTACGAACCCATCTAGATAGAGTTATATTATGTAGCTAATATTAACTACATAACTTACATAAGGCTAAAAAGCACTAACTAGTCCAGCATCTAATTTGGGCTTTCAGGTATTGGACGAAGGGGTCAAGAATCATGACTTTTCACATCTAAAATGGATGATTAGAATGTCTGTATTTTTCCTATACAGAATAAATGCCATAGGAACTGTAAGTTTATTGTATATTTCCATGATTGAAGTTACTAGATTGTTTCTCCTGCTGTTCTTGTTGTTCTCCACATGATTCTAACTATAAGTGAGTTTTTTCTCCAACTTTTCATATTTGGAGAATTTTTTAATGTTTGCTTGCTTGTTTGTTTGTTTGTTTATTTATTTATTAGAGAGAGAGAGAGCCTGAGCAGGAGAGGAGCAGAGAGAAAGGGGAACAGAAGATCTGAAGTGGGCTCCATGCTGACAGCAGACAGCCTGATGTGGGGTTCAAACTCGTGAACCGTGAGATCATGACTAAAGTCAGACGCTTAACCGACTGAGCCATCCCCGGGCCCCCCCCCATATTTGGAGAATTTTTAACAACAGCCATGGCCTTAATTTGATCATAAAATATTTTTTTTAATCACTTATATGCTAGGTACAGAACCAAGTACTAGTTATGCAGTGGCTAACAAGACAGAATATCCAGTTCCAGCACTGCTCTACAGTCTAGCATGTTAAATATATGTTAAGCAAATGGGTATTTTATAAAAAAGTATTTAATCTTTAATTTTAGGCCATTTATTTCTGAGATGTTGGGAGATCTTGATGAAAATAAGAAAAAACCTCTTAATATACACCTGGATTATAGTAATCAAAATTTTAAGATTTTCTTTTCTGGAAAATGAATTCATTATCTCAAATTCATGAGTTACATGGAAAACTCAGCAAGATCAAAGAGCTACAAAGTGACTATCTGCTGATAACCTTACTTTCCCTGATTTTAGCCCATGCCCCGAAACTTTAATGTCTGTAGGTAGCCAACTGTATTTTTGAAGTACCAGGGCATTATTCACTGACTCATAAGTCATATCCACCCTTCATAAGTACAGCTCTCTCAATCCACAAATTGAATACTTTCAAAAGGTTTCTTCAGTATTAATACACAATGGCTTAGTTGACTTTATGAAAGGTGCTGTAATTGGGAGGAAATGAGAGCAAGATATTAATATCTGCCTCTTGAGCTTCTACCATTCATTGTCTTCTCTTGCTCTCCATTCCAGGTAAGTTTTAATGCTATAGATTGCAACCTTTGCTCCAGCCAGGAATCACTCAGGAGGCTTGTTAGAATTGCACATCTCTGAACTCCACCTTCAGGTCTGGGGTGTGGCTTAAAAATTTGTGCTTTCAAAAGCAACTACTGGTTGAGAAGTTCTAATGCAACAGAATCATTGCTTTGAAGATTAGCTGCGTGCACCAGAGTGAGAGTGAATCAGGATACAGGTGTGATATGGAGTTAGGATCTAAAACACAGTGTAAATTAAATCTATATGGGTTCCGAAGACATCTTGGAAAGATGATCATTGTCCCTGAAGATGATCATCTGAAGATCATTGTTCTCTGAACTTTCCTGGTGATTGGAATCACCTGGGAACCTTTGTAAAGCAGTTCATTCTTGATTTTATTCCCTAGAGCAGTGGTCCCCAATTTCATCTGCCCCACAGAATCACTTAGGGAACATTGAAAAATCCAGATATCCAAGCCATACCACAGACTGAATCAAAATTTCTAGGGCTCAACTGGGGCATGAACTCATTTTGTTTTAATTTTTTCTCAAGATATAATTGATATATAACAGTATATTAGTTTCAGGTGTACAACATGATTCAGTATTTGTATATATTGCAAAATGATCACCACAATAAATCTAGTTAACGTCTGTCACCACACACAGTTACAATTTTTTTCTTGTGATACAAACTTAAGATTTATTGGCTTAGCAACTTCCAAATATACAATATAGTATTATAAACTATAGTCATCACCCTGTACGTCACATTACATGCCCATATTTACTTTATAAGTGGAAGCTTGTACCTTGTGACCACCTTTACTCATTTTGCCCACCACTTGCCACCTATCTCTCCCATCCCCATGCACACCTCTGACATGCACCCATCTGTTTTATAGATTTTTTTTGTTCTGGGGTGGTTGTTGTGTTGTTTTGGTTTGTTTTTTAGATTCCACATACTTATGAAAGCATACAGTATTTATCTTTCTCTGTCTGACTTACTTCATGAATGTGAGTGCTTTTTTTAAAGCTCTGTGATTTCAGCATGCAACCAAAGTTTGAGTGACTGTGCTAGAGACTGATTCTGGAAGTCAGGGTGGTGACCAAGAATCAGTATTTTTTAGCAACAGCTCCAGGTAATTCTTTTGAACACAAAGCTTGGAAGTTATTACATGTGATATACAAGGAGCTATTTGGAGTTATTTAAAGAAAGAACTATCTACATTTGACTAACTTCATAATACATGGTGCAAAAAAGTAGGTTTCTCTTTATTTGGGATTGATGATTCTTACATTGTTTATGCTTGTGTCACCATCAACTGCACTAAATATACACATGATTATGCATACATGTACATTGTAGATTTGTACTCTTATGAAATACAGATTAAACACACAGGTGACAAGTTACCACCTTAAAAAGACTTACTGCTACTTTACTAATGTAATGAAATAATACTTCCCTGATAGATGATTTTTAAGGTGTAGTGTTAAAATTGCTTTCCCTGGTTTAAATGTATAATCCATCTTCATCAAGTCCTTTAAAAGTCAGAGTGGAGTAACTTGTTCCCAAGAAGAAAAAGTTCCACTCCACCTTCCAAAAAGCACAGACTGGAACACAATGTACGTTCCATTGAATACAGCAGAACAGACCGGTTATGTCTTAAACCCTATCCAAGAGGATAGAATGTTACTTGCTAAAATATCTTAATGATATCCCACAACACAGATACTAGCATAGCACCGTGGCTTGATTCCAGGAAATCTTAACTATGATTTCCTCCATCATGTTCTGCAGTCACCTCAGAGATCATAAGGCCTAAAGTCTGAACTGGACAACAGGGACTTCTGTCCTGGTCCAACTGTTTTGTTTGAAAGTAAAGGAAACTGATGAACAAATAAATGGCACCGATTTGCCTCAAGTCTCACAGTGGGTTAATACCTGATTTCCATGCTTCCTGACTCTCAGCCCAGGACTCTTAAAAAAACAAAACAAACAAACAAAAAACCCATACTGTTTGTCTTCTCTTCAAGCCACCCGTCTTTAGGCTACTTGTTATTGAATACTCTAAACTGTAGTAATTTAAGGGGGCCTAAGCCCTCCTCATTCACTTCTAAGATGTAAAAAACCAAACCTAATACTGTGTAAGTGGATGGAGCTTTTGTTGTGATTTGGAAGAGTTAAAAGTCTTCCTGTTGTGTCCTTTGAATAGCTTTTCTATCTTTCCATTCCCTTAAGTCTTGTGTGGCCTGAGTCAGAAGGAAAAAGATTTGAGCAACTTATTAAGCTGTGCTGTAACCTTTAATAAGGAGATTTCACATTAAACTGTATGTTAACTACACTAAATTTAAAATAAAAAAATAAAGACATTTTACTTTCTTTTTGACCCTGTTTCCTTATTCCTGCATATCTCACTTCTGCCATAGGCTCTGTGATGTTAGGACCTCATGAACAGAGTATGTGTTTCTAAGAGTGGCCTGTTTTTTTTATCTAGCCAACAATTTTTCAGCTGCTATGTGTTCTTTGGTATACTAGAGTACTCTATGAGAAATTAAAATTAATTTTAGTGCATTCTATATCTTTTGGAAGACAACCTATGAACACAAACACAAATGTGTTCCCATCAATTCAAGGCCAAATATCAGCCCAGGATGCGACAGCAAGAAAAGTTTGGCAGTAGTTCAAGTAACAGAAAATAGGAGGGTAATTGATTCATTGTAGAATACATGGTAGGACAGACTCCACAGCAGTCAGACTACATATTGACAATAGTTTGATATTTTGTTGGTTGGGATCCACTTCTGTGTGCAAAACAACTTAAAATAGTTTAAATGGTAGCACAATAGCTCATTCCAGGAAATCTTACCTATAATTTTCCTCTATCGTGTTATGCAGCCATCTTGCAGAATTACTACACCTATAAATGAAGTAATAAATATGGCTAAAAATAATTTTTATGTTCCCTCTTTCAGCAATCATTGGATAAGATACTCCATTCCAACAGATTTCATAATTATCTTGATACTTCTCTTTAAATGAATAAGAGCTTATAAAGTTATCAAGTGATATCTCATTAAATTATCATTGATGTATTACTTCAGGTCAGTTTGACTGAGTATGAGATTTGATTACACAGACTTAGCAAACAATGATGAAGTAAACCATTCTGGTCAGAAGCCCAGGTTCTAGAGTTAGGATGCCTTGATCCAAATCTTAGTTCTTGAGAGTCTGGATCATTTTACTAGACAAGTTACTGGCCATTTGTCTCTTATTTTCCTGATCTGTAAAATGATGATGATAATAATTAATTTCTACTTCATAGGGTTGTTGTGAAAATTAAATTAGTGACATGAAGAACACTTAGAATAGTGATTATACTAAGTGAACCTAAGTGATTTAGGTTCAGTAAAACAGCATTATCTGTCACATCAAAAATACCTGTGTTTAGGGTGCCTGGGCAGCTCAGTCGGTTAAGCATCCCACTTTGGCTTAGGTCATGATCTTGTGGTTCGTGAGTTCAAGCCCTGTGTCAGGCTTTGTGCTGACAGCTCAGAACCTGGAGCCTGCTTTGGATTCTGTGTCTCTCTCTCTGCCCCTCGCCTGCTTGCGTGCTTTCTCTCTCTGTCAAAAATAAATACACATTAAAAAATATATATATATATCTGTATTTAATTTAATGGGTAAAGAAGGTGCTGTCTTTGGAGTTAGGCAAGCATGTTAGAGATGGTCAGTATGTTTCAGGTTGAGGAAAGGAGCATGAAGAGAAGTATTAAGAAAGAAATGTTCATGCTAGTTTGATCCAAATGGGACACAGAATTATATGGTACAAGATTGAATTAAAAAGATAGTTTGTTTTCATTAATTTATTCAATACATATTTAGTGAATATTAAGTAAGTACCTGGCATTGGAATATAAAAAACAGGAGTACTACTTGTCTAGTAACATATAAACACATATAAACACATCATTACAATTATTCCTAGTGTTTTGGAGACTCAAGAGGATATAAGCTATGGGAGTGCCAGATAAGGCTTCTCAAAAAGGGTGATTTGTCAGATTGGTCTTGTAGGTTTGAAAGAGTTTCTTTCCCATGTGAGATGGAGGTGGAAAAGTATGTCAGGTCACAGAAAAATTGGAGAGAGAGAGAGATCTGTTGTCTCTATTTATAAATACCTCACTTAACATTAATTACTTCTGTAAAGGTCCTGTCTCCAAATACCGTCAAATTGGGGCTTAGGCTCCAACATACGAGTGTAGGGGAGAGAACACACATAGATGGGTCAGACTTTGAAAGGAAGATGGACTAGAAGACAAAATGAGTAAAGGAATGTTGTAAGAGAATTAAGAATAATGAAGTTGTTTCATTATTTCGGTGTTTAACTTAGGCAAAATCGTAAGACGAGTTGAGCTACAGCTTTACACTTGTGAAATATATTCAGAGGAGTTGCTATGTAAATATGAAATTATCTATGCATTGTTTCTTAAATTTATCATATTATAAGGATCAACCAGAATATTATTTTAAAATGCCGATTTCCAGGGCACCTGGGTGGCTCAGTTGGTTGAGCATCCAACCCTTGATTCCCACTCAAGTCATTATCTCATGGTTTATGCGATCAAGCCTCACATCAGGCTCTAAGCTGACAACACAGAGCCTGCCCAGGATTCCCTCTCTGCCTCTCTCTCTCCCTCTCTTTCTCAAAATAAATAAGCATTAGAAAATATTTTTAAAAATATTTAAAATACAGATTTCCTTGGAGATTCTGTTTCTCTCAATCTGAGTTGGGGTTCCAAAATTTTGAACAAGGCTCTTGAGAGATTTATATAACTTCCAGGTGTCAGAAACTGGAAAACACAAGAGATAAGGAGTTAACAAAGAGTAAAAGGATTAGAAGATAACAGTGAGGATTCTGCATAAAGATAATCTAATCATATGTTTTCATGAACATTATTCATAGACAAAGGACAAGTGTATTTGGTTGAGTGTACCTTGAACTAAGGATTCGCAAAAAGGTTGAACCGGCTCAGGTCAAGGGCAAAGGAATCTGAGGTGTTTGTGAGTATGCAGTTGAAATGCTGATCCATGCATTGCAGGCTGAATAGGGATACAGAAGTGAAGCCAAGAAGGAACACTAGGCTTGGGCAAGGAAGATAGATTAAGGAGCTATTGGTCCTTAAAAATAATGAGGATTGTGTTTACTGGGAGACTTAAAAGAGCAGGAGGTTATATTAGAAGATTTCAGAGATCGGGGCACCTGGGTGGCGCAGTCGGTTAAGCGTCCGACTTCAGCCAGGTCACGATCTCGCGGTCCGTGAGTTCGAGCCCTGCGTCAGGCTCTGGGCTGATGGCTCAGAGCCTGGAGCCCGTTTCCGATTCTGTGTCTCCCTCTCTCTCTGCCCCTCCCCCGTTCATGCTCTGTCTCTCTCTGTCCCCAAAATAAATAAACGTTGAAAAAAAAATTTTTTAAAGAAGATTTCAGAGATCAAGTTTTCAGTAGTATAGTGGATTCTGAATTTGTGTAGATATGAATGCCATGAAAAGTGACATAACCGCTCTTTACTTCCTTCAAGTCCATGATCAGTAATGCTGCCAAGGTGCTCTTTTTTTAAGTGAAAGCTGGATTATACTTCTCTGTGTCAAACACCTTCCTAACTCCCCACTGTCTAAGGTAATTCCAAAACCCTTTGAATGGCATTTGAGGCCCATTATTGCCTGCAAATATTACAAACCATCAACACCATACTGCCTATACATTCGTGAAAACATTTGTTCATGTTTTGCTTTTGATTATGTGGTTCCCTCTGCCAAGTCTACCTGGAAAAACAGCAAATCCATTTTTGTAAAACTTCTTAAGGAAGTTTTTTTGCAGAGTATTCCTCCTACCAATGCCTGACACACATGTTAGTTCATCTTCTCCTCTACTCTTCTACTTTTATGCTATACACATGCTTTTGTTGTTGATGTTAAAACTGTACGGTAAGGGGCATGAACCAAATACCGCAGATGGTGTACATTTAATATAAATGCCAGATAAATAGGATGAAAGACAATGCATGCTTAGGTGTTTGTGTTGTAACTAAGTATAACACCTACTAGTTAAACTGCCTTTAAAAATGTCAGTATAACAAAAGAATCAAACAAAATACATCCAAGGCACATACCATCCTCTCCTGCTACATGGATCACAGCATAACTGAAATGAGAGGTCAGTGTTGAGAAGTAGCAAATAAGAAAAGCGATTTAAATTTCAGTTGAAAGGCAATTGTATGTGTAAACAGTGTAATGACATGATTAACTCAATATTGTAGTATAATAATGCCCAGACGATCCCCTGGTACGTGTGTCCCTTCTCAAAAAGCTTCAAAATAAACTAGCAACCCAGAATTATTACCCAGTAGGGAGCTGAAGGAGTAAATTCTGAACTGGGGAGTAGAGGCCTATAGAGTCCAGCTGTCACTTTGTTGGCTGTCGCATCATTTTGGCCTTTACAATACTGACAGAGACCACGTGATATTCTCCAAAGTTATAAACCTTCTTCTGTGATTTATTTACCAGTTTATGAACTGGTTGGAGTCGGCTTTGAAGAGACACCTTCAAGAGCTTGTCAATGGAAGGAGGTTTTACAAGAGTCCTTAGCTACATCAACGAAAGACAACTTTAATTATCTGTATTTTGCTGGCTTACAAATCTCTATATGCAGCCAAGATTTCTCTGATTAGTGTCAGAGATATTTATCCAACTTCCTCCTGGACATCTCTTAGATGACAACACAGGCATTTTAAACTTAATATGCTCAAAAATGAACCTCTCATGTGTCCCTTCATCACCCAAAACAAAGACAAAACATAGTTTTTCTACATGATTCACTTAGTTGCCCAATGCAAAACCTATGAATCATCTTGGAGAACTCCTTTACTCTTCCCTCCTTATTTAACCAAACCAGCCTTATCTATCTTCCTAACTATCCTACAAGTCCACTCCCAATGGCATAATTCCAGTTTGCTCAGGTAAGTCACAAACAGACTTCTGCTCTTTTCCAATCTATTCCTTTACATTATAGTCAAAATTAACTTTCTAAAATGCAAAATGTAGCTCACAGCACTTTCTCTCTTACTATCTTTAGAATGAAGTAAGAACTCCTTAATATGGTCAAGAAAGTCTTGCTTAGTTTGACTCCTGGCTACCCATCTAGTGTCTTTTCTGCTATTCCTCCCTTCACCTCCCAGACATTTGTTAATTCAACAAATATCGACTGAGTGCCTAATATGTACCAAAAATCTGGGAGAACAAAACAGGCAATGGAAAGATAGGACATTTTTTAAATCACATAAATATAGAATTACACATTGTGTTAAGTGCTATGTAAGGAAAGTAGAGGGCACATTGAAAAAGTATTAGAAAGTGATCCAGGGACCCCAATCCTGACACTCCTGCCACAGCTTTCCTGAAAAAAGTTTTTTTGTGGGAGGACTCTTCCTTCTGCATCAACTCACTACTACTTCTTGATCTGTGTCTCAGCCTATATGATGATATTTCTTCCATGACACCAGCTCTGAAACCCAAAGCCTGGGTTTGGTACTTCTCTGTCCTTTACAGTTTTCCTATCACTTGTATTATACTTGTACAACTTTCCTAGTTCAATGATACAGGGACTCTGTTTTCTTCACATTGGATCCATAACTACAACACATTGGCTATTAGAGTAGGTCGTCAACAAACATTCCTTTGATCAGTAAATGACAGAATATTGCTGTCACTGACCGAATCAAAGACAATTATAGGGAACATTTTAATGTTCATGAAACATCCTGCCCTTTACTACTGCCTCCAAAAGATTAAATCTTCTAATGTTTCTCTGGTCCAATTTACCCAAATATCAACTCCATTTGTATTAATTATTTGATATATGGTGCCTGACAAGTGCAAGAGGGTAGAAGACTGCAAGTTGTGTAAATGGAAACATCTGAAGGAGTGCTTACTTGGTGTACTATTATAAGTGCTCTGTTATGATCTTGATCTGTCTTCAGCTATCTTATCTACTGGCACTTTTATTTTATCTTCAGCTATCAATCTACTGGTTGAGCTATCCTCAACCACACCCTGTCCTTCAGGGATCAGCAGGTTAAGTCCTTATCAGCTGTTTGATCTCACATTACCCAAACTAAAACGTTGCAATAAGAATCCACCAGAAATCTGACCTATAAAAGAGGAAACACAGGTAACTTTATGAAACAGGATTTATAAACTGTTGAGGAAGAATAACAGAGATAGGTGGTAAAGTTTAGGAAGACTATGTCATAAATGGGCTAATGGGTAAGGTTGATTGGACAAATAAATAGATGAATAGATAATTCATAACCTAATGACTTCATTTCTGAATCCAGGTGTATCTTAAATAGATCATCTGATGTAATCATGTTACCTATTGAGAACAGATTAAACAAGTTCATACAAATCAGCCACTGTCCATTTCCTTCACATCACTTCTTGGTTTACTGGGCTTAGTGGGCACTGGGATGCCTGGTGATCCATAGACTTGGCAATCTCCCAGACCATTGTGGAACAATGTAGTTGATGACCCTCATTCTTTTGGACTTTCTTCCTGAAAAGAAGATTCAGCTCAGCTATGTGATGGTTTTACCCATTCCATCCCATACTATATATTGTATCATTATCATACAAATCTTTCTAAAATATACAACTTTATAGGATTAGAACTCAAGCATCTTCATCAGACATTCCAGGCCATCTACAACCTGGGTTCAACCTACTTTTCTCTACCTCATGGACTCTACTTCAGACTACCCTACACAAATTTTCTTTGTTTAGTACTGTTTCTAGGAAAAATGAGTCCTTAGTACCTGTTAACCCTCAAATATCATCTTCCCCTGATTTCCCTGTCTACTCTATTTATACTTTATGTAGGTATCTTCCATAGAATTTATTCATTCTGAAAATGTATTTATTGAATACCTACTATGTGCAAGCACCTTTCAGGGTATTGAGAATATATCAGGGAACAAAACAATAAAATTCTTTAACTACATGGAATTCGTGTTCTTCTGAATAGACAATAAATATACATAATATATAAGGAACTTGTGTAATATGGTATAATTTGATTAATTTCATTTTTAAAAATTAAGAAAGAGAAGGAATCATGATTACCAGTGCCTCTGGCAATTTTTAACAAATTGCTAAATCGTTCTTAGGGTTCAGCAAACTTTTTTCTGTAAAGGGCCAAATAATAAATATTTTAGACTTTGTGGACCATAAAGTCCCTACTGTAACTATTTAACTCTGCCATTTTATTACAAAAGCAGCCTGCATTTCAATAAAATTTTATTTATATTCATAAATCAAAATCTGAATTTCATATAATTTTCACGTGTCACAGTGTACAATTTTGATTTATATATTTTCAACCAAAAATGTAAATTCCATTCTTACCTTGTGGACTTTGCAAAAACAGGCAGGGACAAGATTTGGCCAATGTGTTTGCCAACTCCTATGTAGACAGATGAAAGGCTGAAATTAGTAAAGACTTGGGGAAGATAAGGGAGTGAGTGAGCACATGGATATTCAGGAGTATTCTAGGCAGAGGGAACAGTCACTCCAAAGTTTCTGAGGTAAGAGAATGCCTGGTATGTTCTAGAAACAAGCAGTAGGCCAGTGTGATGGGACCAGGTTGTGTAAGAGAGAGAGAGAGACAGGTGGGAGATGAAGGGGAAGAGGCAATAAAGGTGAGATTGAATAGTAGCTCATTTAAGTACTTTGGCTTTTACCCTCAATGCAAATTTGAGCTACTGGAAAATTTTGAGCAGAGAATGTGATTTATCCACAATCATAGATGACAATTACAGCTTCTCAGACCTAGAAGAAAGAAAACTTACAAGATTATCTAGTCCTGGGGCCCGTGGGTGGCTCAGTTGGTTAAACCTCTGACTCTAGATTTTGACTCAAGTCATGATCTCACAGTTCATGAGATCAAGCCCTGAGTCCAGTCTGGTTTGCTGACAGTGTGGATTCTCTCTCTCCTTGCTCTCTATCCCTCCCCTGCTCTCTCTCTCTCCATTACAGTTTATATTTTATTTTATTTTATTTTATTTTATTTTATTTTATTTTTAAATAGGCTTCACACACTTAGTGTGGAGCTCAATGCAGGCTTGAACTCACGACCCTGAGATCATTTGCAATAATGTGGATGGAACTGGAGGGTATTATGCTAAGTGAAGTAAGTCAGTCAGAGAAAGACAGATATCACATGTTTTCATTCATATGTGGAATTTGAGAAACTTAACAGAAGACCATGGGGGAAGGGAAGGAAAAATAAGTTACAAACAGAGAGAGAGGCAAACCATAAGAGACTCTTAAATACAGAAAACAAACTGAGGGTTGATGGGGGGGAAATGGGTGATGGGCATTGTTGGCACTTGTTGGGACAAGCACTGGGTGTTGTATGTAAGCTATGAATCATGGAAATCTACTCCTGAAGGCAAGAGCACACTGTATACACTGTATGTTAGCTAACTTGACAATAAATTATGTTTAAAAAAATTTAAAAAGAGACCTGAGCTGAGACCAAAAGTCAGACACTTAACCAACCGAGCCACCCAAGTGCTCCTACTCTTCTCTTAAAATAAACTTTAAAAAAAAAAAAAAAAAAAGACTATCTAGTCCCAACTGGTTAAGTACGTTTAAACTCAGAGAGCCAACTTTAACTGAGGTGCTATGTTGGCAAAGATTCTGAGCCAGAAACCCTTCTGTCATTAACTGGCAATTCTCACTCAGATGTGGGACTACTAGTGCCATATGCTTTGTGGTCCTCATCTAGTCTAACCTTCACATTTTCACCACTGGGACACAGAGCTTCCAACATATAGGTGACTTATTCAATATTATTGTCTGATTAATGGCAGGGCTTTTGATTCTAAATTAGTAATTTTCATTGTATCTTGGCCCTTCCCTGTGGCAGTTTTTATGCTTAGGGCAATAATCAATACATATCTTTCCTGGAGAGGCTGAAAAGATACTAAAATTAAAAGCTATGTGGAGATAAGGATTACCAACGCAAATTTTATTTCCTTATAGCTACAAAACCGTTATAATTTATAAAGCACTTCTACCTTTATCTTATTTAACCCTCAGGATGACCCTATGAATCCTTAATAGTCTCATAAAATCACGCTGGGGCCCTACAAATGGAAGAGCAGGCCCTCCAGGCAGCTCTTAACTTGAACTACATTTGCATGGGATCATTGAGATTTCTTTCTTTTTTAAACAATTCCATCTCTAAAATTTAGCTTAAAATATTACTGAGTTATTTCATCGTTGTTAGTAAAATACTTCTTAGTACACTTGGAGCCAAAGTAAGGAAGAACCAAAGGTTCCAAGATGTTTAAGCTTAGAACTGCCATTCTTTCTGTGCATTGTGCGGAAAAGGAGGAGGAGTTTGTGCTGAGCTACTGTGATGACTAATGAAATTTTTATTCTTTTCAAAAAGAAGAGCTTTAACAATTAGGCTGTGTTATAATGAAATGTTCATTTGTCCAAACTCTGATTCCTGGTCCATCAATACCTCTTTGTAAGAGGTACATCCCTAAAATATGCCTTTGTCTTGTATGGAATGTAACCAGAGGCGTTTAGTGCAAGGACTCTCAGAAAGGCAGCCTGAAGGGAACAATGGGGTTTCAGAGAAGCTAAAATTAAAATGTATATATGTATATAGTTTTTCCTGTACCATGTGATATTCATTACCTGACTAAATGATTATCTAAAACAATGAGGAGCGAAACTTCGTACTTTAATGGAATTGTGGAGAAAATGTTTAAAAATCCAAATTACATGGTAAACATATTTTAGATTCTTATTATGAATGTAAGGACATCCAGAAACTACTTTTTTGTTGTATATAAAGGAATTTCAGTTCAAAAGTGTCTGATGACTTTAAATAGCCCATGCTTTCCAAGAAATATTTTCTGTTTTATATTTTAAGAAGTGTTCACTTTTTGCCCTTATGTTTCTAATGAAGGTGGAAGCAGTTGGGATCTATTTTGTTTTATTTTTTAAAGTTTATTTATTTATTTTGAGAGAGAGAGACAGAGAGAGAGAAAACAAGCAGGGGGGGGGGGTAGGGGGCAGAGAGGGAGAGAGAGAGACAGAGAAAGAGAGACAGAATCCCAGGCAGGTTCCGTGCTGTCAGTGCAGAAGCCCCATGTGGTGCTTGAACCCACAAACCACAAAATCACTACCTGAGCCGAGATCAAGAGTCCCACGCTCAACCAACTGAGCTACCCTGGCACCCCAGTTTGGATCTGTTTTAATTACTGTCTTGTTCTTGTACTATTTCATCTCTTTTCACTAATATTTAACGTTAGGGAGAGCCAGGGTGCCATGGTGGCTCAGTCAGTTCAGCATCTGACTCTCGATCGGCTCAGGTCGTGATCCCAGGGTTGTAGTATTGAAGCCCATGTCTGGCCTGCTTAAGATTCTCTCTCTCTCTCTCTCTCTCTCTCTCTCTCTCTCTCTTTCTCTCTCTCCCTCTGGCCCTCCACCTTGCTAGTGCTCTCTCTCTCTCTTTCTAAAATAAAACTAAAATAAAATGTACTTAAAAAAAAACATTTAGGGAAACATTCTCTGCACAGTGCAGAGAATGAAAATATGGTAAAAATCTTGGGAATTTACATCACCTATCAGTCAATTATGGTTCTTTTCATAGCTTGAGATAATTCCAAAGTACCTACCATTAATACTGTTAAAGGACATTTTACCAGAGATGACATTTAGTAAGTGAAGAGCTGTGGAGAGATTATCAGGCTCATGGAGGTGGAGGCAAGTGAGGCAGAGTGGGGGGCAGGGAACAGCAATGATGGTGTAAAGGATCCATAGCTCAACTCCTTTCATTTTTCATTATTACACGGTCAGTCCATGGACCTATGAATGCTTGATGAATCTTTGGTCCCCATTCTACTCTCTTCATCTTCCAACCATCTTAGAGCATCTAACGGGATACTGGAATCATTGGGCTCATTTTTTTTCCCTCATGGATAGTGCTCATGTTTTGTTTTCCTGCTCCTGGAATAAGATCCCACTTTTTGTGCCTAGCTAATTTCTAACACAAATTAAATGAAAGTCACCTGCTCTGGAAAACTTCTGTGGTTCCTATACTCTGGAATCAATACCCCTTATTTGAACTCTTCTGGTACCTTGGATGCACTTTTATTCTTACATGATTATATGTACTTTCAACATATGGTTATGTGTTTTTTTGATTTTTCTATTTTCTTCTAATAGTTTATAAACTACTTCACAGAGGCACCTGGGTGGCTCAGTCAGTTGAGCATCCAACTCCTGATTTTGGCTCAAGTTGTGATCTCTCACGATTGTGAGATTGAGTCCCGTGTCAGGCACTCAGCTGGGCATGGAACCTGCTTGGGATTCTCTCTCTCTCTGCCCTCCCCCCCCCCACAAATAAATAAATAAACGCTTAAAAAAATACTACCTCAAAACAATGAGGATAATTTATCAAAAAGTATATCATTAGTTCCAACCACAGTTCCTGGAGAAATGTTTTATTAAAATACTTGTCTTCTTTCTGAAGAACAGAGGAGTGATTGTATTTCTCATTCCATTTTTTGCTCCTTTCAGGTAATTGCTTACTGTTAGCTGGATATTAAGCAAAAGAGAAATAAGAATCCAGGTACTGTTTTTATAGAAGCTTATGTAAAAGTGTAAGTGATTCTAAAATGACTTAAAGAAATGATTTGTTATCAACACAGTATTTGTTAGCAACATCATTCATAAGAGTTAGTTACAGTGAAAACATATGGCAGGTTAAAACTAGCTTATCTTAGCAGAGTCATTGTAAAGTGTGTGTAAAATACCATGCCAGGCGAAATTGACCTCAATAAGGAACATATTTTATACTCAGAGGTAATTTGCTTGGAGACATTGATAGAAAAAGTGGTGCCTACATTTAATAATTTGTATGGTCCTGAGACACTTCTAGCATCTAAACCTGTTATTTCCTCTGCCTACCAACATGTTGAAGTCAGCATGCATTATTTTAGGCTAATGTTGTATCTATTAAGAGACATAACTCGTGGGGCGCCTGGGTGGCGCAGTCGGTTAAGCGTCCGACTTCAGCCAGGTCACGATCTCGCAGCCCGTGAGTTCGAGCCCCGCGTCAGGCTCTGGGCTGACAGCTCAGAGCCTGGAGCCTGTTTCCGATTCTGTGTCTCCCTCTCTCTCTGCCCCTCCCCCATTCATGCTCTGTCTCTCTCTGTCCCAAAAATAAATAAACGTTGAAAAAAAAATCCTTGATTTCTTAAAAAAAAAAAAAAAAAAAAAGAGACATAACTCGAATGTCATCATTTCTCACTTGAGAATGCCGCTAAGAACTCTGCAAGAAAGAGAACAAAAGACAGGTTGTGCATTAAAAAGAGAAATGAACAAAATCACAGAATTTGAAGTTTATATCATAATAGCACTAGCTAGAAAATATGTAAGAATTTGAAAGACAGTCTCGATTCTTTGGGAACTTTAATTGGTCATCTATAAAATAAAGTGGTTGAAATTTTGAACATTATAGTTCCAGGTTTCTATGATACTTACTAGCTAAATGCTTATGATAATTGAGAGAATAAAATGAAAAGTCCACACAAACCCACTAGAAAGTTCATGGGTGGGATACTTCACAGACAACAAAAACAGCAAGGACAAACACTTAACACTGGAATATGAGATCATAGGGTTAGTGTTAGTATCTACTAACTTCACCCATTTCACAACTTTGCATAATGCTGGTAGGAGAGAGAAAGTGGAAATTACAGGAAATTGAATGACAAGCACGAAGATGAATGCCCTGAGAGAAATCATAATCTTGAAAGACTTTGGGAATAGTATGTCCGAACTACTCTGACTATCAAGGAAGGAAATGAAAAAAAAAAAAAAAAGAAAGGAAGAAATGTTAGTGTAGTTCAGATTTTAAGAACACATTTACCAGATGCCTGAGGTTTTAGTTATAGAAATCTATAGCAAAGAGTTGGTTTTACATAAAGTATAATAATAACAATAATGATTAATAAATGTTAGTTATTCTGTGAATAGGCACTCGCTAAGTACTCCTTTTATCCCACCATCCAATGAGGTACATATTGTTTTTATCAGCATTTTACCAATAAGGAAACCGGCACACAGAGAGGTTAAATAATTTGCTCAAGGTAAATGGTAAAGTGCACTTTGAGGCCAGGCAGTAGGCAGTGTGACTCGAAATCAGAGTTGAACTCTCATCGAAAAAGCTATACTACGTTGATAAACATTATCTTTAAAAAGATCCAAAAGAGCTCTTTAAAAACTCAATGGTATTTGTAAAAATGATGATCTTGGAATTATGTTAAGCATGTGTCAAGTCACTTCATCCCCAAGTTGTCTGACAGTTCCTTCCTGTTGTTGCTAATATGGTCATAACATGCTAAGGGGATAGGCAAGGTTTGCTCTCATGACAGCTATCATCTCCTCCACTCATTTCTATCCTTTAGGGGCTACAGTGGTTCTCTTGAGCTGCTTGAGATCTCCAGCCTCAAAGCTCTTTCTATTCTAGGAAGAGTGAACCAGGTGAGGCCCAACAAGACAGACATCTATCTCTATGTAGAAAAATGGACACTATGTCTGTGTTTCTTCTGTGTATTCCAAGACTCCTGACATGGGATTTATGCTCATACAGATAAAGACGTTATCCTGTCTGATGTCAGAGATTTAGGTCCCTGGTAGGCAACTCAACCCCCAGAATGGGCTGAAGACTCAGATTGCCTCAAATATCTATTCACAACGTCTCTTAGTTTTGTAGCAATATATATTTGGTTTTCTTTTGACAAAGGATAGAAAGTGAAAATATCAGGAGAAATACCTAATTATCATAAGAAATACCTAATTATTATTATTATTACCTAATTATTATCAGTTGAAAATAAAACTTACAAATAAAACACGTTTTTAAATTTACACTTTCACCATACTATCATAAAACACTCATTTAAAATTCTATGATTTTATGCTGGTGTATTTTTGGGATGCTTTCCTGTATATCATATTCACAAAATCACACAATTAACGAGCTGAAACGTTCTTACACGCACTAGTCCTGTGCTTGAGATTCAGAGAGACTGCGAATTGCCATAACTTTACAGTGTAAAAGTCCCCGTTCCTATTTCCATGTCCATTTCGTTATGCCACACTTGGAATTTTGACAACATGGAAAGTTAAATAGTGACAGGAGTTATCACACCGTCTCTGTTAGGCTACTTGAATTGTCAGATGTCAGTGTGGTATTTTTAAAAACAGGATACCCTCTCTCTATCAGTCACCTGTCATCCATCACGTCATTTCTTATAGTGAAATGAACTTCATGCAACTTTTTAGAAGCCATTCTTGGGAACTTTTCAGTTTAAATCTCGCTATGATTGGCTTTACATGTGTCTTTGCATCACATTATTATATATCTTATTTTACAAATTTCTATCTTACAGATAGTGACCATATCTACTATTTAATATAAACCTCCCCTTAGTGATTTGGGGTCCAGTGTTATTAAATACTTAATAAATTACTTTTTCTTGGACAAGCCATGTCTCCTGAACGTTTTTGTTATAGCTATTTGTTTCTGAATTTGATCTGTAAAACACCTTTTTATTTTCTTTACAAGCAGGCCATCTATTCACATCCTTCTATGCTCAGAGTGGTGCCTGAATATGCATCTATGATTCAAGCACTCGCCTAAATATGTGCCTTAATCATAAAGCCATAAATATGCAGTTGATTTGGCCGCCTTGGCCACTACCTATTTCAACATGACCCTAAGTCAAAATTCCCATAGGCTTACCAAAAGCTTTCTCTTGAGGAACAGGATCCTTTCTCTGACCAGAGTTTCAGGAAGATGTTTCAGAGGTTAATGGAATTCCTGTGTGCCTGCAGCTTGCTTAAATTAGATAACATGTGATGGCATGAGATAGGAGGCACACCTTCCATAAGTCAGGTAGCTTTCCCAACAGGGTCAAATACATGCCTAGATGAAGTCAGAATCCTTCTATAAGGCTGGATTTTAGAAATTAGAAAAAGGACTCCTTCTCTGGGATGTTTCTTTACCTGCTTGTACTTCTACTTAAAATCCAGCCTCTAAATTTGATCATTTTTAGGTAAACAATAGATCTGTGTTCATTTAGAATATGTAAGAGCATGAATATGCCTTAGAATATGTAAGAGCAAATGATAGTCCTTGAAATTAGCTATCTTTGTTACTCCTTTTACAATACGATAACTCAAAGTAGCCTCTGACAGGTGACATAGTATGAGGGGAGTAAATGACAACTAAGATGGGAACATAGGGTTTCTGGGGGTATAAAATATGATGGAAGAGACAATGAGATGCGTGGGGAAAGAAAAAAATGCCATACCAATTCGTACTTTGAAACTTGGCTTAGGACTATCTGTGTTTCCCAGGGTTTCTGGAACAGCTGGGAGCACAATCAAGATTTATGGTTTTGTGTGGAACTTGAAAGTTGGTCTTGCACATATGATGTAGGTTTCCAGCCGGGAAGATCTTGAATTTGCAGAAGCCATGCCAGACCAGGAGCAACTGCCCTCTTTTCCCTTTGCTGAGGATCCAGTCCAAAGGCGCTATATCATATTTCTCTTCTAAACGGATCATTGAAATAAATATGTACTCTTCGAAGGCCAGTTAAGATACTGTAGGTTCTTATATCCTTCACACAGCTTAGTATATATGTGGCCACAAATGCACTCATATGAGTTAGACAGTAAGAGATCACATGATGAAAGGAGGTTGTTCCTCTTGAAGAAAGCTGGGTAGCTTAAGAACAGTGACTTGGTACTTAGATGGTATCATAAAGGTGAAAAACAGCAGCTAACCATTATCATCACTGTGGTTACAACACAAAGATATGGATTCACAGTATAGGAATGGTGTGAAATGTAAACATTTCTCTAGTGGTAGAGAATGGCTAGGCTTCCTTCCCTTGTGATTCAACAATGTATGACTTAGAAGGAAGATAAGGAGTCATCTTCCTCTCGAAGGGTAGTTCCCTAACTTTTATTTTTATTTTTTAAAATGTTTATTTATCTTTGAGAGAGAGGGAAAGAGCACGCACAAGTCGGGGAGGGGCGGACAGAGACAGAGAATCGTAGCAGGCTCCACGCTGCCAATGCAAAAACCTACGAACTGTGAGATCATGACCCGTACTTTAAAAAAAAAAACTTTTTAATGTTTATTTATTTTTGAGGAAGAGAGAGAGAGAGAGACTGAGTGTGAGTGAGAGAGGGGCAAAGAGAGAGGGCGACACAGAATCCAAAGCAGGCTCCAGGCTCTGAGCTGTCAGCACACAGCCCCAAGCAGGGCTCGAACTCCTGGACTGCAAGACCTGAGCTGAAGTGGACACTTAACCAACTGAGCCACCCAGGTGGTTCAGATCATGACCCGTATTAAAGTCCGACGCTCAAATGACCGAGCCACCCAGGCACATCTAGCAAAGTTTAGTGAGGTAAAGGATTATGAAAAAAGTATATAGTATGCACGTGTGTTTAGTTTTTCCACAGCTTTAAGCTACATATAAAAAGATAGTGTTGCTGATACAAGTCCTATATACCCTGAGAGCATCTCTGGATTTACATAACTCTGGAAATTCTGTGCGAGAGAGTTCCTATCACTCTTCCCTCTAAACACACATAGTTTTGCCCTAAGTTTGAAAAGGTTTCAGCTAGCTATTGTAGTGGCTGAATATCAATTTGCTATAGCTTAGAAAGATATTCTTATTCACCTTGAGGGGGTGTGGTTGTCACCCTCCTTGATTCTACTAACCCTCTCCTCCTCTCTCTCTCTCTCTCACGTGTCCCTTCTTCCAATCAAATTGAATTCAAATGAAATTTTTCTTCAGAATTTTCCATTCAGTATACTTTTGTTATTATTTCATCCTTTCTGTTTCACTTCTTAGTGGAGCAAAAGCATCTGCTATGGTTTACTTTTGAATTATAAATTCAATAAGAATGTGTTTTTCACAGGGGCAATAATTTAAACTTCTAAACCAAATTATATATGAGGAACGGGGAATTATAAAGCAATTCTCCTGTTGGGAGAAACAGGAACATTTAAATGGTTTGTGCATCCAAAGTATTTGCCTTGAAGGTATCACTGCACCTGACTGGATCCACACTCATGGTAGGAGTAGCGGTGCGTATCTGAGCGGTTAAACAGCTTACTCATTCCACTCTGCTTATAACTCGGCTGATTTCATTTTTCAGCTTAAAGGAAACCTTGAATCATTTCTTAATAAATATTATTATTGTCCTTCCTCAGAAATCACTTTTGTTCATGAAAGAATATTATCAGGGCTAAGAAGGAAAAGATCAATAAATTAATGAACAATCATCCGATGTCAATTTTTTCCTTTCAAACTTATAAAGTTCAAGTTAGATTGATTACTCACATTCGAATATATGACACAATGAATGCAAAATACCAATATGTATGAATAGGGTCAGAAACTATTGTCTTTTGGAATCAGTTCTGTCATAGGAACAAAGAATTAAAACCATAGTTGATCACTCAGCCAGAGCTACTCTCTCTCCCACTCTTGTAGCCAGAGGAAACATGTGACTGAATTCTCACTGATGGAATATGCAAGCAGAAAGGATTCATGCCACCTTCAGGCCATGCGTTATCACACTACATGAGTGCACCATTCTACTCCTCCTCCTTCCCTCTGGGAGAAACTGTACATGGAGGTGACCAGACTTCAATGTGCAGATGAGGACAATGCCCCAGAGGATGGTAGAGCAGCCCTACTTGCCAGGGTCTCTGGGTGATGTCACGCAGTCATGTCCAGCTACCCTCTCTGGAGTTTTATATGTGAGAGAGAACCTTCTATCTCCATGTGAGCCATTGCATTTTTGGACCTCTTTGCTGTAGTCTTCACCATAAACTAATACAAATGGAAACCTAATATAAATCCATTTGAGGCATTTTTCCCCTAGAGTAGGATATTTTTTATTCCTAGAAATAGATATGATTTAAGTGATTAAGTTGGGGAAGGCTTATACTTTATGTACTTATGAGTGTTGGTTATAAATAAGCAAGATCCAATGTCTTTTAGGAAAAGACATTTTATCACTATGAACAAGATGTACAGACAATACAGGTATACAACTTGAGGACTTTCTGCTTAATGTGTAAACATATTAGAGTGATATACATAATAAGCACTATACTGAATTGGATTTGATCAATGATATCTGAACTTTGTAACTATGTTCTAAAAGCGAAACTCCTTTAAAATTGAATTACCTATAGAGCTTGAGTCCAGCTAAAGGGACAACATGCTTTCTGGTTCAAAGATTCAATCACTTAAAAGTTTGAGTCTGTCTGGGCCATGCCATCAGAGAGAGAACTCTGCTTTGAAAAAAGGGACAGGGCTCTTGTAGAACAAGAGGGCAAAGAAGGCCTAACTTGAAGGACAGCTAATGAGGTTCTGATTGTCTCCCTGAGGTGTGCAAGGCAGGAAATTCCCATTTACAAGCATATCTTTGAACTTGAATCTTATCTACTCCTCAGCAACAACTTCTGAAAATCAATTATGTTAGTGGAAATTATCCTTTTGCTAATACTTTTTAAAATATTTTTATTTATTTTTGAGAGACAGACAAAGCACAAGTGGGGGGGGGAGCGGTGGCAGAGGGAGAGGGAGACACAGAATCTGAAGCAGGCTCCAGGCTCTGAGCTGTCAGCACAGAGCCTGACGCAGGGCTCGAACTTGTGAACCATGAGATAATGGCCTGAGCCCAAGTTGGATGCTTAATCGACTAAGCCACCCAGGAGCCCCTGGCTAATACTTTTTTTCTTTCTTATGTGCACTGACATTAAAAATATATGAACATTTTCCCTTTTGGGATGTTATCATGGACATGCTGTTCACTACTCAGAATCCATTATCTCCTATCTCCTTCCAAAGTGAATTCCAATATTATTTAGTTAACTACATCTCAGCTGTGTAGCTTAAGTGCCTCCTAGGAAGCTCTAGGAGTGGGCCTGGTAGTTCCAATGCTAGCCACATGCCCAGGTTTAGTTTTTAGCTCAGAGACGGGCATCAGCAGCATTCACAATATTGAGATGCTAACAGTGATTGGTAGGGAGTTTATGGGAGATTTTTTCTTCACTATTCTGGAAGACCTTCTGGAGGCTACTATCTCTCTTACATTTGCCATGAACAAATGTTCAAGTATCTTCATATATAACTGTTAGCCATTTTAAGACCCTGTAAGGGATCAATCTCAGGAAAAAAGATGACAGTGGAGGTCCCAGCAGAGACATAGAAAGAATCTGGGACTTGATGACCTTCTAAAAGTGCCAGAAAAGCCAAGCTGAAAGCCTGCTTCTTTTTGGATTTTCAATTCTATTAACCAATACCTATTCCTACCGTTATAACCAACTTCATTTTTTTTAATTACTCCAAAATCATCCTAGATTAATACATATAGTCATAAAATATGTTGTGTAAGCCTGGCAAAAGGGTACAATATGTGACCAGCAAACTTTTCCAACCTAAGATACCTAAGAAATGCTTTTTGCAATTGAGTCAATAATGTTTATTACTTGGACCCATCAACATTTTCACCCTATTTTTTTTATTTTGTAAAGTGACACCTGAATAAATAAACCAGATATTATTATTATTATTATTATTGATCATCCATCTGTTTTCCAACATTCTACAGCTAGACTTCACCTCTCTTGGATAAAATCTCTTCTTGGTTATAGTGACTCAAATTTATTCAAATAATAATGTCATTCTGATGCCATTCAAGTTTGGTATATTATTTAAATTACATTATCTTGACAGTATTGTATGATTTAGTGTTGGAGTACCTGTCTTAACATTCATATAGAGAATGACTTAGCAGTCACTAATATCTGATAACACTCAGGACATTGTCCAACAGCCACAATGATGCAAATACTGCCCTGGTTAAAATAAATATGCTCTAGAGATTCAGGCAGCATTTTTCATCTACCCAGATTCTTAGGAGTGCTCTAATCTTCTTTTTTACTTTTCATATTATATAACAACAATTGCCAAAAAAATTCCAAATTAGTTGACTAACGATGCTTTAATTCTTAGATCTGCAACTATCAAGAGTGAGAAAAACAAGCAATGAAATTATTTGGCTTTGATGGTGATTTATCTCTTGTTAACTAGGCAAGTGGGAAGAAACAGGAGCAGAGTAGAGATTATATGCTTTGAGGATGGCAGGAATGGACGAATTTTAACCATACTGAAAATCCTTATATTCACATTTAATTGTGATTTTGTTTGCTGAAAAAAAGGTGATTTAACAGGGAAAAAGCAGGCTTTGTGGTTTTTGATCTTTGGCTGTCTGGAAAAGAAACAGGAGGAGGTAAAAGGGCTCAAAGGGGCAATCTGGAGAGGGACTCAGAAAAGGATGAGGGACGGTCACAAAACCAGGAAATTCAGCTAACCTGCCAAATCAGCAGCTCTTGCACTCTGAAAATGCCTGGGAGCTTTCTGGAGAGGTCTGGAAGTCAGCTAGTTTGGGTGCTAACCGTGGTCTCTTTCTGAATTTAGTCCAAACTGCCATCCAATTTTTATTCATACTCTGTCAAAAGAAGGAAGGAGAGAAAAGCACAGAGGAAGATAGACTTATATCTCTACTAACTCACTTCTTTTTAGAGTCAGCGACATGGAATTTCCTGGTATTTCCCTGCTAACTTATTCCTTCTAAGCGCTCAGCACTGCCTATGATGCTTCTACTACTCCCACTGCCTAGCTGGGTTTCCTAAATTACTAGGTTTTGACCACACGCCATCATAAAGATGCTTATTTGGCTAGTTTTCCCTTTCATTGGAGTGGCTTTGCTATACCAAACACATTCTCACTTGATCCCCTTTAAATGCACTGAAACACTGCTGGTTGGAAGATACATAAAGTTCCAGTTTGGGTAGGCCAGTAGCAATATATATATATGTGTATATATATATATACATATATATATATATATAAATATATATATATATTTAGATGGCTGTAAAACACTATGCTTATTCATTTTGTTTATGTGGACAGGTTTTATATTTTATTACTTTATAATTTATTTCTTATCCTATATATACAGCCTATCCTATTATATATATGTATTATACACACATTTAGTATGTATTGCCTTTTTAAGATGTAGGTACATCTACATTTTCCAACTAATAAATGAATAGACCATTTGTTATCATGGGCTACATATGCCCAAAGGAAACCAATGACGACTACTCTTAATGCTTTTTAAATCAGAAGTAGCCATCAGAATCTATATTTGAGAAACATTTAAAAACTGAGAAATCTACTCTACTAGAAAAGTTGCAGTGCCATTTGGAAGCAATGAAAATTAATTTGAATAAAGATTAGAGTCAGAAATAAAAGTCAGTGACTGTATATTTAAATTTGTTTGGCTGATTGTCTCCTAAATTGCATTCTTTATTATCCCTCTCCCACACCATTATTTTTTAATCAAGGAAAGGCAACTAAAATATTTAAGCTCACACAACTGTTTACAGTACAGATATTATTAGTATGAATTCAGAAAATAGAATCAAAATAAAGTAAAAATTAACTGCTTTTAAAGTAAAATTGACCTGGTTGCTAATATATAACTTGTTAGGTAGCATTTGACTGAGATCTAAGTTTTCTAGTAGAAATGGATTACACAAAAACATGGACTGAAGTAAAGGTTAAAACTTTTTAACCTTGGGGCACCTGGGTCACTCAGTCAGTTAAGTGTTTGTTAATCTCTGTATGGTTCCTGAGTTTGAGCCCTGACACTGTGGAGCCTGCTTGGGATTTTCTCTCTCTCCTCTCTCTCTTCCCTTATTCCGCTCTCTCTCTCTCTCTCAATAAGTAAATAAACTTAAAAAAAATTAATCTTTTAATCTTTATCTTTTATCCTTTCTATCCTTAACACATTTATCCTCTCAGTCTTCCCATATATCTCTTCAAGAGTGACATATGGTATTTTTAACTGAGTGGGCTAGAAATTTTGTTAATAAAGATTTTGTGTTCTTTGATAAGATTCTCAAGTAAACTCAGTGGTAATTTGTTTCTTTTGTTTCAGAAACCACCATACAAGTCTTAGAAGTCTCGGAATGATTGAAGCCCTGCAAAGTTAGCATCAAATTTAACAATCACTTAAATATTTAATCAATATTCAAACTAAAATTTATGTAAAATAAAATGGTGAGTATTCTTAATATTACATAATAATAGCACGATCTTATTTTCCCCCAGGAGAGTGAGCTTGCCATTATTTATATGCTTAATGAAGAGAAGGTTAGATATTACATGTTGAAAGCATTTTCTATGAGATCATATAAAGTTAATTTTTCCTCTGATACAGTTTTCTTCCTTTCACTTATTACTACTGTATGACTCAAATAAACAGACATTTTAGAATGAGTTTAGTTGGGAAGCATAGGACAGAAAGAAGACTAAGAAATCATGCTTAATCTAAAGGTGATGGTAATATAAGTAATTTCCCTTATCACAAACCCCATTTAGTGACTCTTCCCTACAATAAATATCTAGTAGTCCTTTTTTCTACTCTCTGTGTTCAGTCTCCTTAGGCTTTTTCTATGATAGGCACAACTATTTCAATATTCCCCCTATTACCAAGAGCCTATCTGGGTGAGCACGGAAGTTTATGAGCCTCACTTTGGAAAATACTATTTAGAATTCCTTCTATTTGGTTTCTGTACTTAGAAAGACTACTGCTCTTCCTCTTTTATGTTTTGCATGTTAATACTCAATCTCCATTTACTGGACAGCAATAAATAATGAAGAGAAAGACACAAGTAAAAACTGAAGGCCGGAAAGCATGAAGCTAAAAAGCTGTTGACTAAGTTATATGTAAGGCTGCAATCATTCCAGCTGATGAAAATTTTGAATAAAAATGAGAGTGTGGCAGGGAAGGAAACAGATTAACGGTTGAACAGCAGGAAGTGAGAAGTGGGATTCAGGAATGGGTAAGTTCAAATGATGATTTTTAAAATGAGGAATGAGGGAACCTAGTTAGAATATGACTGCAGGTAAATACAGTTGACCTTTGAACAATACAGTTTGAACTGTGCGGGTCCAGGGGCGCAGTCGGTTAAGCGTCCGACTTCAGCCAGGTCACGATCTCGCGGTACATGAGTTCGAGCCCCGCGTCGGGCTCTGGGCTGATGGCTCGGAACCTGGAGCCTGTTTCCGATTCTGTGTCTCCCTCTCTCTCTGCCCCTCCCCCGTTCATGCTCTGTCTCTCTCTGTCCCAAAAATAAATAAAGGTTGAACTGTGCGGGTCCACTTTTACGTGGGTAATTTTCTTTTCTTTTTTTATTTACCTTTTTAAGTTTATTTATTTTGAAGACAGAGAGAGAGAGAGAGAGAGAGAGAGAGCGCACATGAGTGGAGGAGGCAGAAAGAGAGAGATGGAGAGAGAAGTCCCAAGCAGGTTCCGCACTGTCAGAGCCAAACTGTCAGAGCCAAACCCCAATCAAGGCTCAAACTAATGAACTGTGAGATCATGATCTGAGCCAAAATTAAGAGTTGGATGCTTAACCGACTGAACTACCCAGGCGTCCTGTGTGGGTATTTTTCAATAAATACACTGGAAATTTTTTTCAGATTTGTGACAATTTGAAGAAATTTGCAAATGAAGTGTATATCCTAGAAATACCAAAAAATTTAAGAGAAAGTTAGGGATTATTGTAAGAATACAGTACATGATGCATAGAACATAAAAATGTGTTGACTATGTTATCAGTAAGGCTTCTGGTCAACAGTATGCTTTTGGTAGTTAAGTTTTGGGGAGTCGAAGTTATACATGGATTTTGACTGTGCAGGGGCTGTGACCCGACCCCCTGAATTGTTCAAGGGTCAACTGTATAGGGAAGGAGCAGTCATTTTAGGATACAAAGGAGGAGAGTATTGGAGAGGAAAAGAGATGATACACTTTCTGGAAGATGGGGAGGGCTAATAAGAATTACAAGGCTCTATAGGCAAAGATGAAAAACCATTCTGGTGGTATGATGGTGCCCCTTGCTTCTTAGTGAATTATCTATGGAACTGCAACAACAACCTCGCCCGGAAGTTTATAAGAAATACAGTCTCAAGACATATCCCAGACCTCCTGAATTAAGCACCGCATTTAACCCTATCCCCGTTAATATATGACAAGCACTCATGGGGTTGAGTTTCTAGCCACTGTTTCCTGGGGTTATTTTGTTTTTCTTGCTTTGTTAAACTTGAAAAATAGATAAAAAGTAATGATTTCACAGAATTTGGAGATGATTAATGAAAATATAAACTGATAGTGAGGCACATAACAGACACGCAGTAGATGTTCCTATATATTCCCTTTTGTTGAACATTTCTCATAATTTTCTTTCAGAGCTAGAATAGAAATAAGGAATGAAAGAAAGAATATTAAATTTCAGCAGAGTAACATTAAATAATTAAGCTCCACACTTAAACTGAAAATAACTGGATAAAGTAGACCAACACAAGAAACACATTTGAAGCCATTGGCAGAACTAAAAAAAACAAAAAAACCCAAAAATAAAAAGAAAACACTGAAACAACAACAGCAACAAAAGAAACAATGAGAAATTGTGGAAATAAGATCTGGAAGGAGAAAGAAGGAAATGCATCCAAGTAAATGTGGCATTGCAGCCAATTTTTCCTTAGGGATATATGCAGATCCTGGGAAAGAAAACTGAGAGGATGAGAAACTGAAGAAATCAACATCTTCAATGGACTGAGGCTAAAAACAATTGATGTTCAGAGCCTGCCAGTGGGAGAATGGTACTACGAAATTCACAAGTTTTGGTATACATCCAAAAGCGTTCAGCTCCAGGGGTAAGGATAATAATTTCAGTTCCAGAATTGGTCTGAGGTAGTCTGAGATTGGTTCTAGCCTCCTGGGGAAAAAACAACTACAGATAATTTCTGGAGGAAGTTAACATCTGGAGGAAGATAACATTAAGTTCTCATTCTAAGTCTTCTAATATTTTTATAATTTTCTTTACTTAAAATATTTGGTATTAAATATAAAATATAAATTAGGGGCGCCTGGGTGGCGCAGTCGGTTAAGCGTCCGACTTCAGCCAGGTCACGATCTCGCGGTCCGTGGGTTCGAGCCCCGCATCAGGCTCTGGGCTGACGGCTGGGAGCCTGGAGCCTGTTTCCGATTCTGTGTCTCCCTCTCTCTCTGCCCCTCCCCCGTTCATGCTCTGTCTCTCTCTGTCCCAAAAATAAAAAAAAAATAAAAAAATAAAAAAATAAACATTAACAGAATTTTTAAAAAGAAGAATTAAACTCAGTGAATTCAGATAATTGAATTAGCAAATGTACTTTCAAATAATTATCCTTAATATGTTCATAGATTATATATATATGTGTGTATATAAATACACATATATATGTATGCGTACATATATATGTACACATACGCATATATATATATGTGTGTGTGTGTGGAGAATTTTGGCAAAGAACTAGAATTATAAAAGAAATGACTAGGGACAAATTCAGGAACTAAAAAATACAATAACTAAAATTAGGAACTCAATGGATGGGTTAACAGTCAATTAGACACAACTGGAGAGAAAGTTATGAATTTCTAATGTAAATTAGAATGAAACTCTAAAGGGTCGCCTGGTTGGCTCAGTCGTTAAGTGTCCAACTTCAGTTTAGGTCATGATCTCTCAGTCTGTGAGTCTGAGCCCTGTGTCAGGCTCTGTGCTGACAGCTCAGAGCCTGGAGATTACTTCTGATTCTGTCTCCCTTTCTCTTTGCCCCTCCCCTGCTTACACTGTCTCTCTCTCAAAAATAAATAAACATTAAAAAAAAATTAGAATGAAACACTGAAAATGAATTAGTCAATGAATGTACAAAAATCAGTTTTTAATTCCATATACAGAAAATGATTTCCATATACAGAAAATTATTTTAAAAATTAACAATATTTGAAAACTATTAGGGACTCAACGGATTGGAAAAAAATATGTGCAAGAAAATACTTAGAAAATAAAAAAATAGAAAGCAAAACGTTCAGAGAAATAAGAGAAAAATAAAGTAAGTAGATAAATATACTATATTCACGGATTGGAAGAATCAAAATTTGAAGTTGTTAATTCACTGCAGATTGACCTAGAGAGTCAATGCAATCTCAAGATTCTCAGCAAGATTTTTTTACATGGCATATGACTATGAAACTTATATAGAAATGTAAAAAGTCCAGAACATAGTAAGATAACTTTAATGGTATTAATTCTTGATTTACATAAAGATAGAACTGAAGTATGTAGTGCTGAAACAATTAGAATCTTGCCCCTACTTCACGTTATATATAAAAATCTATTACAGGTGGATTATAGATCTAAATGTGAAAGGCAAAATAAAGCTTTAAGATATCTAATTGACATATGAAGATACAAAAAGATGACCAACCCCATTAATATTCAGGAAAACAATTTTTTAAAACAATTAGATACAACTATACAAATTTTAAAATGGCCAAATTTTAAAAACTGATGATACCAAGTTCTGGCATGAATATGAAGCAATAGGAATTCTTTTACACTGCTGATGGAAATATGAATTGGTACAACCATTTTGGAAAATGGAGTATCAGTATTTGTTAATGCCATTCATTCCACTTACAGATATATGCTAAGATATATATATATACACACACATATATATGTATATATATATATGCACATGTGCACTAAAAGACACATGTGATCATGTACATAGCTGTCTTTCTTATATAAGTAAAAATTGGAAACAATCCAAATGTCCATCAGCAGAAATATATATATATATATATATATATTATGTTATATTAATATTATATACAACAGTATTTAAAATGAAAAAAATTACTTAGAAATGAAAACAAGAATAAATAATGAATATAATATGGAGCAATAGAAGACAAACATACTATTGACTTCACTTACAAAATATTCAAAACAAGAAAACAAAACTATGATGTTCAAAGTCAGATTATCAATTACTCTTTTGGGAGAAAGAAGAGGTTGTAATTGAGAGGGCCTATTGGGAGCTTCCAGTATTCTTGTAAAGTTCTACTTCTTAATCAGGGTGACGGCTACACAGATACTTTATTTGTGGTAATTTGAGTTATACACATTGTTCCATGCATTTCTATGTGTGTATTATACTTCATTAAAAATATCAAAAATGTTGGGGCGCCTGGGTGGCACAGTCGGTTAAGCGTCCGACTTCAGCCAGGTCACGATCTCGCGGTCCGTGAGTTCGAGCCCCGCGTCGGGCTCTGGACTGATGGCTCAGAGCCTGGAGCCTGTTTCCGATTCTGTGTCTCCTTCTCTCTCTGCCCCTCCCCCGTTCATGCTCTGTCTCTCTCTGTCCCAAAAATAAATAAACGTTGAAAAAAAAAATTTAAAAAAAAATATCAAAAATGAAAAGAAAGAAAAGTGAAGGAATAAATTGATGCCAAAGAAATCTCTGTCAATTTTCATAAGTAAATTATAGTAAAATGAAACAATGAATAGTAGTAAAATAAATGATTGGAAATAAAGAAATGAAATTGTCATTATTTGCACATTTTATGATTTTCTGCAAAGAAAACCCAAAATAATTTATGAACAAATTACTAGAAATAATAACATTAAATAAAATTGCTGAGTAACAAAATCAACATTTGATTAAAATATTTGACCTTAAGGGGCACCTGGGTGGCTCAGTCGGTTAAGTGTCTGACTTTGGCTTAGGTCGTGATCTCATGGTTGGTGAGTTTGAGCCCCACGTCGGGATCCACACTGACAGTGCAGGGCCTGCTTGGGATTTTCTTTCGCTCCCTCTCTCTCTGCCCCTACCCCACTTGCACTCGTGCTTTCTCTCTCAAAAATAAATAAACTTTAATAACTAATTAATTAATATCTGACCTTAAGTAAATGTCACATTGTGCCTCGGTAACTTTACAATGCATTTAATAGGTACTCAAATATATATTGAACAAATAGATGAACTATATTATCAACAAAGCAGAGGCCACTTTTTCTAATTTCTACACTATAAAAGCATGTATTCATCTGCTTAATGATCACATTAAGTTATTAAAGGTTTTAAATGGGTTATTAGGACACAACACTGAATTTTACTATTTGACACTGAAATGTGGTTCCTCAAGGGCCCATTTCCACTCACTCTGATAATCACTCAATGGAAACTTGATAATTTTAAAATGGCTTTAATAGCCTGGCATCCTAGTCAAGGTCTTTCATGTTTTTTAACTATTTCCTTGACAAGGTGAAACAAAGTCTAGTGAAAGGCAATAGTGGAGTAGGATGGATTCACAGTGCACTCCTCTTTGTGCAAAATTTGCATTGAGGTTGATGAACCACTTCTGAAACCATTTTCTCTTCTATCCAAACTATTTTTAACTTGCAATATTATTCTCATAATAGGTAGCCATCTTTATGGTGTTGGTTGTATTCTTTTAGCTTTTCTGTACTGGAACAAATTTGCAGATAACTCTGTTACCTGGATGCAAACTCTGGGTGGCTAATTATTTTCTGCTAGCTAAAGAATTTCTTCCTGTCCCCTATAGTAACTACTTAGTTACAATAACATCCTAGAGCCCTCTCAGTCCTTCTGCTGTTACATAGAGCTAAAACTCTGCCTATGGATGCAGAGGTAAACAATCCAAAATAGTGGATCAGAAGAATCTGCTTTCCTCTAGAAAACATTAATCTTATTTTGTAGTTCTTGTCATATTTGAAAAATTGTATTTCACAAAAGAAAGGGGTCTTTGGTATAATCTTGTTCCACTGATCCCAGATCAATAATTTTCATTATAATAATATATCTGAAGGTGACCTCTTTTGGTTCGTCTTCATTGAGTGCATCATTTAGAACACCGAAGGCTGATTGTGTAACAAATAACATGCTGTCTCCTGTTGTGAATTAATAATTTGACTCCTCACTTTTGCCAGTTACCTTCAGAAAAACCAAATTGACTTTGAAACCCAGGGAACAGCAGAACCAATGACTTAGTTTTTCTCATTAATGATAGAATAACATGTTCTTGTGTTAGACAGTTCCATCTAAATCTCCACGCTTCATTCCCTCTCAGGCAAATCTGCTGAATCGAGTTAAGACTCTAGAAAGTGGCCTGAATTATGAAAGTCAGTGATGGCTTTTTCAGGCATGAGGAAGAAACAGGGAACCAGGAGCTAATATGCAGGGTCAAGATCTAATTTGAGTTGCTGATTTGGCAGAAAGATATGATGAGGAGTTTAATAGTCAACTTAGAGAAAATTTGTTCAGAGCTTTTATGACTAGACAGTTGTGAAAATCAAACATAACATGTACAAAAGAGAAGACGTTTGTCTTCTCAGTATTTTACTGGACTCTCAAATGAAGAGTCTATTCTTTTTCAACAGTACAAAAACTGAATTCTTATTTTCATTTACACATTCCATTGATGTTTAACCACCAGGGGCCAACATACCACGATGGTAATTTTGTATTTATTTTTCCAAAAAAAATCATTCAATATAAATGCATGATAAAATAAAATCAGAAAACACAGACAAAAAATACAAATAATTCACCCCAAATATTTTATATGCAAGAACAATTTGGTACGTTCCCATTCTGTGTGTAGGGGGTAAAGGGTGTGGCATCTCTCCAGGAATAGCAGAATTGACTCCTTTAAGAAATCAATTGAGTCAGTTCAAGAGAATTTGTGTGTGTGTGTGTGTGTGTGTGTGCGTGTGTGTGTGTGTGTGTGGCAATTACAGTTTAGGTTTATAAAAAGTGAAAGAAACTCACAATTAGATTATTCCCTTCAATATTTCAACTAGAAGAAAGCAACCTGTCCACCAACTTCTGGTTTCACTAGTGTGGCTGTCTATAGTGGTGATTTTGCCCAACCCTCATGCCACTATCTGCACTGATGGTTGACTTGATATTATGACTTCTCAATGCTCAAAATATTAATCACAGTACATATTTTCATCTGCTAAAGTACCATGTTAAAAGGTTTCTTTTGTTGTCCAAGAAGGATGCATGATTGTAAAATTAAATTTTTAACAATGTTTTGCCTTCATGCATCATGGGCAACTAACTTTTATTTATTCATTCAGTCACTTGTTAAAATATATACTGAGTGTCTACTATGTGCTAGACTCTGTTCCAGTTTTTTAAGGTTACAGGAGTAAACAAAACAGGCAGATTTCTGAAGATTGTAGCTTTCAAAAATGCATAAAAATTCTTCTAGCTTTTAACATTCAAATAAAACTGAGACTGGCCTGAATTTATTCCTTTGAGTCTAAAGGATTGGACTTGATTATTTTAAATTTTTTTTTTTCAATGTTTATTTTTGGGACAGAGAGAGACAGAGCATGAACGGGGGAGGGGCAGAGAGAGAGGGAGACACAGAGTCGGAAACAGGCTCCAGGCTCTGAGCCATCAGCCCAGAGCCCGACAAGGGGCTCGAACTCAGACCGCGAGATCGTGACCTGGCTGAAGTCGGAGGCTTAACCGACTGCGCCACCCAGGCGCCCCTGAACTTGATTATTTTAAATCCTCATCATTTAAGTATTTAATTAGGAAGTAGGTCTCCTTTTCAATAACATATGAATGCTATTTCAATCGATAATTTTTTTCAAGAAAAATATTTTCTTTTTCTTTTAAATGTTTATTTATATTTGAGACAGCGCACGAGAGACTGAGTGTGAGTAGGGGAGGGGCAAAGAGAGAGGGAGATACAGAATCCAAAGCAGGCTCCAGGCTCTGAGATGTCAGCACAAAAACCGACGGGGGGCTTGAACTCACAGACCATGAGATCATGACCTAAGTCAAAGCTGACTGGGCCACCCAGGCTCCCTGAAAGTGAATTTTTCTTAAATTATATACTTGATTATTGTTCCTGTTTCAAGTTTTCTGACTTGATTCTTCTTCAGAAATACCTGTAAATCATGAGATATGTCTCTTTTCTTTTTCTCACAGCTAACATCTTCTCTTTGATAGCTTTCATGTTTTGTACTATTTAACTTTTTTCCTGCATTCTGGAATGGTTTATCACATTTGTTGCTTCTATTCTATGAATTATTAATTTCGCTCTTTTCTATATCCAATATGGATTTTAATTACTGTCATTAAAATTACATATTTAACCATGCTATAATTTTTCTCTAGCTAATACATTCCCTTTGAATCTCATATTCTTTTTTTTACTTCCTACCCCTCTTTTATAGAGAACATGCTTTAAAAAAAATCTACCAAAGAGTATCTAAAAATTTCTTTTAGTTTCTCTGATAGGTCATTTAAGAAGTCTGCATTGGTTCAGTGTTGTATGATATTTCCTTTATCTTGGTCTATAAAAACTGCTATAAGTCCAAACATTTTGGTTGTTTTCTCATTTTTAGACCTGGTATTTTCTAATGGAATCATGAGTTGTCATTGAACTTCCCTACTCTCTTCCAGTTAGAATCATGTCAAATCCCCTTTTATGATCTATAATTGGATGAAAGAATAGACTATAACCAAGACTGCCTTAGGCTGAAAAATTATTTTGTATATATAATATGCTATTTGTATTAATTCTTTCATATTTATTTAATAAGGAGATAGTATTTAAAAAGAAGTTTTATAAATCAAAACCATAATACTATTAAGAAACATTATAGCCATTTCCACTTTGGCAGGTGAAGAATTGAATTACATGTTTCCATGTTACAACTAGAATTCTCCACGAAGCCCTAAATACACTGTTGTTACTGCTCTCTTGTTTTAATGTTCTTCATAGACTGGCATACTTTGTCATTGTATGGCTGACCTTACTATCTTATCCAACTCTGGCTACTGATAGCTGAGTGTTAACAGCATCCCATCTGGAGAGACCTTGAAATATCCTACTGCTTGTTCTCTGTAAAGCCAAACAGAGGAAATATGTGAAAAGCCATTACAATGCAAAACTCAGTGCTCTCAATCTTCTGTCTCTTGTTCTTAGAATAAAATGTACCCATTTTATTTGAAGACAATTTCTCACTCACCAATCAATAGAGCCAGTCTACTCTAACTTGCCAGCTTATTGTTTAGACTCCTTCACCTACTTTTCCACCCTTATCACTATTGATCTTCCTCAAGAATCTCATTCTTTATCAAAACTGTGATCTCTTAACTTCTTGACATTGCTTATTATTAGAGACAGTATAAACTGAGAATTGGGAAGAAAAGAGAAGGGTAACTACGTTAAAGAAAAAAATATTCAATGACACTTGTTAAGATGATAAGATATACTTTATTCAGGATGGCTGCAACAGATATAGGGAATACTGCAAAGGCATTTTACAGTGGAAGAGAGAAACTGGGCTCAACTCCAAATATATAGCAGGGGTGACTGGGAATTTATAACCAACTTGTAGGGTGGGAGTCAGTAGGTGGAAAATTACTAAGAGGCAACATCATGGGTGACGGGAATTCTATCTGAACCTACCTAAAAGAATTTTTGCTGAAGACAGCCCAGGGTGATGACACATCACCGGTATGATGGTAGAGGATGAGGAACCTGGTAACATATTGAGGGTGATGTCAAGGGCGAAGGGTCCTGATTAAACTGACTTGGTAGGGTTCTTGCTAAAATTAGACCTTACATGGAAGTGGCAAAAGCTCAGAAAACTAACAAAAGTGTGGCCAAACAAAGAATCTTTGTCACCTACATGGTTATGCAACATACTTAAAAAAATCTTATTTTATTATATAATAATACCTTTTTTATTATAAGAAATTTTAGAAATGCAAATATTCTCACTTCCCAGAGAATACCACTCAAGATTTTGGTTACTCTCTCCACAACCACGTAAAGAAATGTGACAAATAAAATACTTGAATTTTTTAAACCATTTAAAACTTGGTAATATTTTTTTTCTTTTTGTACTATATAGAATAATTGTTTTCATAATCACATTGATACCTGTGTAGTATTATATTTTATGAATGTGGCAATTTATTTGATCAATCTCCTTTTTTGAGGTAGTAACATTGCTTCCAAATTTCCAGTGTTATACATAATTATGTGATCAGGTTTTTTTTGGGTTTTTTTTGGTTTTTTTGAGAGAGAGAGATCGCATGTGCAAGCAGGGGAGAGGCAGAGGAAGAGGGAGAAAGAGAGTCTCACGCAGACTCCATGCTGAGTGTGGAGTCCAATGTGGGGCTCCATCTCATGACTGTGAGATCATGAAATCAAGAGTTAGTGACTCAACTGACTGAGCACTCAGGTGCCCCTGTGATCACTATTTTTAATTTACACACATAGTCTTTTATGATAAATTCTTAAATGTATGCAAAATTTAAAAGCTCTGGATAAACACTGCTAAACTGATATATATATGTATATGTATATGTATATGTATATGTATATGTATATGTATATGTATATATATGTATATGTATATGTATATATCCACACACACATATATATATATATACATACACATATTTTATTAGAGAGACATAGAAAGAGAGAGAGAGAGAGAGGGTGAGCCTGGTAGAGGGACAGAGAGAGAGAGAGAGGGAGAGAGAGAGAGAGAGAGAGAGAGAGAGAGAATCCTAAGCAGGCTCCATGCTCAGCAGAGCCCCATGTAGTGATTCAGCCCACAACCCTGGCATCATGACCTGAGCCAAAATCAAGAGTCAGATGCTCAGCCCACTGAGCCACCCAGGCATCTCCAAACTGCACTATTTGTTCAAAGACTGCAACATTGCTCTCACTAGCAACACTTTGAAAATATCTATTTCTCAATGCCCTCATCAACTTTAGGCTTCATGTATTATAATTCCTTTTATCTTTGTCAATCTGATAGCCTCCCCCAAAAAAGGATATGCTTGTTGATTTAATTTATATTCGTTTCATTAACTAAAAGGTTGAAACTTGTTCAACAGTCTTGACTTTTTGTATGCTCTGCATTCTAAGGAAAGATTAAAAATTCAGGGAGAACTGACTCCTGGATAAGGGGACCTCGGTGGGGATAAAATCTAAATGTTCTGTGGAGATTTGTCATGAAGATTTCCATACACCCTTAGACCTGCTTATATTGACTCTAGAAATAATGAAGAAATAAATGGTTAGGAAATATCTCAGAGCCTCCTGGGGAATTTCTCATTAAGTTCCATATCCACATAGTCTCTCTTCTCCTACTACTGTGATGCTATTCCTTCACTTTGGAGAGACTTGACTAACAACTCTGCCTTTCAAAGTCCTGTCCAGTGTTTAAGGTTTGTCTCATGTGTCACCTCATTTACGAAATGAGTAATTCTAAATGGAGGAGATAATTTTTCTGTGAATACTCAGAATACATAATTTGTGTTTAGGTACTCTACTAGGTAGTGAAGAGTATAATGATTTTAAAATGTAGTATTTTTCCTCCAGGAACTCATAACCTGGGTGTCACGTGCTGCTGGGTGTGATGCAAGACTGAAAGGATTACTCAGCGTTCAAATGGTTTGGAACAATGAGAGGCTGGGAGAGACTACACCAAGTAAAGCTCCCTTAAGCAAGAGAGGGCTGGGGGCAGCCCTGACCTGGGTAGCTCTCTTGTATTTTTTGTGAAGTGAACAATGGTACGTGGAAATGAAAGCAGAACAACAAGGTAATCAATCATATGAGACATACCATGACTCTAACTACATGACCATCTCATGTATACATTAGGAAACTCAGGAAGAATGCATGGGGCGAAGTAAGGGGTAAGCATGGGTTCAATATTCCTTAGTAACCTAAGCATTTCATTTTTGAAGGAAAAACATTTCTGCTGTTTTCAGTATGTCTTGGTTTCTCCTTGGTTGAGCAGCTATTGTGTGCAGCATGTGCTGTGTTCAGCACGCACTGCCCTTGTCTTACTTTATCTCTTTATATTCCCACACCTGGAGATCAGTAGAAATACAATTTCCCTTAGTTTTCTTTCCATTTCTACATAATTAACCATTAAAAATTACGCCCATTTCCATGGTGTTTGAATTTTGTTAAAATGCTTTCACAAATATTATCTTATTAAAATGGAACAATAATTCTGTAAATTTAGAAAGACACTATTGCTCTTTTTAAATTTTTCTTAACATTTATTCATTTTTGAGAGACAGAGAGAGACAGAGTGTGAGCGGAGGAGAGGCTGAGAAAGAGAGAGACACAGAATATGAAGCAGGATCCAGGCTCTGAGCTGTCAGCACAGGGCCCCATGTGGGGCTTGAACTCACGAACCAGGAAATCATGACCTGAGCTGAAGTCAGACGCTCAACTGACAGAGCCACCCAGGCACCCCAACACTATTGCTCTTTAATCTTGCCTCCTTTATAGATGAAAAACTTGAAGACCAAAAAAGATAAATGCCTAGGTAAGAATAGATCTCAGGTGTTCTTTGTATTCTATCATGTGTCCTCTAAGAAGCTACAGGGGAGGCAAAAAAATCTTTTGAACCTCTTAGGGTCCTTGACTGGGTCTGAAAATCAAATTAACAAAATCCCAGTGCAGATCTCCGAAGTAAAAGCGAGATGAGCCTGCCCCTCCCGCCCCTGTGCAACTTGCTGATCCACCCCAGCTAATATGCCAGATCCCCAGCACCACAAGCCTGGCAGTGTGCAAGTAGCCCAGATGGGCGACGTCACCCCACAGTGAATCCCGCCCCTAGGAGAGGGGAAGAGAAGGCACACACCAGTCTGACTGTGGCCCCAGCGGTGGGCTGGGGGCAGACATCAGGTCTGACTGCGGCCCCGCCCACCAGCTCCAGTTATACACCACAGCACAGGGGAAGTGCCCTGCAGTCCCCCACCACTCCAGGGACTAGCCAAAATGACGAAACGGAAGAATTCTTCTCAGAAAAACATCCAGGAAATAACAACAGCTAACAAACTGATCAAAAAGGATTTAAACAATATAACAGAAAGTGAATTTAGAATAATAGTCATAAAATTAATCGCTGGGCTTGAAAACAGTATAAAGGACAGCAGAGAATCTCTTGCTACAGAGATCAAGGGACTGAGGAACAGCCAGGAGGAGCTATAAAATGCTATCAATGAACTGCAAAATAAAATGGAGACAACTACGGCTTGGGTTGAAGAGGCAGAGGAGAGAACAGGTGAACTAGAAGATAAAATTATGGAAAAGGAAGAAGCTGAGAAAAAGAGAGATAAAAAAATCCAGGAGTATGAGCAGAAAATTAGAGAACTAAGTGATGCACTAAAGAGAATAATATACGCATAATTGGTATTCCAGAGGAGGAAGAGAGAGGGAAAGGTGCTGAAGGTGTACTTGAAGAAATAATAGCTGAGAACTTTCTGGATCTGGGAAGGAAAAAGGCATTGAAATCCAAGAGGCACAGAGAACTCCCTTCAGATGTAACTTGAATCGATCTTCTGCACGACATATCAGAGTGAAACTGGCAAAATACAAGGATAAAGAGAAAATTCTGAAAGCAGCTAGAGATAAACGTACTCTAACATATAAAGGGAGACCTATAAGACTCGTGACGGATCTCTCCACTGAAACTTTGCAAGCCAGAAAGGAAAGGCAGGAGATCTTCAATGTGATGAACAGAAAAAATATGCAGCTGAGAATCCTTTAACCAGCAAGTCTGTCATTTAGAATAGAAGGAGAAATAAAGGTCTTCCCAAACAAAAACCACTAAACCAGCCCTACTAGCGATCCTAAGGGGGATCCTGTGAGACAAGGTACCAGAGATATTGCTACAAGCATGAAACCTACGGACATCACAATGACTCTAAACCCGTATCTTTCTATAATAACACTGAATGTAAATGGACTAAATGTGCCAACCAAAAGACATAGGGTATCAGAATGGATAAAAAAACAAGACCCATCTATTTGCTGTCTACGAGAGACTCATTTTAGACCTGAGGACACCTTCAGATTGAGAGTGAGGGGATGGAGAACTATTTATCATACTACTGGAAGTCAAAAGAAAGCTGGAGTAGCCATACTTATATCAGACAAACTAAACCTTAAATTAAAGGCTGTAACAAGAGATGAAGAAGGGCATTATATAAGAGTCACAGGGTCTATCCATCAAGAAGAGCTAACAATTATAAATGTCTATGTGCCGAATACGGGAGCCCCCAAATATATAAAACAATTACTCACAAACATAAGCAACCTTACTGATAAGAATGTGGTAATGGCAGGGGACTTTAACACTCCACTTAGAGAAATGGATAGATCATCTAGACACAGGATCAATAAAGAAACAAGGGCCCTGAATGAGACATTGGATCAGATGGACTTGACAGATATATTTAGAACTCTGCATCCCAAAGCAACAGAATATACTTTCTTCTCGAGTGCACATGGAACATTCTCCAAGATAGATCACATACTGGGTCACAAAACAGCCCTTCATAAGTATACAAGAATTGAGATCATACCATGCATACTTTCAGACCACAATGCTATGAAGCTTGAAATCAACCACAGGAAAAAGTCTGGAAAACCTCCAAAAGCATGGAGGTTAAAGAACACCCTACTAAAGAATGAGTGGGTCAACCAGGCAATTAGAGAAGAAATTAAAAAATATATGGAAACAAACGAAAATGAAAACACAACAATCCAAATGCTTTGGGATGCAGCGAAGGCAGTCCTGAGAGGAAAATACATTGCAAGCCAGGCCTATCTCAAGAAACAAGAAAAATCCCACATACAAAATCTAACAGCACACTTAAAGGAACTAGAAGCAGAACAGCAAAGACACCCCAAACCCAGCAGAAGAGGAGAAATAATAAAGATCAGAGCAGAAATAAACAATATAGAATCTAAAAAAACTGTAGAGCAGATAGATCAATGAAACCAAGAGTTGGTTTTTTGAAAAGATAAACAAAATTGACAAATCTCTAGCCAGGCTTCTCAAAAAGAAAAGGGAGATGACCCAAATAGATAAAATCATGAATGAAAATGGAATTATTATAACCAATCCCTCAGAGATACAAGCAATTATCAGGGAATACTATGAAAAATTATATGCCAACAAATTGGACAACCTGGAAGAAATGGACAAATTCCTAAACACCCACACTCTTCCAAAACTCAATCAGGAGGAAATAGAAAGCTTGAACAGACCCATAACAAGAGAAGAAATTGAATCAGTCATCAAAAATCTCCCAACAAATAAGAGTCTAGGACCAGATGGCTTCCCAGGGGAGTTCTACCAGACGTTTAAAGTAGAGATAATACCTATCCTTCTCAAGCTATTCCAAAAAATAGAAAGGGAAGGAAAACTTCCAGACTCATTCTATGAAGCCAGTATTACTTTGATTCCTAAACCAGACAGAGACCCAGTAAAAAAAGAGAACTACAGGCCAATATCCCTGATGAATATGGATGCAAAAATTCTCAATAAGATACTAGCAAATCGAATTCAACAGCATATGAAAAGAATTATTCACCATGATCAAGTGGGATTCATTCCTGGGATGCAGGGCTGGTTCAACATTCACAAATCATATCAATGTGAAACATCACATTAATAAAAGAAAAGGTAAGAACCATATGATCCTGTCAATTGATGCAGAAAAGGCCTTTGACAAAATCCAGCAACCTTTCTTAATAAAAACCCTTGAGAAAGTCGGGATAGAAGGAACATACTTAAAGATCAGAAAAGCCATTTATGAAAAGCCCACAGCTAACATCATCCTCAACGGGGAAAAACTGAGAGCTTTTCCCCTGAGATCAGGAACACGATAGGGATGTCCACTCTCACCGCTGTTGTTTAAATAGTGTTGGAAGTTCTAGCATCAGCAATCAGACAACAAAAGGAAATCAAAGGCATCCAAATTGGCAAAGATAAAGTTAAGCTTTCACTTTTTGCAGATGACATGATCTTATACATGGAAAACCCGATAGACTCCACCAGAAGTCTGCTAGAACTGATACATGAATTTAGCAAAGTTGCAGGATACAAAATCAATGTACAGAAATCAGTTGCATTCTTATACACTAAGAATGAAGCAACAGAGAGACAAATAAAGAAACTGATCCCATTCACAATTGCACCAAGAATCATAAAATACCTAGGAATAAATCTAACCAAAGATGTAAAAGATCTGTATGCTGAAAACTATAGAAAGCTTATGAAGGAAATTGAAGAAGATTTAAAGAAATAGAAAAACATTCCGTGCTCATGGATTAGAAGAGTAAATATTGTCAAAATGTCAATACTACCGAAAGCTATCTACACATTCAATGCAATCCCAATCAAAATTGCACCAGCATTCTTCTCGAAACTAGAACAAGCAATCCTAAAATTCATATGGAACCACAAAAGGCCCCGAATAGCCAAAGGAATTTTGAAGAAGAAGACCAAAGCAGGAGGCATCACAATCCCAGACTTTAGCCTCTACTACAAAGCTGTCATCATCAAGACAGCATGGTACTGGCACAAAAAAAGACACATAGACCAATGGAATAGAATAGAAACCCCAGAACTAGACCCACAAACGTATGGCCAACTAATCTTTGACAAAGCAGGAAAGAATATCCAATGGAAAATAGACAGTCTCTTTAACAAATGGTGCTGGGAGAACTGGACAGCCAACATGCAGAAGATTGAAACTAGACCACTTTCCCACACCATTCACAAAAATAAACTCAAAATGGATAAAGGACCTGAATGTGAGACAGGAAACCATCAAAACCCTAGAGGAGAATGCAGGAAAAGACCTCTCTGACCCCAGCTGCAGCAATTTCTTACTTGACACATCCCCAAAGGCAAGGGAATTAAAAGCAAAACTGAACTACTGGGACCTTATGAAGATAAAAACCTTCTGTACAGCAAAGGAAACAGCCAACAAAACTAAAAGGCAACCAACGGAATGGGAAAAGATATTTGCAAATGACATATCGGACAAAGGGCTAGTATCCAAAATCTATAAAGAACTCACCAAACTCCACACCCGAAAAACAAATAACTCAGTGAAGAAATGGGCAGAAAACATGAATAGACACTTCTCTAAAGAAGACATCTGGATGGCCAACAGGCACATGAAAAGATGCTCAACACCGCTCATCAGGGAAATAGAAATCAAAACCACACTCAGATATCACCTCACGCCAGTCAGAGTGGCCAAAATGAACAAACCAGGGGACTATAGATGCTGGAGAGGATGTGGAGAAACGGGAACCCTCTTGCACTGTTGGTGGGAATGCAAATTGGTGCAGCCACTCTGGAAAACAGTGTGGATGTTCCTCAGAAAATTAAAAATAGACCTACCCTATGACCCAGCAATAGCACTGCTAGGAATTTACCCAAAGGATACAAGAGCACTGATGCATAGGGGCACTTGTACCCCAATGTTTATAGTAGCACTCTCAACAGTAGCCAAATTATGGAAAGAGCTGAAATGTCCATCACCTGATGAATGGATAAAGAAATTGTGGTATATACACAATGGAGTACTACGTGGCAATGAGAAAGAATGAAATATGGCCCTTTGTAGCAACATGGATGGAACTGGAGAGTGTGATGCTAAGTGAAATAAGCCATACAGAGAAAGACAGATACCATATGGTTTCACTCTTATGTGGATCCTGAGAAACTTAACAGAAACCCATGGGGGAAGGTAAGGAAAAAAAAAAAGAGGTTAGAGTGGGAGAGAGCCAAAGCATAAGAGACTCTTAAAAACTGAGAAGAAACTGAGGGTTGATGGGGGGTGGGAGGGATGGGGGGGTGGGTGATGGGTATTGAGGAGGGCACCTTTTGGGATGAGCACTGGGTGTTGTATGGAAACCAATTTGACAATAAACTTCATATATTGGAATAAAAATAATATCTGCATTTAAAATAAGCTTGGTTTATTATAATGCAGAACCTCAAATGTTTACTCAAACTTATTTTTGTATTATATGTTTTCCAATATGTGATCTAAAAAGCGGTTCAAATAAAGTCCAACAGAAAGCTACTTTAGGGAACAAATCCAACTATATTACAAGTTAAATTAATAGATATTAAAGAAATTATAGATCTGTTTCATTATATCTTGCTTTCTTTTAATTCAGATTTTAAATAAGAAAAACATATAACATTATTTTTAGTCACTGTTGATGCAGTGATGCAGGAGGCATTGAAACAAAGCTAGAAAGTCTTATTTGGCAGGCTCTAAGATAGAGTTGGAGGTACAACTTCATGGGGCAAAAGATTATAGCAGAGACAAACAATAGACACCTGGGAGAAAAAGATGGGAAGAGAACGTCTTTGGGAAATTAGGGTACCCCAAAGTACATAATTTTATTATGTAATTTAGCAGGCCACACACAGGTCCAGGGTAAGATGCGTGCTCAGAAAAGATCTGAGAACACCCTAAGTAAACTTGTACCTTGGACTGATGTTTACTCAGCACAAGCAAGAAATGAAGGCGAAGGCAGAGTTATACATGGGCTGGAGAAGCTTTAAGGAGTGCCACAACATAGAGCCAATCTGCAGAGACTGGGGAAGTTGTGTTTTTTATGTTTTTTGTTTTTGTTTTTTTGTTAGGGGGATTTGTTTCCTTTCCTTTCTCTGTCTTTTTTTTTTTTTTCCCTTCTCTTCCCTTCCCTTCTCTTCCCTTCCCTTCCCTTCTTTCCCACCCTTCCCTTCCCCTTCCCTTTCCCTTAAAGTCTTTTTTTGTGTGTGTGTGAGAATGGGGATCCAGGCATCCAACAAAACTTCTGTCAAAACACTAGCTGACTACAAGTTTAAGGAACAGAAACTTCAGAGACCATATGGGATAAAAAAACAGTTTAAAAAACAAAACTATTTTGAGGGGCACCTGGGTGGCTCAGTTGGTTAAGCCTCCAACTTTGGCTCAGGTCATGATCTTTGGGTTGGTGGGTTCGAGCCCCACGTTGGGCTCTGTGCTGACAGCTTAGAGCCTGGAGCCTGCTTCCAATTATGTGTCTCCCTCTCTCTTTACCCCTTCCTTGCTCATGCTCTCTCTCTCAAAAATAAATATTTAAAAAACCTAAAGAAACAACTATTTTACAAAAATAGCTCAGAAAATTCACTAAGTAAACAACTACAATCTGAAGGAAACAATGAAAATAAAAAACCCTGAGGGGGAGGGAAAATATGGGTTTCATATTTACCATGTTACATATTCAAATGTTCAGCTTTCAACAATAACAACAACAACAGAAATTGTGAAGCATACAAAGAAACAAGGAAGAATGTACCATCTGTAGGAAAAATTACCAGAATGATCATAGAGGAAGCACAGAATTAAAATTATTAGAAAATGCTTTAAATCAACAGTCTTAAAGATGCTCAAATTGCTGAAGGAAGCTGTGAGATCAATGAAACCAGGAGAAAGACTCAACAAAAAAGATTATCAATATAGAAATTATAAAATGAACCAAACAAATTCTGGAGCTTACAGCACAGTAAGCTTACAGCACACTATAATAAAAATTCATCAGTGTTTCAATAGCTCATTTGAATAGGCAGAGGGGAAGAAAATCAATGAACTTAAAGGTAGGCCAACTGCAATTATCTGAGGAATAGAAAGAAAAGAGAAAAAGAATGAAGAAAAATGCACATTAAGAATTGTGTGACATCAAGCTTACCAACATACACATAATGGGCAAGCCAGAGGGCAGGAGATAGAGAATAGATCAGAAAGAGTATTTAAAGAACTAATGGTTGAAAAGTTCCCAAATTTGATAAAAGAAATGGATCTACATATTCAAGAAGTTCAGCAAATCTAAGACAGATAAATGCAGAGATCTGCACTGAAATAAATTATAACCAGTGTCAAAAGATCAAGATGAAGAAAAAATTTAAAACATTTTTAATGTTTATTTATTTTTGAGAGAGAGAGAGAGAGAGAGAAACGGAGTGCAAGCAAGGAAAGGGAGGCAGAGAGAGGGGGGAGACAGGATCAGAAACAGGCTCCAGGCTCTGTGCTTAACATTGCAGATGAAGCGGGGCTCAAACTCAAGAACTGCGAGATCATGATCTGAGCTGAAGTTGGAGGCTTAATTGACTGAGACACCCAGGTGCCCCAAAGAAAATAATTTTGAAACCAGCAGAAGAAACATCTCATAAACAAGGAATTCTTCATAAGATTAACAGATAAATACAAATAGAGAACAGAAAAACAGCAAAGAGAACCAACATCCAAAACTTGGTGTTTTGAAAAGATCAACAAAATTGACAAAATTTAGCTAAATTGACAAAGAGAGAAGAGTCAAATTATTAAAATCAGATATGAAAGTAGGGGTATTGCCACTGATCATACAGGAGTCAGAATTATAAGAGAATATTATGAACATTTGTATGCCAACAAATGAGATAGCCTTGATGAAATGGACAAAGTTTTACAAACATACAAACCGTCAAAAGTGATACAAATCTAAACACTCAATAACAAATAACAAGAATCAGTGATCAAAAAACTTTCCAACAAAAAAAGCCCAGGACCAGATAGAGTTTACTAGTGAAGCTACCAATCATTTAAAAAATTAACAATAGTCCTACCCAATGTTTTCTAAAAACAGAAGAGAGAATATACCCTAACTCATTTTGTGAGGCCAGCATTACCCTGACACTAAAGCCAGGCAAAGACACCATAAGGAAAGAAAAACTACAGACAAATACCTGTTATGAATATTCATAATAGGATTCATAAAATACTATTCTCAACAAAATACTAGCAAACTGAGCAAACTGAATCCAACAGCATTGTTAAAAGCATTATGTAATATGACCAAGTGGGATTGTATCTCAGAAAAGCAAGAGTAGTTCAACATGAAAAATCAACCAATGCAAGCATCAATATTAATATAATGAAGAAAAAACAACATTATCATCTTGATGCAGAAAAACACTTGATAGAATCCAACAGTCCTTTCAAAGTAAAATACACTTAAGCAAGAGTAAAAAGGAACTTTCTCAAGATGTTAAAGGGCATCATTTATGAAAAGCACATAGCTAACATCATACTTACTGATGAAAGACCAAGAGTCTTCCCACTAAGATCAAGAACAAGACAAGTATGCCTACTTTTACCACTTCTATTCAAAATTGTACTACAAGTTCTAATCAGACTAATCATGTAAGAAAAGGAAATAAAAGGTAGCCAAATTGGTGTAACTATCTCTATTCACAGATATCATAATCTTATACATAGCATATTCTAAAGAATCCACATAAATGTGTAAACACAAAAACTGTTAGAGTTTATAAGTGAACTTACTAAAGTTGCTCCAAGTTATTTGTATTTCTATAAACTAGTAATGAACAATCTTAACGTAAATTTTAAAAACAATTCCATTTCCAATAGCACAAAAAAGAATAAAATATCTAGGGATAAATTTCACTAAGCAAGTACAAGTCTTGTACACTGAAAATTATAAAACATTGCTGAAAGAAATCAAAGACATGGACCCCTGTGTTCTTGGACTATAAGAGTTAATATTGTTAATATGGTAATATTTCCTAAGCAACCTATAGATTCCATGCAATCCTTGTTAAAATACCAGTGGCTTTTTTTACAGAAATGGAAAAGCTTATCTTCAAATTTCTATAGAAGTGCAAGGGGCTTTATATAGCCAAAACCATCTTAAAAAAGAAAAAAGTTGGAGGGCGGGGTCACACTTCTGATTTCAAAACTTACTACAAAGCTACAGTGATCAAAACAGTGTGGTACTCACACATGGGTAAGCATAGACCAGTAGAATAGAATTGAGAGCCCAGAAATTATTATGGCCAACTGATTTTTGACAAGTGTGTAAATGGGGAACTAATAGTCTCTTTAACAAGTACTGCTGGGACAACTGGATATCCACTTGCAAAAGAATTAAGTTGGACCACTACTCACAACATATACAAAAATTAACTGAAAACTTATCACTGCCTAAATAGAAGAACTAAAATTATAACACTCTTAAAATAAAACACAAGGGTAAATCTTCATGACCTGGGATTTGGCAATAGGTTTTGGATATGACAAAAGAAGCAAACAAACAAAAATAGATAAGTTGCAGTTCAACAAAATTAGAAACTTTTGTACATCAAAGGATATTATCAATAGAATGAAAAGACAACCCAATGAGTGGAAGAAAATATTTGAAAATCATATATCTAATAGGGATCTAGGATTCAGAAAAGAACTCTTACAACTCAACAACAAAATACAGCCTAATTTAAAAATAGACAAAAGATGTAAATAAACATTTTTCCCAAGAAGAAACACAAATGGCCAAGCAACACATGAAAAGATGCCCAACATCATTAGCCATTAGGTAAATGCAAATCAAAACCACAATGAGATAACTTCTGTGAATGGCTTTACTCAAAAAAAAACAGAAAATAAAAAAATGTTTAAGCCTGTAAATAAATTGAAATTCTTTTATATTATTGGCAGGAATGTAAAAGGCATAGCCAATGTAGAAAATTGTTTAGTGCTTCTTCAAAAAGATAAACATGAATTACCATATGACCCAGCAATTCTACTCCCAGGCATACACCCCAAAGAACTAAAATATACATTTATTCACAACAGCATTATTCACAATAGCTAAAAGATGGCAACAACTCAAATGTTCATCAACTCATGAATGGATGAATAAATTATGTGATATATACATAAAACAGAATATTATTCAGCCATTAAAAAGGAATGGAACACTAACATGATAAAACATGGATGAAGCATAAAAATGTTATGCTAAACAAAAGAAGCCAGACACAGAGGTCACACATTGTATCATTTTATTTATATGAAATATCCAGAATAGGTAAGTCCATAGAGACAGAAAGCAGAATGGTGGTTGCCAGGGTCTTTGGGAGAAGGAGGGATGGGGGAATGACTGCTTTATAGGTACAGGGGTTTCTTTTGGAGTGAAACAACTATTTTTCAATTTGAGAGGTGGTTGATCACACAACACTAATAAAATACATTAAATGCCACTGAACTCTATGGTTCAAAATGGTTCATTTTATGTTATAGGAATTTCACCTCAACAACAAAAAAGTTTAAAAATATCAATGAAACACATCCTTATCTTAAGTTATACGAATAGAAATATAAAACCAACAATAGTAGAGTAAATGAACAAAGTCACAAATGGTTTCTTTAAATAATTAATAAAATTAATAATCTCCAACAGGGACTGATCAAGAAATAAAAAGTAGGAACAAATTACCTATACAGGAATGAAAGAGGTGACATCATTACAGAGCTCAGAGACATTAAGAAGATAAGGGAATATTATAAAGAATTTTTTGCCAATAAATGTAATTTAATTGGAATGAAGAAGTTCCTTGACAAATACAATTTACCAAACCAAACAAAAGCAGAAATAGAAAATCTAAATAGCTCTGTATCTTTTAAAGAAATTGAATCCCACAAAGAAAACACTAGCTCATATGGCTTCATTGCTGAAATCTATAAATCATTTAAGGAAGAAATAATGGCTAATGCTCTTTTTTCACAAAGTGGAAGAACAGATCCCATATTCCCACTCTTTTTTTTTTTTAAAATGAGGATGTATGGGGTGCATGGGTAGCTCAGTTGGTTAAGCATCTGACTTCTGCTCAGGTCATGATCTCACAGTTCATGAGTTCAAGCCCCACATCAGGTTCTGTGCTGTCAGTGCAGAGCCTGCTTTGGATCCTCTGTCTCACTCTCTCTCTGCTCCTCCCTCACTGTGCATGTGCTCTCTCTCTCCCCCTCTCTCTCTCTCCCCACACCCCCTTTCAAAAATAAACATTTAAAAATAAAAATAAAAATGAGGATGACATAACCTGCTAAAATGTGACAGAGATATTACAAGAAAAATTATAGACCACTTTAGCTGCTTGTAAAATGAAGAGGCTGCAGTTTTACACCTGTTTGCTTCTGATAGATTTTTTTTATTTAAAAAAAAATTTTAATATGAAATTTATTGTCAAATTGGTTTCCATACAACACCCAGTGCTCATCCCTACAGGTGCCCTCCTCAATACCCATCACCCACCCTCCCCTCCCCCCCACAGCCCCCCCGCCATCAACCCTCATTTTGTTACCAGTTTTTAAGAGACTCTTATGGTTTGCCTCCCTCCCTATCTAACCTTTTGTTTTTCCTTCCCCTCCCCCATGGTCTTCTGTTAAGTTTCTCAGGATCCACATAAGAGTGAAACCATATGGTATCTGTCTTTCTCTGTATGACTTATTTCACTTAGCATCACACTCTCCAGGTCCATCCACGTTGCTACAAAAGGCCAGATTTCATTCTTTCTCATTGTCAAGTAGTATTCCATTGTGTTTATAAACCACAATTTCTTTATCCATTCGTCAGTTGATAGACATTTGGGCTCTTTCCATAATTTGGCTATTGTTGAAAGTGCTGCTATAAACATTGGGGTACAAGTACCCCTATGCATCAGTACTCCTGTATCCCTTGGGTAAATTCCTAGCAGTGCTATTGCTGGGTTATAGGGTAGGTCTATTTTTAATTTTTTGAGGAACATCCACACTGTTTTCCAGAGCGGCTGCACCAATTTGCATTCCCACCAACAGTGCAAGAGGGTTCCCATTTCTCCACATCCTCTCCAGCATCTATAGTCTCCTGATTTGTTCATGTTAGCTACTCTGAATGTCATGAGGTAATATATCTCAGTGTGGTTTTGATTTGTATTTCTCTGATGAGGAATGACATTGAGCATCTTTTCATGTGCCTGTTGGCCATCCGGATGTCTTCTTTAGAGAAGTGTCTATTCATGTTTTCTGCCCATTTCTTCACTGGATTATGGTTTTTCAGGTGTGGAGTTTGGTAAGCTCTTTATAGATTTTGGGTACTAGCCCTTTGTCTGATATGTCATTTGCAAATATCTTTTCCCATTCTGTTGGTTGCCTTTTAGTTTTGTTGGCTGTTTCCTTTGCAGTGCAGAAGCTTTTTATCTTCATGAAGTCCGACAGTTCATTTCTGCTTTTAATTCCCTTGCCTTTGGGGATGTGTCAAGTAAGAAATTGCTGCGGCTGAGGTCAGAGAGGTCTTTTCCTACATTCTCCTCTAGGGTTTTGATGGTTTCCTGTCTCACATTCATGTCCTTTATCCATTGTGAGTTTATTTTTGTGAACGGTGTAAGAAAGTGGTCTAGTTTCATTCTTCTGCATGTTGGCTGTCCAGATATCCCAGCACCATTTGTTAAAGAGACTGTCTTTTTTCCATTGGATATTCTTTCATGCTTTGTCAAAGATTAGTTGGCCATATGTTTGTGGGTCTAATTCTGGGGTTTCTATTCTATTCCATTGGTCTATGTGTCTGTTTTTGTGCCAATACCATGCTGTCTTGATGATTACAGCCTTGTAGTAGAGGCTAAAGTCTGGGATTGTGATGCCTCCCACTTTGTTCTTCTTCAAAATTACTTTGGCTCTTCGGGGTCTTTTGTGGTTCCATACAAATTTTAGGATTGCTTGTTCTAGCTTCGAGAAGAATGCTGGTGCAATTCTGATTGGGATTGCATTGAATGTGTAGATAGCTTTGGGTAGTATTGAAAGTTTTAACAATATTAATTCTTCCAATCCATGAGCACAGAATGTTTTCCATTTCTTTACATCATGGAACATTCTCCAAGATAGATCACATACTGGATCACAAAACAGCCCTTCCTAAGTATAAAAGAATCAAGATCATACCATGCACACTTTCAGACCACCATGCTATGAAACTTGAAATCAACCACAGGAAAAAGTCTGGACAACCTCCAAAAGCATGGAGGTTAAAGAACACCCTACCAAAGAATGAATGGGTCAACCAGGCAATTAGGGAAGAAATTAAAAAATATGTGGAAACAAATGAAGATGAAAATACAATCCAAATGCTTTGGGATGCAGCGAAGGCAGTCCTGAGAGGAAAATACATTGCAAGCCAGGCCTATCTCAAGAAACAAGAAAAATCCCAAATACAAAATCTAACAGCACACCTAAAGGAAATAGAAGCAGAACACAAAGACACCCCAAACCCAGCAGAAGAGGAGAAATAATAAAGATCAGAGTAGAAATAAACAATACAGAATCTAAAAAAAACTGTAGAGCAGATCAATGAAACCAAGAGTTGGTTTTTTGAAAAAATAAACAAAATTGATAAACCTCTAGCCAGGCTTCTCAAAAAGAAAAGGGAGATGACCCAAATAGATAAAGTCATGAATGAAAGTGGAATTATTATAACCAATCCCTCAGAAATACAAGCAATTATCAGGGAATACTATGAAAAATTATATGCCAACAAAATGGACAACCTGGAAGAAATGGACCAATTCCTAAACACCCACACACTCCCAAAACTCAAACAGGAAGAAATAGAATACTTGTACAGACCCATAACCAGAGAAGAAATTCAATCAGTTTTCAAAAATCTCCCAACAAATAAGAGTCCAGGACCAGATGGCTTCCCTGGGAATTCTACCAGACATTTAAAGCGGAGATAATACCTATCCTTCTCAAGCTGTTCCAAAAAAATAGAAAGGGAAGGAAAACTTCCAGACTCATTCTATGAATCCAGCATTACTTTGATTCCTAAACTAGACAGAGACCCAGCAAAAAAAAGAGAACTATAGGCCAATATCCCTGATGAATATGGATGCAAAAATTCTCAATAAGATACTAGCAAATTGAATTCAACAGTATATAAAAAGAATTATTCACCACGATCAAGTGGGATTCATTCCTGGGATGCAGCGCTGGTTCAATATTCACAAATCAATCAATGTGATACATCACATTAATAAAAGAAAATATGATCCTGTCAATCGATGCAGAAAAAGCATTTGACAAAAGTCAGCATCCTTTCTTAATAAAACCCTTGAGAAAGTCGGGATAGAAGGAACATACTTAAACATCATAAAAGTCACTTATGAAGCCCACTGCTAATATCCTCAATGGGGAAAAACTGAGAGCTTTTTCCCTGAGATCAGGAACATGACAGGGATGTCCATTCTCACCGCTGTTGTTTAACATAGTGTTGGAAGTTCTAGCATCAGCAATCAAACAACAAAAGGAAATCAAAGGCATCCAAATTGGCAAAGATGAAGTTAAGCTTTCACTTTTTGCACATGACATGATATTATACATGGAAAACCCGATAGACTCCACCAAAAGTCTGCTAGAACTGATACATGAATTCAGCAAAGTCACAGGATACAAAATCAATGCACAGAAATAAGTTGCATTCTTATACACTAATAATGAAGCAACAGAAAGACAAATAAAGAAACTGATCCCATTCACAATTGCACCAAGAATCATAAAATACCTAGGAATAAACCTGACCAAAGATGTAAAATATCTGTATGCTGAAAACTATAGAAAGCTTATGACAGATGTTTTAAGGACTAAGATGTTGTAAATCATTCTCCTCTAAATGAAATGTCTTTTCATCGTATATCACAGGAATGATCAATACCTGAAATAGGTATGTCTACTAGATGAGAAGAGGAACAACTTAGAAACTTAAAATAGGTTTCTGTCTGTTGAACAGACATAATTAATATCATATTACAGAGTAGCAAGAATTCCAGGGTCATCCCATTGTTGTAACAGAAACCACAGGCAGAGAACTTAATGATTTCAATATAGCATATTGAAATATATATAAGAGTATAAACAAATATTTATATATGCAAAGTATATATAAATACAATGTTTCAACAGCTTAATAGGTGCTCCTTCACTCAGTTGATGCTAAAGAACAAGGTGTGCCTTGGCAAGCATTCCCATAATTGAGCTCCCATACATTTTTTTTTTTTTGTGATTTTTTTTTTTGTGATTTTTTTTTTTCTGAAATTTATTGACAAATTGGTTTCCATACAACACCCAGTGCTCATCCCAAAAGGTGCCCTCCTCAATACCCATCACCCACCCTCTCCTCCCTCCCACCGCCCATCAACCCTCAGTTTGTTCTCAGTTTTTAACAGTCTCTTATGCTTTGGCTCTCTCCCATTCTAACCTCTTTTTTTTTTTTTTTTCCTTCCCCTCCCCCATGGAGCTCCCATACATTTTAAATCCAGATGAGGCTGAGGTAAGAATAAGAGCCAAAGAGACCCAGTGTATCATATCACTAAATCTTATTAGCAGAGATCCAAAATGGGAAAATGCATTTACTTAATACGGTACCTGTTATTGTCTAGTCAGTGACTTTTCTCCTTGATGAATAATTTTGAGTCCATTAAAAATATTCCTACATTAAGACAAAGCTATTGTCAGCAATTTTCCCTGTGAAGTTGTAAAAATTTAGTTTTTAATGACATCTTATTAATTCTTATTACATATCTGAGTAAATTTTATGAGTAAAGGGGGAGTTAAATTAATGTTTATGACTCTCATGAAGATTGTTAATATCTCTTCATTGAATCAGCACGTAGTTAAGTCTTACTTATTTATTACTTCAAACAACTCCCTTCAGGATATAGACTCTGGTGCTCTTTATTACTTTTATTTATGAAATACTTTTATAAAAATCTTTTTAATATGCTTATATTTTCTTCATTCTTAACATAATGTCATAGTGAATACAGTTTTGTTAAATTAGTTAGAATTATTTCAGTCCTTTGTGATACAGTTTATTTTCATATGTGGCCAAAACAAGACACCTGTTTGGAATGTCATCAGATTACCAGTGGATATAAAAATAAATAAATATCTGTATCTACACTGACTTTAAGTCATTGGCCAGGATTAATAAGGCAAGTCCCAGATCCAAGTCATGCTAGTAAGTTTATAAAAAAAAATTCACATGGTATTTAACACATACTGCAGTAACTTCTTCAGATAGTGATAATAGTAGTCAACTCCTTTATAGCCAGTAGATGAAATCAGTGTCTGCTTTGGTGTTACCCATTTAAGTAGTAGTATTTTTTCTTGCCTCCTGTTGACATATGCAGAAATCATTATACAATATGTCAGTCTGCTCACGCCACACTCCTTATTGTCACATAACTTATTTCTTAAGCAAATTAAATCACAGCACAATCACAGCACATTTATAAGTTCCCTTAAAATAGTTTTATTTTTACTCATCTTATGTTCAAGTCCTTGTTCTTCTTTGCTGGTACATATTAGGTATGCTTCGTATTCCCCATACTTACTTACAATGTTTTTGTACAGCTCTGTGTATTAATGACTGCTAACACATGCAAATATGTGTACATACAAATATAGTGTACTATCTATTGTCATTTCTACTTACCCCCAATTTTTTTTTTCTGGGTTTGTTCCTGTTTCAATTTAAGCCAGAGGTATTCCACTTAGCTATTCTGGTCACCCATCAGGCAAGTTTACTGTTTTGAGTTACTCCTTTTCTCTGTCATCCCTTCCCTCTATAACTGTTCTGTTATCTCTGCCCTCAGCTAGTTGCTTGCTACACCCTTCCCAAAACATCACTTCATCATGCTGTTTTCTACAACTTCTCCAAAGGCTTCTTTATTCTCACCTTAATTCTTAAACCTTTTCCATTCAAGCCCCAAGAAACCCTAAGGAAATTGTGTTCTTAAGATGAATCTAGATCAGGGGTCAGTAAGCCAGGACCCATGGGTCTAATCCAGTCTGTAACTTTTTTTTGTACTGCCCATCGGCTAAAAATGGTTTTTACACTTTTAAATAGGTGGCAAAAAATCTGAGAATATAATTCACAGACATAAGAAAAATACATGAAATTCAAATTCCAATATCCATAAACCAAGTTGTATTGGAATCTAGTCATGCCCATTCATACATTTTGTCTATGGCTGCCTTTGCACTACAGCAGCAGAGCTGAGAAGTTGCAGCAGAGACCAAATGGCCTGCAAAGTAAAAAAAATATTACTATTTAAAAAAAAAGTTTACCAACCCCTGATCTAGATCAGACCCTCGAGTGTTACAGAAATGGGCATAATTGTTCACAGAAGTTAAATGATTTTCCCAAGGTCATAAGAATTTATTACTGAGTAAGGGCAGGGACTTTGATTCCTTCATCCACTGATTGGCAATCTCTTCATTATATCATATGCAACTTCTCATTTAAAATATATACTTAACTTTGTAACTGAAAAACAAGGGAAAATACAACTTCTCCTTAGATCTCTTACATTTCCAATATAAGTCAGTCACAAAAGACACTATGTAGGATATCAACATTTAGATAACTACTGAAACAAGGATTATCATACAATGAATAATTAATATGGTACCAACAATTATGTATTATTATGTATACATTCCCTAGTCAGTGTTACTTCTGGTCTGGCAGGTTTATGTGAATAATCTCCTTGATAGTACTGCATTTCATACTTTATTTTTATATACCCATCTATTCTTAGAAGAAAATGAGAACAGTTCTCTGGGATAATTTATCATCTTGCTTTGAGATGAAGAAAAGGAGTAAGTTCTGCTGCTGTGATGTTTCCCACATGCTCTAACCTTATCAGGAGGAGAAAGGATTTTTGACCAAAATAGCAGCTGTCTATCTGCCCCTGGCTGAGGAGCTGATTAATGAATTATCATTAGTAGTTACCACTCTAGAACCATCCAGAAGCCTTTTGATATCCTTTCTCTGATCATCAACCTCCTCACTCTATCTGTGCAGGGGAGTGACTGCTGGGTCTCCTACAGGCATCTACAGACTGTGGGGACTCAGACTTTAACAGCAGGGATCGCAGTAATTTCGTTTCTTCTTTTCTGGCCAAAGGAAAAAGAAACTACTGTAATTATCTCTTTCTAACTCGAATCCAAATTTCTGTTTCTCCTTTGGTGAAAACACTGTCCCTAGTATATTTAAGAAGGCGGAAGGAGTCCTCTGTCATCCTTTTCTGAACCGTTCACACTATGGCAGCTGCTTCTCCCACCAGTTAGCTCTCCTCGGACCTCTGATCGCTGCACTCCTGGGCACCTGCTCCTTGGAAGCAGCGATGTTATTGCTGCCTTGGCTTCAGTGGAGAGTGTGTGAGGGAGGCAACACTACCCTTTACTATCTGTCCCCCGGGTGCCCCACAACACCATTAGGGCAGGGTGTGGCTATGGCCTGAGGGTCCAGTCATAAGTGGAAAGGTTAGAATATGGTAGGAAAATCTGCTTAAAACTCTACTCTGAATATGACCATTGCCAGATTCCAAGCAAAAGGCTGAGACATGACATTTCCACTTATGGATGCAAGCCAATTCATAGCCTTGTTCCCCATCTTAAGTTCACCCTGTTCTACCACTAAAGGAGAGATGCTCCTTTATCAGATATTCGGAGAATAAAATTTCCTATCATTTTAGGAAAACAAAGACTATTAACCATGCAAATAATATCTACCTTGGGCCTTTTTTTTTTCTTTCTTTTCTTCATTAGAACAGTACATAGGATTACGTGAAAATAAAACAACATTAGCTGGGCTTTGGCAAGATGCCTGATGTTGAATTCCCAAAAGTATCATCAGACAGCCTGTTAATAAAGACAAATTGAGTTCATTCGCTGTAGTAAGGGAAGCAGAGTCTTAGTAGTATCTCAGGGGTGGGGGGAAGTTGAAAAGGTTTCGGGTCTAGGTTCTAATGGTTCAAGGCAAGGAAACAAGATTAGGCAATATTCATGATACAGTATAAGATTGGTGGATGCAGGGAGCTGAGGGTTCTGAAGTGATAAGTATTGTTTGATAAACTCTTTACTCAGGTCTACAGACTGTTATCTCTGATAAAGTGATTTATAGGAATTTCTTGAAGCCAATAGCAAAATTATTTATTGTTTTAGTCTTATCATTTCCTGAGCAATGTCTCCCCTCAAACAAAGCAACTAAGTCATATTGACATACATTTCAGTTCTCACTAGGATAATCTCTTGTACTCCATAGTAGCAGAAAGAGCCAGGTGTGGTACTGACAGTCCTGGTGGATTTGTGGTGTTTCCAGTAGTGTAAGCAAACATACACACATAAATATATACATCTCTCTACAATAAGCATTAATTTAATTTTCAGAGATGACACATCCATGATACTCAGAAAGGAAGAGAAATATCTTTCTCAGGTAATACTATTTTTGGAGATTTTTCCTAACCAAATGAAGATAGAGATTTACATTATTACCCAGGGGAATTTTATTCTCTACTTTGTCTTTAGATCAGTCCAAGAGATTTCCTGGTTCAGACCATTACTGGTAGGGAGCATCTAGCTGTCAAAAAACAGCGACATCTCCTCCTTAACACTCCTAGCAAGAACTTTGAAATTAAAATTTCACTTTATTATGGGATAGACCAAATTTACTAATATTTAAAGAATGATAGTAAATTATATAAACTTTTATTATCTCTAGATTAAAGCCAATCACTAGGTATGGCAAATACACAATTATTTGCAAATTATTTACCTCTTCTTCTTTCCTTTATCTTCTGTAACAATGACTTCCGCTGGGCTTAAAATGACCTTTAACTTTTAGAATTTATTGAAGAAAGAAATATTTAAGCTAAATTTTTAATCATTTTGATACAGATCATTGTATATTACTTTAGTTTCAGTAAAATGAAAATGAGAATGTTAAAACTTCAGAGAGATTTTAACAAGCAAAAGTTGCTAATTAACTCAAATTTATGTACTTAGAGGTTATGCACTTATAATTCATATTTATGTCCTTACTATTTTCTTAAAAGATAGACACTATAAACACAGTTTTTTTTTAAATGGGATAAACAGTATAATTACTTTTTTTGAGTAGCTTTCAGCCAATTAGTGAGATGCCCAAACTCTTGCAAGTACAATGTGATAAGTGAATCATGCTTTTGTAAAGGTGTCTTGAGAAGCTCTAAATCCATTCTATGTTGAGTTTGAGAAAGTAGAGTCAGGTAATAGGACTCTAGTAGATTTGACCACTTACTATGTGCCAAACACATAAGAAAATAGTTAAGTACATTAGCTGAATTTTAAAATGGTTATTGCCAGATTTCGCTTTTACTTGGCTGTCCAAGAACAATCTGGTGGAAAAATCCTTTTTCTCTTATGTTTATTTAGTGGTTGACTCCCGCATAGCAGCATGATAAAGAAATCTTTCCCGTTCGGGTTTTTCTCCTGCAATTCTAGGAGGACTGTCTGACCTTGCAGTTCACAAGGTAAATAATTCAACTATAACTTGTTAAAGTTAATTAGCTACACTTTAATCCCTCTTGAAAGGCGTTGCCTGGCTTTCTCACACTTCAATAGTCTGGCTAAACAATATAGAGATATATTAGAATAACAATATCTGGCTCACTTACACTATTGTGGTTTTATTCTTTTTTTAATTTCTTAAATTGGACTCTTTTTTGCCTTTTCCCCTTAATTATTAATTAATTTAATGTTTGTTTCTGAGAGAGAGAGAGAGAGAGGGAGAGACAGACAGACAGACGTGAGTAGGGGAGGGGCAGGGAGAGAGGGAGGGAGAATCTGAAGCAGGCTCCAGGTTCTGAGATGTCAGCACAGAGCCCGACACAGAGCTCGAACTCATGCGAGATCATGACCTGAGCCAAAGTTGGAGTCTCAACAACTGAGCCACCCAGGTGCCCCTCCTTTAATTTAAGGCAATAAATGTTCTTCAATGTACTGCTTTTACTGCATCCCACAGTTGTGTTGTTGAGTCTTTATTACTCAGTTCTAGCTGTTTTCTATTTTCTAGACTCATATATTTAGACTATGTGTTATTTCCATGTGTTTCTAAATTTCTAGATGTACAGAAAAAATTTTAACTTATCCAGTCATTAAATTCTACCTTTATTGTCTTTTCAGTCAAGGTAGTCTGCATATTACATATTCATTGAAATTTGTCAAGGCTTATTTTATGTCCTGGTATGTGATTTTTTTAAAAAAAAAATCATATGTGCTTGAGAAGGACATGTATTCTTGTCAATGTTAGATGTAGGTTTTGGTATACTGTATATCCATAAGGTCAATTTCTTATTGTGTAGTTTTTTTGAAATATTCAGTATCATTGGTAAAGTTTTGTCTACTTAACCTATCAATAATTGAGAGGTATCTGAAATCTTCCAATATGAAAATGTTTTTGCAATTGCTTCCTCTTTCCTTATATATCTTGAGATTGTTTTATTAGATTCATATCTGTTGGGTGATGTTACATCACATTGGCAAAGTGACCATTTTCTGTTATTGTAGTAACTGCCTCTATCTCTCATGTTGCTTTTTGTCTTAAAGTCTTTTGTCTGATATTAATAGAGCCATATCTGATTTTTCAGGAAAATTTGTTTCCCATTTGCAAATGTTTCCCATTTCCCAAATAAGAATTTTATTGTGACTTTCTGCCCATGTTCCTCCACCATACATCAAATGTGTGTTTTGGTGGCAGTCACCTTAGTTCATAACTTCTGGATCAAGAAAAGCTACAGATATATCTGAGGGAGAAAACTGTTCAGGATCTAGATACCCTGGACTTCATGACAGATGTAGTTACTGGGAACAATGGGATTCTCATTTGGAGGGAGGGGTGTTCTCTGTGCAGAAGGACAAGAGAGAGATTTGAGGACCAGAAGAGCAGATGAGGAAGACAGAACACAGGTTGTTCAAACATATTTTCTTCACTCCTCAGCATAAAAATTCACCATATTTCAGTCTTCCCTGAGGGCTACAAAAGTGAATTCAGAACAATGGAATGTGAGCAGATAGGATATGAAACACTGCAAATTCCTCTAAAATCTCCCCTGACTTCCTGCAGGCATTCTGTCTTCTCTCACCTGCTGGCAAGAGTCAGTGGAGAATTCCACACAACTGAATGGAGCCTGGGCCCAGAATAAACAGTGTGGAGCACGATTTCCCTCTTGTTCCTCTTACTCATTTCTTCTCACACCACTCGCTCCACTCTCTTAAGTTCTACTTTGGATTTTAATGTGAGCAAGCAATACATTTTTATTATATTAAGCCACTGAGATTTGGACTTTGTTATGGCAGGCCACAGAGCAGCCTAACACCCTCCGGATGGCTGCATTTGTTTTCCCAATTGTTGATCACTGTTTTTTTTAACTGGCAAGTTTACTTAAATACCATGTATTTTGGTTTTTGAAATATTTAGATTGGTCTTGCCAATCTGAGTTTATAATTTAATTTGCCTCACTTCTTATGTTTCTTTTTAAATTTTTACTGCTTTCTTTCCATTAAAAATTTAAATTGCCTCTCTAAAAATGCAAGAGCATTCTCTGTTTCCTGTGGTCTCTCACATCCCAATGCTCATGATTGTCCAGAATTTTGTTTTGGGGCCCTTAAGTCTTTACTTTTTCTTTTCTTTTGGTTTTAACTATTTTTTCTTAACTAGGAACTTTATCTAGTTATTTAATCAATTTAATCAACATATTTCTCAGAGTCTTCTTGGACTTTCTTCTCCTTTTTATCAGGCACTTTTTCCAAAAGTGTTTTAATGGGGATTTTTGTAAGGCAAACTTCTTAGTCCTTATATGCTTCAGATTCAAAAACTGTTGTTGCTTTCAAATGACAGTTTGGCTGGATATAAATTTGAGATTGAAAGTTTCTGTCAATACTTTAAAAGTATTATTCCATTGCTTTCTTTGTTTGTTACTATATGACATCTCCTTCTTTTCCTTTATATGTGATCTGCCCTTTCTTTGCAGAAATTTTTTGAATTTTTCAATATTTTTAATATTCACTGTATCTAAATATGGCTTCTCTTTGTATTTCCTTTTGGTACACAATAGTTCTTTTTTATCTGAGATTTTTTTTTATTTTTCATTAGTTCTGAAAAATTTCTTTTCATTTTTTAAAAAAATATTTTATATTCTCCACTTTAATTTCTCCTTTCTGTGATCTCTACTAGATGGATATTGATATTTCTTTATAAAGGGTCCATATTTGTTAATATTTCTTTATCCTTATCAGCTTTATTCTAGGAGAATTGTTCAATCTGAGCTCCTAGCTTTCTTATTTCCCCTTTGTCTACATTCATTCTATTTTTTTAAAAAATGTGTTCTTTATTTTTCATATCTAATGTTGCATATCTAACATTTTTCACATCTCATATTTATACTTGATTTCTTTTTTTAAGTTTATTTATTTATTTTGAGAGAGAGCACATACATGAGCAGGGCAAGGGCAGAGAGAGAGGGAGAGAGAGAGAATCCCAAGCAGGCTCTGCACTGTTAGTGCAGAACCCGACATGGGGCTCAAACTCACAAACCGTGGGATTATGACCTGAGCCAAAACCAAGAGCTGGATACTTAACTGACTGGGTCACCCAGGTGCCCCTCTACTTGATTTTCTTAATAGTATCTATTCTTTTTTCATATCATTATCTTCCTATATCTCTTGAGTGTTTATTATACCTCTTTTAAATTCTGTGTACTTAAAAACACCTACTTCTGTTGTTATCTGAACATTTTTTTAAATTTTTTAAAAAATTATATTCCTTAGACACATCTTTGTTTTCAATGGTCAACTCATATTTCCCTGGGTATATTGGCTACTCTGTCCAGCAATGTATATTTGGGAAAGATAAAAGACCTAAGTCTATGCAATCCAGATGGGCTGAAGAAAAAATGGGAGAAAGACAGGGTGGAGAGCCCAAGATATATGGGAGAAAGACAGGGTGGAGAGCCCCAGATATCAGGAAACCACAGCTGATCACTCCTCACTGCCACCAACCCTTGGGCCAGAGCCTTATTCCCAGGCTCTATCTTGGAAGAGCACCACCAACAGAGGCACTCCTTTAAGTGTGATACAGCACTGCTGGGTTGTTGGGTGGGACAGAGATGGGACAGTTCATGAATGTTCTGGCCTCATCACTTCCCACTGCTACTCCTCTCCCCAGCAGGGCCTAGATCACTGGCCAGATTTTACCTCTAAGGAATCCTGTAACAGATGTCTGAGCCTCTGGTTCTAATTTCTGAAGTGAGAAGTAGGCATTTTTAATTGTCACGGTATCATGAGGATGGTGACAGTGGCAGTCACGACGAATAGTCAAAGTTGGAAGTCAACTTTTTTCCCCCTAAATTATCTTTCCCATTACCAGCTACAGCCTCCTCCTTTACCAGACCAGAGTTCCTAACACTCCTTGCACACACACATCATTTTAAGTAGCACACTCTCTCCTCAACAGTTGTTCACTGCTTTCTTCTTTATTTCATAAGTTTCTGGTCTTTCTATTCTGTCTTCCTATTCTGGTAGGGTTGATCTTGAGGAAGAGAGCAATTACTCATGTTAATTAAGAATCCTCACAAGATGCAACTAGGAAAGAAATTTACTTTCTGCTTCTATTCTATCATCCTATAAGAATGTATAAACTTTTTTTCAAAATAATGGGAACCAAGGCTTTCCAAATTATATCAGTACTGGTCAATAATTATTTGATAAATATTATTAGCTAATAACATAATAGTCTTCTAGCTGTATTAAATAATGTTTTTAATACCTTGCTTTCTCTGATGAGGTTGAAAGTTTAGGAAACAATGGGAGCCAAATCATCAACATAGCTATGTGTGTTTATCTGTAACAGATATCTATCCCTACCTGTAAAAATCGTTTTTTAGTCTATTACATTCAAGTGCTCATACTTTTTCAATATAAGCCTCCTGAAAATGGAGTCATGAAACATGGCTAGTTCCATGATATTGAAGTGAATCTCATCACTGCATTAATTCTTATGTTGGGCAGGGAGATATAAAGTCTGAAGAAAAACTGGTTGTCGAAATATAAAAAGCAGGTGGACCTAAAGTATAATTTCAGGAAAAATGACTTAATTCAGATACATGGACCTCAGCCATAGCAACTTCTTACTAGACATGTCTCTGGAGGCAAGGAAAACATAAGCAAAATGACCTATTAGGACTTCATCAAGATAAAAACCTTCTGCACAGTGAAGGAAACAATCAATAAAACTAAAAGGCAGCCTACAGAATGGGAGAAGAAGTTTGCAAATGATGTATCTGATAAAGAGTTAGTATCCCAAATCAGTAAAGAACTTACCAAAGTCAACACCCAAAAACCAAATGATCCAGTGAAGAAATGGGCAGAAGACATGAACAGATATTTTCCCAAAGAAGACATCCAGATGGCTAACAGACACATGAAAAGATGCTCAACATCATTTACCAACAGGGAAATACAAATCAAAACTATGATGAGATACCATCTCACATCTGTCAGAATGGCTAAAATTAACAACACAGAAAATATTACATGTTAGCAAGGATGCAGATAAAGGGGGACACTCTTACACTGTTGGTGGGAATGCAAACTAGTACAGACACTCTAGAAAACAGTTTGGAGTTTCCTCACAAAGTTAAAAATAAAGTACCCAGGGGCGCCTGGGTGTCTCAGTCCATTGAGCGTCCGACTTTGGCTCAGGTCATGATCTCACAGTCCAGTCCGTGAGTTGGAGCCCCACGTCAGGCTCTCTGCTAACAGCTTGGAGCCTGGAGCCCGCTTCCGATTCTTTGTCTCCCTCTCTGTCTGCCCCTCCCCCGCTCATTCTCTCTCTCTCTCTCTCTCTCTCTCTCTCTCTCTCTCTCCCAAAAATAAATAAACATTAAAAAAAAAAATAAAAAACAACCACCCTACAACCCAGCAATTGTGCTACTAGATATTTACCTAAAGGATACAAAAATACTGATTCAAAGGGGCACTTGCACCGCAATGTTTATAGGAGCATTATCAACAATAGCCAAATTGTGGAAAGAGCTGAGATGTCCATCAAATGATGAATGGATAAAGAAGATATGGTGTGTATATATATATATATACACACACACATATATATACAATGGAGTATTACTCAGCCATCAAAATGAATGAAATCTTGCCATTTGCAACCAAATGGTTGGAGCTAGAGTGTATTATGCTAAGTGAAACAAGTCAGAGAAAGACAAATATCATATGATTTCACTCATGTGTGAAATTTAAGAAACAAAACAGATGAATATAAGACAAAGCAAGGAAAAATAAAATAAGATAAAAACAGAGGGAGGCAAACCATAAGACACTTTTAACTCTAGAGAACAAACTGAGGTTTGATAGAGGCGAGGTGGGTGGGCAATGGGCTAGAAAAGTGATGGGTATTAAGGAGGGCACTTCTTGTGTTGAGCCCTGAGTGTTATATGTAAGTGATGAATCACCAAATTCTATTCCTGAAACCAATATTACACTATATGTTAACTAACTAGAATTTAAGTAAAAATTTGAAAAAAAATAATACGGATAGATGGGAAATAAGTGTTTGATAAACTAACTCCTTGTTAGGTTGGCTCTAATGATAATTACTGCTTCTTTTGTACAAATGTTTCAGGTCAAATGTTAAATTATTAACCTGCCAAACACAGATTTTTCTTATTTTCACCCTCGTGTTTAGCTGCCAATAGGACAACCCGGGCACACTCAGGATTTACAGTGTTTAAGATCTAAATTTTCTCTTCAGTCACAGCCTCTTAATTAATTTAATCAGTGATATCATTCTTTGAAAATAAAATAAAAACTGTTGCAAAGTAAAATCATTATATACTACGGGTCACAATTTAAAAAGAACAATAAAACAGCTAGTGCAGATAACCGCACACTCTCACAAATGGTTGATAAAAGTTAATAGAGGGTAAGTTTATTGAATATAGAATTATTGTATAGATATATTACTAGAGTTGTCTTCCCCTAATATTTTTTTCTTTCCTTCTTTTCTACTTGGATAGGGAAGCAGTGTACCCAGTGGGGGAGACAACAACCTTCTTGTTTTCCTTACAACTGCAAGTGTCCATTGTGACGGAATTCTGGACAGAAATATAAGCAGAATTCATACTATGTAGCTTCAGGGAAATCTGTTGAATGAGCCAATTCTCTTGGCCTAATTCTTGTGTCTGTTTCACTCTGTTGTTCTCCCTTCACATGTATAGCACCCAGAAGCATACTTTGAGATCCAGGAGCCATCTTCAAACCACAAGGATAAACACCAAAAATTAAGGTTAACAATGAAGAAATATGTAAGAAACCTGGATTTCTATGGGCATGTCTAAGCCACCTTATATCAGCTCTGGTCCTGTTGGCCTCTGGATTTTTTTGTTATATTAAAAATCATCTTATTATTGGTTAAACCATTGTTTGGGTGGAGTTTCTGTTACTTTCAATAGAACTCAATCCATATGGATACCTATACCACTCTATGTGCTATGGTAGTTTACAAGCCATCTTTAAAAACACAACAATTAAATTCTTAAATTCTTTAGTTAGTAGTGTAAGGTACTTGGTTTGTATTTTCTAATTGGTTTGTATAGGTGTTTTTTTTTGTTTTTGTTTTAATTCAAGTATAATTAAAATACAGTGTTAAGTTAGTTCCAGGTGTACAATTTGAAGCCAAACTATATCAATTAAGCATATTGACTCACGAATAAGAATGATGAAGTTAAACTGTTGGCTCTCCTACTTCTACCTTTGTGACTTTGTCAACATACCTAACCTCCATGGCCTTCAGTTCTCTCTTCTGTAAAATCAGTATATATCATAGGGCTCTCGTGAGGATAATAGCATGTAACACCATACTTACATGCACATAGTAAGTACTAAAGTAGTGTTTATTATCATTATTATCATCATCCAGAAATTACTGATTTTATTTTTTTAAAAAAATTTTTTTTTTCAACGTTTATTTATTTTTGGGACAGAGAGAGGCAGAGCATGAACGGGGGAGGGGCAGAGAGAGAGGGAGACACAGAATCGGAAACTGGCTCCAGGCTCTGAGCCATCAGCCCAGAGCCTGACGCGGGGCTCGAACTCCCGGACCGCGAGATCGTGACCTGGCTGAAGTCGGACGCTTAACCGACTGCGCCACCCAGGCGCCCCAGAAATTACTGATTTTAGATGGACATATACAAATAATAACTTGATTTGGTTTGTACCACTGATACAACATATTGCATACCTGGTATCATAGCCATTGAAGTAGATCTCTTAATTTTTTTCTACAATATTGTAAACTTGTTAAAGGCCAGAGGCATATCTCATATATTCTGGTATTTTCTAGAACAGTGTTGTCTGATATTGTAGCCACTGGCTATATGTGACTACTGGGCACTTGAAATGCGGCTAGTGAGAATCAATATAGGATATAAATATAAAATAAACATAGACATAGTACTAAAAGAAAAATGTAAAAATATTAATCATTTTATATTGATTACATCTTAAAGGAATATTTAGGATATGTTTAATCAAATACCTAAAAATTAATTTTTATTTTACTTTTTCCATGCATCGAATAGAAAACTTAAAATTATATGTAGGCTTGCATATTTCTATTACCATACTTGCTTAAATAGGCAGGCAAAAGGTACTTAAGGAATGTTTAAATTGTAAAAGCCTAGTTACTTGTCTCCTTCGCCTCACTAGTACACTGTAAACTCTTTGAAACAGTAATTACTCACTACTAAATTCCAAGAGCCTCATTATAAGGTCTGGCACATAGTAGTTCCAGGTGAACTCTTGGTGGTAAGAGTGAGAAATGAATAAATAACACATGGCTCTTCTATTCATAAATATAAAGGGGATCAAAGTACTTTGTCTTTGTTATTGGAATTATAATCATGCTTGGCATACATTAACTTATTTAGTCCTCCCAATAAGTTCGAAAGATAAATGTTATTTCCTTTTTTTTCCTTTTTAACACTTATTCATTTTTGAGTGATAAAGACAGAGTGAGAGCAGGGGAGGGGCAGAGAGAGAGGGAGACACAGAATCAGAAGCAGGCTCCAGGCTCTGAGCTGTCAGCACAGAGCCCAATGCAGGGCTGGAACTCACTAACTGTGAGATCATGACCTAAGCCGAAGTTGGATGCTTACAGACACTTACCTGACTGAGAGACACAAGTGTTCCTATTTCCTTTCTTTCTAAAAGAAAAACCTGAGGATCACAGAAGTAAAATAAGTTTATTTGGTTATGCTCATATTAGAATCAAAATATACTTGACTGTAAACCTTATTCTCTTTATTTCTCTGATCATTACCTCCACCAATGTAATTTGTCATCCAATGACTCCAATCTCTTTACAAGCAAACTGAAGACTGAATACATTTTTGTTTAAAAATGCCTAATCATGCTTGATGATATATTGCATTAATTCTGAATACTGATCTGTGGCCTGGTTTGTAAAACAAGTAAATCAACGTGCTATTTTAAAGGGGGATACGGTAGGAGGCAGGAAGGTTAGATTAAAAGGACACATTAGATAGTTGAGAGATGATGTAGGCCTGTTCAGAAGAGAGGGACTAATAGTACAAGTACTAGTTTCATAGAAAAAATGTGAATAAGGAATCAAAGTAGTAGCATCAAAAAAAAGAAAATCAAGATATATAAAGGTAAAGATAAGAAAAACTTTAATCACAATTTACTGTAAGTCAAGCTCTATGGTGGGTACTCTTGTGTGCTGCATTTAGACCTAATTACAAGTTTGGTTGATAAGTATTAGCACCTCCACTTAAACTGTCAGAAAACTAAGTCTTAAAGATATGAAATGGCTTGCTCAAGATGGTCATGACTGGAGGAACCAAAGTCTGAGCTAAGATCAGCCTCATCCTAAAGCACAGGCTTTAACCAGTCTGCTTCAAAGTCTGACTTCGAAGATAGACCTGATTTGTAAAGCAGAAAGTGAAATGGAGTAACACATGATAGTATATACAAGAAACGGATTTGCTGATGGGTGGAATTGGAGGGCAGTATGGCCACTGGTTACTGAAATGGAATATAATAAATATTCAAGGTTGGAAGAATAAATATTTAGAAATAAATAATAGGAAAAGATTAATAAAAGTCACTATAGTTGTTTGTATTTGTGAACTACTGTGAAAAGACAGAACTACAAAATACAGAAAATTATAAAATGCAGGGTTACTAGTCAAAAAAAGAAAAGGTTTTAAATAATAATGATTTTATATGTGTTAATGTGTAATGATTTTTAAATCCCTAGATTTGTACTTTTTCCTTTTTTTTAAATATAAGAACTGTATTTTATTTTTATTTTAATCATTATGTATATTTTTTCTCTATTAGGTTTCTTATTATTCCCCTTCTGATTTCTTGTACTTAACACAGGATTTATTCATTTTACCTTTTCCTCATTAATAAAAAAGCAACTTACAACTATTAATTTACCTCTAACTAGAGCTTTGATCACATTATTGTTCGGATATATAATATTTTAATGCTTCTTTTTCATAGTTTGTAACTTTTAAAACTTTCCCTTGGATCCAAGAGATAAATAAGTCTTCCTTCCTTCCTTCCTTCCTTCCTTCCTTCCTTCCTTCCTTCCTTCCCTGCTTTCCACAGTGGCAGGTAGTTGAATTTTGGTTTTGTTTTTGTTATTAAGCTTTCAATACTAAGTTCTAATTTTATTATATCTATGGTTTTGGATCTTTTGAGTTAATAATACTGCAATGTTAATGTAGTGAATGATTTGTTTTTTTCTACTATTGAAATATCCTTTCATTTCTGGCATAAAGCTGATTTTATCATGATATATCATCTTTTATATATAATATTGGTTTGTGTTTAATAATTTTTGAGATTCTTCATCTCTATTCATGAATAAAAGAGACCTATAATTTCCATTTATCATACTATTCATGCCTAGTGTTATTGTGAAATTATTTAATTTCATAAAATGACAGATAAATTCCTACCTTTCCATTCTTTGAAGATTTTTGTTTAATAATGAATCATTTGCTCTTTGGAAACTTGGATTACAAATAAAACTGTTCAGGTTTGTTTTCTTTAGATGAAGAATTTTAACCGTTAATTTAATGGCCTCCAAATTGTATTGGTTTTAGTGGTTTCTGGAGATTTGTTTCTATGATCTTAAAAGAAAGATATTTAAAAATTCCCAAGTGAAAAGGTGAAATCCAATGACACCAAATAATCTAATACTTCAAACGTTGAAAAAAAAATTAAAAAAAAAATAATAATCTAATACTTCAAACGTAAGCCCTTAAGGAAAATTCTCTAGTTTGGGAGGAAGCTGTGAATTTATTGATGGGTTTCTCTTTGAAAACTAGGCTTTACAAGTGGAAATATAGTCTGTATGTGGTGTGTGTGTGTGTGTGTGTGTGTGTGTGTGTATGTGTCTACATGGCCTGCATATTTTAACCTTATTTCAACTCAGTATCTATAACTACATCTTTTATCCATATATATCTTCCAGATAAAATCAATAACAATATGCTCCTACCTAATCTGGAATAAGTATACTTTGCATAACCAGAGACATTCTTTTTCTCCTCTCCAAAGGGGAAACACAAAGTCTCACTATATTTTATTCATCTCTGGTTTATATTTATTAATGTAGCTGAAACTCAGTTTTTTGATATCCAACAAAAAATGTAAAACAGTGGTTTTTGGATATTGGACAACAGGCATATATAACACTGTGGTCAGTGATAGAGGGGTGACTCATTCAATAGTCTCACTTTACTGCCTAGAGGAAGTTTCCAGCCTGGGGAACACAAATAGAACCTGGCAATCTTCAAGAATTGAAGAGACAGAAAATGATGTTTGGGGAAGCCAAGTGGCTGGAGTTTCATGTCAGTGTATCAGATGCTGGAACTGTACACAGAGAGAGCCCTGGAGATCTGTGTAAGGGTTTTCTTGGGTCTATGCATATAAGTACTGATCTGTACATTCACAAGAGAAAACTAGTCAAGACTTAAGAAAGAATCACCAAGAAGCAACAGAATGATTAAATTCTGGAGCATAACAGGACCATGATTATTTTGTGTTTTCACCTGATAGCAATCAGAATCCTACTATATACAATGTAATTTATTTAATAAAGAAATTAATAGGTATGCAAAGGAGAATACATGATCAATAACTTAGAGGGGAAAAAAACTCAATAGAAAACCCATAAAAAGCTGAGGCAATGCAATTAAAAGATAATGTTAAGATGGCTCTTCTAAATATGCTCCATATGTTCACAAAGGTAGAGGGAAATAGAATTATAATGAGAAAAATGGAAGATGTAGAAATATCCAAAGAAGAAAGATATTAATAGCAGATTAGACACATCAGAGAAAATACTAATGGTTTTGAAGATATAACATATAAACGTTTCAAAACAAAGCAAGAAAGAAAAAGGTGACTTCAGGGATTAAACAGACCATCAGTGACATATGAAGAATATCAAGTAGTCTATATAAATATAATTGGAGTTGTAGTAAAAGAGAGAGGTAGGGAAAAGATATTTGAATAAATAATGCTGAAAATTTTCTAAATTTCATATAAAATATGAACCTATATGTCCAAGAAATTCAGCAAATCCCAATTAGTATTAAACACAAGAAAACTCCACTCTGGCCCATCACAAATTGCTTAAAACCAGTGATACAGCAAAAATCTTGCATTTTTTATTATTATTTTTATTTTAGAGAGAGAAAGAGTGTAAGCAGGAAAGAGGGGCAGAGGAAGGGTGAGAGAGAATCTTAAGCAGGAGCCACTCTCACCACAGAGCTCAGTGCAAGGCTTGATCTCACAACCCTGGGATCATAACCTGAGCCAAAATCAAGAGTTGGACACTCAACCAACTGAGCTACCTGGGTACCCCAAAGGGAAAATCTTAAAAGCAGCCAGAGAAAAAGAAATATTGTAAACAGAGAAACACAGAAAATCAAAAACTACACAAGCCATAAGACAATGGAAAAATAATTTCAAAAATTTTAAGTAAAAAAAGAAAGAAATCCACCAGAATTCTTTAAACTAACAAAAATATATGTGAAAAGTGAAAGGGAAATAAAGAATTTTTCATCCAGACAAAAGTTGTGAGAATTAATTTCCAGCATATATGCACTACAAAATATTAAAGGAAGTTCCTTATAGTATTAGTTTGCAAGAGTTAGCATAACAAAATAGCATAAACTAAGTGTCCTAAGTAACAGAAATATATTTTGCACAAATATAGTCACATTCTGAAGTGTACTGGGGGGTAGGACTTTACATATAAATTGGACACAGAGGTACAAAAATCAGTCTATAATTCTTAAGGAATAGGAAAATGTTACCAAAATGAAATTGGGATCTATGTATACACACACTCACACACATAGACAAAATAGTAATGGTAACATACAGATAAACATAAAAAATTTTGCTCATTATTTGATGTATATAAAAAATAGTTGATGGTTTAAAAATAATAATTTACTGTGCACTTTATAATATATGAGGAAGTAAAAAGTGTGACAGTGATACCACAAGGGACATAGGAAAAAAATGAAAATATACTGTTACGAGGTTCTTGTGAAGTCATATGTGAAGTGGTATAATAATACATGAAGGTAGATTATAATAATATGTCATATGATAACTCATGGAGCAATCATTAAAATTAAGATAAAGTGAGGAAGCAATTTGTGGTAAAATGGAATCTTCAATCTAAAAGAAGTGAAGTAAAGATAAAAAAGGAAAAATAAGTGAAATTAATACAAAACAGCTAGATTGTAGATTTAAATCTAATAAAAGTTATATTAAATATAAATGGTCTAAACACAATTATAAGGCATAGTTTGTCAGATTGAATAAAAGTGCAACACACAACTGTTATTCACACACACACAAAATTATTCTGGACAGATTAAAAATAAAGAATGGCCAGGGCACCTGGCTCAGGTCATGATCTCATGGCTTGTGAGTTCGAGTCCTGCATCGGGCTCTGTGCTGACAACTCAGAGACTGGAGCCTGCTTTGGATTCTGTCTCCCTGTTTCTCTGCCCCTTCCCCACTCATGCTCTGGTCTCTCTCTCAAAAATAAATAAAGATTAAAAAAGAAAAAAGAGGGGCACCTGGGTGGCGCTGTCGGTTAAGCGTCCGACTTCAGCCAGGTCACGATCTCGCGGTCCGTGAGTTCGAGCCCCGCGTCAGGCTCTGGGCTGATGGCTCAGAGCCTGGAGCCTGTTTCCGATTCTGTGTCTCCCTCTCTCTCTGCCCCTCCCCCGTTCATGTTCTGTCTCTCTCTGTTCCAAAAATAAATAAACGTTGAAAAAAAAGTTTTTAAAAAGAAAAAAGAAAAATAAAGAATGACCAATGATATAAACACAAATACTAAAAATAAGGTGGGAAATTTCTGCTTCCAAAGAAGACAAAGTAATAGGAAATAGATTTATTGCACCACTTAAAACTATTAAAAAATAATGAAAATAATTTAAAAAATAATGAAATAAATAATACTTTTCAATAACTGAAAATCAAGAAGTTCAGGACACTTATAACTGACAATGGAAAAACAGATGAGGTAAGCCCTATCATTCCTCTAGATTACTGCCTAGAAAGAATTTCCACACCACAGAGGAGACAATGTGAAACCAGTGGGAGACTACTGGCAATCTCTCTGAGTTGGAGAGGAAGCTGGGAGTCTGGGAGGAGAAGAGGCAAGAAGTCTAGAATTCACCCAGAAAGAGACAAGAGAGTAGGTAGAGAGAGAGCTACAGAGACCAGTTGAGGAACCCCAAAAGTCTTCAGTTGAGTTCTGATAAATGCATGGGTCTGCAGATCTCAAATTAGATGAATTACATGAACTATCCAGTGGATGTTAGTCAGTCTCTTTTTCCAATTACCCCTGCACTTACTTAATGTGCTCTAATGTTTGGGGAAGAAGTGCTTATCATTGCAGAGATGGATGCTATTCAAAGGCTCAAGAACATGGACTCTCCTTCATCAAAGTTGTTATGACTATAGTCAGGGCTAAATGCTCAGCCAGATAATAGCAAAGACTACTACTGAGAGCTTTGAATATCACCATTTCCCAGGGGAACCAGTCAGGCTTCTGGTAGTAGATTGATTTTATTGGATATTTTTTAATACAGAAGAGACATAAAATTGGCTTTACGAATACAGGCATGAATTGTGGCATTAATAGGCCATCTCTACCCATAGTTCTTCTGCTAGCAACACCACCTGTGGACTTATAGAAAGCCTCATCCACTTACCATGGTGTCTCAACAGCATCAGATGCAGGTAAACCAACCTTTTACAGCAAAATGTAGCAATGGGCTCATATCCATGGAATTTGGTAGACTAACTATATTTCCCATTACCTAGTATTTACCCACTTGATTTGATAGAATGGCCTGCTTATCTTCAGCTATTTTACCAGTCTGGAGATTGGAAAATGGAAAGGACAAGATTATAATATTGGTAACAAGGAAGTCTCTATTAAATGTATGCAGAGGAAAATTCTGTATAAAGTTGAGATATGCTCCTACAGGATGCAGTATAGGTCTGAAACCAGCAACCAGAATCTAAGTGCCATTTCCTCCTTCAGAATGCTTGAATCCAGGCTGAAGAAGTGTTGACAAAACTAAGGCACAAAAGGGTAAATAATTTTCCCAAGGGCCAACAGGAATTAAGTTGAAGCATGAGTATATGAGCAAAAGCTGTCATTAAAATCCAATGCCTTAACTCATTCTCTAAAATTATATTTAGCTATTCAACTACATTTGTTAGCATTTATTTATATAAAAACCTATTTAACTTTTTCAAAGGTAATCATCCTTTTATAAAGAAATTTCCTTACTTTTGATTAGGTGGTCAATAGTTATTTGCTCTAATTTGGCTTTGAAAACTAATATGGCTTTCAGTGTTATTTGTCACAAGTCAGAGATACATCTGTATAGACAAACAACTATTTTACTTTTAATGATGCTTTATGTATGTAGAGGAAGGTGAAACTCTGATCAGCTATTACTTTTAGATCTATTTATCTGTAACTACTTTTTTTTAGAGTAGTTAAGATCTATTTGCTGAAATGTTAGGATTTTAGGCATTATTCAATTGACAGCATTTTATTAATGATGACTTTTTGAATAAGTATATCTCTGACATGAAGCAACCATTTTCTGGACTTTGAGACAATCAAAATGTATACCAAAGTGATGGTTTGATTGTAACTAAATTAAAAAATTAATAAATATAAGTACCAAGAAAAAATTGATTATAGATTATCAACCATTTTTACTTCTAGGCTATTTTTCTTAAATGTCCCCTCCTGTAAGTGAAAAGGTAACAGTAGTTACTGTTTTGTGAAATAAAGTCATCATGTTCTTAAATTTACAGCTTATCACCTAAAACAATGCTAGCTAGCTAAGCACATAGTAGATGCTCAATAATTTTAAGTAAATAAATGAATGGCTCAGATCCTTTATAATGATTCTCATTATATTCTCATTTCCATAAAAATGCCTAAAGGTTGTTGCATCAAAACTGGGCACTTTTCAGTAGAACATTTTTTACTAGGACTCATTCAGGAAAGCAGCTGCATATTTATTGTTGGCTCAATTTTTTATAATACCTAAGGGAAAAATTAGCAATATCCCAAACTACAATACTTTTATGGCCAAATCTCTTTACCTTAGCCAAAATTATCTCTAATCCATATTATATCAAAAACTCAGATACTGAAGTAAAGTGTGTTTTTTACTTCAGGAGTTTTCTTTTTTTTTTTTTTTTTTTTTTTTTTTTTTAAATTTTTTTTTTTTTTTTTCAACGTTTATTTATTTTTGGGACAGAGAGAGACAGAGCATGAACGGGCGAGGGGCAGAGAGAGAGGGAGACACAGAATCAGAAACGGGCTCCAGGCTCTGAGCCATCAGCCCAGAGCCCGACGCAGGGCTCGAACTCACGGACCGCGAGATCGTGACCTGGCTGAAGTCGGACGCTTAACCGACTGCGCCACCCAGGCGCCCCCACTTCAGGAGTTTTCAAGATGGTATCAACCCGACTCTAATGGTGTCCTGTAAGAAAGCTATTATATGCAATATAGCTGGCACGTGCTCCCCTTCCATCATCTTTTAAAAAAAGAATACCAGAAACAGAACTTGAAGACATCTTTTGTTTGAGAGGTTATATGATTGGTTGTTTGCCACACATAATCTTAACATGATTGCATTTTCACTTTTGAAAATCCTGTGAAAAGCATGAAAAGCATGTGTTTTGCTTCTTTTGTAATTTAAAACCCAGTGAAAGCAAGCTCTGTTTGTTTGCAATAGATCTTGCATAGGAAAATGGAAGAAAAAGCACCAATGAACATATATTTAAGTCCAGATGATTAATCATTTGGGAAGTAGATAAGGAAGACCTAGGATATATTAAACACAATGATACCTTCTTTGTCATTCATCAGGGTGTTTCTAAACATGTCAAAACAAGCAAAAAAAACCCAAACAAAATTAAAATAGTAATTTTAAAGTAGTAGTAGTAAAGTAGTAATGTCAGTCTGTCTTGGTAAATGTTTCCCTCTCCAACTCTTAAAAATAACTTAATTCAGGTGATATTTACATTATTTATGGAACTGGCATATTTAGGAAATTATTCACTCTGTAACCTTAACAGGAATGATATAACAAAGAAAAACCTCAGATATTGCAGTTTTTTAAAAAATACCCCTGTACTTTTCTTTGCTTGTTTAGTAACCTTTGTTTTGATTTAGCAGTATGGATGTAAAGTAGCTGAAACAAGCAGCTAATGCCATAGAAGGATATCAGGTAAGCTATTTGAGCTTGGTATTAATTGTTAATTGTCTTCTGATCCTTAAACTAGATACCTAAACTGAATAGACCACTATCAGCAAGAGATGCAAATTATATGAATACTGTAGGTGCCCAAACACAAGTGGATTGCTAAATATTTTATTGCTTTCCTAAGTGTCACTGAAGAATTCTACATAATTTTCCTTATATTCTAAAAGAAAGTGTCAAAATATTTGTCTCATTCCAAGTAATAAGAACTTATCTCAAAACAAATACAATTTTCTTGAGTTTGTCTTCGAAAATTAAACAGAGATTGCATTTTATGCATTTTCTTCTTTCAGATGACAAATGGGAAATATATTATATTTTTATATTTTGGATACAATATCAATAATATTCCACTCAACCTCCTTAACCAAGCATTTTATACTTAAGGCAAGCTGAACAACTTACTCTTTCTAGTAAACACCCAGCATTTTCATACTTTTGTACTTGCCTACATTCTTACTACAGTGTTTTCTCCCCGTGTCTATCTTATCTGACAAATCCTATCCCTTCTGGCTCAGATTTTACTCTGTGAAGCCTTCCATGGTCTACATAGATATAAATGACATCTCTGTTCTTTGAATTCTCATGATGCTTTTGGCACTACTTTTCTGACATGAGTCTCATTCTGTTCTATAATGTGGTTAGCATTTCAGAACTCAAAATCACCTCGGTAAACTAAAGAACAAATTGGAAATGAAATCCTACCGGTAAGATACAAAGTATTCCACCTGGAAAAAAACAACAAGAAATATAGTATTTATAATAAATCATTACGGAATATAGAAGATAAATGGGAAATAGCTGGGCTGACACCTCTGTTTGTAACTTTTTACTCTTATAAATGAAGAGGATGACTAGGAAACACCCATTGTATGCAACTGGTCAAAGGTAAGAAGTTGTCATTTAAATTTTTTTTTATGTTTACTTATTTTTGAGAGACAGAGAGAGACAGAGAGCAAGCGAGCATGAGCAGGGGAGGGGCAGAGAGAGGGGGAGACACAGAATCTGAAGCAGGCTCCAGGCTCTAAGCTGTCAGCACAGAGCCTGATGCGGGGCTCAAACCCACAGACCATGAGATCATGACCCGAGCGGAAGTTGGTCGCTTAACTGACTGAGCCACCCAGGTGCCCAAGAAGTTGTAGTTTAAAATAAATAAGTCCTGATGATATATATATATATGTATATATGTATATATATGTATATATATATATGTATATATGTATATATGTATATATATATGTATATATGTATATATATATATACACACACACACACACACACATATATATATATATATATATATCATGGTGACTATAATTAATACTGTATTGTATATTTGAAAGTTAAGAAAGTAGATCTTAAGTGTTCTCATCACGAGAAAAAGATTTGTAACTATGAATGTTAACTAGACTTATTGTGGTGATCATTTCACAAGATCTACAAATATTGAATAATATGTACCTGAAACTAATATACTATATGCCAATTATATGCCAACATCTCAATAAAAAAAATATGGGAGTTGGGACTTTTGAAGGCTAAAAGATGGTGGGTAACAGGAAAGATTATTTTCTAAGATGTCAAGGGTATTGTGCATGAGTCATTCTATCCACTGAAAAATACAGAATTTTCCTGATAATTGAGGCTTTTAGATGGAGTTATACGTGATCATTGGTGGGAAATCTTGGTCTCTTCTTCTATAGAAATACTCAGTAAGCACAGAATTCTACTTTTCTGAACATTTCAATGAATTCTGTCTGAAGGGAGAAAACTGACCCTGTAAGGTACAAACTTAGTCGGTGCAGCCACAATCAACTTTATGTTCTTTATTTTATTGATCCTTTCCATACTGATCCTTAGACCCAATATTACTAAACTCGAAAAGTACAATAAAATCCTCTATAATTTGAAACCTAGGAAAATATGGAGTCAATTTAGTTGTTTGGGTAGCTAAGGGTTAAGTAGAAGATCTTCATTATGGGAAGTTAGGTCACTTTTTCTAAAACTCACTGGAGCAATTTATATTACACAGAAGACAGCACTTGGATATAGTCTCATTTTCACTGAAGCTTCAGGAACTTGCAGTGTATCAAGTTTATTAATTTTAAATTTAAAGTCTTGTATTTTTAGACATTATGCATTTGGGTTTGATTCTATTTAAATAATGGGGTTAGATATTTTGTGTTCCATATTATGGAACATCGATCTTATTACTATTCCATCGTTACTTTAAGCCACATACACCCTTCTATAAAAATCCATATTGACAGTGAGAATTGATGCAGATCACTGAATGGTTTCTTCAGTGTTACCCTTCAAGTTGGAAATACTGTCCATAAATTGGGAATTCTGGCGTTACCATTGCCCTGTTTGACTCAGTATGAGAGTGTGCAGTGGGCGTAAATCTGCTGACAGGCTCAGCTTCTCTCACTCATCTGATCTAAGGAGACACTGAGTCAACAGAATAGAATTCCAATAGCTTCCCTACTGCAAAGCTCATGCCCTTCAGAGTGATACCTTTGTCCTCTGGGGCTTATTCAACTGCTTTAGGAAAGTGATAGCCTGAGCAGTAAAAATAGAACAGTGTCCAATCTGCAGAGAAAAAGAAAATTAGATTTAACCTAAACTAGTGCAGCACATTTTTAAAATTCTTTATATGTTTTCTTTCAATTTTTGGTATATTGTATAAAATTAAACCTTCTTTGGAACATAACCATTTTATTGCAGTATTTGGATTATGGACATCTGATTCTTCTCATCATTCATTCTCTCAAAATTACAAAAGGTTTAAAAATTTATCTTATCTCCCTATTTGCAACATACAATATTAAATCAGGTGAAAAAAATTAGAACGCTTTGCATTGGCAGCCAGTCTAGCTTCTACCGTTCATTCACTGGCAGCTACTATAAAGAACTCTAATGATAGGAATCAAGGAGTCCAATTAAATGACCACACCTTGACCTTGCCTCAGGCAAGTATGCTAACATTCATTTACACAAGTGGCATGTAGTTTGTGTTTGAAAATTGTACTTGAAACAAGGCCATTTCAAAAACTGTTTGGGACTATAGTCTATCCCAATCTTTTGGATTTTACCTATAAGGCAATGAAGGGAAAGGACTTTATAAGGTTACTACTAATTAGTGGAGATAAGACTTTTAGGGTTTCTTAGAAAATTGGGAACTTAGATTAAATGATCATAACACCCTTTCAGTGATAGCTTTCTATGAATTCATAGGAATAAGACACATTAGGCTCATACACATTAGGCTACTGGAAGTATAGTCATTCATTCTAATATTCAAGTACATTCTGTGATAGAAACACTTGCTGGTCACACAGACTACAATTTTGATAAAACATGGTTCCCATATGTTTGTCAAGGGATACAAACAGGAAATTATAATGTAGAATAGTAAATACTTATTAATATGTAGTTACACTGAAAAGAGGTGCCCATGAAGCATTCTAGTTATAGCAGGGGCCCCAGAAAAAATTTGGGGGTCTTTTGGGTATATAGCCACATTCTTAGGAAGTGAAAAGTGAATGATTCGAGAGGGGATACAGTGACTGTATCCAAATTATGCTTTCAAGAAACTTGGTTAAGCAACCAAAAACAAAAACCAATAAAACATTTGTGCTATAATGATGGGTGGTAAGGAGAAACACCCCATCTCTTCTGCCAAAGGAAGAGATAAGCATATTTATACACGCTAAGAAAGAATCTAACACATAAAGAGATAATTAATGCACCAAATGCCTCTGGAGAGGAGACACATTGGATCCAGATTATTGGCCCCTTTCTTTCTAAAAGGGAAAATAAGATAATAAGGACTCCCAAGTGTGAAGTGGAGTTGCTAACTAACAGAAATCCAGGTCAGGCAGGACTAAGAGAAGAGTTGTCGGAAGATTGTCTTGATACTTGTGGGAGCTGGAAGAAGGAGGGAAGAAATGGGAGAAGTAGCTGACCAAGACTGCTTATTTTTTATTTGTATTGAAAGACCAGCTAAGATTACAGAGAATGCACTTCTAGAACTAACAATTGTGTGGTCATGACATTTTCTCTAGCATTGCTCAGCAGCAATGTGAGGAAAGCTGATGAGCAGAGAGAAAGACTGATGGTTTGGACATTAATACAATAGAAAAAGAAATACATGGGGTGAAGGATTCACAGGACTTCAGAGAAAGTATGGGAAGTTAGGAACCTCAAAATGTCCAAAGTTCAGAGAAAGAGCAGAATAGGGGAAAGGTGGGGAGACCAAAGGATCAATTCAGTCAAAACCAAGGATACTTGGGAGGAGACTCAGAAAGGTAGAAGAGTAGGGTGTGTGGGATATTAGAATTCCTGGCTTGGGAAACTTTCAGATGGTAACTTCCAGTGTGCTGCCTTGGAGTATGTACTGAACCACAGTAGACATGAAAGGGACTGGATTTGAAGACCAAATAAATGGAGTGACTGGAGGGTAGGACCTCTACTTACATATGGAAATCTTTCAGAAAAATAGAGAAAATGGAAATGGAAAGAAGGAGGTAAGCTGTGGACCAAAGCCCTCGATGAATATAGAGAAGGACTGATTTGCCAGAAAAGTGGCAGGAAGGAATCAGTTTTAGAGGATGGAAAATTTGGATACCATAAACCATCGAGGATGAAGGGGTTTTTCTCACATGAATATAGAAGAATAATGATACAGAACTGGTGAGAGAAACTAGGAGAATTCCGGAATTGCTTTAGGAATTTGAGGTGTGGGAGAATAAACAAACTCGTTATTGAAAGGACTACAGTGAAATCAGGTGTTTGGAGGTCAGCCAGGTTTCAGTTGAGGCATAGAGGAGAAATATAGAGAATTGGTCATATCCTTCCATTTGGAATATTACAATATGTGCTTTGAGTTCCAAAGAAAGCTATTTTAAAGGCTTTCTGGTACCCTTTCAAGGTGATTCCTTAAGGACAGGAAGTGCAAATGTACATGCTTATCTCTATATATCTTGTGCCCAAGTAGGCATCTGTATACTATAAACTCCTTGAGATAAGCGACTGGAGTTGTTTGATGCATCCTCAGCATCTAGGCTTAGAAAATAGCAGGCTCTTAATAAATACCTGTGCCTGTCATATTGTAGGTGATCCACACATACTTGTGGAATGACCATAATATCTAAGACATAGTAGTATGATGCCTTGTCAAGTTTTCTTCTTGTTTCCTCTGAAGAATATGAGTGAAATTAAAAAAAAAAAAAAAAACACAAAGTGAAGTTTCCCAGCTCACCTATCCATAAAACTTGAGGTTTTCTCTTTAAATAATTAAACTGCTATGACACAAGTCACTTTTCCCACCATTTGAAATGGATAGCCATCTTATAAGAATTTTCCATTTCTTTTTATATTATGGGATAATTCATGGATTTTTACTTCAATGAAAAAAAAATCATCCAATCAAAGAACTGTCTTTTTTTTAAGTCTTGTTTAAATAGATACCTGTCATCTAGTTTCATAGTGTGCACCTGTACTCATCTCTTATACTTACAGCTATTCTGTGCTTTAGTGCTGACATATGACATAATCAAAAGTTAAGTCTAACTATGTTGCAACAGTAAACTTTTAAAAACTTCCTAAACAGTCTTAAAAATCTAAGTCATTATCAGTGAAAGTCCGATTAGGTTCTTTAGTTGTATGTGAGGCATTTTGCAGTTGATAATTTCATGTGCTCAGAATAATGCAGATAAATTTAGCTATTGGGTATTTTCCCCACAGCTAAGATATAAAAGCATTTCTCCAATTTTCTCTAACAAATGCATACATTTAACTTCACAAGCCGTGTCAATATCATTTTTTATTTTTTATTAAATTTAAACTTGTTTATTAAATTTATTTAAACAACAACAACAACAACAACAACAGAACAGTTCACCTATTTCTTCTACCCTCAACCCTTGCCTCTGGCAACCACCCATCTGTTCTTGGCATTAATGAGCTTAGTTGTTTTTTTTCCGTTTGTTTTAAAGATTCCACATATAAAAGAGATCATATGATATTTGCCTCAGACTTCTTTTACTTAGCATAATGCCCTTGAGGTATATGCGTGTCACAAATGGCAAGACTTCATTCTTTTTAGGGCTGAATAATACTACATTGTGGAGATATTTATCTTATTTATCCATTTATCCATCAATGGATACTAGTTTGTTTCCTTATCTTGGGTATTATAGATAATGCTGCAATGAACATGGGGGTGCACATATCTTTGAGTTAGTGTTTTTGTTTTCTTCAGATAATAACCCAGTTATGGAATTACTGGATCATCTGATATTTTTATTTTTCATTTTTTTAGTTTCCTCTATACTGCTTTCCATTGGTGGCTGAACCAATTTATACTCTCAACATAATGCACAAGAGTTCCCTTTTCTCCACACTCTTGCCAACACTTACTATTTCTAGTCTGCTTTTTTTAAAATATATATATAATGGCCATTCTAATAAGTATGAGGTGACATCTCATTGTGGTTTCGTTTACATTTCCCTGATGATTAATGATGCAAAGTGTCTTTTCGTGTACCTGTTGGCTACCTGTATGTCTTCTTTAGCAAAATGTCTGTTTGGATCCTCTGCTCATTTTTTAAGTGGATTTTTTTTTTTTTTTTTGCCATTCAATTGTTTGAGTTCTTTATATATTTTGGATATTAACCCGTTATCAGCTATATGGTTGTCAATATTTTCTCCCACTTAGTAAGTTGCCTTTTCATTTTGTTTGTTTCCTTTACTATGAAGAAGCTTTTCAGTTTGCTATCGTCCCACTTATTAATTTTGCTTTGTTGTTTTTGCTTTTGGTGTCAAATTAAAAAAAAAAGAAAAATCATTGCCAAGATCTATGGTAAGGAGCTTACACTATGTTATCTTCCAGGAGTTTTATAGTTTTGGGTCTCCCATTCAGGTCTTTAACCCATTTTAAGTCAATTTTTGTGTATGGTATAAGACAGTGTTCTAGTTTCATGCTTTCGCATGTGGTTGTCCAATTTTCCCAAAACCATTTATTGAAGAGACTGTATTTCTCCATTGTATATCATGACTTCCTTGTCATAAATTAATTGATCATATATGTGTAGGTTTAATTCTGGGCTCTATCCTGTTCCACTGATTTATGTGGCTGTTTTTATGAAAATACCATAATGTTTTCATTACTATAGCTTTGTAAGATAGTTTGAAATCAAAGGTGCCTCCAGCTTTGTTCTTCTTCCTCAGTATTGCTTTGGCTATTTGGAATCTCTGAAGGTTCCATTCAAATTTGAGGGTTTTTGTTCTGTTTCTGTGAAAAATTCCATTGGAATTTTGCTAGGGATTGCACTAAATCTTTGTATTGCTTTGGGGAGAATGGACATTTTAACAATTTTAATTCTTCCAATCCATAACCACATTATATCTTTCCCTTTATTTGTGTCTTCTTCAATTTCTTTCATTAAGATCTGATGGTTTTTAATATACAGGTTTTTTACCTCCTTCGTTAAACTTATTCCTACGTATTTTTTTTCCTTTTTGGTTCAGTTATAAATGGGATTTATTTCTTAATTTCTTTATGGTATTTTATTAGTGTATAGAAATGCAACAGATTTTTGTGTATTGATTTAATATCCTGCAACTTTACTGTGTCCATTTATCATTTCTAACATTTTTTGTGATGGAGTTTTCAGGGCTTCTATATGTAATACCATGTCATCTGTAAACAGAGACAGTTTCACTTCTTCCTTTCCAATTTGGATGTCTTTTACATCTTTTCCTTGCTTAATTGGTCTGGCTAAGACTTCCAAACCTATGTTGATTGAAAGAGACAAAAGTGAGCATCCTTGTCTTGTTCCTGATCTTAGAGGAAAAACTTTCAGTTTTTATCATTGAATATGACATTAGCTGTGAGCTTTTTATATAGGGCCATTATTATGTTGAGGTACATTCTCTCTATACCTACTTTGTTGAGAGTTTTTGTCATAAATGGATGTTGGGACATTGGGGCACCTGGGTAGTTAAGTGTCTGAATCTGGGTTTTGGCTCAGGTTATGATCACATAGTTGATGGGTTCAAGGCCTGCATCAGGCTCTGTGCTGACAATAAGGAATCCCTGCTTGGGATTCTCTCTCTCTCTCTCTCTGTCTCTCTCTGTCTTTCTGCCCCTTCCCCATTCATGCTCTCTCTCTTTCTCAGAATAAATAAATAAAGTTTAAAAAGTATTAAAAAAAACAAATGGATGTTGAATTTTGTCAAATGCTTTTTGTGCATCTATTGAAGTGATATGATTTTTATCCTTCATTTTGTTAATGTGGTATTTCACATTGTGTGATTTGTGGATATTGAACCATCTTTGTATTCTTGGAATAAATCTCACTTGTTCATGCTCTATGATCCTTTTAATATATTTTAAAAATCAGTTTGCTAATATTTTGTTGAAGATTTTTGCATGTCTTTATCAGGGATATTGGCCTGTAATTTTCTTTTCTTATAGTATCTTTATCTGGCTTTGGTACCAGGGTAATGCTGGCTGGCCTTGTTAAAGAAGTTTGGAAGATTCCTCCTCTTCCATGTTTTGAAAAAGTTTGAAGTTTTATATTAATTTTTCTTTAAGTGTTTGTTAGAAGTAACCTGTAAAATTCTCTTATCCTGGACTTTTGTTTGTTGGGAAGTTTTTGATTACTAGTAGAAATTGAATCAGTAATCAAGTGTGCAGATTTTCTATTTCATCTTAATTCATTCTTTGTAGGTTGTATGTTTCTAGGAATTTATCCATTTCTTCCAGGTGTCCAATTTGTTAGCATATAATTGCTCATAGTAGTCTCATGATCCTTTGCATTTCTGTAGAAGTTGTGATATCTATTTTATTTATGATTTTATGTATTTGAGCCCTCTCTCTCTCTCTTTTTTTTTTCTTGGTGATTCTAGCTAAAGGTTTGTCAATTCTGTTTATCTTTTCAAAGAACCAGCTCTTAGTTTCATTGATCTTTTCTAATGTCTTTTAAGTCTCTATTTCATTTATTTCTGTTCTTATCTTTGTTATTTCCTTCCTTATAAACTTGGGCTTTGTTTGTTTTCCTGTTTCTAGTTCTCTGAAGTGTAAAATTAGGTTAAGACTTTTCTTGTTTCTTGAGGTAGGTATTTATTGCTAAGAACATCTCTCTCACAACTGCTTTTGCTGCATTCCATAAATTTTGGTATGTTACCTTTCCATTTTCATTCATCTCAAGGTATTCTTTACTTTCTCTTTTGATTTCTTATTTGACCCATTAGTTGAATTTCTTTTGTAAATATTAGCCCTATTAATATAAATGTCTTCTTTCTTAGAAATATATTTTGAGTTTAAGTATTAATTTACAAATATTTATAGAGTGCTTCTAATACACAAAGTAGTGTGCTAGAATTTTACTAGGATATTGGGATTAAATTGATTTCAGATACAAAAAGTTCAGTTTACAGATATGACATGCCATTTGTTAATAAAACTGTAGGAGCCCACTACAGAATACTTCAATAATGTATGTATATTTAACCACAAACAATTCTGTGAATTATATAAAATTATATATAAAAGTATAATTTCTTTTGAGTACTGACAAGGTTTGTTCTCGACAAATTTGTCCTTTTAGATTTCTCTATTCTCTTATTTCGCTAAAGTGTGTTCAATTATGCTATTGTATTCACTTGAACTTGGCAGGATGCATTATGCAAATCACTGCCTGCTTCTTATGTATCAGCAAGTGAGATCTCCAAAATGTCTCTGTTAAGTTGCTAATTAAAGTTAACCCCAGACAAACAAGAGAGCACACTAACTCTCACTGCAAGAGAGAGGCCAAGGAGTGTTTTGTATTCTTTCATACAAAGTTCCCATTATAAATGTGACAGAATTAGTGTTTTAACTATACCATAATAAAACACTAAAAGATTGAATCTCTGTTTTCCAACAAAAGCTTCTTAAATCCACTGACCTCACTGAGATTAACTATGGAGAAGACATTTATTGCCACTGATATATTAAGTCATGAATGCTTAAGGACAGTTTTAAGTAACCAAGAAGTTAACTAATACATCTCCAGAACATATTCTATAGGCAACAAATACTATGCAATGTGGTGTAATTAATGGAAGGAATATAGACTGCAGACTGGGACAGATGTGAGTTCAAATGGGTTCAAATGATTGGGCAAATGACAATATTTTCTTTTGGAGACTGCAGTGACTTATTTGGAAAATGAATATAATGTTACCTGTTTTATAGTGTTATGCTAGTTTCATCTATAGATCTTAAATTTGTTTTGAGTATCTATTGATTCAAAATGAATTTGGTAAAGATAATATTTGCAGTAGGCAAAATGACATCCTATTAGAGGTGACCAAGCCCTAATCCCTAGAACCTATGAATGTGTTAAATTACATGGAAAAGGAAATGAAGGTTGCCAATCAACATCCTTTAAATATGGAGGTTTCTTTTTTTTTAATCTAAAGGATTTTTTTAATTTTAATTTTTTTTGTGTGTGATTTCTAAAATTTATTATTATTTTTTAATATATGAAATTTATTGTCAAATTGGTTTCCATACAACACCCAGTGCTCATCCCAAAAGATGCCCTCTTCAATACCCATCACCTACCCTCTCCTCCCTCCCACCCCCCATCAACCCTCAGTTTGTTCTCAGTTTTTTTTTTTAATTTTTTTTAACATTTATTTATTTTTGAGACAGAGAGAGACAGAGCATGAATGGGGGGAGGGTCAGAGAGAGAGGGAGACACAGAATCTGAAACAGGCTCCAGGCTCTGAACTGTCAGCACAGAGCCCGACACAGGGCTCGAACTCACGGACCGCGAGATCATGACCTGAGCCGAAGTCGGCTGCTTAACTGACTGAGCCACCCAGGTGCCCCTGTTCTCAGTTTTTAATAATCTCCTATGCTTTGGCTCTCTCCCACTCTAACCTCTTCTTTTTTTTTTTTTTCCTTCCCCTCCCCCTCCCCCATGGGTTTCTGTTAAGTTTCTCAGGATCCACATAAGAGTGAAAACATATGGTATCTGTCTTTCTCTGTATGGCTTATTTCACTTAGCATCACACTCTCCAGTTCCATCCACATTGCTACAAAGGGCCATATTTCATTCTTTCTCATTGCCACGTAATATTCCATTGTGTCTATAAACCACAATTTCTTTATCCATTCATCAGTTGATGGACATTTAGACTCTTTCCATAATTTGGCTATTGTTGAGAGTGCTGCTATAAACATTGGGGTACAAGTGCCCTAAATAGGGAGATTTCTTTGGATTATCCAAGTAGATCCAATGGAATCCTAAGGGTTCTTAAAAGTAGAAGAATGCAGAAGAAGAAAGTGAGAGAAAGAAATCTGATAATGAAGCAAGGTCAGAGTGATGTGATGAGAGGAGGACTTGATGGGAATGGCTGGTTTTCAAGGAAGAGGAAGGGTTCATGAGTGAAGAAATGCTGGTAGCCTCTGGAAGCTAGAAAATACAAGGAAACAGATTCTCCCCTAGAGCCTCCAGAAGGGAACACAGCTCTGCTGACACCTTGATTTTTGCCCAGTAAGATCTGTGTCAGATGTTTGACCTACAGAACTGTGAGATAATACATTTGCTTTGTTTTAAGTCCTTATGATTTTGGTAATTTGTTACAGCAGTGATAAGAAACTAATACAGTGCTGGATTTTTATATTGTCTTTTAAAACTAAGAAAGCCAGCACTGCAGGTGAGAACTGCATAGTTTTTCTTTCCAGGCTAGGTTCATCAATTAAAACGTAGAATATTTTATTCTAATAACTTGTTGAAATTGTTTAAAATATCTGTATTTGAAATTTTACTTCATTTATTTATATATTCACTTGTATTATAGCCCTCTCTGCAGTACATTTGTAACTTATACAGCTTTATAGAGAAGGTATGAATGTAAATCAAATACAATTGGGAGTATTATATGTCTTTGTATCTCAATAAAGATAAAAAAGAAAAATACATAGATTTTTTTATAGATTTTGTATAGATTTGTATAGATTTGAATAGATTCCTTATTCAATATATATAAAGAATAAAGATCACTCTACTAAACTTTGTGACGCCTATGAAACTTAAAATGGACACTCATTTACTGAGACAGAAGCTAGGAGTGTGTTCTGTTAAGTCCAAGCTAGTATCAGTTTCAGCTGCCTACTCTGATTTATAGCCTAAAAGATTTAACATTAAATACTCGAATTAAAGTTATAATTACTGTAATTGTTCTCATTGGTTATTATTTGGCAAGGGTATGCATTATCAAACCTTCTGCATGCTACCAAGTGCTTTTTGTCTACAAGACAATATGTAAATTTTAATCTATAGAGAAACAAAATGTCAAACACGACGGGTGTTCATACCATATAATGCTAGGGTCAGGAGGAAGTATGGTACTAGGAGCAGAAGTGTGTGTACAATGTGAAAACCAAATGGGCCACTGTCTGTTTTGGCAGAGAAAGTGAAGTCTGGAGGAGCCAATGAAAGGGCAGAGGAAAAGTTTACCTCTGTAGGCTTTCATGTGGGCAGAAGAGAGGAGACAGAAAATAAAGTGATAGGCAGGCAAGAGGGCCACACTGGATCCAGATTCAAAGGGCTAAACACAGCATATCTTAAGCAGTATTCATCAAGTTTACCCTATGACATAACTGCATTACAATTCTTTGAGAGAATTGAGAAGCTTCTATTCTTTAGTGAATCCATTCTATATAAAGATATCTGATATATTCAGTTTGTTCATGTTTTGGTCAATTAGGTGAAAAGTAGCAGAATAAGCCACCCCAAAATAGGCCTGTTTGGCATAAGGATTATTTTGATCTGGCTACTTGAGAAAAAGCAAATACAAGAGAAATCTCTGAAAATGGTAGAAATTACCCTTTTGTAAGTGAAATTTACATTTAAGAAAAATTTCCATCTGTAAGTTCTCTCTCTCTCTGTACCAGAAAGAGAAAGATGACTAAATCTCAGGAAGCTCTTATTCAGGAATAAGGCATCTGACTTATTAAGTCTATATAACAGCCTTACCTTTCATGGTGCTTTTTCTTTATTGTGCCTTTGCTGGTAACCTCTCTTAACTGGCCTCCCTTTGTACCCTCCCTCAACATCTTTCTTTTGTCTTTAGCTGAATACTGTATTTAAATTGATGGCTTGGGGCACCTGGGTGGCTCAGTCGGTTAAGCATCTCACTTTGGCTCAGGTCATGATCTCGGGGTCAGTGAGTTCCAGCCCCGCGTCATCGAGCTCTGTGCTGACAGCTCAGAGCCTGGAGCCTGTTTCAGATTCTGTGTCTCCCTCTCTCTCTGACCCTCCCCCGTTCATGCGCTGTCTCTCTCTGTCTCAAAAATAAATAAACGTTAAAAATTTTTTTTTAAAAACCCAGACAGGCCAAAAAATAAATAAATAGATAAATAAATAATAAATTGATGGCTTGAGACATTTTAGGGAGTTTATTCATTTTTCCTTTCTCCCTCCACCACGTATAAGTGAGGCATAAATATTAATAATCTTGTTTATTTTTCTCTTGTTAATCTGTCTTTTATGGTGGAGGGGGCATATATCAGCCATAGAACCTAGAAGGATAAAGGGAAAATTATTTTTCCTCCCCTACACAGGCTAACTGAATCATTTCATGACACTTATCATTAGTACATTCATGTATTTACATGTAAAAATTTATGAAAATGTAGCCAGTTTGATTTTGGTGACAATTTATTGTACCTGTATGTTACAAGGCTATTATCAATTGCAACCATTTGCTTCATTTCTTAATATTGCTGCCAGAATATAATAATATTTTTATTTATGTGAATCTAGGGGTTTTAAACAGATATTGTGAACAAGAAAACTTACCCAATTATAAACCTTGCATTGCTTATGGACCCACCTGTCATTCCTTATTATGTGCACAAGGCCCATAAACAACACCAATAATCATTTATTTATTACTTCACTATTGAAAAAAAATTTAATACAACGTGCAAGGTATTCTAGGAAATAGTAGAAAACTTTCTGTCCTCAATTAATTCTAGTGGGAAGTCAGGCCAAAATACCCCAAGATAAACAAAAATATAATGGCAAATGCTGAGGAGAATAATACAGCAGCAAGTAAAATAAAAAAGATAGAATACAGGCTTCAGGAATATTATTAGCTTAGAGAGAGTGACCAGTCAAGGTTTTCTTGAGCATGCAACTCTAAAGTAGAGATATGAATGAAATAAGGGAGCTGACCATGTGGTTATTTCAGTCAAGGACACTGTAGGAAAAAAAAAAAAAAATATATATATATATATATATATATATATATATATATATATATATATGGAGAGAGAGAGAGAGAGAGGAAGGAAGGAAGGAAGGAGAAAGAAAAAGAAGAAAGAAAAAGGAAAGAAAGAAAGAAAGAAAGAAAGAAAGAAAGAAAGAAAGACAGACATGCCTGGGTGGCTCAGTCAGTTGAGTGTCCAACTTCAGTTCAGGTCATGATCTCACAACTCTTGAGTTTGAAGCCCACATCCGACTCTGCTGACAGCTCAGAGCCTGGAGCCTGCTTCTGATTCTGTGTCTCCCTCTCTCTCTGCCCCTCCCCTGCTTGCTCTCTCTCTCTCAAAAATAAACATTAAAAAATTAAAGGAAGAAAGAAAGACAGGAAGAAAGAAAGAAAGAAAGAAAGAAAGAAAGAAAGAAAGAGAGAGAAAGAAGGAAAGAAATCCAAGCATGTCATCCATCTATGACAAGTCAATAATGGCTTGCCATTTCACTTGGGATAAATCCCAATGTCTTTAATATGATCTACAAGACCCTAGTTGCCTCTCCCCTCCTGTCTGTTATTACCTCTGCTACTATTTTCCTCCTATTTCACTTTGCTCAGCTTACTGTGGATTGGAATCAAAACCAGAAGCAAAGAGGACAGTTAGGAGGTTATTGGAATAATTCGGGTGAGAAAAGGGTGGTTAACTGAAACTGCCAACAGCATTAAGTCTGTAGAAATGCATGTAGCCCATAGCTATTGGGAAAAACATCAGGCTACTTCACTTAAGATATGAAAATGTAGCCCAAGAGAACAAAAAATGAAATAACTTGCACAGTTATCATAGTCGCAAGGTGTACGGCCTCTGCTTTTGCTAACAAAGACAGCATCACTGACACACACTGCTGAGATGTTTCGCACACCCAAACCAGGGAAGGGAATGACCACCCAGCAACAATCTGGATGACACCAGACAGACCAGTGCCAAAAAGACAATCAGCCTTGAAGTTTACTCAATCCCTAACCAATCAGAAGAACCCACAACACTGAACCCCTTACTCTTGATTTTTTCCCCTAAAAGCCCTCACTCACAAGCTATCAGCAAGTTTAGGACTTTGAACATTAGCTCTCCTTTCGCCTGGGTGGTGCCACACCAGTAAATAGCCTATCTTTCTTCACTACCAAAACTCAGTTTCAGTCTTTTATTGGCCTCCTGCAGATTGTGCAGATGAATTCTCCTTTGGTTCGGTTGCAAAACCATGGTAGTGGTAGAGAGGGTAGCAGTATGGAGAAGTAAGAGCTTAAAATATATTTTGATGGTATAGTCAAAAAATTTTGCCTCAAATTTGGGGTTGAAGGGATAGAGAGGACTCAAAGGAATACTAAGCTTGTTGACCTTTACAACTACAGGTATGGAGTTACCACAAACTGTGATGGGAAAAACTGTAGGAAGAACATGCTTTGAGGGAAATATTAGGAAATAAGTGTGAACATAGAAAGTTTGAGATGCTTAATGAACATTCGAATGGAGATGTCAAATACGCAGAGGGCTGAAATCCAGGGAGAGAGATTAAGGTAGAGATATTAATACGGGAGTCATCAGCATATTGGTGGTATGTTAAGCCATGGGACTGGATGAGATCACAAGGGAGATGAATGATGACAGAGTAAAGTGGCTTTCAACATTAAGATGTCTGAGAGAAAAAGAAAAAACAGCAAAATGACTAAGATGGCAAAAGCAGGTTAAGGTGGTACCCTGGCAGCCAAGTGAAGTATTAAAAGGAAAGAGAGATCTAAGTGTGTCCATTGCTATTGACAGGTCAAGAAAGTTGACCAATGAGAACGACTATGGGATTTAGCAATGTGGAGGTTGAATGAAACCAGAATACATCACCCCACAATATGCCCCTTTGGCATAAGGATTATTTTGAGCTGAAGGCAACTGAGAAACAGACACAAGAAAAGCTCCCTCCCCTCTCCTAATTTGCCTAAAAACAGGGCATACATTTTCAGCGATGTCCCTCCTCCCCTCTCTATCAGGAAGAACAAAAATTAGTCACCCCAGACCATGTTAGACCCTTATCAGCCTGGAGACTGGATGGGAGGAATCTACATAACAAACTTCACTAATCAGCCTTTATGTACTAGTTTCCCTTTTATTTACCTTACCACAGTTTGCTGCCCTTGGAAGTCTAAAACTACTTTGTCTTGTAATTCCTCTATAAATTTACTGCCTTTGTTGAAGCCACTATATAAGCCTCAATTCTAAGTCACCTCTGAGTTATTCATATCTGGGTACTCCAATGTGTTACAAGCATGATGCACATTAGTAACCTTTTCTCTTGTTAGTCTGTTGTTACACAGTATCAACTGAGAACTATGATGGGTACAGGAAAGGTTATCATTACCTCAACAAGAATAGTCCCGATATATCAGTGGGTACAAAAAAAAAAAAATCAATGAAAGGCATTCAAGAGAGAATAGGAGGAGAACATTTGGAGATGCAGTGAATATGGAGAATCTTTTCAAGGAGTTTTGTTGTAGTCATTAGAAATGGTGCCAGAACTGGGAGATAGAGGAAGGCAAAAGACAGTTTTGGGGGGTCTATTTGTTTTTGTTTTAGAATGGGATAAATACAATATGTGTTTGTGCTGATGGTATGATGCTTTAGGAAAAACTCCAGTGCAGGGAGAGTTCCTTCTTAAAAACAGGAAGGAAGTTCAAGTTTAGGGACATTGACATGGGTATGTAGGTGGATACCATGGTGGGAGATCTGTCAGTCTAGCGACTGCTTCAGTTTTCCTCAGTGAAGCTGTTCCTCAACTAGGATAATGCACCAGTGAAAAGACAAGGAAAATATGGATCTCACGCTCTGTAACAATAAAACCCTTTCCCATAGGTTTACTTCACTTAATTCTCTACCTACCCTGACAGGTATTTCTAATGATTCCAGGTGGGTTTTGAGCAGCAAAGGGGATTCATCTGTCAGGATATTATCTAAATAGTATTTGTACATTCAGCTGTTACTGCAAAAAAAAGAACGCAGAGCCTCTTACAAAAGAAAAAAAAAAAAAAAAACCCTCTAGATTCCTTGCCCTTATAAGATAGAGCATGCATCAGCACAACTTCTTCTCAGGAGTGTAGATACCTCATTAAGATGCTAATTAAGTGCCTGTCAGGGAGAATTATTTGCCCTTCCTCTTATCTGGTTTTCCCTGCTTTTGAAATCTAGTCTTTGGTTGCAGAATTTCAATTCACAACAGAGATATTCCTGGGAAAGCACAAAAATCTCTGGCAGCTGCAAACAGTGGTTAGGTTTTCATTTGGTAGAAATCCCTTCCTAAAGAACTATCAAAATTTGATTGGAGTGAATTCAGTGATTAATTTCAAACCATGTAATCCTATAGCATAAATGTTTAGTGTGAACACCTCAGACCTCCTTAATTACCAGAAAGAGAAATAATGTATACATTCTGAGGTTTACTGATTTATTATTTTACTTTAGAGAGAGAAAGAGCATGAGTGGGGGGGAGGGGCAAAGAGTGGGAAGGAGAGAGAGAGGAGAGAGAGAGAGAATCTTAAGCAGCCTCCACACTCAGCACAGAGCCTTTTGTGGGGCTTGATCCCATGACCCTGGGATCATGACCTGAGCATAAATCAAGAGTCAGACACTCATCCGACTGAGTCACCCATGTGTCCCTTATAAATTCTGAGTTTTGTTCATTTTTATGGGTGATAGCAAAAGGCTAGTTGTTATGAACTCAATTATAATTACTAAATTTTAGGAATTAAGATGAGTAGCGCAGAATGGGGGAACAGGAGGTAGTAAGTTTTACATATGGGAAACTTTTGATTCGAACTTCTTTTTATAAACAACTAGTTTATCAATGTTAACAGACAGAATAAGTGATCCATTATATGGTTATTCCTAAACTAATTTACTAAGTGGTGCTTTTTTGTTTACATGCTTATAGAAAATATACCCATATATTAATGTTTTTTATTAGTTTTTTCCCTTAACACACACCTTATTATGGTTTGGGAGCATAATCTAAAGAGGGGACCCAGAGATAATAGAAGCTAGCTTGGGATAGGTATACATTAAAAAATAAATTAGACACAAGTAATGCACAAACCGAATTATATACTTGTGTGGTTTATAGAGACACAACTAAATGAGAAAAAGTACATAATTTCATCTGTCCATATGCAAAGTGCTCTATAATAAAGAATTAATTCTAATTTTCTATATAATATTAACAGATAATGCTATTAGGATTATACCTAAAGTGTACTATTTTATTTTTAACTTTAAGATTTTACTATGTACTATTTTAGGCTTTTCCCCCAAATGGAAGTACATAGTAGTCTAAGGCAATTTTAATAACAATGATCCTTTTTGAAGTAAAGAGCTTGGATAATTATACATTTTGGCTATCCAGGTTATGTTAAAGAAAAATGTATTCTAGGGGCGCCTGGGTGGCTCTAAGCTTCCGACTTTGGCTCAGGTCATGATCTCGTGGTTTGTGAGTTCGAGTCCCACATCAGGCTCTGTGCTGACAGCTCAGAGCCCGGAGCCTGCTTTGGATTCTTTGTCTCCCCCTCTCTCTGCCCCTCCTGTGCTCAAGCTCTGTTTTTCTCTGTTTCTCAATAATGAATAAGCATTAAAAAAAGAAAAAAAAAAGGAAAGAAAAATGTATTCTAAATCAATAAAATCTTAATAGTTAAAAATCACATGAACTAATAAGGTTTTGCCATTGTTACTATTTTAATTTCAGACTTTCAGTAATATATCTTGTAATTTGAAAAACTAAGATGTGATGGGCAGATATGTAACAATGTGATTGTAAGTATGTATAGCAGATGTATCCCTATGTGTTAAAGCACTTTAAATACTGCCTAATATGATTGCCCCATAAATTATTCTTTCAGAACAATAGTTGGGTACAAATGACCATTGTTATAGTTAGCAAGGAAAAACTTTGTACGATATTCATAGAATAAAAATTGATCCTGTTTGATTATAAACACTCAGTTGCAGAAAGTTTACTTAGAAGTTTGACTCTTTCTGGGGCGACTGGGTGGCTCATTCGGTTGAGTGACTTTTGCTCAGGTTATGATCTCATCGTTCGCTCTCTCTCTCATAAATAATAAATATTAAATTTTTTTTAATTATAAAAAAAGAAGTTTGGCTCTTTCTGATAATCAACAAATTTATATTCTGTGGATTTGTGAATACTGATCTGGGGAAAAATAGTATCTATTGTACAAATTATGTGCACTCAAAAAATATGGGTGGCTATATTTTGTTAAGTTCACTGTGGGAGAGGAAACTAATGAGAAACAATAATGACATAAATGTGTAGACTCAAGTAGAAACATGAAAAGGAAAGAAAGAACCTGAAGACACTCAAGTTCTTCACTACGGTTCAACCCGAAACCCACAAAGATTCTTGTCTTGAGTTCAATTAGTGATGCTGATAAAAGTTACTCTCCATACTTAAAATAATCCATGGTGATTTTGTCACATACAACCAAAAGTATCCTAACAAACAGTTGATTATAAATTGTGTTCAATGCTGTGGATAAAGTCAAAGATTATTCCTACTTACTAACTTGAGTAGATTGGAAGTCCATTCTCTTATATATTTGTTGAAAAAAAAAAAGACAAAAAGAGTCACTAGACCAAAGAATCTTGTAAACAGCTCCAATGGAACATTATACATATCTATATATACATACACACACACACAAACACACACACATACACACACACAATATTAATTATGCATGGATTTCATATTTGTAATTTAGCCTGCTCACTAAAATTTGTTTCTAACCTCAAAATCAATACTCATGGAATTTCCTCACATATTCAGGGGCATGCACAAAGCAGCAAACAATTTGAGATGTCCTGAAAGTATGTTCCCAGCTTAGTCAAACAAGTATGGTCTTCCTATCTCAGCTCTCAGCTGTCCTCACAGTCAGTATAGTCCATGTTTTTTGCATTTTTGTGTCTTTTGTTGGTAATTTTGCTGTTGCAAATGTCCCGAATGCAGTGGTAAAGTGCTATGCAACATTTTTATGTACAAGAAGACTATAATGTGCCTTACAGAGAATATATGTGTTAGATAAGTTACACTGAGCTATGAGTTGAAAGTGCTATCAGTCACCAGTTCAAAGTTAATTAACCAAAAATGTATATTAAAGGAAATATCTTTAAACAGAAACACACATCAAACAAGTTTATGTATTGATTAGTTGACAAATGTTGTGACCACAGGTTTGCAGGAACCTAGCCCTGTGTTTCCCCTAGGAGCAATGGTTTGCTAATTCAATGTGGCAACATTTAAAACGTGACTACTATGAATAATGAGAATTAACTGTATATATATTCCATTTCACAGAATAGTGAACAAACGATGGAATGCAAACAATGTAGATTGCTAATTAAATAAAAAATCATGAAAATTATAATTGCTTTTAATCATATTTTCAAATTTCCTAAATCAGAATTTTACTTTGAAGACATAGACCAGTTTTGAATTAACAAGTTCTACTTTAATGCCAGAGTTCATGTTATTTTCCTTGAAGTTCAAAACATTTATCAATTCAATCACAGGAAAGGTATTTTAGAGTATTAGAATAACAAGAGTGTCAGATCTAAATTCAATTTTTGGGTTTGTTTTTGTTTTATCCAAGGTATTAAAAAAAACATATCTGTTTTAAAGCACATTTAAGAATTTAAAGATGAAAAGTATACATATGATCTTACCTAAAAGGTGTGATTTTGAGGGGTGCCTGTATGGCTCAGTTGGTTAAGCGTTGACTTCAGCTCAGGTCATGACCTCACAGTTCATGAGTTGGAGCCCCACATAGGGCTCTGTGCTGACAGCTCAGAGCCTGGAGCCTGCTTCAAATTCTGTGTCTCCCTCTCTTCTCTGCCCCTGCACCTCTCACACTCGGTCTCTCTCTCAAAAACAAGTAAACATAACAAAAAAATTTAAAAAGGTGTGATATTGGGGCACCTGGGTGGCTCACTCAGTTAAGCATCCAACTTCAGCTCAGGTCATGATCTCACAGTTTGTGGTTTCGAGCCCTGCATCAGACTCTATGCTGAAAGCTCAAAGCCTGGATCCTGCTTCAGATTCTGTGTCTCCCTCTCTCTCTCTGCCCCTCCCTCGCTTGTGCTCTCTTTCTCTAAAAAATAAATAAATATTTTCATTTTTTAATTATTTTTTAAATGTTTTATATTTATTTTTAAGAGAGAGAGAGAGACAGAGACAGAGACAGAGACAGAGCACGAGTGGGGAAGGGGCAGAGAGAGAGGGAGACACAGAATCTGAAGCAGGCATCAGGCTCTGAGCTGTCAGCACAGAGCCCTCTGTGGGGCTCAAATCCACGAACCGTGAGGTCATGACCTGAGCTGAAGTCAATGCTTAACCAACTGAGCCATCTAGGTGCCCCTACATAAATATTAGAAAAAAAAAAAAAAAAAAAAGGTGAGATTTCAAGCTGGATAGGTAGAGAAATGAGAAATAAGTTTTCACTATTATCTTTTATTACTCTCAAATCAAAATATCTCAGTCACTATATCATTTGTGCTCATAGCACATTCTTCTTTCCTTTTTCCTCAGTTGATGTCCTTGTCAGCACTGAGGACTGGTCCGTTATTGGCTTATAGTTCTTCACTTCTCTCAATTCCAATAACCTTCATTTCTATTCTAGTGGAGCTCACCATTGGCAGAAGCACATCCTCTATCACAAGAGCTGGAACTTCAAACTCACATATCACATTTTCCGGTCACAAATTTTCTTTGTCCCTTGACTTCTTCGTATTTTTCTAGTCTTGTATTTCATCCTTCCCTACATTATCTAAAACACTTTTGCCCATCACATCCATCTCTTAACAATGCCCTCAGTTCATTTGCCCCTAGTTCATCAGCACATCTGCAAATGAATATTCCAATAGTTTCCTTAAGTTCTCAAGGGGCCATTTTCTCTAGTTTCTTATCTGACATATCTTACTGTTCTGTTTGTTTCAATATGGTTCTCTTCCTCTACAGATCCTTTAAGAGCTGGTGTTACCTAAGATTCAAGGTTTGGATGCCTTAGCTTCTCACCCTTAGCTTGCCATATGTCACCATACCTTTTGCATGGGTTCAAATATTACCTTTTTCCTGATTATTCCCGAACAATATATTTACCTAGATTTCTTTCCTGAGCTGCCTGTGCATGCAGAGTCACCACATATTGTTACACTTGGGTATCTCACAGGTGCTTAAAATGCAACCTGTACAGGTTTTAATTCATCATCTGCTTTTCAAAATCTATCTCCCTAGGCTGTTACCTTCATGAGTCCTTTTCAGCTTTTCATCTCCCCTCTTATGGGAGATAGAAAGGTGGAAGGGGTTGAAATTGGGTTTTTGTCGTAGACTCTGGGTCTGAAGTTCTTTCTTGTCCAGCAAGAGAGCAGACACAGGATTAAAATGCGAGAGAGGCTAATGTCCAGGAGGAGACAAGAGCCCTGAGTAAGGGTCCTTGCTCCGTTTTTATTAGGAGCAGAAGGCTTGCAAGCGTGATGGATATGCACAAAGAGACAATGAAACCGTGAACATTAACTCATGGGCATGGGGAAAAGGGGGTTTCAGAGATATGAGGTCAATACAAAACAAAATTTTGGTGCTGGGTGGAAGGTTGTTTACAGCAAACATGAGGTGCCACCTCTGTTTACCTGAACTGGTCTAGGGGCAAGAAAGACAGAGCATGCTACCTCAGGGTCAACAAAGCACCATTCTTTTGCTAATTAGCTCTGCTCTGGGCAACTTTGTCCTACTGAGGTCTAAAGTCCTGTTTTCCTGTTTCTTGTCCTTCCTTCCTGTAAAAGCAGCTTTCTGCTATTGTACTAAATTGAAGGGAACTTCCACCCTGAATACCTAATCTTATTTATCTAATCTTTGATGGTTTCATCCTTAGATTTCCTATTCCTATACCTTTGTCCTATACTGGGGGCCTTTGCCCTGTTTACCTAATCTTGTTTATCCAAATTTGGGTGTGTTCATCCTATGGCTTTCTAGTTCTTTACGCCTTGTAAACCATCAGGGCAAGCTCAGGGAATTCCTAAACTTATTCCCCACAGGTTTCCAGCTCTTCTCCCAAATCCAATAGGATTCTGATGAAGTCTTTTCCCGTGCTAGCATGCCTTTGTTGTGAGAAAGTCTCTGAGCTTCTTTCAAAATGGTTACTTTTCCCCTCGTGTGGCTAAACACATGGGTTTTCTTCCTTCTGGTCTTTACCATGAGAACCTGGTAGGGCTCTTGGAGGTTAAACTCATGGAAGTGTGAGAGTTCCCCCTTAGACTGTGAGACAGTGTTACCAGGCGTTTTTAACTCTCAAGCTGGCCTACACTTAGCCCTTGGCAATGCACTGAGTTATCATCTAAATGTTCCTACCCTTTACTAGCTCCAGAAGCTTCTACTTAGATAAGCTGATCTGTATACTTTGAATTTGCTTGTTTTTACAGTATTGAGGGGAGTGGTTTGTCCAGTGACTTCAATTCTCTGATAGATCTAAATTGCTAATTTATGGTGTATTCAGCTTTCTTTTTTTTAATTGTGAAGAATATATTGATAATGTGCAAGCAGTTAACATGTCAAAGGGCAGACCCTCAGTTCCTTTGACAAATATCACTTTATTTTGTACAGTTACTCTGAAATATTTGTGATCCATTCATTACAACTTATAACCTTTCCCCCAAATTATACTTTTATGTGATCTATGTAATTGCAATTTACATAGCTCATATTTCTTAATAAGAAAGCTGTTTTTTAACATGTCCATTACTAACTTTTATCAAACAAAAAGTTCATTCATAAATGACTCTCCATTTTATAAAATCTGTTAAATATAAACATACGATACACAATTTATTGAAAACTGATGTTAATTGTGCTGTAACTTGCTAGAGAAAACTACACTAAGGACTCTGCTCTTCACACCTGAACCTGAGGACAGAACTTCAATACCCCGAGCTACTCAGAGGAAGATAACTAACTTTGGGTTACCATCCTAGAGACAAAAGTAATACTTAGGAGCTGAATTACTGAGCTTAATCACCAAAAAATACCTCATATCCTTCTAGGGATGGAATCTATAGATAAGGTCTTCTGGTCAGAAAAATATTAAAGGAATCTCAGACAAATTAGGGCTACTCAGAATCCACCCTAAGTATATGAAACTCTTTTGGGATGGAGAAAAAAATGTTTATTTGGCAATATGTGTGGGACACCTGAGCTGATGCAAAAACCCTCTTCTAGGGGGAGATCAATAGCCACCCCACAAGAAACTTGGTGGCTCCAGCCTCTCCTGTGGTCCACGGTAGAGACCTGGGATGGATACATTTTGTTTCACCCTGAAATGTCTATTTCCTTTCGAATCACTTTCAGGTGTTTTAGGAAATGAGTGAAGACCTGGTGCGATGCAGGATAAATAATTTCATAAAATGGTAAGTTTGAAACTCATTTTTAAAGGTTGCTGTGTGCTGTTTATGGACCCACTAAATACAAAATATGACTTTGTATAGCATTAAGAGGCAAAAATGTTTGATATTATTCCACAAATTTCAAGCCTGAGTTGTGGTATTTGTCTTCAAATAATGAGAAGAAAATATGTACATATGGATAAACTGAGCTTCCCTCTCAGATTGTTGTGAAAAGCATAGGCAAGAGAAAGGAACAAAAATAGCCAACATTGCTGTCTTCCGTGCATAAGTTAAAAACGTGCACAGGACAAATGTAAGCAAGAAGATGTTTGTATCTTGCTTTCTCATAAGAGAGAATTCTGGGCCCAAGATGAACAGTTTCTTTAAAACAACATTAAGTTTTTGTTGAGAATTTTTGTTTGAATCTTTAAAGAATATTCTCACATATTTTTTTTTTAATTTTTTTTTTCAACGTTTATTTATTTTTGGGACAGAGAGAGACAGAGCATGAACGGGGGAGGGGCAAAGAGAGAGGGAGACACAGAATGGGAAACAGGCTCCAGGCTCCGAGCCATCAGCCCAGAGCCCGACGCGGGGCTCAAACTCACGGACCGCAAGATCGTGACCTGGCTGAAGTCGGACGCCCAACCGACTGCGCCACCCAGGCGCCCGGATTCTCACATATTTAATTGCTGCTGATTTTTTCTTTTAACTGATGCTGTCTGCTTCATTTCAAGGTTTTATATTTTAATGTTGCTCTCATTCAGTTGCTTATTTTTGGTTGTTAAAAACGATTATCTTAAATAAAATTTATTTTTAAACGTCTTCAATGTGGTACAAATATGTTTATATTATATATTTAAACAAAGGTTGAGTTACCAAGTTACTTAAGTGTGGGGCATTTGATTGCCAACTATATATCAATTACTAGGCAAATTTCTCAATATAATTTATCTCACTTAATATTAGATAGCCTAGTGTAAGGAGTACTTGTAAGAATGCAGAAGTGGGAGTGGTGCAGAGCGTGTAATATGAATATTCTACATCTTTATCCTATACTGTTGTGTCTTATATTGCCAAAATAGTCCAAGTATCCTTACATACTTGAGGATATGTATTTCTCACAGTCATTATTATTCGATATTCTAAAGATTTTTCTTACAGTTCTTGTTCACCTACTGGTTTAGGGTAATCCCCAGAATAACTTAAATTGAATCAAAATGAGGTTATCTGGCATCTAACACAGTACATTCTTTGGACACCCACATTAGACAGCATTCACAACATTGCCTAAGTAAATGGCTGAGATTTATAAAACAGTGTATATTACCATAAAATTGTATACTTCACAAAATCTACTTTCTAGCATACCCTGATTTTTATCACACTCTAGGAAGATTAATTAAAAAATCATTTGGTTAAGTTCAAAGTTCAAAGAAGTCAGTATTTTAATATATTTTCTTGGTGTAGATGAAAAGGGCATTGCACCCTACACTAAATTCCAGCCAAGAAAAAAAAATTTGCAGTTTGACAGATATTCCATTATTTTTATGGAACTATGTGCGTCACATTAGAAGAAATTCTTTTCAATTAAAATTATTTGGAAACAGGAACCATTTTAAAGTTACAGTTTTCATATTTATATTTTTCTTAATCCTCTCCTGATTGTATTGTAAAATTTAAATAGAATTATTCAAAATGAAATTTTACTTTATCCAAAGAAAAAAATGAATAAAATCAGGGTTAGGTCTAACCGTTACACATTTGCAGTCTGTATATCCTTACTTGGAAGTTTTGTATATTTTTCCAGTATACCCCTGCCCACTTCCTCCCTAAGCCAGGCCATGAGAAGGGAAGGATCAAGGTCTTACTCAGTGTACTTGATAAAGCGTGGTTGAGTAGTTGCCTTTACCTACAACGAACAAGCTCCAAGTGACCCCTTGTTCTCCAGCATTTATCAGAACAGGAAAAAGCTCACATTTGTATTAAGTTATTGATTCCTTTGCCTCCTGAGAGATTCAGCTTTATATTAAAAAAAATCTAGTTGGCTGGGGAAAATCTTATTGAAGTTCCTTTAATAATAGGTGTTATGAAATTTGCAACTTATATTTCAGATTTTTTAGTTATAATCTCCAGACACAAATTATCTCATCCTAAAAACCTCTGATTTTTCTTCATCCTTGGATAACTCTGCATAAACATTATGTTGTTTACATACATGTGGAGCCTGTCAAGTTACACAGATATACACAGACTGTCCCTTAAAACACAAATGACTGCTACGATTCACACTTCCATTTAAAATTCTCACTGAACTTCAACCCTCCAACGTGGTCTCCTGCATTTACTCCAATGGATACCATCTCTCCATCACAACATTATGTATATATTTTTATACATATAAAACAATTTTTTAAGTTCATTTATTTTGAGAGAGAGAGAAAAAGTGCCTGCACACACACACACACACACACACACACACACACACACGTGGGGGAGGGGCAGAGAGAGAGGGAGAGACAGAATCTCAAGCAGCCTCCACACCATCAGCGTACAGCCCAGAGCAGGGCTCGAACCCATCAACCATGAGATCATGATCTGAGCTGAAGTCAGACGCTTAACCAACAGAGCCACCCAGGCGCTCAAAGACGGCTGACCAACTTCAAATGTGTCATGTTCAGATGCTGGTTTCTACTCATAAATGTAGAATTAAAAAAAAAAAAAGTGTTTAAGAAAAAAACATTTTAGGGGATTTTAACATATTGCTAAACAATTCTTAAAATTTTTAATTGCCAATCTCTCCCAAATTGTAAGCAAAGAAACTCTCCTTCTATGGAATATAAATGTTTGTATTAAATTGAAAAAGGCTAATGATTCTTTGATTATTTTATTTTTTTGAAATATCTGAATGTCTTCAGCACCTTCATTCTTTAAATATTTTACTCTTTTGGAAATAAGGTAATGCTCAGAGATTGAGAAGATGAAAAAAAGAATTAAATTATGATAGCAGCAATAAAATTTTAAAAACTGGACAAACACAGATTGTACTATAGACACATAAAACTATTTTTAAATATATGTGTATCCCTCTGTTTCAGGCAAGTGGATGACCTCTGTTCTTGATTAGAAATTGGCTTGTCATCTGTCACTCTAGAAAGAATAAAATATGTAATTTAAATTCATAGAACCATTAATCTATGAGTTTAAAAAGTATTAAAACATGAAACCCCAAAGTAACTCTGTTAATAAAAATATTTATAATTTAAAAAGATCTTCTGCATATTCTACATATACTTCCCTTGTTTAATACAACCAAATTAGGTAATTATATTTGAGTATCCCTTTTTCACTTAAGAGAAAACTGCAAACTGAAAGTAATTAATTTGTCCAAGGACACACTGAACTTGTAAGGAGGCAAGCAGGAACATAAACAATTATTCTGAGTCCATGTACTATCCTTTACCCAAGATATCTCACCTTCTAAATTAAATGCTACAGACAAAATCATTCAACTACATACAAATAATTTTAATACATGTCTAAGTATTAGAAAAGAAATTTACTCTGTACAGATTAAATACGTTTTTGAAAATATTCAGACACATATGCATTTCTTAGCTACTTTGCCACCGTTTTACAGACGTTTCAAGATTAATCCAGCGTGTCTTTTCCTGATAAATAAGCAAAGATAGAAAGAAGAAATAAACAAAAAACCTATTTGGGAGTTTAAGTAATGCCTTAAGAAAGTAACCATAAGAACCAACCCCTGTGCCTTCCCACCTCACCTTCTTCATTAAAAAGTTCAGGTTTAAGTAATTCCAACTCAGAATTCAATTAAATATCGATTGCCCATGAACCTTGCCAGAAAGAGTATAGATCAACCAATTTCCAAGAAGGGCTAACTGTGTCAGAAAGTAAAGGGCCTGGTGCTTGGACAAGACCTTTGAGGGAAGAGAGGGCTACAGCTTAGGCAGAAGGCAAAAGAAGTCAAGCACATTTGTTGACTTTCCATTGCAGCTAGTGTTTTCGAAATTGGAACATCTGAGGAATCCTAGTGGTAGGTGAGTTTGAGTCTATAAATTAGGGAGTCTTATTCATTTTACAACAGGATGGTTTTAAATGAGCAGTCTTGTCCTTAGAGATTCAATTTATAAAAGTTATACATAACCATATAGATATATTTTGAGCAATAGTGGAAAGAGAATGAACTGGGAGTAAACATCTCTTAAAACTGCTTAATCTGGGGGCACCTGGGTGGCGCAGTCGGTTAAGCGTCCGACTTCAGCCAGGTCACGATCTCGCGGTCCAGGAGTTCGAGCCCCACGTCAGGCTCTGGGCTGATGGCTCAGAGCCTGGAGCCTGTTTCTGATTCTGTGTCTCCCTCTCTCTCTGCCCCTCCCCCGTTCATGCTCTGTCTCTCTCTGTCCCAAAAATAAATAAATGTTGAAAAAAAAAATTAAAAAAAAAAACAAAAAAAACTGCTTAATCTGGCTCTGTAATCCTCTAGTTTGATTGTATTACAGCCTCCATTTTCTCACCTGAAAAATTAAGTCACTTGTATCACCCAAATGACACAAGTTTATGCATCTACTAAAGAAAATAATTAAGTTAGTTCATATATCAGGACCCACCATATGGAGGCCACTACAGTGGACCAGCCCACATCACAAATCTAAACCTAAATTAGCCTCCATTTGCAGGAAACTTCAAGAAAACCTAACACACACCAATCACAATTCTCTAGCTCAGCTTTAGCTAGTTTACCTTACCCTAGAAAATAGGACGTGTAGCCTTATTACAAAAAACAACAACAACAACAACAACAAAAAAGAATCCCTGAACTCCTAGCCAAACATGCCATTTCTGCATGCCTCTATAACACTCTCTTACCCAAATCTGCTCTGTAAGACTGCACCATTGCTTGTGAAGCATTGCACTAATATGTGGATTGGTTTCCCTCGAATAAAGGACATCAGCTCTTCACTAATTGTTTTAGTTTTGTCATTTGACAAAAGCAAGGTTCATAGGTGTGGAAGTCAGGATCTTCAGTCCTGTATTAACCTGGATTGTTTTTCCTTATCTAGTATCTTAGTAGGTGTAGTATAAGCATTTTTTTTATGTTAAAATAAATGAAGTATTTAAAATCTGATCTTATTCCTGGAAACTGAGCCCTATCAACTGGCTCAAGTTTAATAACTTATCACTTTTTTGATCTTATGAAATTAGTTTAAAACAGTATCTTTGAAGACTTCTAATTGACAAGGAAACTGTCTTAAAGAGGATTTGTATCCCGTGTTCTTGGGTACCACAAAGCTGATCCCTCAGCAATAATACAGCATTGTAAACACCCCCAAAGCTACATGAAAGCTACAGTGTACTATGTCTTTTCAAAAACATTCCTAAGAAGAATAGTGTAAATTGTATGCAGCTTTCTCAGACCTTAAGAGTAATTATTGGAAAATGTTTTTAATATTTTTAAAATGCCTCTAGTTAGATATCATGGTAATTTATTTTCAAATAAACTTATAAATCCATGGAATTGACTTTATGCTTGCAATTTTATAAAATGAACTGAATTTAGTTTTGAAAAACACTAAACAGTTAAGTTGCCTTAAGTATACTATAGTATAGTTACAGGTATAAGTATTACAATATACAAGCATTATTCATGAGGGAAGAAAGCAAAATAAAAGTACAATAAAACAAAGGCAGTGATGGGTAGTTAGGGATGAAGCAGTGGAGATAAAGAAGTAAAAATAGTAGAAAAAAATAACTAAAAAGAAAAAAATGCCATAATCCCCAAAATATGAGGAAATGAATGTAATGATGACAGCATAATTTTTCTTCTTAAGAGTACGAGCAACTAAAGGTCATATTATCTTAGAACTTGATAACATGATGGAGAAAGGAAATGAAACATTTGGTTGGTTCTTAATCATGGAGTGGGATTTCTATGAATTTTCAAGAGGTTGACTTTACTTTTTGCATAGCAATTATCAGAGGTAGAATTCTAAGATGTCCCCAATATCCTCCCTGCTCCAGTGTATATGCCCGAAAGAAACCTCCCTTTGAGTGTGGGTGGGAACTGGAAACATGATGAGATATCATTCCTATGATTAGGTTACATTAACAGATTCTGGAGGCGAGTGAATGCTTTCACAAAAAGGAATCATATGGGCTAATGCCCATTTTAATGGCATTAGTTGAGGTCAAACAGAAGGCAGCACAAGTGAATGGGGCCAATTAAAACTTTTATATAAGGTTTCTATCTGTATGGTGGAAAAAAAAAAAAAAGAATTCAGAGCAGGTACAACTTGAAAATAGAGATGGGAATCCTGATTAGAAGAGAGCTAAATAGAGCAAGTTCCAAATTCTGTTGATAACTCTTACAAATTTCTGGATAACCTCAGAAATGAATGCACAAATGGAAAAGACCTCAGTTATACATAAAAAAGCTAAGTTGAGATGTGATTTGCGGCCCAAGACAGAGTTTGTGGTATAAATCCAACCATAAATACATATGCTTCTAATAACAGAGCTTCAATTTACATAAAATAAAAATTGTAAGAATTAAAGGAACAAAAAGACAATTCCACAACCATAGGGATTTTAACACTCCTCTCTGAGAAACTGAAAGAACTAGACAAAACTCAGTGAAACACAGATGATCTGAATAGTACTAACAAGCCTTTTGGCCAACACATTAGCTATTACTTCTGTACAGATTATTAAAAAAAAAAATCAATGGCTTAAAACAGTGAAATTTGTTATCCTACAGTTCTGTGGGATCAAAAGTCCAAAATAGGTTTTACTAGGTTAAAAAAAAATTGAGGTTTTGGTAGGACTGAACTTTCTCTCAAGGCACTAAGAGAGAATCCATTCTATTATCTTTTTCAGCTTCTAAAGGATCCTTGCATTCCATAACTCATGGCCACTTCAAAGCCAGCAGATTAGTGTATTTACACTCTTCTTTGCATTGGCCATTAGACTACATTTGTTCCTGACCTTGCTTCCCTCTTATTAGGACCCTTGTGATTCCATAGGGTCCTGACAGATAATCCAGGATACTTTCCCCATCTAAAAATCATTAACTCAATTGCATCTGCAATTTCCCTTTGCCACAAATGGTAACAGATTTATAGGTTCTAAGGATTAGGATGTTTACATCTTTGGAAACCATTGTTCTATTTACCACAATCTAGCTGATGATTATAGAATGCTATACCCAACAACTACAGAGTATGATTTTTAAGTGCACATAGTAAATTCATCAAGATGGTCCTTATTCTGAGCCATAAAGTAAAGCCCATTCTTACTTCAATAAATAAGAATTGAAACCATACAGCGTATGTTTACTGACAATACTGGACTTAAATTAGAATAGCAGATATGTAGGAACAACTCCCCATACTTCGAAACAACTCCCCATACTTCTAAGGAATCCATGAGGCATAACAGAATTACAATGGAAATCAGAAAATATTTCAAATTGACTGATAATAGTTGTACAATATATTGAAATTTGTGGAATATAGCTAAAGCAGTGTTTAGAGAAAAAATGAACAATTTAAATGCTTATATTAAAAGAAAAAAGTTCTAAAATCAGTGACCTAAGGTTCCAATGTAAAAAGATAAAGAAAAATAAATCTGAACTAAGTAGGAGAGAAATAATGAAATTTTTATTGTAAAAAAAGAATTCAAAGCAAAGAAAGAAAACAGAGTTCAGGAAAGAGATGTTTTGGTAGCAGAAGGAGGGGAAATGCATGCTTTTGAGGCTTAGGAAAGAAGTAAAAAAGAAAATACTAAAATCACATAACTGAAGGCACATGTTAGAAACAACACAAAGGGGAGGAGTCAACACTAAACACAGTAAGAGTCCATTGATTAGCATTAAAAAAATGTGAGAAAAATAACACAAACTTACAAAAACTTAAATTATAGAGAAAAAACAGTAGATGTGGAAGACAAATTTAATATTTGTAATCAATATCCCCCCCAAATAATGAAACAAAAGTAACTCTATATGAGAAAGTGTTTATACAAATACTGATATTTTATGTCATTCTGTTCCTGAATTAAGATAGTAAACATTTTCTTCAAATATTTATCTAAGCATATTTTTTTCTAACTTCAAATGAGAGTTCAGATAGAAGAAACACCTACACACACATTTATGTATATGTATTAAATGTATATATGTATACACATGAGAAAACCTTGTGTGTTTTCACAAACCTTGTGTTTTCTTTCACAAAATGACCGTGGGAGAAGAAAATTAAAAGGATACGGGAAAAGGAAATACTCAGATTTTGATACTTAAAGATTCTATATATCAAAATGGAAGATTAAGTGTAAAAATTTACAATGGTTATCTACCATAACAGAAATGCAACACACACATATCAAAGTAAAGTGGTCTATGTAATAAAATACATAAAAACAATAAGCTATGAAACAAGAAAGCATAAATAAAATAGAACTAAGAATAAACATTTTTATCTCAATACACAAAATACACTAAACCCACCAATTGTCTTAGGTTTCCTTAAAGTAGAGACAGATAGATGTAAATAATTTATTAGAAGATAGTTCCTCAGAGAAGAGGAATAATGGAAGCAGGGGAGTGGTCTGGATTAAAAACTAAACAAGTATGTGGTTGCAGCAAAGGCTAATTTCAGCTTGATTCCACAGGAAAATTCTCAAGCAAAAATTACACCTAAGTTAGTTCCCTATTGAGGCAAAGGAGCCAACCTTCCATACCATGTCAATCAATCATTGGTTGAGGTTTGCCTCCTCATGGGGAAGTGGGGATAGGAAGCTTGATGAGTAATGGCTTTAGTTGCGAACAGTTCTCCAGAGAAAGAGGTATCTGTGAGGTATTAGCCGGCAGTCAAAGCAATTGGAGGATGGGTGCACCCTCTAGTAATGGGTATCTAAGTGGGGTATCAAGAGCATCCACTACAAGCTATCCTTTGTACTACTTAGACTTCCATAGTTCTTATGTTAAGTACATTCCGTCTAGGCACAATTTCTGCAGGAACCTGCTTGGTCATAATCTCTAGGCAAATCTATAAGAACAGATTAGTTAGCTAAACTATAGAACCAACAACTGCATATAGTTCTGAGGCTATTACTGATAATGATCATCTCTTCTCTCTACCACCCATGTTACATGGTGGCCATAGAACCTGTCTCTCCTTTAACAGATTGAATCACCTTATCTATGTGTGGTATGCTAAAGAAGCAAATTTTTTCTTTTCTTGGAAATTTGTGAAGCACCACATCACAGCTACATGTACACGGATTGATGAAAATTTTACGTTAACAAGTGAAAACTCACAAAGCATATCATATAATGTCATTCAACATACCATGTATTGTAATATATTAATGATAAATCATTTATATTTGCCATGATTCCATACTTTATGGTCACACCTGTAGAATTTCCCTACATTTTGACTGGCAGTTCTGCTAGTCTAGGTCATGAAGAGTAGCAGACTATACCACCCCCAAAAATGCCTCTTTGATATAAAGATTATTTTGAGCTGTTTTTTTAAGAAACTGGAAATACATAGGAAGCTCTGAAAATAGAGTAGAAGTTACCCATTTGTAAGATCAATCTATATTTATAAAGGACATTTACATTAAAAGGGGACCTATACTCAGAGAAGAACAATTACCAGAGATTCCTTTTTCATAGACACTTATCTACATGGCTGGACAACCTTTGTTTACCAAATATTTCTTTTTCTCACTTTAGCCTGAATTGCCTTCCCCTCTCCAAAGCCCTAGAACCCCATCCCTTTCCTTACTTAGCTCAGGATGGTATTTAAGCTTCAATTATCTGGCTGCTTTCTGAATCTTATCTTTGTGGGGCTTCTGCAGGTAAGTACATATGTAATTTTTTTCCTCCTGTTAATCCATTTTTTATTATGAATGGTGAGGTATGTCTCAGCCAAGAAACTAGAAGGGTAAGGGAAAATAATTGTCTTTCCCTACAATGACTTGACTGGTGGGTTGAGCTGAGTCTCATCCCTAAAGGCTACGAATTTCTGCTAAATTCAGCAGGATGTATTAGCTCTACTTGCCCATTTACAGTTACAACTGAACATGAGAATATTAAGAGACACTCAAGTGGATAATATGAATTCCAAATATATTCCTCTCTAGCTCTGCCTTACTGCTTCATGATGATCAATCTCCATTATTCCTGTCAGAATAGTGCCTTCCTTTTCTGCCCACTGGTCTAACATGAAGACTCTAAGATGAGTTTCGTGGTGGAGGCAGTGCCCCTTTGGCAATCAGAACCATAGAACTACAGAGCCTAAAATGTTGGAAAAACAAGCAAAAATTGGAATATTGTGACAGGGCCAGTACTGCTTTCATTCCTGTTTTTCAGAACTGATATGTTCTACTACTTGAGATAATACCAAGTAATTGTCTTTGGCTTAAGGCAGGTGTCAAATTGAAAGATAGTGCACTATCCCCCCATAGCATTGTCATCTCCAAGTTGGCATCTCAGCTACATTTTCAAAAACCTGTTCCATTATCCTGTGAGTCTGGAGGGTTATGGGTAGGTATGGTAAGTGACAGAACCAGCATATGGTGTGACTAGTATGTGGTAGAACCATGATCCTATGTTCATGGTGTATCGCCATGATCATGCCCTCTTTTGCTAAAAAGTGAATTCTTTGGTCAGAGGGAATGTAAATGCTAGATCTCATTTTGGTAGGTTAGATACTATGAGTCCTTAATGGTAGCTCTGGCTAAAGAACTGGAGACAAGAAAAGAAAATCCATACCTGGAATATAAGATAATTCCAGCCACTATGAATTGATGCTCTTTCTAGAATTGAAGTATATGATATCATCAACTTCCCAGTCAGTGGTAGATTTCCTTGAGGAACTGTGGTATAATGTGGGCTCAGCATTGGTATATTTGGCTGGCAGGTCAGACATTCAGCAGCAGGATTAGCTAGATCGGCTTTAGTGGTAGGAAGAGGTAAGGGTGAGGGATCCCACCTTTTTGGCATAGCCTCTATTTCTGCTACTGTATTTACTTCATTTATGAGGCCAAAATTGGGCTGGGATGACTGATGTCAGAGGAGAACTGGCATTCAAGTCAAGTCATCCTATCTATTTGGTTGTTTAGTACCTCTTTGGATGTCCTTTGACTGGCATCCGCATGTGATTTAAAATTTTGTACTTTGTCTCATTTCCCACAGGTGCATACACATGCCTCTTCCTCAAATATTCTTACACTTGATTTTACAGTCTTGCTCATCCCAGGACTCTGATGTACCAGTAAGACATTTCCACTACTCACGAATCTATGTAAATTCTTACCTTGTGTTACCTCTCTCTACACACAAATGAGAAGACTAGAAGCACTGCCCAAAACTCTATCCCCGGGGAGGATTTTACTTGGAGTATATTTCACGTACACCCCAAAAAGTTCCTGTAGTAGCAGTGGCATCACAGTGCAATTTTCTATTTGATCCTACATGACAGATCAATCAATTTGTACGCCAAGCTTGAACTTTTTTTCTCCTCAATCAACTAGTCATAAGGCTTCCATGCGGCCATAGATGAATTGTGCCAAAGGAGAGATATTGATGTAATGATGCACTAGAGCTAAGTGTCATAAGGGACTTGGACACATATTCATTCAGCTAACCGGTGCCTTTGGACATTCTTGAACCTGATCATAGATATAGTACTTCCATTTTGCTCTGAGATGATGCAGAGCCTGCCTGACTTGGGGGATCTAATAGTACTTGCTCATGATTATATATTCTGGCCACATAGTCATTTGATGTCTAAAGTCAGACACTCTGTTTCTAGTAGGTTCTAACATAATGCTAAAAACACTACTGTGTTGCAGATGGCATGGTCTTGGCCCAAACTCAAATTTTCAGTATTGGAGCTCAAAATGGTAACTTTACCATAGATACCTTTTGTATCATGGAATCTGCTGGGTCACATGGTCAAAGAGGCATATTGCATGAACCACAGCTTGGACCGGCTGAGAATCTTTTCTTGCTTTGGAACCCATTCAAAGTTAGCTTTATCAGAGTTCCCAGTTCTAGAATATGCTCCTTCCAAAATCCAAGGAGGCCTAACATTGTACATTTTTTTTCTTAATACTAGAAGTTATAAGTTGCAGTAACCTGTCCCTTATTTTGGAGGGGTCTCTAAACATGCCAGATAATGGTTTTTTAAACCCTTTATCAACGTAGGCCTAGTCTAACTTTGGAACTTTTTTTGTTCTATTGTTCTACTTTTCCTCCTTTCTCTACATTGAACTTCAGCTGGTTAGCTGTACCTGATCCTTCCAATTTCAGGACAATCATCATTGCTTTAAGCAATTGACTCTGACTAACCTTCTAGATCTTTCATAGGATCCCAAAATACCTTGTACTTTCCTTCACAACATTCATCACTTTCAAATTTACATTTCTTTTTGTGGCTAATGTTTTTCTGACCCATCATATCATGTGGCTCTTTTTTCTTCTTAATTGTTCATAATACACTCTAGATAATGATTGTACAGGAGGCTTCAAATGGAGTTATGGGAGAGGGAGAATAAATAAGAATGATTCTTGCCATCTTTGTGTTTCCATAGTCACACATTCCAATGAATATCTTTTGTCCTAATTAAAGGTCCTTGACTCTACTGGCTTATCATGTGCAAGTTTGCCTAAAGACAACACAATATTTAAAAAATAAAAAAGTAATAAAAAATATATGTTTATATCCTGATATGTTATAAACTATAGCAAAGTGAAAACAAATTAAAACCCCTAGTGCAAAATGCTGACAAATTATTTGACAGGTAAACTCTTGATATCTGAAAGAAGGGAATTTAGATCTCTTTCAGCCTTACCCTGAATGTAGGGCCTAAAAGTGAAAGTAAGTCTATTGGAGTTACATTGCCATCATGTGGTCTTAAGAGAGGAAACATTTTTAAATACAGATATCTAATGTAGAAAAGTATATGGTATCTATTGAAAAGATGACATTAAATTTGGACATAGAACTTTTGTTTTTTTTATTAAAGATATCACTTCTCTGAAAATATAATTAATCCATTTTATCCAAAACTTGTGTCTCTGTTCTACGACTTTTAGTATGAGAAAAAAACCTTTAGTTTTTGTTCCTCAGATAGGAGAAAAAAATAACATTTTAAAAACAAATTGTGATGCATGAGAATTAAATGACAAGTAAAGAAAAAGATATACTAAAGAAGAAAAATTAATATTTATATTAGAAGCAGTTACCTAAGCTAATGAAGCTTAAACTTAGAGACTGGGCTCTCAGATCCCTCTCTATAATTTTGTTTGGACAATTTTAAATTTTATTTTTAAAGATAGCTTCCTAGGGGCACCTGGGTGGCTTAGTTGGTTAAGCTACTGACTTTGGCTCAGGTTATGATATCGTAGTCAATGGGTTCAAGCCCCGTGTTGGGCTCTGTGCTGACAGCTCAGAGCCTGGAGCCTGATTCAGATTCCGTGTCTCCCTCTCTCTCTGTCCCTCTTCTGCTCATGGTCTGTGTCTCTCTCTCTCTCCCCAAAATAAATAAATATTAAAAAAAATTAAAGATAGCTTCCTAAATTCAGTAAGATTTAGGCTCCATAAAACCTGGATCTGTCCCTTCCTGTGTCATTGGTATCATATTTAGATGATAAAGTCAACACATATGAGACTCTGCTCCAGATGTTAGGATCCAAGATAAACACAGTCCTGCACTCCAAGAAATCCATTGTCAACAAGTCTTCCCAATGGTCACAATTTATACAATATTAAAAAATACATATTACTCTCAAAACTCAGAATTTAGATGAAAATAAAAAGATGTTTTTAGGTTATAATGCATGAAAGATTAGTAAATATAAAACTTTATAAACTTTCTATAACTTCTATAAACTTTCTAAACTTTGTAGAAATGATAAGAAATGATGACCTGAATCACAAATCCATCCAGAATCAGAGAATGCCTAACTTCCTTCACAGGCTGGAAAAATATAGAGAGAATTTTATTATATTTGAATATTTAAAAAGCCTAGAATTTCAAAATCGTATAATATGCTAAAAGATAAGTATTCTGCCCTCTTGAAATTATGCCTTACCTGACAAGCCTACTAAATGTTGGAATTATAATCTAAATTTCCCTCATTCCACAGCTTTCTATAAGCACCTATCATTTTAGTAGCTGAGTACGTTTTAGTACCCCATCCCATTTCCTATGAGAAGTATACAGCTTGTTCAAACTTCTGAAGATATGTGGGTGCAGGCCATATGGAGTTTATTCACTAGTTAATATTTTACATCCTTGCTCTTGGGCCTCAATTCTCAATTGGAGAATTATCCTATTGCTTTTTGTGACTTTTTTTTGGTGTGTGTGTTTATTTATTTTGTTTATTTATTTATTTTGACAGAAAGAGAGAGCATGAGCAGGTGTGAGGGGCAGACGTAGAGGGAGAGAGAGAGAATCTCAAGCAGGCTCCACATTCAGTGTGGACCATGACACAGGGCTCAAACTCATGAACCGTGAGATTATGACCTGAGCTGAAATCAAGAGTCGGACACTTAACCGACTGAGCCACCCAGGTGCCCCACTTTTTGTGACTTTGGAACACCTTTTGTGACTTTTCTATAATACCTTATTCGCAAAGATGTTTGAATTTAATTTCTCCTTTATTTACCACGATATCACCAATGTGATCTTGTGTGAAATAGACTTTTGCTAATGATTTGGGGCAAAAGCAAGGGGATATAAAACAGTACAGAACTAAAAACATCTTAATAATATATATCAGCTTTCTTAAAATCCTTTAGGTAGTCTCGGCACAATTAATTTCACAATGGCCATCTTTTCCAATAAACCCAGTCTACTGCCACATTGGTGGAGTGTATTATATCATGAACCTTTTCCAAATTCTTCTTTATCCAGAGTCCTTGCTGTCCCTACTATATCATAGCCACCAATATCCTCTTTTCTTATTATGCAATAAAATTTACTTATTTTAGTTCAAATTCCTTTTTGTAGATTATACTCAAATACTTAGCCCCAGCCTCATCAGGAAATCTCTGAAATATGTCTAAAAATAATCTCAGGATTTTGTGAAGCTAAGTTTGAAAATTAAAAATGCAAATATTTCCTTCATTGGGGAACATATACCATATATTATTTTCATGCATTGTAACTGTGTCCTTTTAAGACAACTTACATCTTACCATCTCTATCATTGTCTTCATTCCTAGTACACCAATGTATAGTTATTAAATCATAATGAAAACTTTACTTACACATAATTTGACTTAAACTGTAAATATTGTGTTTGCTGTATATATCATATTCTCAAACATATTTTTAAATTTTTTTTAGAGAGAGAGAGTGCAAGTGAGTGAGGAGTAGAGGAAGAGGGAGAGAGAGAATCCTAAGCAGGACCCATGCCCAGCACAGAGCCTGACAGAGGGCTTGATCTTATGATCATGAGATCAGACCTGAGCCAAATCAAGAGGTGGATGTTTAACCGACTGAGCCACCAAGGCGCTCCTCAAAAATTTTTTTGAATTTTTTTAAAATTCCAAGTTAGTTAACATGTAGTGTGATAATGGTTTCACTTGTAGAATTTAGTGATTCATTACTTACATATAACACATCATGCTCACCCCAACAAGTGCTCTCCTTAATGCCCATCACCCCTTTTGCCCATCCCCTGACTCAAAACCCCTCCAGCAACTCTGTTTGTTCTCTGTATTTAAGAGTCTCTTATGGCTTGCCTTCTTCTCTGTTTTTATCTTATTTTTCTTCCCTTTCCCTATTTTCCCTGTTTTGTTTCTTCAATTCCACATATGAGTGAAATCACATGATATTTATCTTTCTCTGACTGACTTACTTCACTTAGCATAATACATTCTAGTTCCACTCACATTGTTGCAAATGCCAAAATTTCATTCTTTTTGATCATTGAGTAATATTCTGTTGTATAGATAGATAGATAGATAGATAGATAGATATAGATCACATTTTATGTGATATATGAATATCTGTCTATCTACCTATAGATAGATAGCTAGATCACATCTACTTTATCAAATATATTTTTAAATCTACTTATACCATTGGTACTCAATAAGTTCTGGTTAATTTATCTGTTTTTGTATTAATAATTTCTAACTTGGCTTCATTTTCTTATCTTGTCTAAAAGGTTTTAGTTACCTCCAAGATAGGTTAGAGACCCTGGATTATATTTTCAAGACATTAGTGCATACTTGCCTACAATCTATTACATCACTCACCTATAGTATTATTTGAAAATAGACTTGGGTTAGCTATAAATGTATATTGTGAACTCTACTGAAACTACTAAAAATAAGTTAAAAAATGAAGTATAATCAATATTCTTAAGAAAGAAAAGAAAATATAATTATACAAAATGCCCAATTAGAAACAATACAAGGCAGAAAATGAGGGAAAAACAAAAATAGTAACAAAGAACAAGGGAAACAAAGTGAAAAAAACAACACAAATAGGATAGGTATTAGTCCAACCATATCAATAAACATTTCAAATATCAGTGGTATAAATACATCAGTAAAAAGAGAAACTGTCAGAGGGCATCAACAAACAAGACCTAACAATGTATTGCCTATAAGAAACCATTTTAAATATAAAGATACATAAAGATTAAAATTACATTAACACAGAATAAAAGAATGCAGGAGAAGCTATATTAATTTCAGATAGAGTGCACTTGAAGGCAAGAATAGTTATCAGGGGAAAATAAGGGCATTACAGAGGGAAAGAAGGGCATTATATAATTATAAAGGAGTGAATTCTTCAACAAGACATTATCAGTCCTTAATGTATGTGTGCCTAAAAGCAGAGAGTCAAAATAAGTGATGCAAAATAATAGAATTTCAAAAAGAAATAAATGAATAGATTATCACAGTTGGCAATTTCAACACCACTCTCCCAGAAATGGACAGATCTAGTAGACAGAAAATCAGTAAGGACAGGGTTGAATTCAACAACACCATTCATTAACTGGATATAATTGACATCTATAGTTCACTTCATCCAACAATACCAGAATGACATTCTTCTCAAGCTCACCTGGAACATTCACCAGATAGATTATATTCTGAGTCATAAAACATACCTTATCAATTTTAAAAGAATAGAAATCATATAATGTCTGCTCTAATACCACATGGAATTAAACTAGAAATCAATAAGATATCTGGAAAATGGGAAAATATGTGGAGAATTAATGACAGACTTTTATTTTTTGTATTTATTTAAAATTTTAATTTTAATTCCAGTATAGTTAACATATAGTGTTATATTAGTTTCAGGTGTACAATATAGTGATTCCACAGTTATATACATTACTTAGTGCTTATCATAATAAGTGCACTCTTAATCCCAATCACCTATTATACCCATACCTCCCACCCATCTCCTCTCTGGAAACCACCTGTTTGTTCTATATATTTAAGAGTCTTATTTTTGGTTTGTCTATTTTTTTCTTTGTTCATTTGTTTTGTGTCTTAAATTTCACATATGAGTGGAATCATATAGTCTTTCTCTGATTGACTTATTTCACTTAGCATTATATTCTCTAGCTCCATCCATGTTGTTGCAAAAGGCAAGATTACACCCTTTTTTATGGTTGATTAGCACTCCATTGGGTAAATATACCACATATTCTTTACCCATTCATCTATCTAGGGACTCAAGGGACATCTTGGTTATTGTAAATAATGCTACAATAAACACAGGGGTGCATATATGTTTTCAAATTAGTGTTTTCATATTCTTTGGGTAAACACCCAGTAGTGGAATTACTAAATCATATGGTATTTCTATTTTTAACATTTTGAGGAACCTCCATAATGTTTCACACAGTGGCTGTACTGGCATGCATTTCCACCAACAGTGCACAAGGGTTCCTTTTCCCCCACATCCTTGACAACATCTATTGTTTCTTATGTTTTTTATTTTAGCCATTCTGAAAGATGTGAGGTGATATATCATTGTAATTTTGATTTGCATTTCCCTGAAGATTAATGATGTTGAGCATCTTTTCATGTGTGTATTGGCCAGCTTTGGTCTTCTTTGGGAAAAAAAATGTCTATTCATGTCCTCTTCCCATTTTTAGTTAGATTATTTCTTATTGTGGTGTTGAGTTGTAGAAGTTTTTTATATATTTGGATATTAACCCTTTATTGGATATATCATTTGCATGTTTCTTCTCTCATTCAGTAGGTTCTCTTTTTGTTTTGTTGATGATTTCTTTTGCTACGCAAAAGCTTTTTATTTTGGTGTAGTCTTACTTAATATTTTAATTTTGCTTTTGTTTCCCTTGCCAAAGGAGACATCTAAAAAAAATGTTTCCGTGCTGATGTCTAGGGGATTACTGACTACATTTTCTTCTAGGAATTTTATGGTTTCAGGTCTTACATTTAGGTCTTTAATCCATTTTGAGGTTTTCGTTTGTGTGTGTGTGTATGTGTGTGTTTGTGTGTGTGTGGTAGTAAAATGGTCCAGTTTCACTGCTTTGCATGTAGCTGTCCAGTTTTCCCAACACCATTTTTTTTTTAATTTTTTAATTGTTTATTATTTTTGAGAGAGACAGAGAGACAGAAAGAGAGACAGAGAGCAAGCAGGGAAGGGGCAGAGAGAGAGAGAGAGAGAGAGAGAGAGGGAGACATGGAATCGGAAGCAGGCTCTAGGCTATGAACTCTCAGGACAGAGCCAGACATGGGGTTCCAACTCACAGATCACGAGATCATGGCCTGAGCTCTAGTAGGCAGCCCAACCAACTGAGCCACCCAGGCACCCCTCAACACCATTTCTTGAAGAGACTTTTTTCCATTGTATATTCTTGCCTCCTTTGTCATAGATTAATTGACCATAAAAGTGTGGGTTTACTACTAGGCTGTCTATTCTTTCTGTTTCATTGATTATGTATCAATTTTTGTGTCAGTACCATACTGTTTTCATTAGTATAGCTTTGTAGTATATTTTGAAATCTGGGATTATGATATCTCCAGGTTTGTTCTTATTTTTCAAGATCATTTTGGCTATTCAGGATCTTTTGTGGTTCTATACAAATTTTAGAATTATTTGTTCTAGTTCTATGAAAAATGCCATTGGTATTTTGATATCGCTGGATTGCACTAAATCTACAGATTGCTTTGGGCAGTATGAACATTTTAATAATATTGGTTCTTCCAGGCCATGTGGAATATATTTTCATTTGTTTGTGTCATCAGGCCTTTTACCTCCTTGGTTAAGTTTATTTTTTAGGTTTTATTTTTTATTATTATTTTTGTTTTGGTCACACTTCTTGATATTTATCCAAAGGAGTTGAAAACTATGTTCACATAAAAACATGCAAATGGATATTCACATAAAAACATGCAAATGTTCACATAAAAACATGCAAATAGCAGCTTTATTCATAATTGTGAACATTTGGAAGCAATCAAGATGTTTTTCTGTTGGTGAATGGATAGCCAATGGTGTCTGGTACCTCCAGACAATGAAATATTATTCAACAGTACAAAGAAATTAGTCTTAAAATGATATGAAGGAAACTTAAATGTGCATTACTAAGTGAAAGAAGCCAATCTGAGAAGGCTACATACTGTATGATTCCGACTATATGATGTTTTGAAAAGGAAAAACTTTTGACACAGTGAAAAGATCAGTTGTTAAGGGTTAGAGAGGAGGGAGAGATGAATAGTTGAAGTGCAGGAGACCTTTAGGGCAATGAATCTGTTTTGTATGACACTATGATGGTGGAAACATGTCATACATTTGTCCAAATTAATAGAACATACAACTTGCCAAACTTATTCTTATATTTCATTAAGGAGAAAAGGATCACATGCTCACTATTATCTCAACGCTGTTGCTTGGAAAAAAAGATTTTAGCAGAGCATTTTGTTGACTTCTCTAAAAATCAACATTATTTAGTTTCATTTTTCTTGTTTGCCCACTTCCTACAGATTATTTTTTTTAGAAAATTGCCATGTATACACTAATGGTTAATATTTACTGTTAAATTTTAAGTAAAGTTTGAATATTATTAAATAATACATATATAAATATTATAATAATATATAATACTATATTATATATGATATATGACCATATATATCATATATAACATATAAAATAAAATTAAATTCTGAATGTTATTCGAAGAGGGAAAAGAAAAAGTAAAACTAATAGCTATTGTGAAAGATGTAAATTTTTAGCTTTCTATAAATACTGTTTCTCCTCCCACTCCTTCTTCTAATTATTCTCTTTCTTCTTCTCTACAAATTATTGGAATTAATTTTTACAGAAGCTGAAGTGTCAAGTCATCAAAGGAGAAGATAAAAGGATCATAATCAAGCTATCGGGTTTGATATTACTGTAGGAACACTGCAGAGACAAATGGGTAATACATACTGATTTTGACCTGTGTGGCTATTACTAAAATTAGAGGTTGTGTATGGATGTTCACTCACTTTTCAAAAGAAAATTTATGAGTTTAATCCCTAACCCATTGTCAAATACATGTTATATCACTTTCAGTGGATGGTGCCTTGACACAAATTATGCCAAAATTGTTCAGTATTTTATAATGTACTGTAAGCCTTACAAAGTAAATCTGACTGCTCAAGAACAGCATTAATTAAATAAAACGTGTGTGGTCTTGTAAGAGAGAGAGAAAGAAAGAGAGATAAAGAGACAAACAGAAATTTATGTTAAGTGTATAACAATACATGGCCTTGTTTTCCTACCTTTTCTAATTTGAGATCATGGTTGATAATAAAAGACCAGAAGTAAAAGAAAGATAATAGATAAGTATGTAGATAGACAGATAAAATCAGGGGTTCTGAAAAGCTAAAAGTATTAAATGACATGCAGTCTTAAGTCTGATGCATGATACAAAGTGATAGATATCTGTAGGCACAAATATCAAATCTTCATTTGGAACAAACAAACAAAACCTTATAAAAACATTTTCCCTTTTCTTCATGCCCAGAGCACCTAAAAAGGAATCAAAGTTAAAAGCATGGAGACATCTAAAATGTTTCTTTCATTTCCCTCTTCCACAACAGATGTTTCAGGCTTTACCTTAAGAGTGGAGTGAATGCTTCCCAAGGTTACCCTCTGCAGTACTTTTTAAAATCTAACACTTGAACATAATAGGTTTAACACCTTAGACACTTCAGGGGCAGATATCCTTGCCTTTCTAAGTAAGAGCTATCTTCTGTCAGCTCACAGAAAATAAAAAGTGTCAATAGAAATGTCATTTAAAACCAGAGCCTGTAAGCTGCAAACTATTCTGTAAATTGTTTTTGACACTTGGCTATGACCTGTTATATATTGGTGCTATCTACAAATGCCCCCTCTTTATGATAAATGTTCTAGCCAATTCACTTTATTCCTGCAGGTACTTCATATTTTACATTCAATTTGTAATACCATTATCAGATGATCTACACTCAATTGAGCCAGATAATAACTGACCACCCGGAATAAATGCTATTATGAGTTTCCTCTAATGGTTTTCTCTAATTTCCTTACAAGTTCAAAATTTTCATGAGATTCCTATAATAGGTCTTATGATAAAATAAGTTTGGAAAATGATCTATTAGCTAGTTCTCTCTTTAAAATAAAATATTAAAGTCTCTGAATATTATAAGTAGAAAAATATTTGTTTAATAATGTTATTTCAAACTTATTTAACAAAGATTCCCTCTTATGCGACACACTTCAAATTAAACATATAAACATCTTACACCACTGATTTTTAGTAGACCCATTTTGGAAAATAACCTTATGTTGCTGTGCAAATATGTATTACATATGTGTTTTGAAGTCTCTAAAACTGGTTTTAGAAGCTGTTTTTGATGATTTGACCTGCCATAATAGTATACTATGATGAATCATTAATTAAAATTCAAAATACTCCCACATGATGGTTCTGCTTATTGTGCACATTCGTTAAAGACTTAAAAGCAATGGTTAGGGAAAAACTCTATAGACTAGGATGTGAGTGGTACCATTTAAAGTTGAGCAACATGGCAGTCTTGTAATGACAATGTTAAAATCAAAAGCAGAATGTGATTGTAACATCACATTTGACTTATTCTTTGTTAGAATAGTTCAGTTCTCTAAAACGCATGCAAAGTAACTGATGTAGATAAGTATGCAAGAAGACTAATCATTATAGTTTAATTTGTAATATTATATTAAAAGTAAAAAAGCTCAAGACTGCATCACTCATATATATTGCTGATGGGAATGCAAAATGATAGAACCACTTTGGGAAACAGTTTCATTGTTTCTTAAAAAATCAAGCATACACTCAACATTAGATTCAGCAATCCCACTCTTATGTATTAACCACAAAGAATAAAAATTTATAAGCACACAAAATGCTCATGTTTGTAGTAGCTGTATTCATAATGGCCCCAAACTAAAAATAAATGTCCTTCAATGAATGAATGGATAAACAACTGGTACATTTATGCAAAGGAATACAACTCAGCGATAAGAAAAAAAGAGTAACTTAGATATCTCTCAAATGCATTATGCTAAGTGAAAGTAAGCAGAGTAAAAAAGTTACTATATGAACCCACTAATATGAATTCTGTAAAAACTAAAACTATAGAGATGGAGAATATATAGGTGATTGCCAGAGATTAGGATAGTGGGGTATATTTGATAAAAACTAAGTAGCATAAAGGAACTTTTGAAGATGAGGAATCTGTTCTGTATCCTGATTGTGGTGATAGCTTCATTACTGCATTTGTCATATCCACAGAATTGTATAAAAAGGAAGTGTGAATTTTACTGTACATAAATTTAAAAATCAGTATATTAAACACATAATATATAATAAAAAAAAGACTAAATGGATGGCAATGTGTTTAATTGAAAAAGTTGTCTCCCCAAATATATATAGCAATAGATCTTTTTATGAAATTATATATACTGGGGCGCCTGAGTGGCTCAGTCATTTAGGCATCCAACTTTAGCTCAGGGCATGATCTCGCGGTTCATGGGTTCAAGCCCTAAGTCGGGCTCTGTGCTGACAGCTTGGAACCTGGAGCCTGCTTCTAATTGTGTGTCTCCCTCTCTCTCTGCCCCTCTCTTGCTCTCTCTCTCTGTCTCTCTCTCAGAAATAAACATTAACTTTTTAAAATTATATGCTAAAAATATAGAGTCATTAGAAATACAGAGAAATTCCATAAAATGATACAAAATGGAAATTAAAGTGATTATAACATGGTTTACCTCAAGAAGTGGAATGTAAGGCAACAGGATGGGGGTACCCATGTGTTTAGATGAGGATTGCTATCAGTTTCCTAGCTTTTATTTCAAGTGGTGAGTTTTGAGTACTTATATTGTGAAAATATTACTTAGCAAACCTTAAATGGTTTCATTAAATAATCAAGTAGACAAAACTTAATGGTACGTTACTAAAATAGAAATATTTCAAGTATAATTATCTTGCAGGCAGTTGAAAGAGAATGAGTTAGAAAATAGAAAAAGAAACTGTCAAGGAAGAAAGAAACAGGAGTTGTAATATAGGTTTAACTGGAGTCTCAGAAAGACAAAGTATAGAGAATAAAGGAAAAGCATTATTTGAAGAGATAAAGGATGAGAAGTTTTCAAAACTGATAAAAATCATAAATCCTCAAACCCATGAAGTCCAATATTTAGAAAGCATAATAAATACAAATAAATTGACACTTTTGTGCTTTGTAGTATATGTCTAGAATATCAAAAACAAGAAAAGATCCTAAGAACAGAGAAAAAAGATAATTTGACAGCAGACTTCTCAATAAAAGCCAGAATGAAGATAATGATATCTTTAATATACTGTCAGTAAATAACTGTCAAACTATAATTTTATAATAACAAAGTTATCTTTTGAAAATACATGCAGAATTTTTATCCTGGGTAATAGCTAAGTAAATTATTGAATTGCCCTCTAGCAGATAAAAACTTAAGATGATGTACAAAAAACACCCTGCTTTTAGGCAGAAGAGAGTGACAAAAGCAGGTCCTCTTCCTTTTTTTCTTCCTTGACACAGAGTTGACACTTAGAGGTGGGGAACAGCACTGGATGAATAGCATGAGGGCACACCCAATCTTCATCATGTGCCATGGCTAAAATTTCTGGTTTGAGGAACAAGACAACAGAACTTGGGAAGACCAAATCTGCTGTAAAGTGAGGGGAGACTGTAATAAAGGAGTTGGAGAAGTTATTTTTTAATTAACTTCCCAAATATTTGGGTGAAACTGCAGCTACCACATGAAAGCAGAGTCTAAGGAGCCCAGCTAAATTGTACTGAGATTTTATCTGCCACCTACAAGATATTGTCCAGCCAATTTAATAGTCTGTTAAAGTCACCAACTAACAATTCATTTTTAAAAAGTACAATCTGTGGGGTGCCTGGGTGGCTCAGGCAGTTAACCTCACACTCTTGATTTTGGCTCAGGTTATGATCTCGTGGTACATGGAATCGAGCCCTTTCGGACTTTGTAACTGGCAGTGCAGAGCCTGCTTGGGATTTGGGATTCTCTCTCTCTCTTTCTGCACCTCCCCTCATTGAGCTCTCTCTCTCACAAAATAAATATATAAAGTTAAAAAAAAAAGTACAATCAATGAACCAACAATAACAACAACAGAAGTCAAGATGATATAACACAACATATATTTCCCACAGCACAACAATTACAATGTCCAGAATAGAATCTATAATCACTCAACATGAAGAATTAAAGAAATATGACTTACTCAAAAGAAATTACTATCAGGGTGTAACAATCTTATAATGGCATAGATAATGGAATTAACAGAAATAAATTTTGAAGGATATTACATTTACGTTTAATGGTATAAAGGAATGTATGTTTAAAGCAAATTAAGAGATAAGAACTTCTAGGAGAGAAATATAAACTATAGAAAATGAACAAAATAGAAAATTTGAAACAAACAGTACAATATATGAAAAAAAATTCACTGAAAGCCTTAACAGGAAAATGGAATTGATAGAAGGAATAGTCAGTGAATTGGAAAATAGATTGATTCAAGTCATTTGGTTCAGAGAAAAGAAAAATAAAAAGATTGGGGAAAAAACAGAGCCTCAGAAATAAGCAGAAGTATATCAAAAGGTATAATATGTGTCATTAGAGTCCCAAAAGAGAAGACAAAAAAGAATAGGGCAGACAACAACATTTGAGAAAATAATGATTAAAAACTTACATAATTTGAAGACATACATTTATTGGGTCCTAGTAAAGCAGAAAAATATTAGAAGATATAATGACCAAAAATATCCTCAGATTTCTGAAAGATAAATTTATAGATTCAAGAGATGAGTAAATTCCAAGATTAACAAATACTACAAAGAGGGAAAAATCAGGTTCAGACACCCCAGGGGCAAATTACTAGAGCACAAACATAAAGGAAAAACTAACAACTGGAACAAAAAAAGTGTAACTCATTACATAAAGGGAAACAAGAATTCAAATGACCACAATTTCCTGTTCAGAAACTAGAGAGGCAACATACCAGTGGCAAAATGCTGACATGAGAAAAAATAAAGTTAATCCAGAATTGTTATCTAGCCAAAGTTTTCTTCAAAAATAAAAACAAAATAAAAACACATTTTGACACAGAACACTAAGAGAACTGATCACCATCATACTCATACTACCTGAAATACTAAAGGATGTTTTTCACACTGAAGAGAAATTATATTTAATAAAACACATATCTTTGGGAAGAAATAAAGAGCATCAGAAATGGTTTGGCAAAATATAAACCCTGTTTTCCTCCAAATTTCTTTAAAACATACAGAACTGTCTAAGGAAAAAATTATGAAATTTTCATACGCATACAGGATGTAGATATAAAACCTATGACAAATGTATTGTAAAAGAATGGAAATGGTAAATGGACTTTTATATACAGGCAAAGTTTTCACATTTTTATCCAAAATGGTACAATATCAAGCCTAAGTAGATGGTTTAAAGTTAAGTATGGGTACTATTATCCTCAGAGTAACTACTTAAAAGTGTGAAATTATTCAGAAAATTAAAAATTATTAAAAGAATAATGAGAATGAGAAAGAAAAATCAGAGGACAAGCAAAAAACAAATTTTCAAATGATAGAAATAACTCCAAAAAGATCTATAGTTATATTAAATATTAAAGGAACAAACATTGCAATTAGAAGTAAAACAATATAAAAATGGATGAGCCTGATGTCACCAAGATGGCAATATAGGTTGTTCCTGACTTTGCTCCCCTCATAAGAACAACTAACATCTGTTCAAGAACAAACCACTGAGACAATCCTAGAACATGGAGGTGAGGACGTAGTATCCTTCTGTACCAAAGAGATGAAGACAGACTGCATCAGAAGAGTAAGAGAAGTGGCTACATGTCAACAGCATTCCCATTAGGCCAGCATGCTAGGCCAGCATAGCACCACATGGAAAGGTCTTTTCTGAGCTTGTGATTTCTCCAAAGAGAAAAGAGAGTCCATGAGGAATAATGAGACTCTTTCAGCATTCTGGGTCACATTTTGGGAGCTTCTAGTCTGATCTCATACCATGAGATCACACAGATTGCAGGAGAATCTGTGAGACTCAACCACTGGCAACCTGATTATAATGGAGAAAAGGTAAAGACTTGCAACAACTAGCAGATGGATCTTGACAGACCAAGTTCATACCTGTAGTGGCCAAGTAATAATCCCAACCAGTTGCTTTGCTAATCTGCAGAACCAAATTGGGGGTACACTCTGACCAAGGTACACAGCAGAGTGCAGATATGCCTGATTCAGATCCACAAAGGAAGAATTTTGCTGGCCCTAGACCATAGTTTGTCCATGGCAAGGCTGGGAGCTGAATCACCACCCCACTTGCTGTAGAGAGTATCTTCTGGTCCCATCTGACCAGAAGGGCTGGAAAGAACTCCTAGGAGCTGTGTGGTCCAATGGTGTGTGAGCCAAGAGTTGAGTGAGCAGAACTGACCACCCCCATAGCAAAGACAGTATTGGGCCTGGTGGCAGAGGGACTGATTCATAGCCAAGGCTGAGGGTAGCTCTAGGCCTCTCTATACCATAAAATCTGTTTAGAAAATTGAAAATAGCCTGAAACAGTCTCTATCCCTAGGTAAGGGAGATGAGACATAGCCCCATCTGCTGTGGTGTTTTCTGGCCCCATCTGACCAGAAGGGCTGGCAACAACTCCTAGAAACTGTGCAGCACAATGGCACTCAAGCTAAGGGATAAGGGGGAAGAGCTGATAATTTGCAGAACAAAGCCAGTGGCCCTGTTTTCTCATGGCCCTATTTGAAGTGTGAGTCAACTTTGAGTTAAAACAACAAAGAGCATTACCAGCTTTAGAGCTGTTCCTCTACTGTGCCAGAGCAGGAAATCTAATTTATAACCCCACTCATTGATTTATGCAGCCTTCAGCCTGTTTGATGAAAGCACCTAACCATGGAACACAGAAAGCAGCTTAGCCCATTCAACAGCCTGATGTGGCACTCAAACAGAGAATACAGCCAATGGTCATTGGGTCTGAAGAGCAAAAAATGCTCACCTGACTGAAGCATTCAGTGCACCTTCTGGACTGATCGAGGTCTCCAAGCAATGAGCTGTACAGGTCCTGAGTCTTATTCTGCTTCCCTGCCAGGAAAGGAAGCAAATTCATAGCCCCATCTACTACCCATCTTCTTACCCATCAATAATTACTTTATATGTAAATTGATTAAATTATCTAATTAAAAACAGAGTATGGCTGAATGGAAAAAGACATTTCAATCAAATAGTAACCAAAAAAGGCAAAGATAGCTATGCTTACATCACACAAAATAGACTTTTAAAATGGTAAGAAAAGATAAAGAAAGTCATTATATAATGGTAAAAGGGTCAATATATCAAAAATATAGAACAATTGTAAATATTTATGCACTCAAAATTGAGGCACCTAACTATATAAAAGAAAAAAACTAACAAAGCTAAAAGGAGAAATAAACAGTAACACAATAATACTTGAAGATTATCTCTCAAAGTGGATAAATCATTCAGACAGGGAATCAATAAGACAGTAGACTTGAACAACACTATAGACCAAATGGACCTAACAGACATATACTGAACAGTGTAATCAGTAACAGTAGAATGGATATTCTTCGTAAATGCACATGGAACATTTTCTAGGATAGGCCATATGTTAGGCCATAAAACAAATCTTAGAAAATTCAAGAAGACTGTCATCATACCAAGTATCTTCTTGAACCACAATGGCATAAAACTAGAAATCAATTATGAAGAAAACTGGAAAATTAATGAACATAGAAATTAAACAACACTTTTCCTGAATAACCAATGGATCACAGAAGAAATTAAAAATGAAATTTAAAAAGTTTAAGACAAATGAAAATGGAAATACAACATATCCGAACTTGTGGAATGCTGCAAAATCTATTTTAAGAGATAAATTCATAGCAATAAATAATTACATTAAGAAACAAGAATTAAATGAATTAAAAGGAATTTAAAAAGGACAATAAACTGAACCCAAAGTTAGAAGATAAGAGGAAATAATAAAAATTAGAGCAGAAATGAATGAAATAGAGAAGAGGGAAACAATAGAAAAGATTAGCCAAACTAAGAATTGGTTCTTTAAAAAGCTAAACTAAATTGACAAACTGTTAGCTAAACTAATCAAGGAAAAAAAGAGAGAGGACTCAAATCAACAAAATTATTAATGAAAAAGCAGATGTTACAATGGCTACCACCTAAATTCAAAGGTCATAAGATACTACAAGAACAACTAGCATGTTAGACAACTTAGAAGAAATGGGAAAATTCTCAGAAACATACAATTTACCAAGACTGCATCAGGAAGAAAGAGAAAATCTAAATAGACCAATTACTAGTAAGGAGATTAAATCAGTAATAAAAAATTTCCCAACCAAGAAAAGCCCAGGACCATATGACTTTACTGGTGATTTTTTCCAAACATTTAAAGAATTAGTACCAATCCTTCTCAAACTTGTCCAAATAATCAAAGGGGAAGGAATACTCCCAAACTCATTTTACAAAACCAGCATTATCCTGGTACCAAAACCGGAAAAGAACAGTACTAAAAAAGAAAACTACAGGCCAATATTCTTGATAAATAAAGATGCAAAAATTTTTAACAAAATACTAACAAACCAAATTCAGAAGCCAAAATGGATCATTTGGGATTTATGCCTGGGATGCAAGTATGATTCAAAGGAACAGAATAAATGTTGAAAACAATAATGAGTGAAAATTTTCCACACTTGATAGACACCAAAACACAGATCCAGGAAACTTAGCAAGTACTAAGCAATATAAATATCAAAAAATCTTCACCTAGGTAGGAATATCATATTCACAACTGCAGAAAATGCAAAACAACAAAAATCTTGAAAGAAGCCAGAAGAAAAAAAAAATACTGACAGAGGAGCAAGGTTAAGAATTACATCAAATATATCTTCAGAAACCATGCAAAAGTGAAATATTTAAAGTGTTGAAAGAAAGAACCTGTCCTCCAGTTTTTTCAGGAAAGTCTCCTATGAATAAAAATCGCAGTGCTCTCTCCTATTTAAAACTGTATGCAGTGCTTATATGTAACAAATAAGTTGGCTGGATATAAAATCCTTGATTCATACTCTCTTAAATATCCTGTAGATGTTACTTCACTGTATACTGACATTGAATGTTGATGGGGAGAAGTATAATGCCAACCTGACTTATTTTCCTTTATAAGTGACATTATTTTAACCCAATTGTCTATTTTTTTTTCCTTTAACTAAAGTCCAATGATTTTACTATAATATATTTCAGTGTTAAGAACTTTGGGTGAATATTCCTGGGTACATGGTGTGCCTCTTCAACTTACAGATACAAATTTTCTTTTAATTAAGCAAAGTTTTCTTGAATTATGGTCTTAAATATTTGTTTACTTTTTAATTTTTCTTTATATTTTCCATGATTTTTCCTTTTTTCTTCCTAATATAATGTGATTACCACTTACTGTTGCCTGGCCATCTTTTGCCAGACTTCCTGTACTTTCTGATTTGACAACTTCCTTCATAGTCATAATCAGTTTATTAAAAGACTGTCAAATTTAGTTTGCAAAGACAGGTTCTGGGTTCAATTGCTTTGAAACTACTTTAAAAAAATTTTTTTTTCAACGTTTTTTATTTATTTTTGGGACAGAGAGAGACAGAGCATGAACGGGGGAGGGGCAGAGAGAGAGGGAGACACAGAATTGGAAACAGGCTGCAGGCTCCGAGCCATCAGCCCAGAGCCTGACGCGGGGCTCGAACTCCCGGACCGCGAGATCGTGACCTGGCTGAAGTCGGACACTTAGCCGACTGCGCCACCCAGGCGCCCCGAAACTACTTTTTAAAACTCCTCTGTTGAGAAGTTGTGTTGTATTTTTTCCATTTCTCTGCCTGCTTGCTTATTTTCTTTTTCTTTCTTTCTTTCTTTCTTTCTTTCTTTCTTTCTTTCTTTCTTTCTTTCTTTCTTTCTTTTCTTAGAGTATCTTGGTTGTTACAATTTTAAGATAATATACCTAGGTCAATGTTAAGCTTGGCCACAATAAAATTAACTAACTCCATTAATCTTATTCCTGTATTGCTTACTTTGTTTGCAGCACTGCTTCCCTTATCCTTGGGGCCACATGAGATTTTGGTCACCAAGAATACATATTACTTTTCTCTAATGAAGAAAAATAAGGTGTCCTTGAAATCTTACCATCATATGTCTCACTAAAAATAGGCTGAATTTAAAATATTCTTCTCTTTCACTAGCACTTTGAAGAAAGGAAGTCTTTTTTCATTCTCAAACTGGATCCATAGACAAGTTAATTGAGATTCTCAGCCAAGTGATTTATGCAAACTCTGGTGTATGTTTGTACATGTATATTTTTTCAGGTTTGTTATTTTCCTTATATTTACAAGGGAGTCCAAGAAGAAGAACAGCAACAACAAAAGGTTAAGGGCCATTTGCATGGAGGAAAGAGTACTAAAATAAGACCTAAGGCAATCACGGTTTGTGCCATTTACTAGCTGTGCCAGCATATCACTTACTACCTCTTAAGGAGTCCATGATTTTCAAGCTCTTGTACCTTGAAAATTCTGTGATTCTAAGGCCAGAAGCTTTTCTCAAATGCTAGTTCTGTCAACAAATCTATAACAGCAATTCACAGATATCCCTTCTTTGTTATCTTCACGCTATAGTCAGAATTGTGGCCAGCTGAGTGCGAAGCCATAAAATACTCTCAGTCTTAGACCTAAAGGACATTGAAGATCCAACACAGTGCACAGATTACAGCTCTTGATGCCACTATTTTTTATGACATTTAGACTGAGCTTTCAAGGTCAGAGTTAAGAGAGAGAACTTAATTTAGAAGGAAAGCTGCTGTGGACAGCAATACCAAGTTCACACAGAAAAACACTGGTTGCTTTCCTCTGGTTATTTTTATGCTCAGGTTAGAAGTTAAGGTAGTAAGAAATCACTCAAAGGGGATTTCTAACAACCCCACCTCCTTCACAGCTTATTAAAGACAAAACAAAACAAAACAAAATAAAACAAATTTGGTGTAAGAGATTTGAAAAAAAAGCAAATATTTTTTGCTATAAAAAAGCAAATATTCTATAGGCAACAACATAATATGACTTGAATTATAAAAGAAGACTATCATTCAGAGTAGTCGTGTTAGAAATAAATTCCTTACAACTACCCCAGCAGCCACTTGCTCTGACAAATGAGTATCAAAATAAATGAGACTTAAAGACCCTACTTTAATCAGAATTTTCTTTTTAATCTTTTATGATTGCTTATGAAGTTTTGAATAAAAAAAAAGTTTCAGCACTAAACAAGTTAATTAATTAATTAATTAATTAATTAAATGGTTTGAAAATCATAACTATAAGACAAAATGAGGTTAGGAAGACCCTGGTGGAGTTCTCCATCGAGAAGGTGCTATTGCTTTACTATACATAGTAACTATAGATATAAAAGTCAATTCAGAGGGGCGCCTGGGTGGCTTAGTTGGTTGAGCCTCTGACTTTGGCTCAGGTCATGACCTCATGGTTCAGGAGTTTGAGCCCTACCTCTGTCTGTCAGTACAGAGCCTGCAGCCTGCTTCTGATTCTGTGTCTCCCTCTCTCTCCTGCCCCACCCCCGCTCTCACTTCGCCTCTCCGTCTCTCTGTCTCTCTCTTAAAAATAAACATTAAAAAAAAAAAAAAGTCTATCCGGGGCATGATCCTTATTTTTCAAGATGGTGAAGGGAAGGGTACTCTTTAAAGGGAAGAGATGCTCTCTTAACCTTCAAATAACTTAATCTATTCATTAATGGACAATACAAAATATACTGACTTGTTAAATGCATTTGGCTAGGAAGCTAATCTCTGCTATGCTGTGCTCTATAGCTTTTATCAATTGAATTATATGCATACCAAAAATCAGTTGCATTTTTCCCAAGACGCATTACATCATTGTAATTATCATTGTAATTATGTGATTTAACTAAATATTGCATAAACAAATGAGTGAGTATATTATAGAGGACAGCTGTTTCTGTGAGTGCTTTTGAAATTTTCAATAATAATGAGTTTCTAAAAAAGTTGCTGCTCAATTAAAGTGGGAAAGGCAACTGTAAAAGTCTGAAAAGTTTATAGAATATAGGAATCTGCAGAAGTTGGTAGAATAGAAGGATCTTGAGCTCACCTTGTCCAATGGACACAATGAGGCAATATCTACACCCATGCAACTAACTAAAAATTCCCTGAAAACCAACAGAAGAGATTTTCCACAGCTGGTCATAGAGAGATGGCAAAATCAAGGGTAGGAGGGCCAAAGGTCCAGTCAGGAACCAAATCTCCAGTGTGACTAAACACAAATGAGTATGGAGGAGTGAGGGGATTAAACCCCATACGACACACCCCCAGCCCTGGGGACCCACACTGGGAAGACAAGTCCTCATGACATCTGGCTTTGAAAATTAGTGAGGCTTAACTCCAAGAATGATGGAGGATGACAGAAAACTAAGTCCCAGACCTTTAAGAACCAGCAAGCTCAATAACTAGGCAGAAGACACAGCACAGAAGCAGCAGTTTAAAAAGTGCCTGAGTTATACATGATGGGGCTTCAGTGACCAAGAATGTGTGCTGCAGGGGCAGGGATCTACAGGCGATTTCTCTGGGAATAAAACTGTTTGGGAGTGCCATTTTCCCAAGACTGCCCCAGACTATATAGCTGGATGCTTGTAGGAGCCAGTGCTAACCTTCTCCATCTACCTTGTCAGCACTGTACTCTGAAAACTGTAAGACACTGATGAGAGAAATTGAAGATGACACAAACAAATGGAAAGATATATCATGCTCAGGGATCAGAAGAATTAATATTATTACAATGTCCATACCACCCAAAGCAGTCTACAGATTTAATGTGATCCCTATCAAAATATCAACAGCATTTTCACAGAACTAGAACAAGGAATCCTAAAGTTTGTATGGAATCACAAAAGACTCCAAATAGCCAAAACAATCTTGAGAAAAAGGAACAAAGTTGGAAGTATCACAATCACAGATTTCAAGATATACAACACAGCTGTAGTAATCAAAACAGTGTGGTACTGGCACAAAAATAGACACATCAATGCAACAGGATACAGAGCCCAGAAATAAACCCAGATCTAGATGGTCAATTAATCTATGGCAAGGGAGGAAAGACTATACAATGGGAAAAAGGCAGTCTTCAATAAATGGTATTGAGAAAACAAAACAGCTATATGCAAAACAATGAAACTGGACCACTTTCTTACATCATACACAAAAATAAACTCAAAATGGATTAAACACCTAAATGTGAGACCTGAAATTATAAAACTCCTAAAATAAAACACAGACAGTAATCTTAGACATGGGCTTAGCAATATATTTATGAATATGTTTTCTTGGGCAAGGGAAACAAAAGCAAAAACAGACCATTGGAACTACACCAAAATAAAAAGCTTTGCATAACAAAAGAGACCAACAACAAAATGAAAAGGCAGCATACTGAATGAGAGAAGATATTTGCAAATGATATATCTGATAAGGAGTTAATATCTAAAATATATAAAGAACTTATATAATGACATAAAAAATTCACAATCTGATTAAAAATGGGCAGGGGAACTAAATAGGCATTTTTCCAAAGGAGACATACAGATGATTGACAGGCACATGAAAAGATGCTCAATCTCACTAGTCATCAGGGGAATGCAAATCAAAACCATAATGAGATATCACCTGATAGCTGTGGAATGGCTAAAATAAAAAACACAAGAAATAATAAGTTTTGGCAAGGATATGGAGAAAAGGGATTCCTTGTGCACTGTTGGTAGGAATGTAAATTGGTACAACTACTGTGGAAAACACTTTGGAAGTTCCTCAAAAAATTAAAAAGAAATATCATATGATCTGGTAATTCCACTACTGGTATTTAACAAAGAAAATGAAAACACCAATTTGAAAAGATATATACACTCCTATGTTTACTGCAGCATTATTTACAATAGCCAAGACATGGAAGTAACCCAAATATTCATCAATAGATGAATGAATAAAGAAGATGTTGTGTATATATGCAATGGGATAGTATTCAGACATAAAACAAGATTTAAATCTTGCCATTTGCAACAATTTGCATCGACCTAAAGTGTATCAGGCTAATTGAAATAAATCAGAGAACAATAAATATTATATTATTTCATTTATATGTGGAATCTAATAGAACAGTTTCTTTTTTTTTCAAAAAAAATTTAATGTTTATTTGTGTGTGAGAGAGACAGAGAGAACAAGAGAGAGAGAGAGAGAGAGAGAGAGAGAGAGAGAGAGGAGGAGGGGCAGAGAGAGAAGGAAACACTGAATCTGAAGTAGACTCCAGGCTCTGAGCTGTCAGCACAGAGCCCAATGCGGGGCTCAAACTCATGAACTGTAAGATCATGATTTGAGCCAAAGTTGGACGCCCAACTGACTAAGCAACCTAGGCGCCCCCAAACAGGTTCTTATATAGAGAGAACTAATGAGTGGTTTCCAGGGGTGAGACAGGTGGGAGGATTGCTGAAACAAGTGAAAGTGATTAAGAGGTACAAGTTTACAGTCATGAAATAAATAACTCATGGAGATGAAAAGTATAGCATGGGGTATATAGTCAATAATATTTTAATAATATTGTGTGGTGACTACACTTACCATGGTGAGCACTGAGTAATGTATAGAATTGTCCAAACACTATGTTGTACACCTGAAATTAATATAACATTGTATGTAAACTATCCTTTAACTTTAAAAATGGACTTTAAACTGACTTCAATTTTGGATATGTCCACCAACTCACACAGATAAATTGGCACAGGATGGAAGCCTCTGCAATCATTGTCTGATCATTAAGGTATGAAGACACAGGATCAACCTCTAGGAACCCAGGTTAAACAATAAAAACAAAAATAAGAAAAACTGAGCAGATATATTGGTGGCCAAGGTGGAATAGAAAAGTAGATAAGATGATTTGGCCAGTTCATGTCAGTCAGCTTTTGTTCCTGACCACCCCATTTCTTTTAATAGCTCATGAACAGATACGCAGGTAGGTATGGATGCCATTCATGGGTCCAACAGTACTGGCTTCCTCTCATGAAAGCTGATCCTTGCACCACCACTGCTGAATGTCTGATCCACCAGAAATAGAGATCAACGCTGATCCCTTGTAATTGTATCATATCTCAAGAAGACCAACCAGTCAGTTGCTGGCAATTTGATTATAAATCAAACTCCTTCTATTCTGAAGAGGCAAAGATTCATACTGACCAAATTTCACACTTATTCTGCATATGGATTTGCTTCCCCTGCTTAGTTTTTCAACAAGCACTATTTTTCAAGGGCTCTCAAAATCTTATCCACCAACAGATCCTATAAAACATTGCTGAGGCCCACCTTACAACAAAGGTGAACGATGGGTCCCACTGATTTTACCATAAGCCACACCCTCTAGAAGTTACCAAACTCTTGAAGGTATAGTGGAGGCAATGGTTTGGAGATAACATATTTTAATAATTAGAGTGTAATCTTCAGAATGAGGCATACAAATTTTAAAAGATGGCCATTATGTGGTGCTATGCTCCCAGCTGATGAAGACATAGGTTCAGAACTGCTGTGTTAAAACTTACCACAAACTTTGGAGCTTCAAACAACACACATTTATTATATCACAGTTTCTGTGGCCAAGAGTCTGGGCACATCTCAGCTGGATCCTCTACTTAGAGTTTCATGGGGCTCCAGTCAAGGCATCTAGTTTGCATCTGCATTTAGAGGCTTTACTGAGGAAGAATCTGTTTCCAAGCTCACTATATTCATTTCCTAAAGCCTCCATAACAAAATAACAAAATATAGAAACTAGGTGGCTTAAAACAACAGAAACTGTCTCATCATTCTGGATGCTAAAAGTCTGAAATCAAGGTGTCAGCAGAACCATCCTCCCTCTGAAACCTGTAGAAAGAAATACTTCCTTGCCTGTTCTACCTACTGATGTTTGCTGGCAATCTTCGGCCTTCCTTGATTTGTAGATCCATCACTCCAATTTCTACCTGTGTCCTCACATGACTACCTTCTCCCTGTGTGTTTTTCTTCTTACCTTGTAATCAGACATAATGAATTATGTCTACTATACTCCAGTATAACCTTACCTTAACTAATTACAACTGCAATTACCCCATTTCCAAATTACATCATATTCTGAAGTACTGGGGATTAGGACTTCAACATATCCTTTTGAGAGGACAATTCAACCAGTAACACTCACTCAGGTTGTTAGAATTCATTTCCTTTGGTTGTAGGATCCAGGTCCCTAGCTTCTTGCTGACTGTCAGCCATCTCCCACAGTTCTAGAGGCTGCTCACAGTTTTCCTGACATTTGGGCTTTTCCAAAATGGCTGTTTATTTCATCAAGCCATCAAGAAGAATCTCTCTAGTATAATCCTGGAAGTGATACCTGTGCTAGGTTGCCTGGAACTTAAAGGTAGTCTTTTGTCTTGATGCCTTACCTCTCTACCCAAAGGTGGAGCTTGAAGGGTCTCAAGTCCCATGGACTTGTCTCTAACACTTTTTCACCACATACTAAGGCACAAGCTTGGTGCTGAGCCACCTATTTGGCTTCAAAAATTTGCTGTGTTCTCAGCTTCTCTTCCACCAAAGTTAATTGCATTATGTGAGAAATTTAAGAAGGCATTCAAGTTAATTTTTCCCCCGATTTTTATTTAAAGATCCTGGCAATAGTCTTTTCAACTATATTGATTTTCTGGTTAAGTTCTGTGGTCCCTTTTGCATTGTAAACATTTTTTATAAACCCCTTACTTAATTTAAAATCTTTGGGCCCTCTACCAGAATGAGTGATTAAAAACTTGGCATTTGTGTCCTTACTGCATTCTACTCTTCCAAAAACGTACTTGAAAATTGGTTACAAAGCATGCACCAAGATTGACACACCCTTGACTTTGAACTCATAGACAACTCTAAGAGAAATGTCTTGGGAATTCCCTAAAATTCTAAGGGTAGCAGACTATGTCACCTCAGCATATGGTTATAGAAGATCAGGACATGCCACCCCAAAATATGCCACTTTTGTATATTATTTTGAGCTGTAATCACTTGAAAAACAGCAGATGCAGGAAGAGGTTTCCCTTAAATTTCCCTTATCTGCCTAAAGACAGATCTTCAGATTCTCCAAAAGAAATGTAATTTTCATAAATTTCTTCCTTGGCTATTCCATCAACCAGAGAATATTGACCCTTATCAAGGAGAGGGGACTAGAAGTCAACACATCCCCCAAACTTTGTCACAAACCATCATACCTCCCATTGATTCTTCTAAGGGGCCATTCATCTTTCTAAAGTTCATTTATTCTCCCTTAAGAGGCCCCTTTTCCTTTCCCTATGAAGATGGTATTTAAGCCTGATTACTAAGCCACCACTTTGAATTACTCATTTTCCCTGGGCATCTCCCATGTATACATGAAGTAGACATGTTAATAAGCTTCTGTTTGTTTTTTCTCTTGTCAATCTGTCTTTTATTACAGGGGTCTCAGCCAAGAACTCAGAAGGGAGGGAAAATTATTTTTCCTTCCCTATAAACTTATGTTTTATTTTTCAATATTCATACTTAAAACATTTGCCTGATACATTTTTCATGGTTCAAAATTATTATCCCCAGACTTTTGCCTCTCCTTAAAAACTCAAAAACACTTTGGATTTTAGTACGTAGGATAACAAAGAACACAGAGTTTTCAAACTAATTTATGACTGGTGGTTTCAAGTGATCTTCCTAAGGCATAAAATGGTGGCCTTCTAACCACGTCTGGTCTGGCTTATTTATCTCTCCGCCATATCACTCGTGGATATGCCTTTTATTTTTAACAAAAGCAATTTATCTTGCAAGAATTTTTAAGAATCCTTGCCAAACAACTTGTACTTCCAAAAACACTGTACAGGTGACATGTCCTATGGGAGGTTTTGGAAGAAAACCAAGGTAAATTTCCAGTATAGCATACTTCTGTTTCTCTGGTTAAAGAATTTATCTCAATTGTTACTATCCATACTGTGTACTTTACTTGAAGGGATTTTGTAAACTAAATTATAATTTGTGCTAAGTCCATTTTTCCTCATTGCCACATTCTGTTAACAGTTTAAACAATATAATGAAACATTCTTTCTTTCAGAATAATGGATACTTTGATTTAGATATAAATTTAGATTTACACATATGCCATGTTCAACTATCTTGATAGTATCATCTGCTTCCCTGCTAATGTCATTCTAGCATTTTTGCTTCTACTAAGGAAAGAAGAGAACTGAAATCCATAATTGCAGGAATCAAATCAGCCAGGAAAACAGACACATATACATAGGCCTTTACTTTGTATTAGTTTCCACAAAGTGGTAGAAATGTGGAAGAGGTTTTTCTATTCTATTAAATTATATTCAAAATATATATATAGTTTTAGTTTATTTTTATTATTTATATTTTAGTTAACATGCTGTGCAATATTAGTTTTAGGAGAATTCAGTGATTTATCACTTACATACAATACCCAGTGCTCATTACAGTAAGTGCCCTCCTTAGTGCCCATCCCCCATCTAACCCATCCCCCCCACCTACCTCCCTCCATCAACCCTCTTTAATTTAATTTTTTAAAAACATTTATTTATTTTTAAGAGACAGAGCATGAGTGGGAGAGGGGCAGAGAAAGAGGGAGACACAGAATCCAAAGCAGGCTCCAGGCTCTGAGCTGTCAGCACAGAGCCCAACAGGGGGCTCGAACTCATGAACCATGAGATCATGACCTGAGCTGAAGTCGGATGCCCAACTGACTGAGCCACCCAGGCGCCCTGTCCCTCTTTAGTTTTAAATGCTTGGAGCATCTCATATGACCACTCACTGCCTGTTAGCAGTCACCTTCATCACAGACTCTCTCCCACAACTCCTCACTCATTTAACCTTTGTTTCTTCCCAGTAGATTTTTTACTTGGTTTGTGTTTTGTGTTTCTGTCTAGTTCTGTTATTGGATAGGGTCTAAAGTGTGTGTGCATGTGCATGTGTGTCAGTGGAAGTTAGGATAGCACCGAGGGAAACAATTACATCCTGTAGTGGAGCTGGGGAGGTGGGGAAAGTCTTATGGTGATCTATCCTCAGCGTCTATATATAAAAGGTATTAATACTTTTTACCCTGGCAAGATTAAATCCTGTATGAATATTTTCTTAAGTATTGATGCTAAAATAACTATTCCGCATTGTGTTGCAGTATGAAAAGCCATTCTCTGTATCCTATCTGGCTTTGTTTAGCTGTAGTCTTTCACATCACAATGACTATTGCCTATTGAAATGATGAAAGCGCATCCTTGATCTGGCAATTAAGAGTAACCCTCTTTCGGTGACTCTCTTAGAAACAGTGGATGATAAACTCCTGCTTATTCAATCTATTTGCCATCCGGTGAGTCCATCTTTGGTTTCAGGACATCAATCTCCTTGAAGATACTAGACAGATTTGTTGTACACAGAAAAGCATAGGAAGCATCTGTAGGGCTTCATAGTTACTCCCGTAAGTTAGCTAGTGATTGTTATATAAATCTGCGCTTAAAACCAGGTAAACTATGAGGTGCCTGGGTGGCACAGTTGGTTAAGCATCTGACTTTGGCTCAGGTCATGAACTTGTGGTTTGTGGGTTCGAGCCCTGCATTGGGCTCTGTGCTGACAGCTCAGAACCTGATGCCTGTTTTGGGTTCTGTGTCTCCCTCTCCCTCTGCTCATTCTCTGTCTCTCAAAAGTAAATAAACATTAAAAGAATTAAAAAAAAAAAACCACGTCTATTATTTAAAGCAAAATAATTTGAGGAACATTTTTTTAACCACCCTGGACCTCGATTTCCTAGTCAGTAAACAAGGAATACAAAACAAGAAAAAGATATTAATGCCAACTATGAACTAAGACAGATAACATAAATAAATCATTTGGCATAGTGCCTGAACTCCAACAGCCTTGTCTTCTTGAAGATTTTGATGCCATCTGTGCCTGTCTTGGGCCTATTTGCCTTAAGATCCATTTCTTGTAATTTCCTTGCTCTGCTCTGTGGGGCAGAAGGCTGGCTGACGCTGCAGGCTCCTCTGTCACCCAGTGTCTAGCGGGGTCTGCCCAGTGGAGGATGGGAAGGTGACAAGAAGGAAGACACACACCTCTCCGTGCCTCAGGCTAAGTGTCTAGAAGCTACCACAGCTCATGTAATGGCTCAGCGCACCCTGGACAGGCTGCTGTAGTCCACCTTCTGCTGTGTGACTTGACTCCTGGACTCTGGTAACTCACTTCCCATTGTCCCTCTGATTGGGAGGGTGTGGGTGGGGGGGGGGGGAAGTAGCTTCCTGCAGCTCTTACTCAGAGTTGCCTCTTGTCTTCCATGTAGTGTCTTTGCTCTTCTATCATTTGGGTAATGAAATGCTTATGTTGAAATTTCCTCTTTCTTAAAATCTCAAATGCTTTCTGCTTTCAGATTAGACCTAGTATTAGTTTTCTGTTGCTATAGACCAAATTACTCAAATTTAACAGCTTTTAGGAAGATTCATTTGTTATCTCATAGTTATAGGTAAAATTCCACATGGACTCCACCTGATTTCCTGCTTAGGGTCTCACAAGGCTGAAATCAAGGTGCCGGCCAAGGCTGTGCTCTTATCTGGATGCTCTCAGGAAGAATCTGCTTCCAAATTCATTCACGTTGTTGGCAGAATTCAGTTACTCACGTTACAGGTCTTCATTTCCTTGCCTGCTGTCAGCTAGGGGCTGCTCTCAGTCTCTACTTCTCACACCACCTAGCTCCTCCAACTCAGCAATAGAGATCATTTGTTCCTCATGTCCAACCCCTCTCATGCTTTGAACATCTCTGATAGCCTCTTCTGACCACAGCAGGAGAGAATTATCTGCCTTCAAAGGGTTCATGTTATTAAGTGAAACCCACCTGGATAATCTCTATTTTAAGGTCAACAGATTAGTAACATTAACTGCACTGCAAGACTTGTTTTGCCTTCTAAGGTAATTCAGTCATGGGAACAACACCAGGGAAGATGGTCATCATAGAATTTTGCCTTCCACAGACCTTAAGTGATCCATTACTCAGGCACTTGCCAGGTTTGAGTCCTTGAGCCAATTGTTTAACCTCCAGGTGCCTGAGATTCTTTATGTATAAATTATTTATAAATAAGAGAGATAATCTGATTGCTAATTTTCTAGTTCTGTAATGCTACCATTTTGTGACCAGAGACTAGCATTACCTGGGCCAGCAAGGTTTTTCTCTCTTCTCTTATGGGGTCCCCCTTTCACTGGGGAGCATTTTGATTTCATTTTGAAAAGGGGAAATTGTGTTTTATTAAAAACATTTCTTAAGTATAAGCATGATAAAAATATTTACATTCAAACTGTATTAACATCTATATTTAGGAATGAATTGGTACTTCTGGTGCTTCCCACTGCCTCAGGTTCTGACCTGAATTAGTAAGTCCCTATGTCAGTGTTCAGGGCAATGCCCTGATGTGATGGTGAGCTGAAGACTATAGAGGGGCCAGTCTGAGAAGGGTAGTTAGAAGAGACCTCAGTCTCAGATGACAGTACCAGACCTGAGAGAGCTCAGACATGCCACAGAACTTCTCTGAACTTCAGTTGTATCATTGGTAGAATGAAGAACTTAGAATAGGGGGCTCATAGTTTCCTTTAAGTTTTAACAATGAACCGTCTTCCTCCATTTTAAACCCTTGACTGTAATAAAGCATAGCACCTATGTGTATATTGATATAAGGTTTATTAAATTCTCAAAAGAAAGCTGAATATGTAGTATCATTTGAAAATTCATTTGCATTAAATGATTTCAGTGAATAGAGTTTGGATGCTATGATTCATCACTACTCCCCCCCGCCACCGTCTAGTCTTTCTAATTTTTAAAAGTGTATAGTAACACGCCATAATATGGCAGTCATGCAATGCCCTCTTCTGGCTAAAGACCAAAGCGCAACCTTTCTCCTTGTTGCAGCATTATCTGGAACATGGAAATTTACATGTTCTTTTCCATACATTTACTTTGTAGTGTATGTTTCAACAATTTTAAACCTAGTTATTTTTTATCAGTTATAAAAATGAATGTGTTTTATTGATTATATAGGCATTCACTGGCCTAACTTAGTTTAATAAACATAGGCAGCCTTTTTTCCTTTTTTTTTTTTTTTTTTTTTAAATTTTGGAGCATAATCTATCTAGTTGGGATATTTTTAGTGATAGAATTAATCAATTTACAAGATCCATATTTTACATTGCATTTGTAAAGGACAAAGTGATGAAAGTGATGGGTAAGTTCTAAAACAGCTTGGTATTGTTATAATTTTTTTCAGTATATTTGATTTTCTGACTCTGTGTGTGCGAACTAGCTAAATGATTGGTGCTGCTCACTAATTGAGACAAACTATACTGAGATACTATTTTGCCATTAATTTTCTTACAGTTTTGACCATCTTAAACAGTAATTATTAGCCCTTAGGACCATGTCAGAATCACTTGGAGGTATGGTGGGATGGCTAAATTTTGTCTAATAATGAAATATATCATATTATTCAGATGTGTTGACACATATTGATAGCCTTATACTTAGGGTTAATGATTTATCACCCAAACCTGTACACTTTGAGGGTGAAGAATCATTATTAACAATTGTATCAGGAGACCAGCCTAAATCAGGGCTATTGCAGGCAAAACAGCAGTTGGTCATGATATTTATATTACAAAAATGTATCAACTGGAATAGTGGAAACCTGGGAATTATTCCTAAAATTCTGTATTTTGTATTTCTATTTTCAATGGTATTCTAATCTTCAGTTTACACTTTCTGTTTATGACAAATAAAAATTGTGTTCAACTTCATATTCTCCTTTGGAGACAGATGGCCTAATTTCAAATCTTGCCAAATTACTTAATTTTTCTGTGCCTCAGTTTTCTTATCTGGTAGATGGTAATAACGATAGTACCTACCATATAGGGTTGTAACAATTAATGAGTAAATATGTGGGTAACATTTAGAATGATACCTGAAGCATAGGAAACCCTATTATTAATAATAAAATTACTGGAGAGTGTTATGCTAAGTGAAATAAGCCATACAGAGAAAGACGATATCATATGGTTTCATTCTTATGTGGATCCTGAGAAACTTAACAGAAAGCCATGGGGGAGGGGAAGGAAAAAAAAAAAAAGAGGCTAGAGTGGAAGAGAGCCAGAGCATAAGACACTTTTAAAAACTGAGAACAAACTGAGGGTTGATGGGGGGTGGGAGGGCGGGGAGGGTGGCTGATGGGTATTGAGGAGGGCACCTTTTGGGATGAGCACTGGGTGTTGTATGGAAACCAATTTGACAATTAACTTCATATATTGAAAAAAAAACCACACTGTACACCTTAAATCCACACAAGTTTATTTGTCAACTATATTTCAATAAAAAAGAACTTGTTAAGAGAAAAAAATAATATTACTAATTTCTGCAAGTGAATGATAATATATTTAAACTTTCATAAAGTATGAGCATTTTAGAGGTTGCACATTTATTTCAGGAAAGCAGCCTCTAAGATGGCCACCAGTGATCCTTGCCTCCTGGTGTTTAGGCCACAGTGCAACCCCCTCCCCTTCAATGTGGGCTGGACTTAGTGACTCATTTATAATGCAAAAAAAAAGTGATAGAATTCCACTTCTGAGATTAGGTCACAGAAAGCCTGTGACTTCCCTTTTGCTCTTTTTTCCTTACTCTTTCCCCTCTCTTAGATCCACTGCTCAAAGAGAGAAGCAAGATGCATGTTGGGAGCAGCCTCATGGAGAGACCCATATGGTAAGAAACTGATGTCTTTGGCAAAAAGTCAGTGCGGACCTGAGGCCTCACAATACCCGTTTCCAGTAGCAAACAGTAATTGAAAGATATTCAAAGATCAAACTGTAAGTAGTAGGGAAAATGTGATTCTTTAGTTTCTACACCAAAAATTTAAGAATAATCCATCTCTGTTCATAAACAAAATCATTGGAGTTTCAAAGTTAAAAGTGTCTGTCTGTGCCTGGAAACAAAGAGACACTTAGTTATAAATACAGCCTTCATAGAAATTCTAGTATGTAAATGAAACTGAAAGCTTCATGTCAATTTTGCCACTTGATGGAGCCATAATGCAAGAGAACACTTCAAAAACCATCATGTTTACCTGGGGGAAATCTTTATGACAAATGTGGATAAAATGTATAATTCTAAGTATTAGTTGGGATCATTCTAGTGATTACTTTCCACTCTCATCAAGAAATTTCTATAACATATCAAAGAAAAAACTGCACATAATAATCCTGAACTGTTCGTGGAGAGTAATTTGCTAATTTTTATTTTTAATCTAGAAAATTTAAGAAAGGTTATTCCTTGGGAAATATAGATTTATACTGGGAAAGATATAATGTAACAAAATATAAAGATGAATATTAAGGCTTCTAAATATCAATGTTTTGATATTATGAGAAGGAAATGTGAACCTTCCTGGAGAGCAAGGCTTACAGAAAGATACTTGAGTCAAGCAGTGATAGAGGAAAACTGATATTTTTTCAAGGAAAAAAGACCCAAAAGGTGGAAGTGTTGGTCACAGACAAACATAAAAGATTCATAGTCTCATCCTTGTAGCCCCCATTCCTTATTAGAACCATTATATTTGCTAAACACAGGTCCCAGGTCCCTTATCTAAAAATTTTGGAGCCAACTGTGCTTTATAATTCACAACTTTTTAGATCTAAAAAAAGAAATATGGTATTTATATCATATAGTACATGACATTTTCAGCAATATCTGAGGTAGCACCCCTTAAATAAATATGTTGTCTCAGGCTTGTTTCTGTAAGAATCAGACTTTGAGACAGAGGTCCAGGGAAGGATATACACTAGGCTATGCTCTTGGGACCAAAACCTAGAGAAGAGAAGGAGGCAGGACTGGGCAGAGGGGAGTATTAATTCAGTTCCAACGCAGGCTTTAGGCAACCATATAGGAAGTTCTTGATTTGATACAGTCCTCTAGAGTTGTCTCAACTTGGAGTAGGGAGGATGAGTCTGCATGACCCCTGTGTTGATCAATCATTGATTATAGGCTGCTGATGGAGAAAAAGGATAATTTTGGGTGTTGCTGTTTTCTTGAGACCAAAGAGGGCTGACATTTGGAGGCCTTTTTTTCTGGAAACCCCCTAGGAACTGAGAGAATAAATCCTTCATTCCAGTGCTATGGCCCAGACCACTATTGCCAAGATTTCTGAACCCCAGATCACCAAGCCCTTCTCAGGAAAAGGTTTTTGAATTCTTCCACTAACCACCAAAACTTGTCAAGGGGCACCAAGGGTACCCAATGATTATTTGAGTATTAAAAATATTGCTCCCTGCCTTCTTTATATTACTGCTATTGATGAAAAGTCTTAATTTCTCTTACTAATATACTACCATTTGCATTCTGGTCACTTGCAAGGTAAACGTGGAATATCTAGGTGGCAATCATTAGCATATAGTTTTTTTTTTTCTTAATTTTTTTTAAATTAATCTTTATTTATTTTTGAGAGAGAGAGAGTGTGAGCAGGGGAGGAGCAGGGAGAGAGGGACGCACAGAATCAGAAGCAGGCTCCAGGCTCTGAGCTGTCAGCACAGAGCCTGATGTGGGGCTCCAACTCACAGACCTCGAGATCATGACCTGAGCGGAAGTCGGACGCTCAACCGACTGAGTCACCCAGGTGCCCCTCATTAGCATATAGTTTAATATGGCTCTTGCTATGTGTCTTGGTGGAAGTGTTCTCGCTTTGAGAGAAGATCACACAGACAATGAAGCAACAGAAAAAGAAATCAAGGAATCAATCCCATTTATAATTACACCAAACCCCATAAAATACCTAGGAATAAATCTAACCAAAGAGGTGAAAAATCTATACACTGAAAAGTATAGAAAGCTTATGAAAGAAACTGAAGAAGACACACAAAAAAAAAAAATGGAAAAAGATTCCATGCTCCTTGATAGGAAGAACAAATATCTTCAAAGCAATCTACATATTCGATACTACCAAAGCAATCTACATATTCAATGCAATCCCTATCAAAATAACACCAGCATTCTTCACAGAGCTAGAACAAATAATCCTAAAATTTGTATGGAATGAGAGAAGATCATGCAGAATGATAGGGATGAGAAGCACAAATTTGCCAAGGGATTCACTGAGAGTGATAGTAAGTGGAGCTAATCCTGCATCTACACTTTGGTTCATGGACCCAAATATTCTTCTTACTGGGGACACAGCATCATATAAAGGTATTTGAATTAAAGGGACACCACGTCTTGAAGAAAACAGTGTCATTGTAAAGCATCTTCTGGAAGCTAGCACTTTAACTTTGCCTTCAGCAGGTTATTCAACTCCTCTATCTGGCCAGCACCTTCCAAATGGCATGATAGGCTATATGAGTAGTGGACCATACGTTATGGACCAGCTGCAAACCCCTTGTTCTATAAAATGGGTCCTTTGATTTGACCCAATATTATATCTTGTTTTGTAGTGATGGATCATAGGTTTTATAGACCCTGGGACAGAGGTGCTGGCTAGGGTTCCATCCATAGGAAACACAACTACATAACCATAATCTGTATCTATTCTTATCAAAGTGAAGTATTATCTCTTCCAAGGTGGGGTCCAATGTATTCAGTTGACCACCAAGTAGCTAGTTGGTGCCATATAGAGAGCTCAGCTATGGTCTCTCCTGCTGACAGGTTGGACATTCTATGTCTTTGGCAAGTAGCAGCCCATACTATTGGCCCACACATAACCTGTATTTCTGTCATCCCCATGGATACTTCTTTTATGTATCCATTTTGTCAACACTGAGATGGTTGATTACTAGCCAATTCAGTTTTTTTAATCAGGGTGTTTATTAACTCTTCCATAGTGTTAGATTTCTGTTGCCCATTATGGTGTGATATAAAGGATCTCCACAGTGTACAACCATTTTCATATGTCCATCTACATGCCTCTACCCAGAACTCTTTGAAACTGATCTTTGATTTCATTTCTCTTTCCAGGCCCCTGATCAGCCAAGCCATTTCCCATTTCCCATTATTCCATACATATACTAAGCTTGGGCCACCTTTCTATCTACATAAAGCAGATGACCAGGACACTATCTGAACCTCTGCTCAATGAGATGATCTCCTGTCACCACTATCTTACCCTCAATGAAGATACAGTGTGGTTGCCATCTATTTCTGTCTTGTACTACATACCAAGAAGACCCATTCAAGAACCCAAACCTTTTCATCACTAGCTATGAGGGATCTCTGTTGCAACCATAGGTATGAACAGAGGAAGAGGCACTAGTACAACAGTGGCAGATGACATGAGGGTCATTATAATCAGTTACGTGCACCAGGCTTCTGACGGCTAACCAATGCCACTGGCCTCTATTCTTTTGGGGATATTCATTTTTATTATTTTTAGTGAGTTCAGTCCTATAGCACCCTCTCCTGCCCCAGTCTGCAGAAGAAATCCATCACCCAAATTCTTAGTAATGTTGGTGCTCCTCTCACCAATCTGATCCTTACTGTGTTGGAAAATCATGTATCATGTGAGATCTTTAATTTTTTGGCTTTATTAATAATAGTTAAAACTGAAACAGAATAGAGAACCTAGAATTAAACCCATACATACATTGTCAACTGATTTATGATAAAGGAGCCAAGACTCCTTCCTGGGGAAGGGCAGTTCCTTCATTAATAGTATTGGGAAAACCTGACAGCAAAGGAGTGAAATTGGATCACTATTTTATACCATACACAAAAATGAACTCAAAATGGATTAAAGACATGAACTTAAGACCCGAAAACATAAAAATCCTAGAAGAAAACACAGGCAGTAAGCTTCTCAATGATTTTTATGATCTGACACTAAAAGCAAAGGCAGCAAAAACAAAAGTTAAAAAGTGGGACTACATTAAATTAAAAATCCTTTGCATGCCAAAGGAAATCATCAGCAAAATGAAAAGGCAATTTATTGAATGGGAGAAAATACTAGCAAATTATATAACTGACAAAGAGTTAATATTCAAAATATATAAAGAACTCATACAATTCCATAGCAAAAACAAATAATTTGACTTAAAAATGGAGAAAAGAAGGGTGCCTGGCTGGCTCAGTTGGAAGAGCATGCAACACTTGACCTCTGGGTCATGAGTTTGATCCCCACGTTGGGTGTAGAGATTACTTAAATAAATAAATATTTAAAAAATTAAAAATTAAAAATGGGTGGAACATCTGAATAGACATTTTTTCCAAAGAAGACATACAGATGGCCAACAGACACATAAAAAAGTGCTCACCATCACTGATCATCAGAGAAGTGAAAATCAAACCACAAAATAGGATGAGAAAAAAAAGCTGTTAGAATGGCTATTACCAAAAAGACAAGAAATAACAAGTATTGGCAATGATGTAGAGAAAAGGGAACCCTGTGCACTGTTGCTGGGAATGTAAATTGGTGCAATTATAATGGAAAACAGTATGGAAATTTCTCAAAACCTTGAAAATAGAACTACCAAATGGTCCAGGAATTCCACTTCTGGAGATTTATCTGAAGGAAATGGAAGCACTATCTCAAAAAGATATATGCACTCCCATATTCACTGCACTACTATTTCCAATAGCCAAGACGTGGAAGCAACCTAAGTGTCCACTGATGAATGAATGGATCAGGAAAATGTGATACACACACACATACTAAAATATTCAGCCAAAAAAATAAAAATGAATGAGATGCTGCCATTTGCAACAGCATGGATGGACCTTGAGGGAATATGCTAAGTTAAGTAAGTCAGACAGAGAAAGGCATATAACATATAATCCCATATATATGTGAAATCTAAAAACAAAAAAAACACATACACAAACAAAAACCTCTACTCATAGATACAGAAAATAGTTCAGTGGGTGCCAGAAGTGGAGGGTAGGAGAGGTGAAATGGATGAAGGGAACCAAAAAGTACAAACTTTCAGCTATAAAATAAATATGACTGTGGATATAATGTGCAGCATGGGGACTGTGTTAATAATACTATATTTTATATTGAAAAGTTGCTAAGAGAGTAGATTTCAAATGCTCTCATCACAACGAAAAAAACTATGTGTGGTGATGATGTTACCTATAGTTATTGTGATGATCACTTCGTAATATATACAAATATTAAATAATTACATTGTTCACCTAAAAATAATATGCTACAGATCAATTATATATCAACTAAAATACATAATTAAAACTATAAATGTCCTTATGTCAGTTCAAGTAAATTTCTGTTGTCAAATAAATTTGCCAAAAAGAAAAATAACTTGAATTTCAGAGATGTTTATATTTTTGGAATTGTGGATAAGGTATTGTTAGAGAAATCCAGAGAAACCTCTCTATGGGATTCCTATGACAACCTTCAATAAATAGGGTGTCACATTCATATACCCAGAGACAGCAACACATCAGTGGTACTTTTTGTTCTCCACAGTTCATGCCCATCCTCATATGTCTATCAACATGTCTCTATCCCAGACCTCCTCCAACCTCCCTCAAGATCTTTTAATACTTCTCTTTCCAGGTCCCGGATGAGCCAAACCATTTGCCATTTCCCAAGATGCCACATATGTACTAAACTTTAGTTTAGATATAGTAGTGGGTGACTCTGAAACATAGGGGCAGGGACAGAAGTAGATTGGCTACTGGGGTCTCATGTCATAGCAGATAATTGCAACCACTCACCTATGATCCTGACCAACATGGAATAGGAGGATTAGCACAACCATAGTAGGAAGTTGGAAGACTGAGAAAATCCTCTTTACCTAGTGGCTACTAGCTGACAACACAGATACTGGTTAAATAATTAAACAGAACAAAATAATTGTGTAAGTTATTTCAAAACGCTTATCAAAGATGTAGAAGGAAAAAAAATTCTAAGAACTCTTCAGTGTTCATTTGGTAGATGTTGTTACCTTAAAGTCAATTTATTTAAAACCAAACAAAACAAACTTTGAGACTCAGAGGTACGGCATGCCCATGTTTATATTTTTAGCACTGGAACATTTTCTCAATCTCAAACTTTGTAATCATCTGTGACTTTTATATCTCTTCAGATCCTACATTCAAGCAATGCTCATCATGTTTCCCTTAAAGAGGCTTCTGACATTTATTCATGATGCTTTCTTTTCATCTCTTGTTTCTGACTGCAGACCCTTATTTAATTTTTTTATTATGAACTAATGTTCTAATTGAGCTTTCCCTCTCTAAACAAGCCTGCCTACCCTGGCAAGATTAGTTTTTCTGAAAATCTATTTTCAACAGTAAACTTTTGACCCAAAATTATAAAATACATAAATAAAAATCTTCTTGTCAATTAAACAAGTTTAATTGTTTGTTTAATTTAAACAAGTTTAGAAGGAAATCCCCAAAGTGAGAAAGTTTATTTACAGCATGTTTGAGTGATTACTTTTCAAGCTGGGTACTTCAAAAAGGAGGCTTGTAACTTAGAAGCAAAAGACAAAGTCTCCAAAGAAAAACAGGAAAATGTCAGAAATGGTCATTCGCAAATGAAGAAGTATAAATAGACAATGCACAGAAAAGAAATTATAAGTTGATAATTATGAAAATGTAAATTAAAATACAACTCATGGGGCCCCTGGGAGGCTCAGTCTATTAACCATCCAACTCGATTTTGGCTCAGGTCATGATCTCATGGTCATAAGATTGAGCCCCAAGTCTTGCATTGGGGTCTGTGCTGCTGGGTGTGGACCTACTTGGGATTCTCATTCTCCATCTCCCTCTGCCCTCTTGCCTCACTCACTTGCCTGCAGATGCATGCATTCTCTGTCATAAAATGAAATGGAATAATGAAATGAAATGAAACATTAAAAAATAAAATAAAAATAAAATAAAATGAAATAAAATATTACAAAATAAAATAAAATATTAAAAAATATTAAAAAATAAAATAATAAAATAAAATAAAATAAAATAAAATAAAATAAAATAAAGCTCATTACCTTTCTATACTACCCAGAGAGGGGTCCATATGGTGTTTCGGGTTCCTCTCATAAATTAAAGGGAAAGTTTCATAAGTTTGATGTCCCACAAACAAGGAAGATGTCCTCAAATCCGTTGCAGAAGGAACCCACTAAGATAGCACCAGACTTGGCTTCCAAATGGAATAGTACATCTATAAAGGAAAAGAGATAGCATCTATATCATAAACCTGAAAAGAACCTAGGAGAAGATTCTGTTGGCAGTTTGTATCATTGAAAGCTCAGCTGATACTCGTGGCATATTCTCCAGGAATACTGGCTGATGAGATGCACTAAAGTTCGCTCTTTGCCCCTGGAGCCACTTCTATTGCTGGCCACTCCACTCATGGAACCTTTCCCAGCCACATTCAGGCAGCCTTTTGGGAGCTGCGACTTCTAGTGGTTACTGATCCTGGGGCCCACCAGCAGCCTCTCACAGGGGTATGTTGTGTTAATCTGCCTACCATTGCTCTAGGTAACACAGACTTTGCTCTGCACTATGAAGACACTGCCATGCCACGCAACAACAAGGGAGCTCATTCTGCAGGCCTGATATGATAAATGCTGGCCCAGGGAGCTCTGAGCACATGTGACACCATCTTCCTTGAATATCCACAGGAGGTCATGCCTGTTCTCTACTTATAAAGATCCTGAGGAGAGTGAAAAGGAAAATCAGGTGGAGATTGAACAGGCTGTAACCAAGAAGGAATTTAAGGGTGAATGGATTGCTCCAGCTCCCGAAATTTACTGCTAATTCAACCTAAAGTCTCTGCCTAGTCTGAAGGTGTACAGGTTCCTTTTGTGCCTATTGAGTAGTTCCCTACTGAAGACTGAAGCACTCAACCTGTCACCAAAGACCGGTCTGCAACTCCCACTGCTCAGGCCACTGAATGGGTAGAAAGAGCCCCTGAAATTTTAAGTTCTTCTTCCACAGACTCTTGGCCAGAAATGTAAATAAGGGTATTGAAATGTTTCTTTAAAAAAAAAATTCAGCCCATTATTAACTGCTGTCATGTTGGTCAAGATTACAAAAAATGATAATATCCATTATCAGTGAAAGGGAGAAAACAGATGCCCTCATGAACACTACTGAATGGAATGTAAATTGATACAAATTTTCTAGAGAAAAATTCCATATTATGTTCTTAAAACTTTTCAATTTTAAAAGATATGTTCTTTGATCTAGGGTTTACATTTCTAGAAATTTATCCTAAGAAATAATAATGCATTTGCCCAAGGTAGATCTATAAACATGCTTGTCTCAAAAGGATTTATGCCTGAAAAATGAAACAGAAGAGAAAAACAAACAAGCTGGTTTAAAGAGCTGTGTAATCTTTATATGGTACAATACTGTGTGCAATCATCCAAATGATAAAATAGAATATATTATAGACTGGGAAATATATTTAGAGTCTTATATAACAAAACAAAATAATAACTAATATGTAATTTATGAAATCATATAAAGAAAATATGTATAAATAGAAAAAAGTGTCGAGGTGCCTGCATGGCTCATTCGGTTAAGCGTCTGACTTCAGCTCAGGTCATGATCTTGCAGTTCATGAGTTGGAGCCCCGCATTGGGCTCTGTGCTGACAGCTCAGAGCCTGGAGCCTGCTTCAGATTCTGTGTCTCCTTCTTTCTGCCCCTCCCCCACTTGCACTCTGTCTCTGTCTGTCTCTCTCAAAAATAAATAAACATTGAAAAAAAGAAAAGAAAAAAGTCTCAAAATATGTAACCAAAAATGCTAACAGGGTTTTCTCTAGTGATCTTTCTTTTTTAATTAAAAATACATTTTCCAAAATATGTAATATTTTATATAAAATGAGTTTTTAAAATTTTTATTTATTTAGTTTTTTTAGAGACAGCATGTGCTTGTGGGGAGGGGCAGAGAGGGAGAGAGAAACCTAAGCAGGCTCCACACTGTCAGTGCAGAGCCCAATGAGGTGCTCAATCTCACAAACTGAGAGTTCATGACCTGAGCTGAGATCAAGAGTCGGATGCTCAACTGACTAAGCCACCCAGGTGCCCAAGTTTTTAATTGTAAAAATAAATGTCTATTATTTGCACGCTAAAGAGAATACCTGAGGACCAGAGTCCCTATAGATCCCGTTATCCTGTCATTTCTCCCTACTTCCTTTCTCTTCCACATAGCCAACCTGGGTCATTGAATTAACACAACCCACTTTGGAGGCTCTCACAGGGAGGACAGATATCCTGGCTGCATAATAATTCTTCTGTATTTGTGTCCATGGCCCTCTTAAACATTCAGCTTCAGGAATGACATAAATAATGTCAACCAGATAAGCCAAATGCCAAATCTATCCAGATAATTAACAGGGTGATAGATTTTGAAGTTAAATCAACTGAAGCAGTGATATTTAAGGGTAGTGTATTGTTGTTCAAATGAAGGTTTTTTGTAATGTCTTCTCCAGCCAGTTGTCTTTAATTAAACTTAAGAAACAGATAAAAATCCGTATTTAATCTTTTGAAAAATTAGAAGAATAACTAGTAGTTTCCACTTCTTGCTTCCAGTATTGCCATTAAATTATATTCTCTTGGTATAACATACACATTTTAAAAAATCCCTAACACACACAAGTAACAAATCTATCAGCATATATTTATAAACACAAACATAGCAATATATATACTATATAAGACAGGAATGGTATTTCTGAATGCTTTAATCATAAATGGCAGCAGGTATTATAAGCAAAAAAAGTTCCCAGAAGAAGATCAATCTTCATTTTTAGCACAGGATAACCTTTTGTTTTATGGTACACATTTCACAATATTAAAACAACCTGGTTTACCTGATTAAAATCAGGGGTAAAAGGCCAATGTTAATGAGAAGCAACAATGTATGAAAAGCACCCTGGGGCCATGTATTGACCAGTTGGTGGAGGCCTAGTTTCAAAGTCCTACCCCTGCAGGCACAAGTTATCAAATCTTTTCCTGTGTAGATGTATCAAGAATTTACATAGGGTGCCTGGGTGGCTCAGTCATTAAGCATCTGACTTAGGCTCAGGTCATGATCTCACAATTGGTGAGTTTGAGTCCCATATTGGGTGAGTCAGTGTCCTGCTTTGGGTGAGTTCCAGCCCTGTTTCCTGTAAACACATGAGCCCTAGGTGAGCCCAGCTTCTCTCTCTCTCTTTCTTTCTCTCTCTCTGTCTGCCCCTTGCTCACTTGCACTTTCTCTCTCTCTCTCTCTCTCTCTCTCTCTCTCAAAAAAAAAAAAAGTATTTACATAAAATTTTCAAAATGTGCATTCCCCTGTCTGGGTTTAAGGTACTCTAATGATAACCAATTTGGAGTAGAAGTGCTTCTTCCAAATCAGAATTAGGATTGTTTCCAAATTCAGCGAAACAGCAGTCCTCTTCTGTGCCTTGACTTCAGGTGACTGCTGAACGACAAAATGTTTCCCTCTCTTGGTGCACCTTCTCAGCCTCCTGTTGATTCCACTGTTCAGAACTTTTTAACATGAATGTCAATTGTTTGCTGCCAGCCCTAGCTTCTGATACACTCAATGCCCCATTTTTTGCTTCAAATTTCAAGTGATCTTCAAGGGTTTTATTCATCAGCTTCTGCTTTGTGACAGAATCTTTGAAGCTTCTGAGTTCTCCTGTTTTGACATCATAAAACTGGGGCTTGAGGACTGTCTGCTGGTTCTCCCTAAGTCCTTCCTGCTGCTTTCTCCTCCTGGTGGAGAAGCCTGTTGTTTCCTGACCTTTTCAACCCATTTTTTTTTTTTTTATCGTCTGAGATCTTAGAACTTTCTGCCTCACTCAGTTTTCCTTTCAGTTCTTCCTCCTCTTCTTTTTCATAAAATATTTATTGCTCTAAGAGTCTTCTTCCTTCACTAATTTTTTAAACAACTGGATTCAAAAGCTTTAATTCTTTACTCTTTGTATCTGCTTTGAAGGCAGTGTTCTCAAACAATTTTAAGCCAGTCATTGATGAGAATATTAGAAAGGCTCTTAATTTTTTTTTTCCATGCAGATTTTCCTTCGCTTCCTCTCCCTCAATTATTAAGTGCCAGCTCTTTGTTAACTTTTGGCAATTTCCTTAAGTGGACTCTGTGCAAATGGTCTGTCTTCTGTCAGATCTTACCTTTCCTATATTCTTCATAAGCAAATGGCTTTACCATCAATTTTACCTGTGACAGTCTTACATCCATGAAAAATCCATGCATATGTGCTTCATGAAAAGGTGATCTAATGAGATGTATGAGCCCTAAATTTTCAAAGTCTGTCTTGATGACAAATGTGTAATCATCATCAACTGTGCTTTCAAAATTCTTATAATTCTTCTGTCAAGTTTCCTAAAAAGACACACCACCTGGTAGCAGGACCTAAAACTAGATGACCAGTTTATTATAAAAGGATATAACTCAAGAACAGCCACATGAAAGAGATACATAGGGCATTGTAGAGCAAAAGGGCTCAGATCTTCCATGCCCCCTCCTGGTATGACACTTCTTATGTTCCTAACCCAACAGCTCCAAGGATAACGTGTTTTTGTGAACCAAAACATGAAACATGGATGTCATATATAAAAGTATACTTATGGGAAAAAAAATTAAAAAAAAAATAAAAGCAAACTTATGGGGACAGTGAAGCAGCTTATTTTAAATCTGCATTTCTTCTGATAGTCTGGGACAGATGATTGATTTAGAAGCATCTTCAGAAAATGCTGGAAAAACTGCTTTTCATCTTATGTTTATTACCACCCCCAGGCTTTCAGAAACAATGTGAAAAATTAGGGTAAGCAGTTCTTAAGAATTTGAGAGTATCAGGACAAAAAAAATCAATAGAGTAATGTTTTAAATTAACAAATATTTCAACATTTTCAAAATGAAATAGGACTGAGAAGGAATGTGACTGTTTTAAATGCATACCATACGCTAGGTACTTTCTTACATATTAACTTCTTGAGGATACATATCCACTTCATAGGATATATATAGAAAAGAGTTTAGTCTAGCTAGTTTAGCAGAAATACTAAAGGAAATTAAATATCTCCTAGAATCTCTGGAAGAGTTGGAACAGAACCAGACTTGGATGCTGCACTGACAGGAATGGTACAGAGAGGAAAAAACTCTCAAATAGGACTTAAAAATGAAAATTATTCTGAGAAGTTTAAAAAGCATAATGGAAATTATTATTAGCATCATTAGAAACTAAAAGTCCATTAGAAAACATAGTGAATAACTTCTCTCAACTTTCACATGATTGATCTTCATCTAATTTCATGGCCATTGTAGGTAACTAAAAGCAATATGTGTCCTTCACACTTGCTGACATTGATTCTAGTTCTAATGATGTTTAAGTAAGTGTTACAAATTACAAGACAGTCACCAAAGTGATTATCAGTAGTAGATTGCATTATTTGCTCAGAATTATTTGTCCCCTCCCCAACTTTGTCATGCTTCCCCACTGGCAGGGAATATATCCTCTTGCCACACTGACATTGGTTTAGTAACATGACTTGCTTTGGTCTATGGAGTGTGAGGGGATGTGATATACATTTGTTCAAGTAAAAGTTTTATTTTTTTACTGTTTTTGTTTGTTTTGTTTTGTTTTTTAAGTAGAACCCAATGCAGGGTTTGAACTCAGGACCCTGAGATCAAGACTTGAGCTGAGATCAAGAGTCTGAGCTCAACCAACTAAGCCACAGCCACCCAAGTACTCCCAAGTAGAAGTTTTAAATGTTTTGCCTGGATTGGTTCTGTCCCACCTGAGAAGTTGTTCTTTGCCATGAGAACATCATGTTACAGATGGTGGCTCCTCATTCAGAAGGGATCCAGGAACGAGAGGACTCATGGACCTGGGCCGAACCCAGTAGAACCCAGTAGAGAACAACCTTCAAATTATACCCACAACAATAAAAAAATGTGCATTGTGGAAAGTGATGCAATTTTGTTGCTGACATTCACAAAAGTTGGCTAATATACAGGTAAGCACAACTTTTTTAAGTGGGATCAAATTTAGAAGTCACAAATTTAAAGGGAAAATTAGTTCCTTTTAGGATTAAATTAGTACTGAATTTTGCTTCCAGATACCAACCCAAGTAATTTGTTCTCCCAGGAAAAAGATCTTTTAGCAAAAGGAGAAATATATTCCACAGAGACCTCAATCTCGTAAAAGAAAGTATATAGTGTGTATTTCACTTTTTATACAATACATGAACACCTTTGGAAAATTTACTAAGTTGTATAATATTTTATTAATCATAATCAGTTTCAGATACAAATAAAAATAAAATTGAATGTAGAATTCAGAAGAAATGATAATTAGTATGAATTTGCTTTAAAACAATTTCTATGAACTAAACATCATTATTTCTGGGTATGTTCAAATATAAGACAAAGGGTTTTTTTTTTCCTCCTAAAATATTAACCCTCAGACAACAGCATATAGTTACTTTATATCCAAGTCTTACAAAGTCTACTTATTGCTGGTCCTCTCTCAGTTCCCTAAATTCTGACTAATCAAGTACTATTTAGGAAAAAGACACATTAGTCTGAAACCACACAGGTCAGTACTAGTATGCAGTGATTAATTAGTTGGTGAGAAAGCAAGAAACAATTTTGATACTACAGATTTCTTCATTATTCTAGTGTGTATGACTTCACAACTGCAAGGATTTGATTGTAAATAAACCTTTTAAAATTTTCTTAAAAAGCAAAGCAGAAAATGGTTGTGTTGGAGAAATCATGAATGCATATACACATAGGACAATATAAAAACCAAATGTACTCATATTTTTTGACTGTATACTTTTAGGATAAATTTTCCAGTGAGAACATCATATACAGATCCAAAAGGGGTCTTAGCTAAAAAAAAAATGTGGACCAATAAAATAATGTGCTCTCAACAAATGCATTAGAGGATTCAACAAGGAACTCTAATGACCATAAGACTGTTTTAGAAGATGCACATGGAAAGCTTGACTAAACTATTTTCAAGAAATGTGAAAAAGTGTATTTCTATATTAAAATGTAATTATATAACTTGTGATTTTGACTATACTTCATAATTTAACAAATTAAATATTAAAAGTTGATATTTAATCATTTTATATACATAATTTAAAAAACTCCTTTTGAATCGTCCCCTCGGGAAAATGGGGGTTAATTCATAGTAGGAATGTATGGTATCTAACTCCATTCTGACCCATTTCCCTTTAATATTGACTAACTACTGTTATTAAATCTCTCATACTTTTCCCATCCAAGATAATTTCACTCATTCACTAATCAATTAAAAAGTCTAGAATGCAGTTTACAAGAAAAAAATGTCCATTTTTTCTAACACCAGAAGCCTAAAGATTCAACGGAAAGGCAGAGGTCTTGTTTAATCATTCTAACTTTTGTGATTATTTTTACTTTTGATTAATGAAGAAGCAGCTAGAATTCAAGAGCCAAAGGGTAAGCTGTCACCTCAGGCTCAGATCAACCCTTTGCTAATTAGGACATTGCTGAGCCCAGTTAGACAAGTAATGATTTGACTACTGTCATTAGTAAAAGGGGGCAGCTAAGTTGGTTTCTTCAACCACATTTTAAACTGAATTTTCATTAAATCCATAAAGGCACATTTATTTGAAAAATGGCAAAAACAACAAAAGGAAGACTACATAATTCCCTTTAGGGATCTTTTTCCCCATGGTTTTAAAATTCCAAAATTAGAGGTTGACTTTTACTAATAGGACACACAAATGGAAATTACTTTCCCATTGACATGTGACTGGATTGATATGAGCCCATGTAGGTTAATCCTTCCAGAATAATAGTTAATAGGACTGTCAAAGTTATATCAGAAAATTACACTCTTGTCCTCTCCAGAAAAACATGGCAGAAATAAGAAAATCCAGGGGCACGAAGGTGGCTCAGTCTGTTAAGTGTTTGACTCTTGATTTTAGTTCAGGTCATGATCTCATGGTCATTAGATGGAGCCCCACATTGGGTTCTGCACTAGGTGTGGAGCCTGCTTGAGATTCTCTCTCTCCCTCTTCCTTTGCCCCTCTCCCACTCATGCTCTCTTTCTCTCGAAAAGAAAAGAAAAGAAAAGAAAAGAAAAGAAAAAATTAGGAATAAGATAATCCAAGATAATCCAATGAGTCTCTTGGAGCCTACCTGCAAAAATTTAACTTTGACCCCTTCAGGTTAGCTTTGTCCGATATTTTAATTTAAAGGATTAGTCTTTTAAAGAAGCACTTGTGCTTTTGGACAACTTGATCTAAAAGTAATTTAAGAATTAAGTATGTGTATAAATTTGATTGGTTCCTACTCTCACCTCCAATCTCTTTTCTTGAGCAACCAATTCCCAGGCCAGACAAATCATCCCCAGCTACTAATCCCTTGTTTTTTCATATCTGTAGGAGAGGTATCATACATGCCTGATGACTGTGCTCTGGTGCTTTGCTCTTTGAAGTGTGGTCTGTGGTCAAGCTCACAGAAAAGCTGACTAGAAATGTACTTACAGGCTGCACTCAGACCCACTGTATTAGATTCTGCATTTTGAAGATGATTGGTTTGCACTTTTAAAGTCTGAGAAACATTCCTCTTGGTATTTCTTTATTGTTACTCTTTAGAAATACAGATTTCAGCCCAAGCTGCACAGTAGAATCACCTGAGAGACTTTCAAAATCTCCAGCCCTTTGCCCAGGCCTTACATCTGACTATATCAGAATCACTAAAGGTGGTCCAAGGCGTCAGAACATTTTAAAGATCTCCAGATGGTCCCAATGTGAAACCAAGGTTCAAATTCTTTAGTGTGAATCAAAATCACGTGGTGGGATTCTTAAAATAGATTCTGGCCTCCAGATGCCCAGCATTTCTGACTTAATAGTAATGGGTGGGGTCTAAGATGTTGTATCTTGAATAAGATCCACATTGCCAGTGTTTGCTGCCCTAGTGGCCAAGCTTTGAGAAATATGAACTTAGAGGATATGACTCAAAGGTAGAAATTTCAAAAATCATTGCCTAGGAAAAAGTTTCCAGCCTATCTCCTGCTATCATCTTATAAATAAATTCATGAACTCAGTATTTATGATGCATTTGACACCCTGAACTTTTTTCTGAAAACGTGTATCACTACCATTCTCCAGAAACCCAAACACAGAGACACAACATGAACTTTTACCAACACCCAGAACAACTTCACTTTTAAAAAGTCAAACTTCATGTTAGATAGATATACTTGAACACAGCACAAAAACACTTGCCAATGTGTTCTTCCCTCTGGATTTTTCATACCACTAAATGACATCGCCACTTACCTCAGCTATCTAATCTATCAGGCATCAGAGCCATCTTTGATTATTTTTTCTCTTTTACCTTATGTACAATATGCCAACAAGTTCTACTGATCATTTTCCTGTAACACCTTTAATCATATCTTCACCTTACCCTATTATCCAGGGGCAATCACTTTAGTCTCTATCTCCTCATAGATGATTGTACTTCTCTCTAGCCTCACCCAGTCAGGCACTGACTGCATTCCTAAAATATAAACTGCTTTGCACACACAAATCTTGCTCTCACAATCAAGAGGTGACGATAGTTCTCATAAAATAAAGTCCAAAATAAATATGGCATTCAGAAGAATACTTCTACAAATTCATCTTCTCCTTCAGTCCACCTTTCCGTTCTGTCTCCCACAACTTTTCTTCATAAGTCTGCTGAATTTCCAAGCCCACTGAATCTCTTATGAGTCCACAAACATGCTACTTATTTCCCGTATACATATATGTATATATATGTATATACATATAAATACAAACATGTATAACCAGAATATATAGATTATACATATTCTATACAGTCTTAGAATATATACAGTATTACATATGTATGCAACTAGAATACATAATCTATATTCTATGTAGTTCTATATACTTCTGTTATGTATAAGTAGAAACCCTCTATTCATTGTTCTTTAAAAACCCAACTCAGTCTTCAAGACTCAGATCTCTTATTGCTTCAAATGTAAAGTCTTCTTTAATACTCTCAAGTAGAATTAATAACTCATCCCATTTTGCCATTTTACATCTTTCGATTATAAGTTTTACATCAATATGTCTTTCTTCATTCATAATAGTAACCCTCACAGCATTTAGAAATATGTGACTCTCAATAAAAATTGTTGAATGTATTATTATATAAGTGATGTAATTATCATCAAATAATAATTTCCTGTCCTTCAAGAGTTTACTGTGCCTCACTTTAAGCATATACAAAAAAGAAAGCATCAGGGAAAATTCACTGTCTAGTGAATGTGGGTAATTCTTTTCCATTAGAAGTTCATGTGGATTAGATAATCTAGACAATCTACTGCCATATCAGTTGCTCCAATTTTGCAATAAAAGAATAAGTTCCAAGTCACCAATTGGGATTCTGAAGCCATTTTGACCTATTTCTATTACGAGAAAAAATTGGATAGGATAAGCATGGAGAAGACTTATTTTTTCTTTAGGTAAGAACTATCCTGTGATCATCGAAAATAATTTTTTTAATGATCTGTTTTTTGTCAGTTTCAAATACAGTTCTTTCATATACATTTTCACATCAGCATTGAAATTAAGGGAGAAAAATTTCCTGTTCTTTCAGTTGAAGAGACTGCGGTACGGGAAAGCTAAATAATTTCCACGTCAGGTAATTAGTGACAAGATTAAGATAGCTAGTAGTCTGCTTCTTGACACACCAGAATACTTTACAGCCAATAGCTGATTTTCATTTCAATTATGTGTCTAATTTACAGCATGCTGAGAGAATGACAGGCAATAGGACAGGTTTGTTATGCCACTGAAGTTCAGAACTGGAGGACTCCACTACAGAATTAAAGTAAAACCAACTTGATAGAAATATATTAAACTAGCAAAAATGTACAAATTACCAATAGTAATTTAGTAATTTTATTATTTAAGTAAATGTTTAGTAATTACTAAATAGTAACTTAATAAATATATTTCAAGAAAAACAAGTGAATCTTACTGTCATTTGTTATACACCACAATTAAATGTCGGCATGAGCCACAGAAGAAAAAAACGCTTTGAGTTCAGAAGTTACTAGGATAATATTGTGAAGTAATCACATAAATTAATTTAGAAACCAAATTTATACATGACAACTAAATACAGTGAGTGATTTCAGATTTATGTATGAATCAGTAAAAAGGGCATTTGTGGAATTCCACTAATCCAAATCCAAATTCAAATTCAATTTGGAAACATTTGAGTGAAATTTCTTGATGGGTTGTTGGTATTATTATATTGATTTAATTTCCTAATGATGATTATTGTACTATGGTTGTGTAAGATGCTAAAATTCATAGAAGCTTTGTAAATTTGATTAATCTGATATTATTTCAAAATTAAAAGTTAAAAACTATATAAAATATTAAAATCAACTTAAATGTACATTAAAAGAAGAAACAATGAAATTATGCATCATTTAGGTAATAGGTAAGAATATGTGTGTGTGTGTATGTGTGTGCGTATATCCTAATAAAGTTTATTATATCCTTCCTTGCCTTAATAAAGACAATATATTAAATGTATTGAGCCTTTACTTGATAACTTGGGACAATCATTTTACATTTGTGGACTACAGTATGGAACCATTTCTTCTCCTCCTACCCCTTCCTTGACTTAATACTATGTGTAAGGCATATCTTGCCTTTTTACCAAAATTTCTGCCAGAAATCTATGTTGTTCTAATTGCTCCTATGTCATTTTCTCTTATGACCTGGCACCCATTATTACTATCAGACTTTTTATTTCTTTGTTAGCCCATGGCTTTTTTCTACTTTCCTGCTGTAAATTTGAATGGACTTGAGGATTACAAGATTTCAGAAAACCAAGCCATAGAATTATCATAAACATATTGTCAAATACAGAGATCTGCTTTATTCGTTTTCACCCGAGAAACTAGTGGGAGAAGAAAACCCAATGAAAGAACAGGATACACCCCAAGGATGGTCAGCCAGGCCAGAGAGACTCTGATTTGGCCTAAAAAACCCATCCTGGACTATTCTGAGTATCTTGGATTTGGGGGAAAGATGTGACCTTGTGGGAGATTACAACATGGGGGTTCCCTATTTTGGGAAGAAAACAGACTTTATATATGAGGCAAGTCCTGAGTTTAGGGGTGAAGGTTTAAAGGAGCCACTCTCTGAGAGGATGAGATGAGGACTGTACTTGAGATGGAAATAAGACTAGCAAGATAGTCACCCCACGCAGGATCTTTTAGAGGTTATAAAGCTTTATCTTGAACATCAGCATCCGGTCTTAGGTTTCTTGTCCATCCCCATATCATTATTCCAGATTACAATTCCCTCTGGTTATCATAAAACCTTCAGTGAATCTGTAACCTGTTGTTCTTGGTAGAGTTATGAGAAATTATGGGAGGGCAGTAAAGATAAGTGGGACGTTCCCTATATGACAACTGCAGTATGATAAAAGGAGGATAGTGGCACTAGTGTTCTGGGGGCAATTATAGGAAAGTGAGTGGTGGCCCTAGGCAGTGCTGAGAGTGGTAAGGAACAAAAGGCTATGTGGAGAAGCAATTGCTGCTTGTTTTAACTCAGGAAATACATGAAATATACCCTTTTTACTGACAACTATACCATATAAAGATGACCCTTATAGATGAGGTTACATGTTATAATCTGAGCTATAATAAATAGACTTTATGACCACACTTTATTTTATTAACTTCACTTAAGTGTTTTACTGATTTGTTCAAGATTACTTCAGAAGTCTGAGGTTGTTGTAAAGCTCCCCCTTTTTTTTAGTGGCCACTTTACAGTCATATAGCTTTACCAAAAACTAGACAAAAGACAACAATCTGGGGTACTCTGGAAAGTGTCTACTGCTTGAGATTTACACAGTTAACCACACACATGCATGTACACACACACACACACACACACACACACACACACAAGGACTTCATAAAGAATATTCAGGCTGTGCTCTAAATCATTGCCCTATTTTTATAATATGCACATTTAGATATTTTGCTGGTCTAAATTATCCTTATCTGTTAAAGGCATTCATTGTGCTCTTCCTAAGCAAATTATTGTAATAAATATTTAAATGTCTAAGGTAGGTTACAGTACATTAGAGTTACATTTTGAGATCATATTATTTCTCTCTGGGAGCTTTTACAATCTATTAGAGAAGTGCAGTCTAGGTATTATTAATCATTAACTAGAATAAATTGAAGGACCGTACTAAAATTGCAACACAAGGATTAGTTCTCTCCCAGGAATTAGAAAATAGAATAAGAGTTTGAAATTCTTGGTATCTTTGAGTATGTCTCTATTTGGAACTGAACCTGTTATTTTTGTGTCTACTGCTGTACTAACTGTCTAATATGGCAGCCACTAACCATATATAGTTATTTGAATATAAATTTAAATTAATTATGATTAAATAAAATTAAAATGTTCCTTAGTCACATGAGCCATATTTCAAATTCTCAACAGCTGCATTTGACCAGGGGCTAACATATTTAACAGTGCAGATTTAGAACATTTCCAACATCTCAGGAAATTCTATTGAATAGTGCTAGTGTATAGTATGATTTTCCTTTTTTCCCTTTTCTTTTACATTGTCCAGGTACACATTAAAATGTAAGCCATTATTGCAACATTTGGAAATGGCATATTCCAGTATTCTGGCTAGCTAAAATGGAAAACAGTTTAGTAATATAAACACATTTTTTCCTCATTTTCTTTCTTGGACTTAAGACACAATAAAGTTTAAATGCCTTCTGAGTTCATTCAGTCCTCATGTATAGCCAGGTTATGACCGTGCTCCTGAGAAAAGGAAATCCACTTGTTTATTCTTTACATATGTTGTACATGCTTATGTGGTATATTTTTCTTGGATTCACAGAGTCTTTGGGAATGATAATGTCCAATTTGGGAAATAAAACACAGTTATAACAAAAGTACATCCCCATCGCCTTCTAAGGAACAGGAGTGCATAGATATCTATACTTGCTCATGGAAGCATCAAATAGTTCCATGAATTAGAGATCCTTGTACTAACCTTCAGTCCTCTTCTGTGAATTCACAATGGGTATCAAATTTAAATAGCTCCCAGCTTCTCACCATGTCATCATTAGGACAAATATAAGGTCTTTGTTTGTATTATTTCCTTCCTCTTCCCCAGGTAATTACATTTTGAATATGCAATCAAGATTAGAAATTACCTTCATTCAGAGATGTGATTTAGTTAAATAGGAAAACTTAGTACAACCAAGTAAGAAATACTCTATTTGGAGATGAGGACTCTGTTAATCGAGTTGAGGCATTATCACTAATGTAATGAACAGTGGATGTACAGATTCTAGTTTGAGCTCTAACTCTAGTTGGAGTCCTAGAGTAAATAAAACACAACCAAGATTTTGCAAGATTCTAGGGAGCTGCTGAAAAAAAGAAATACATCAGAGGTTTAGCTGTGGATTATTTGTGCCTAAAGTACTCAGCAACCAGGTTTTCCAACAAGATTGGAAAACAATGCCATCTGAGAATCACTAATTTGAACTATCAGTATGTCTTGAAGGCAGCAGCCAAGCTATTGAACTTTCCAGTGACCACGTGTCCCTGATCCAGTCCTTGGCCTCCATGTGTGTTTCCTCATTAGTCATCTTATGTTACATTAATTATTTTCAGAAGTCTGGTTGGCCCAAAACCACAACTTCAGTGTCTCACATAAAGATCCTAGGACTATCATTGAATATATGTCATGTTGCACTCACCTTGAATACTGAGCAGTTAAGATTTGATGTTGTATGAATGAGTTCCTTATATGTGGTCAAGAACATATAAGGAACCCATCCATACAAATCCCAATTGTTGTTCCTGCTGATAGATTATTGGGGAGGAAAAAATTAGCTTAGGGAAGCTACCTCAGGCAAATTTGTGGCAGAAACACTGCCTCAAATTACCTCTCACTGCCTTATATATTCACATCACTTCATGACAATGCTTGAGATACTACCAATAGAACGTTAGTGGGCAAAAGAAACTTTTCTTGGGGCGTCTGGGTGGCTCAGTCGGTGAACGTCCGACTTCGGCTCAGGTCATGATCTCACAGCTTGTGAGTTCGAGCCCCGCGTCAGGTTCTGTGCTGACAGCTCGGAGTCTGCAGCCTTCTTCAGATTCTGTGCCTCCCTCTCTCTCTGCCCCAACCCACTCACATTCTGTCTCTCTTTCAAAAATATATAAACATAAAAAAAAATTTAAAAAAAGAAACTTTTCTTTTTCATCATAGGAAATCTTCTCAGAAGGCTAAAATGATCAGTACAATAAGTGTAGAAATTATTTTAACTAAATTGTCCTTTTACAAAGACCTTGCACATATCATCTAAACCATGGGAGCACTGGGATTGTTAAACATAAGGGTGGGAAATCAAATCAGTTGGAAAACTAGTTTGCTTCAGGAGCATTTTATTTATTCTGCAGTCCAGAATAGGGATGTTCAGTGGTATAACAGAAGACAGTAACTAGGAGTTGCTATAGGATTGTTCCTTATATACCTTATCTGTGATTTGGCAGGCCCAAAGACCCTGTGAGTAGCTAGGGGAATCAAGGAATACTGATGAACAAATTGTCTTGGTCCTCTATGACAGTCCCACACATGCAAATATTAGTAAGCACCTGAATCACTTAAGCCTAACAACAAAAAAAAGAAAGACTTATTAACTGGGAAAAGAGTAGGCTCATCCTTATATACCATATATGGTGTATATAAGGCCATCTCATATACAATATATTTAAACATGTAAAAGTTATACATTAGAATAATAAACTATTAATACAAATATTTCCCTCTAGATAAATATATCTTCTTAATTAAAAAATTAAAATTTGTGTAAAATCCTTGTTTTTTTTTAATGTTTAGTTATTTTTGAGAGAGAGAGAGAGAGAGAGAGAGAGAGAGACAGAGCATGAGTGGTGGAGGGGCAGAGAGAGGGAGACAGAATCTGAAGCAGGTTCCAGGCTCTAAGCTGTCAGCACAGAGTCTGACAAGAAGCTCAAACTCGTGAACCCTGAGATCATGACCTGAGCCAAAGTTGGATGCTTAACTGACTGAGCCACCTAGGCACCAATAAAATTCTTGCTTTTATGTTACTGAAAGTTGGCACACAAAAAAAATCAAAGATAACTAAATCAATTATTATTTCTCACTGTTGTTCTATTGATGAGACAGCAATGTTTGAGTAATAAATGAAATGTTAATAATTTGTAAGTGATGTTATGTTTTTCCCATAAAATTTATTTCTTGTCTTACATACAGCAAAATCACTATTCTGTAATAATCAAGATATTCATGTAACATTTTTGTCCCTGTGGTAGGCAGAATTCTAAGCCCCCTAAATTCTTAGCCCCTGGTGTAGGTACCAGTGGCTTCCAGTTATTGCATTCAAACAAACACTAATTGAAATATTGCTGGGAAGGGATTTTGCAAATGTAATTAAGACCCAAAATCAGCTGACAGATAATAGGCAGATTATTTGCATGGACCTGATATAATCATATGATTCCTTTAAAAGCTGAGGGCTGGTGAAAGAGGAAGTCAGAAAGAATCAAAGCATGAGAAGAATTTTTTGTATCATTATCAACTTCTAGATGGATGAGGCCACATAACAAGGAATGAAGGCTGCCTCTGGAGTGAGAACCCCAACTGACAGAAAACAAGAAGATGAGGACCTCCATCCAATAACCCCCACCTCCAAGAAAATGAAATTGAAGCAATTTTTCCTCAGTCTCCAGGTGAGAACTCAATTCTGCCAACATCTTGATATCAGCCTTGTGATACTCTGAGTGAAGAACTCAGCCACACTGTGCTGGACTTCTGATCTACACAACTGAATGCTAACACATGAGTGTTGTTTGAAGCCATTAAAATTGTGGTAATTTGCTGTGTATCAATAGATAACTAATACATTTTCATTAAGAAACTATATTGATGACATTTTTAGAACAATGTGATTGAATGCCACTTTATTTTTTAAAACTTGATTTCATATTTTGTTCTTTAAAGATTAGAAGATCTGGTTGAGTTTAGTTTATTTTGAAACTTGCCTTTAATAGATAATAAAGATATCTCACAAAGATATATAAGTTCTGGCTGAACTTGCTAAATAATTATACTTATTTTTTGCTCCAATCCATCCATTATGCAAAGGCTTTTGCTGAAATTCAGGTAGCAAGTTTTATATTTCCTAATGTTAATCAGTTATCCTTGAATTAATGAATAGACATCATATTTCTTGTATTTGTAATAAATATGTTCAAAATTAACTAAAATTCTTCATTTATAAGATTTTTAAACAGCTTAGAAAATTCTCTTGCCAAGTTTTTTACATTTTTAAAATCTCTGACATTTTTAATAGCAAAAATTATATAATGTTAAGTATTTCTTAATATGCATATCCATTTGCTATCTCTGTACTTTTGCTTGAAGAGCATTTGCTTAGTCTGCTCTGTTTAAATTCATCTTAATTTTGAAGGGAAATTTTAAGTTTTTATTGTTTGTAATTGAAAGTAATTTCTTAGAGTATACCACTGTAGTCAGTGATTCTCTCTCTCTCACACACACACACACACACACACACACACACACACACAAAGAGAGAGAGAGCGAGAGAGAGAGAGAGAGAGAGAAGAAAGAAAGAAAGGAAGAAAGAAAGAAAGAAAAAGTAAAAGAAATTTGCAACTCATCTTTTTTTGTAAAATAAGTCGATTTGGCTCGTCTTTAAGTCCTTTGACATGAAATAGTAAACTTCTATAAATACCAAAGATCTTCCTGATCATCTACATCTTAGGATGAAATATTGCCTATCCTACTCTTTGAAAAATGAATCCATAAATTCTTTTTATTGGGAACATGTAAACTGTAATCTGTCTCAAAATGGTGAAAGCAAATCCACAAAAAAGAAAATCCCTTGGGAACATGAATGATCTTTTCAATCAATGATGCTGGGTCTACCAGAGAGCCCCATGGAAAAAGACAAAGTATGACCATATATAAAATTAATTTCAAGTAGATATAAATCTGAAAATAAAACCATAAATATTTTAGATGATAACATGAGAGTATCTTCACCATCATGAAAATAGGCAAAAATTTATTAAACAGATTCGCACAAAAAGCACTAACCATAAAAGAAAAAACTGATAAATTGGACTTGACTAATATTAAGAACTTGTTTATCAAAAGATTCCAGTAAGAAAGTGAAAAAGGCAAGTCACAGAGTGGGAGAAGGTATTTATAATATATTTATCTGAAAAAGGACTGACAAAGACCTCATATCAAGAATAAATAAGGAATGATTAAAAAGTGAGAAAAAAAGATAATCTAAATGGGAAAAAGACCTAAAAGATGTTTAAAAAAAAAATGGTTCCCAAATGGTCAACACATATATGAAGAAATTATCAATTTCATTTGTAATCAAAGAAATACAATTTAAAATCACAGTTATATATTGCTGAATATCCATCAAAATGGCTAAAATAAAAGAAAATAACAATGATTTTGTTGAGAATATGAAGCAATTCATGATCTGCAGGCAGGAGTGAAAGTTGCAACGATCACTTTGGAAAACAAAAGAACATGTCCTATAAACCAGCAATCCCATCTCTTGATATACACTTACCAGAAATGTGTACATATATTCACCAAAAGATACTTACAAAAGTGTTTAGAACAGCATCATTCTAGAAAACCCAAAATTGAAATATTATAAATTTCCATTAGCATTACAATAAATTAATAAATTGCAATACATGAAAACAAATGACATATTTATACAATGGAGTAATACACAGTCACTAAAGTGAACAAAGTCTTTTGAATAACTTGGAAGAAATCTCACAAACATAATGTTGAGCAAAAGAAATTAGACACAAAGAAGTATGGACTGCATGATTCCATGTGTATAAAATTCAAAAGTAGGCAAAACTAAGCTATGGTAATCGAAGTCAGAATTAGTGTTTTAAAGGAGGGGAAAGATGAATGAGAAGGCACCTGAAGAGGTTTCTGACCTGCCGGTGATATTCCATTATCAATCTGCGTGTGTTCACTCTGTAAAAATTCGCCAATCTGTATGCTTATGATTTGTGTACTTTACATTATCTCCACAAAGAGTTACTTTAAAAAAAAAAAAAGGAGAAGAAAAACACCATCACTGTTAACTCCCACTGTTCCCTCAGTACCCTCAAACACTAAACATGGCAGAAAAGTATCTGAACCAGATGAGGATTCCAGGTTTAACTGAGTATGAAATATCAAGAGAGCTTAGTTCCTTTCTATCTTATATCCAAATATACATGCACATAAAACATAATGAGAATTTCTTCTTTTACCTCAATGGATTGCTTCGCATACTTCCTGGGAAGTGCACACTCCACTGTGGAGACCATTAGGATATATAAAGCATCTGTGGAACTGAGCATGCATATTATACTGGTTATAGGTTGCCAGGAGGTGAGAATAGGGGGCAGTCTTCTCACTAAATTCATTTCTCAATTCTTGAGCTCCTCTCTGATGCATCTGTCTCAGAGGTGTTATATCAGAAGCAGAGGTCTACATTTATTTACTCAACCATTTTATCATACTAATCAGAGTTTCATATTAATCAGTGTTTCACAACAACAACAAAAAACCCTGAAATATTCTTAGAGGGTGCTTTCTTATGTTTTATTTATTATTTTAAATAGAGAGTTTCTATTAAATATTTGTGTTAAATTGAATCTTTCTCCTCCACGTTAGCTTTTCTGAATCACTAATGACTTGTTTTGAAGATTGGGAACTTATGGTAATATTACAAGTACTGTACTTCAGCTTTCATTATGGATTTTTAAGGTTTTATGACTGGCCTGGGAACCTAAACTCTGTTTTTAACTTTGTTTATAAGGATTAATTACTTGTTCCAAGTGTCTAACTGACCTACAAATTAACTTTTTAGAACAAAATCAATTTGTATATCAGGGATTTCTTGTGTAATTGAATTGTGGAAAGCGTAAAGGATAAAAATACATTTTTGCTATTTAAATATATTTGAAATCTGTTCAAATATGTTACATTTAAAAATAAAATATATTTTTTAAATATTCAGGAATGGATAGGTAGGGATCATCTTCTGAGATTAAGGCAAATTAATGGTCTTCAATCTGGGATGGAGATGACTAACAAAGTCAGGATTAGAATAGTAAATAAAAATCGAGAATTTTTACCAATCTAAGAATAATATAAGGTCAACACAGGATTATATATAAGTAAATCTCCATTATTATAGTTGGAGAGTAGTTTTAGATTCAGTAAAATATCAAAATGAATGAAAAAATCCTTTTTAAAGTAGAAGCTAGAGATCAAGCCAGGCAGATAAGATTGTTCCTTCTGACTGTTTCATTTTATACAACTTAGTAGGATTTTGTGACATTTAGAATTTCCTCAACTACTTTATTGAAAATAATTAAATGCAGCTGTTGAGAGCAAACATTCTGAAATAGACCTTTATTCAAATCTCAGTTCCACTACTTTCCAGTGGTTGACTTTTGACAAGTTCTTTAACTTTGCTGGGTGTCAGTCTCCCCACCTGTGAAATGGAGGCAAGGACATCTCTCTCTTGTGGACAATGTGAGGATTAAATAAGATAGCCCATTTAAAGCACTTGGCACAGTACCTGAAATATCCTAAGTGTTCAACAGATAGTGCTCTGGGTAAATCTGCATATTTAGTGTGGGTTTAATGTAATTTACTTTTGTTTATGGTAAGGAAACATGAAAGGTTAACCTTGGATCATGTTTTCTCTTTATTCATATTTATATTATTGTATTCAGCAGTAGGGAAATAAGAACACTTGGTACAAGCACAATGAAAATCATGATTTCATTCAAAAAAGTGGAAGAAGTGGATGTTTTATTCAGCAAACAGAAATTGCTGTAAAACCAAGGTAACCCTTAAGTATGTCTTCCATGCAGGTGATATAGTTGATAAAAATGCACCCTGGAGAAACTGGCTTTACCATATTTTCCCAAAAATTTGTTATGCCTAGTTACAAGGTGATAGTTCATATGGGAACCATTGACACTGCTTCTTTTGCTTCAGTTGCTTTCTGAGAAAGATATAAATTATATACCTTAAAATATACACTATTGGGGCGCCTGAGTGGCTCCCTTGGTTAAGCATCTGACTTCGGCTCAGGTCATGATCTCGTGGTTTGTGAGTTCAAGCCCCACGTCAGGCTCTGTGATGATGGCTCAGAGTCTGGAGCCTGCTTCGGATTCTGTTTCCCTTTCTCTCTGCCCTTCCCCTGCTCACGCTCTGTCTCTCTGTCTCTCTGAAAAGGAAATAAATCTTAAAAAAATTTTTTTTAACTCTGCATTATTCATAGATTTCAAATTAAAAGTGGAAGGGAAAGGAAAGCATCTGTGTGAGAGCTCAGCTTGCGAATAGGAATTGAGGAAAAACAGAGGTGAAAAGGGCAAAGATCAGATATAAGGACAACTCTGCTCTGTTCTGTAACATTAAAAAGCCAGATGACAATTGGTAGAGGATAAGCCCAGGTTTTCAAACAGTGCCAAGAGTGATAGTTTTAACTTCAAAGAGACTGATTGTTTTCTCAGGACTGGGGGGATTATTTCACATCTGAGTATCCCTGCATGTCTATTGTCCTTCTGGGCCACTCAGCTCTCCCTGCCAGATGCTCCATTTCCCCACCTTCCTCCAAGCTTCTTCTGGCCACTGAAACCACCGAACACTACACCTCTCCATGCCCTTCACTTTTACTTCAGTCAGCAGGAAAGTTCTTCATTCCTGATACTCATTGGAAAACAAAACAATTCCATGGGTTATTTTGATTTTCAAAATTAGGAGGATTAAAAGACTACCGAGGTAAAGTAAGCAAAAGAAAAGAATGAAAACAGACTGTGTTGTTGACCTGTGATGATAGCATATAACATGCAGAGAATGATTTCTTTATCCTCATACAAGCCATCTGTGGTTGCAAGGAGAGAAGCCTTTTTAAAATGTTAAAAGAAGTTTCTTCCTTTGTCTTGTGTGATGAGATATGTTTCTTTCAAGTATGCTTTTTAATGATGTCGACCCAGAAGAATAATTTCTTTTTCTTTTCCAAGAAGAATAATTTCTTGTAATCAGGTTAACATTCCACCATCCCTTTCTTCAAATAGTTCAGAACCACTTAAAACGGCTGGATCGGTGACTTAGTATTGGAAAATTTGCTGAATTTATCATTATGCTTACAACAAAAGATTCATTATGGAAAAAAAAGGGGTAGTAAATACCTGTGTTCTGTTCCCCCACTCACCTTCCTTTTTGTTTTTCACAATCAAAGTATTTGGCAAAGACAAGCATTTTCCTCAATTTGAAGCCAACTCTTCAAGTCCAGTCTTCCTGAAAATTTTCAACGGTATTATTTACCAACTAGTTATGTTCCATACATCATACTTGTATCATCTGCCAATCTGCAGACTGCAGGACATTGTGGGGATGCACCAAAATGTTTACACATGAAAAGGATTCTCTACCTTACCTGATGCAACTACAAAATAACATTTCCATCTAGAATGAGTCTAGTGATGCTACTCCATTAGAGAGGAGATCAGAAAAGTGAATTCAGAATGTGCTACAAGTTAGCAAAAATGTCTCAAATATAGAGACAGAATAAGGTACTAATTACAGGAAACCATAATGCACTCTTGCTTATACAGCTTTGCTTGGATTAGCTCCTGATGAAGATAAGATGGAAAGGATGGGGATGTGTCTTTCACAATTGGAACCTTTAGAGATTTTTCAACAGCACTTTCTTATAGGTCTCCAAAGAACTTATAAAATATATTCAACTACTAGATTATAAATATATGTTTATTCCTGCCTGGTAAATAGTGGGGACTCACAGACTTTTGGAAACAACAAAATGTCACTGGGTTATTCAAATGATTTATATTCTTCTGATTCAACAGATATCTATGTTTATATTCCAGAAGCACCCACTGATATTTATGTAAAGTGAGCTCAAAATGAGTCATTATGTATATAACATGTTGGGATGCTTGCTTCTTTGTGCATAGGATGAGATACATATTTTGCCCAACAGTAAGGATTTGTTCCTAGTTAGTGCTAACATGCTTTCTAAATCTTTCTCTACAGGTAAATTATATACAGCCTAAGATGAATGTATATATGCAAGCATACATGAGAGACACACTAACAATTACTTACATCAGTATTTGTAGCTAAATAAGTATTGGCAATTGCATTGGACAGTTTAAGACAAAATATTCATATTGAAACAGAGATGTCTCTTTTATGTTTGATTTCATTTGTTGCTATAGGAGAAGGGCTTGCTCATAATTTTAACAGAGAATTTATGTTATTTATTCTACATGTTAAAGCTTTATTTAACCCTCATTCTTAATCCATTTAAAACTATTTTCTAACCCTATCTCCAAAAAGAATGCTTCATTTAAAAAAAGATCATATTTCCATGTTCTTGGACATTTCTGACATACTTGATTATTTGTGCAGAGAGCCAGCAACTTGAAACTTCTTTCTTAAATTTCTCTTCCTTTTCAGTAGCAAAGAAATCTCAGATACATCCACATAATTATTTTACCATGCTTCTTTTAGGGAAAAATTGGTATCCCCTCTTCTATAAATATTACTTCACAGAATTTTGGACAGGCTATCGTGGTGGTTCTAACATTAGGTTCTTTCATATTTAAAAGAAAAATATTTTCCTTCAATTGCCCTCAGTTGGATTACTTTGTAAAACTGGCTCTCTTCACTTTGTGAAAATGTTCAGGTAAAATCTTATACACGTTCCAAAAAAAGGGAAATGATTCCTGACACGGTGATTTAATTTGATTTGTGCATTGACTTACAAAGCATTATATTCATTTATGTAAACTTTATATATATATATATGGAGTTAGAGAAACTAGTAAACTAATGATTTCAGGCACAACATAGGATTTTCATTTTTTTTTACCTTCTTAGAGATTCTTAACCTTCATAATTTTTGGAGGTTAACTTTTACATTTTTGATACAAGTGTCTCTTACAAGCCATGGAGATCTTTTCATAAAGAAAACCTCTAAGTTATTTTTTTGTCTTTTGCCTTCCCAATAGCCAGTAACCATTTGACAATGTCTTCCCCATTACTGCTGCTTAATTCCTAATCTATACCTCACTGTGTACTCAACATTTCCTCTTAGATATTAAAAAAGCATCTCAAACCTGATAAGCTCAAATCTGAATTCTGATCTCCAATTCTACCCCTAAAGCCCAATCTTCCTTTTCTTAGTGAAAGACTACTTCTTTCTTCCAATTTGGAGGCAAAAAAATCTCAGACTCATCTTTGATTCCTTCTCTCACATCCCACATTTAATCTATCAGCAAATCCTGTCAGCTCACCCTTCAAAATCTATTCAGTATCTTATCACTTATCACCTCCACTGCTACAACCACCCTGTAGAACAAGTGATCTTCCTCCCGCCCCTGAGGCAAGTCTCCTCACCTCCCTGTAATCTTTGTGCAATTGTAGTTTATTTTCAACACAGTAAGTACAGCAATTCTCCTAGGAAGTGGTAGATGACTTCACTCTCCTGTTCAAAACCATCCAATGATTACCTTTTAATGTCATGCATAGTGAAAGCTAAGGTCCCTGAAAAGGCCCCCATTCATTCCTCCTGGATCTGCCCACCCCTCCCCCACTGCTCTATCTCACCTACTGTACTGTCTCCTCACTCACTTGACCCCCAGCCCCACTGAACTTCTCATGGTTTCTCCAACAGGCCAAGTATGCTGTTTCAGGATCTTTGCTTCTCTTCCCCTCTGTGTGCAATCCCTACCCCACATATCCACTGGCTGGCTCCCTTAGTCATTTCCTTTGATTTCTTCTCAAATGTCATCTTATCAGAGAGATCTTCCCTGACTATATAAAATACCACCCCATCACTACCACCAATCTCTAATCATTTATCCCGCCTCATTTTTCTTTGGATTGCACTTATTACTACTATCTGACATGCTATGTATTTCTTTTAAAAAAATTTTTTAAATTTTGTTTATTTTTTGAGAGAGAGAGTGAGAGAGAGAGAGAGAGCACAAGTGGGGGTAGGAGCAGAGAGAGGGAGAGAGAATCCCACGCAGGCTCTGCTCCATCAGCATAGAGCCAGACGTGGGTCTCTAACTCACGAACTGTGAGATCATGACCTGAGCCAAAATCAGACCTGAGTCAGACACTTAACTGACTGAGCCACCCAGGCACCTCAAACATGTTATGTATTTTTTAAGATTCATTTTGAGTTTGTCAACTTCCACTGGACTGTAAAGTCCATGAGAAAAGGACTTTGTTTTGCTCACTTTGCATTGCAGTGACTGGCATATAGCAGGCTCTCAACAAGTATTAATTGAAAGGATGCATGAACGAACCGCACAGTGCTCTTCACAAGTAAATGCCACCTGGGCATTATAACACATGTTTGAAACTGAAACAGTCATGAAAATAGTATTAACCACAGCTTAGTTTTTCTTTAGAATAATCCCTTTCTCACAGACTATTTTATTTTATTTTATTTTTTTTTTAAATTTTTTTTTTTTTTTCAACGTTTATTTATTTTTGGGACAGAGAGAGACAGAGCATGAATGGGGGAGGGGCAGAGAGAGAGGGAGACACAGAATCGGAAACAGGCTCCAGGCTCTGAGCCATCCGCCCAGAGCCTGACGCGGGGCTTGAACTCACGGACCGCGAGATCGTGACCTGGCTGAAGTCGGACGCTTAACCGACTGCGCCACCCAGGCGCCCCTCCTTTCTCACAGACTATTTTAAAGCAGCTTGGGTACATGTGGAGTCATCAACTCTTGGTTAAATGGTTTTTTACTTTAATTTCTAAAATAAAACAAACAAAAACCTATGTTCATCATTATTTTGCTAAGAGCTTTCTTTACATTCCCTATCAGCAGCACCATCAACTAATATTTTTGTTCACTTGCTGTGTTTCAATCTTAGTTTGTCACTATTACTGCTCTAGTAGCTTGCACTCTGTCTCTAGAGAAAAAAACCCTGAAAATTGGGAGATTAAAAGAGAAAAAAATATATAACATAAAATAAGAAATTACCAGAATTATTGCCAAATAACTATAATTTTATTGATTTAGAGCAGACTGAAATATTTCTGGGGAGCTGTTTCACTTACTAGGATGTCATCCATTAAGATTTTAATAGTTCTTCATTTTCATAATTACTTTGTTCATTTCTTTTTTTTTAAATTTTTTTTTTCAACGTTTTATTTATTTTTGGGACAGAGAGAGAGACAGAGCATGAACGGGGGAGGGGCAGAGAGAGAGGGAGACACAGAATCGGAAACAGGCTCCAGGCTCTGAGCCATCAGCCCAGAGCCCGACGCGGGGCTCGAACTCACAGACCGCGAGATCGTGACCTGGCTGAAGTCGGACGCTTAACTGACTGCGCCACCCAGGCGCCCCAACTTTGTTCATTTCTTACTAATTTCCAGCTGGTAGGATTGTGGTTATAAAATTGTTTGCACATTTGATTGAGTCAATCAGTGAAAGAACTCTCTGCTTTATTTTTTACAGTGAAAACACTTTTACTACTTGTTTTTATTGTTTTCTTGGCTTCTATTGAGGAATGTTCTTGTCCCCAGTCACCTCAGTTGACTGAAGTGACCTAGTATTCCCTAGTATTCTGACCACTCAAATATTTAATCTCATAATAATAATCTACAATTCGAAAATTTGCACGAGCATTCACAAAAGAACAGTGATTTTTCTGTTTTTCATTTCCCAGTCTCCAAGTTGTCCAAATTGAGCAAAGTAGTTTCTACAGTTAACACCATGCATGCACATAAGTGCCTGGTTTTCACTCAAGCTAAAAAAAAAAAAAGAAAAAAAAACCCAAAAAAGAAAACAAACAAAAACTATGCTTAAAAGAGCGGTCCACCAGAAAAATACCAAAGGTAAAATAATAAGTCTAAAACCTAATCTATGATTAGTCATAATCATATGAGTTATTTATAATACAACAACTAATAGGCCTATTTAATTTTCTTTTTGTACTTTACTCAAAACTCCCTCTTCTACATTTATGTTTAAATATAGTATCTAAGAATAAAGCGTTTATATTAACTAAACAACTTTTAGGCTTGTATAAACTTTAGGTTTTAAAAGTTCTTTATTTAAAAAGTGCATACATGAGAGAATGCAAAATATTCCATCATAAGCAAAACATTCCATTACCTGGAATAAGACTTTTCCTACTTGAGTAAGCAAATATAAAAGGCCTCCCTTTTGCACTATAAGGATTTCAAACACACTAGGCAAGCTTTAATTCCCAAACACAGAAGACTCTTTCATTTATTACATCTATTATCTATGTGATCAATTATAAAATAGCATTGGAATTTGACAAGTTAAAGAATAGGCACTCTTCTTTAGGCGTAATTATTTTTACCCAGAACTGTCTAGTTGGGTGTATAATTATTCATTTACAAATGAGATTTTTTGGGGTCCATCTACAAAATAATTTGTCAATGTCTGGCAAAATTTAACACTGTACTTTGTTCTTACTGGTACTGTATGATCTGTTCCAAAGCTAGAAACAAATGTATTTACGATGCATTTAAGAACCTAAAGTTTAGGGGCGCCTGGGTGTAAAAAATAAAGCAGAGAGTTCTTTCACTGATTGACTCAATCAAATGTGCAAACAATTTTATAACCACAATCCTACCAGCTGGAAATTAGTAAGAAATGAACAAAGTTGGGGCGCCTGGGTGGCGCAGTCAGTTAAGCGTCCGACTTCAGCCAGGTCACGATCTCGCGGTCTGTGAGTTCGAGCCCCGCGTCGGGCTCTGGGCTGATGGCTCAGAGCCTGGAGCCTGTTTCCGATTCTGTGTCTCCCTCTCTCTCTGCCCCTCCCCCGTTCATGCTCTGTCTCTCTCTGTCCCAAAAATAAATAAAAAAAAAAAAAAAACGTTGAAAAAAAAAAAAAAAAAAGAACCTAAAGTTTGCTTGAAGCAGTGATAGGAATACTTTTACATTACTGGGTGCTTTCTAATGTACCCAGTACATTAGACTAAAAATATTTTTTCTGTCCTTAAGCTCCCCTTAGATCATCAAATGCTAACAAGTTTTATTTCTCTGGCTCAGCTGTGCATCAGTTCACCAAAGGATTAATGATTATTTTTAAAAATGGTCCTTTGAGATCAGTCTGGGATGGAGAAAAATATTTTACTAAACCTTCTCTGCCTTTGTATACGCTTGAGAGCCAATAGAGAGCATATTCCTTGGAGGCAAGACATTTAACTAGCATCAGCAAGCCACTCCAGATGAATTTTTAACAAGTCAAGACCTTGACCTGCAGATCACATTTTGTAGGTGAAGAATGATGAGCTGTTTTTAATAACAAAGGGAGTTTTGAGGCCTAATTGGAAGTTTGAATTAAATAAGAATAGGGTTTTGGCTAGTTATGAAAGGTAGACTTGGTTGCAGAAGTTTAAGGAAGATGTGAGGAAAGGTGAACCAACCAGATATTTCAGTTTCTGTGAGAAGATGTATGATATGGAGAAAAGAACAAAAGCTTTGAAGAGAGACAAGGAACTATGTATCTAACCTTGAACATTTAGCAGCTTAGCACCTTTGTTATTGTGGACAAGCCACACATTGCCACAACTATATTACTACTATTACTGCTATCATTACTACTAATTATACCTTAAATAACTTTTCTTAGAAATCAACTTTTCTAAGTCTCTAATTCATTTTAGTATTTGTCATCTCATTTAACCCTACCCTTTGTGTTGTTGTAAGAATTAAAAGCTAATTTCTATAAGGATGTTGGTTGGCATTTAGTAGAACTTTAAAAATTGAGTACTCTTCTGTTAGTGGTCAAGTATTAGGACACTTATGGGTAGATCTCAAATCTGAACTTACTTAATTTAGCCTAATTTAATTGTAATAGTGGCAGAAAGTAAGACTCACCACCCCCCCAACCCCGTCATAATCTTAAAACTTTTTGAAACCCAAGGAACTCACCTGGAGTTTAAGGCTACTTTACTTTCTAAAGATTATCAAATGGGGCCATGTGTACATACTTGATATATTTGGTTTTTTAATTTTTTTTTTACATTTATTTATTTTTGAGAGACAGAGACAGAGCATGAACGGGGGAGGGGCAGAGAGAGAGAGAGAAGGAGACACAGAATCTGAAGCAAGCTTCAGGCTCTAAGCAAGCTGTCAGAGGATAGCCTAATGCAGATCTCGAACCCACAAACTGTGAGATCATGACCTGAGCCAAAGTCAGATGCTCAAGGGACTGAGCCACCCAGGCACCTCTCAAAATACATTTGTTGAAGAGAATTTATTTGATCCATACATATAAGTAAAAATGCTGAAGACTATTGATACCTATTTTTTAATGAACATATTGAATTTACAAAGTTGCACCTGAAACTTTGATTTGTAAAATCTCTTGGAGAATTGGCAGTGGTTTGGGAGAGAAGAAGATATTGTTTACCATCATCTTTTATGTCCCAGGGAACTAACTAAACACTAGAGTAGCATCAAGGCTAATTAAGAACATGAATATATATATATATATATATATATATATATATATATATATGTTCTTTTTTTTCCACAGCCTCCTCAAGTGTGCTGTGTTGTACACTTCTACCCACAGTTGACAGGTTAATCACTGAACATCTCTAGGGAACACATTAATCTTGAAATCCTCTCCCATGACTTTATCTCAATCCACATGCACAATTTATTTTCAAGAATTTTCTATTATTAAACAATTACTACGGTTTTCCTACTCAACCCATCCCCAGGAGGTTAAACTCTAGCAGCTTGGAGGTTTAGAAGTGTGTGTGTGGCGGGGGCGGGAAGGGATGTTCTGGTTTCCAAGTCTCTGCCCCACATTTTTTCTATTCTGTGCCTTTCTATAAAAGTTAGAGTTGGGTAAATGGGTAGGAAGGCAGTCTCCTTGTTTGACTTCCTATTACAAAACTATGGTCCTCTCTTTAATTGGTGCAAATTCCCCAAATTGCTTATTGTCTGTGGGCTTAATGGTGATCTGTTCACCCTGTAGGTGAAAAGCTCACTTCTATGCAACTCACAGGGGCATTGGTAGTCTCTCACAAAATTAAGCCACATACTTTCATCCTTCCAGCAGCTTCATACTTCATTCCTCCAGAAAGTACACACATTTGACCCATATTTTTACAATCCCCTGTAAAAAAACTATGGCTCCATGTATTATCTAGTCTCTTGTGAGTTCTCAGACTAAAGACACCTGTGGGATCAGACACTGAGATACACTGTTTTTCTTTCTTTCTTCTCTCAAAATCCCAGCAAAACCTCATCTCTAACGTTTCCACCCATGCATTTGTAGAACAAAGAAGCAGAAAATCTGATGGCTAAGTAGATATGCAACCAGAAAACAAAATGTAGGTCGCTCATTTCACAGGTACCCTGAACTATTTATAAGGGATTTTCTTTGGGCCTCCCACACTGGTTTTCAGAAGAAAAAACATGTCACCTATTCAAAAGGAAGATAGACAGATGGAAAGGCTTATTTTTATAAAATGTTCTATGTTTTTTTTGCTCTTAATATTTGTTTTGTATCAATAAGAAATGGTGGTGGTAATTGTACCAGGAAGGAGGTGGCCTTAACAGCTGGAGAGTCTCTGAACTTAAGACATAAAATTCTCAGTTGTCAGTTTTACTCACTAATTCTGATGCATATTCTATTACCCTGGATGTATTTTTACATGTTGAGTATTCACAATTCTGTATGCTTTAAAAGAAAGAGTATATGTGGTTTTATAGTTAATTGGACCTGGATTTCAAGATGTACTATCTACTAGCTGTATTAATTTAGGGCAAGCGTATTACTCATTCTGTGCTTCAACTTACATTTACAACTGTAAGATGTAAATAATAACTTCCTCCTATGTTGTCAAAATAACTTGACAATATATATCTTATATAAACAAGATGTATGGAAGATGTATGAAAAACAATATTTATTTTCTCCATTTAAAGGTTAGGAAACCGTTGCTCCATAGAAATTGCAAAAAGCTGTCAAGATTATTGAAAGCAGTAGAACCAGTATTTGAACTCAGATCTGTCTGATGCTAAAGCCTACATATTTTCTGCCACCACGTCAGTACTACATTTGAAATTTAGTGAGAAAAATTAATCAGTTGACTTATTTTCCTTGACTATACACAAGCAACTTCTGGGGTGCCTCGGTGGTTCAGCTGGTTAAGCATCGGACTTCAGCTCAGGTCATGATCTTGCCATTAGTGAGTTGGAGCCTGCTTCAGATTCTGTTTCCCTCCCTCTCTGCCCCTCCCCTGCTTGTGCTCTCTCTCAAAATTAAGTAAATACTAAAAACAAATTTCTTTAATGTACAAAAGCATCTTCTAATTAAAAATGATTTTTTTTATTTTTAGGAAAGATCTAGTATATTGTTTAAATATACAGTGCTATAACTCAATTTAGAAGTAGTGAGAAAAATATAACAAAGGAAAAACAAGAATCAAAGTAAAATGAAGTCAGCAATGAAGCAAATTCACAAAATAAATGCCGTTAAGGCTTATCCTTTTGATAATAGTGGGCTGCTGATAAAAACTCCCAGAGAAAATCATAATTACACAACTCAGATTCCAAAAGATAAGTACCTACTGTTTAGAGGAAACACAACACTGGATTTCTCCTTAGATCAGAAAGTACTGCCCTGGCTATTTATGAAGAGGATGATGAGCAAAGGATTGATTGCAATGTGCCTAAGTGCATCCTTACTGAAATAAACAGAATACCTGAATATAGGCTAATGACTTTCACCAAATGGAAATTATGGGGAACTAAAAATATTCATGTGTAGCTCTGATAAATTAGCAGTATATTTGAAAGTTCCTTGAGTAGGAAGTATCCTTGCCTGGAGCCTTAGGTTTTAGGAGAGTCCATGAATCCCTAAAATTATGGCAATATTTCATATGTGAATTCATATTTCTAATCTCCTTAGGTATTCAAACTGTTTTCATTAGAAAATTAAAGCAAAACAAAGCAAAAAAATCCAGCAAAAACTCCATAAAAATCCTTTGTTCCATAACACTGGATGCATATTCTATGAGAAATTCTCTTATAAATTTCTTTTTTAGGGGCGCTGGGTGGCTCAGTCAGTTGAGCAACCAACTTGGGCTCAGGTCATGATCTCACAGCTCGTGAGTTCGAGCCCCGCATCGGGCTCTGTGCTGACAGCTCAGAGACTGGAGCCTGCTTCAGATTCTGTGTCTCCCTCTCTCTCTGCCCCTAACCCACTCATATTCTGTCTCTGTCTCTTTCAAAAATAAATAAACATTAAAAAAAAAGTTTATTTTTTATTCTACTATAGATATTGTGTAACACTGACTTTAAGATTAAGGACTCTGGAAAATACTTAGAGAACAACTTTTTTTATGCTGGAAATAAAATGCAGAACTTTGTGGCTAAACAGTCAGAGGGACTTGGGCTAGCATCCTTTACAAAGGATAGGTGTCTCCTGGGAGGTCACCTCACCTCAGCTTGAAGCTAAATGCAACTAGAAATATCTCCCAGGATTTGAATAAATTCTTATGTCAGAAGTATACATCATCTCTAAAACCTGGATTTGTGCACATCAATTTGATCATTATTGGTCATTGCAAATTTGAGGATAGATTCACGGTTCAGGGCCAAAAACTGCCAAAAGTGGCTTGTGTCACAAACCTAATTACACAGAAAAGGATAAAAAGACTTTAACAACTATTCATCCTTATTCCCATGGTAGATTTCTAACAAGCATCTATAGAAAATATTCAGGTTGTTGTCTTATATGAGCTACTCTTTTATATACCTAAAATCTTTAAAAGTTTTCAGTAGTAAAGCCTTAAAATTTGTTTGTTTATATAAAAACATATAATTATTATGGAGATTATCATTTGGCTTGTATCTTACATTGTTTAAACCCAAACTCATTTACAGATACCAATTAATTTTTTGCATGAATCAAATTTCCTTTTTCATCTACAATTTAGTAGATGTATAGTATTAGATTTAAAAATCAAGAAGCTTCAGCAAGGCATTTTTAGCCTATCTCTTAATCTCATAATGGTATTCTTTTCTAAATAACCTAGGATAATTAAATATTTTTTTAAAGCTAACAGCTAACTAATTCATTCAGCAATGACGTTAAGTCTCAGAAATACCAGAACTATTTTAAAACTTCTTAATTCAGGGTGCTTCCCTTGACTATTTTCTCTTTTTACTTTTTCAGATGTAAAATATTATTTAAATTCACTTTAGTTTTAAGGAGTAATCAGCCATCCTACTCATCTCTGAGGAAAAATACATTGAAAGCTATAAAAATCTTGAAAAAAAGTAATAGAATCATACTATCCATCAATGGATGACATATAACTCAATGCTAATACTGTAAAGATGAGAAGAAACAATCAAAATTTTATTGAAATCAATATATCGACCAAATTATTACCTAAAGGGGTGGTGGAATATTTCTGATATGCCATTGTATAAAATGAAACAACTTAAAAAAAAAATCTTTTAACGTTTGTTTATTTTTGAAAGAAGGAGATCTAAAATTTAGATCTATAGAATCCATAATTATAATTTATATTATAATCATAATTTATAGATATAACAACAGACCCAAGGAGAGGGTAAGCCATTTCTATTAGGTTTTAAGATAGGATTTAGGATGGGATTTATTTATCTCAGTTAAATTATGTTGTCTATTTATATATATTTAGATCCAATAGTAAAAGTGTAATTCCTAAATTAGTTTGTATTTGGATGGTGAATGGCTAAAACGGCATAAGCCACTGATGATGGAGGTAAGAAAGATATTAAGAAACATATTTATAAAATGTTGTTTTTATTCTCCCTCTGTTATCTTTGCCTAATTATTGCCTGCTTTTTATTAATGGAAATTGGCAGCAACATTCTACACTGCTGACGTTGATTCTGATAGAATAATAACCACAGAGGGAAAATTCCCTGCTGAGGTGATGGAAATACATACAGATTGTCTAGGCTTTTGCTCTTTTACTAGTTCCCATTCCAGACCTCACAGTTGGGATTTATTTCTCTCTACAGCTTACAGATGAAACTGTGATCAGAAACTTTGCCTGATAATGAGCAAAAACATTATATGGTAATTGAAACTTTCAGATTGGATTCAGAAACAGAATCCACTAATATGTTCTGTACAAGTGATCTAATTAAAAGTACCCAAACATGGTGAAAATAAAAGGATGGAAAGATATATACCAGGTAAATATAACTAAAAAGAAATCTAGGGAAACAGTACAAATATCTGACAAAAAAAAACTTTAATAGAAAAAGATATGATAAGGGTATTGTTCCTGTAAAAGATATAATGGAACAAGGTGACATATCTATCGTAAACATATGCCCATGTAATAATATGAACTCTAAATATATCAAAGCAATAGCTAAACAGCAGGAAGACAGGTATAAATCAACATTACAGTTGTTGGTTTTTGGAACACCTTTCTCAGAAACTGACAGAATAGGTGGGCCAAAAATAAACATAGATATTAAAGATTTAAAGAACATAATGAAAAATTTTGAGTTCGTATGCATCTGTACCTGTCATCGATCTGTCTACCCTGCTTTACTCAACACACATTAAATACAGATTGTTTCCTAGAACACATAGAGTATTAAAAAAAATACATAATGTATCAGGCCATAAAATAAGCTTAAATAAATTCCAGAGAGACAATATTTTATAGACCTTTTTGTTTTACCAAAATGAAGTAATATTAGAAATAAAAAAGAAAAGCTAAGAAAAACCTGTTTGTTTCTAAGCTAAATAACGTGTTGCTTAGCAGTTTTTGGCAAAGCTAGAAAACTGTAAAGGAAATGTAAAGATATTTCAATCTTGATAAAGCAAAAATTATAGATACATAGATAAGTAGGTGTAGTATGCCTACTACTATAGGTACACTATCATTATAGAAAAAGATACATGAAGTTAGTATTTTTAGGAAACAGCTAAAGCCATACTTTTAAGAATACTGACATGCTTAAATACTTTTATCAGGAGTTAAGAAAGACTAATGCACTAAATATTCAACTGAAGAAGTTGCAAATAGAATAAAAAAATGAACTCCAGGAAAGAAGAGGGTGGGAAATAAAGACAAGGGCAGAAATAAATGAAATAAAGAATAATAGAAAATACTAACAAATTCAAAATCACATTCCTTAAAATAGGATTGATGGAGCTTAAAGTGGTCCAATCTCTTTTTTCATTGCTTGATGAATATGAAGCAATACCTGGCATTTCCCCAGCATAGTGTGTCTATCTCAGTAATTGATGTAAGACTCTATCTGTGCTAGTAAGAAGCAAGTGGAGGCATGCTGAGGATTTGGGGAAAGAGTTTTCTCATTCTCATTCACTTGGTTGCCAGAAATCAGTCTACTCTCTCAGTTTGGGATGATGTAGTATATAGAAAGTGAACCCTAGAAGTACTACACCCAATTTTTTCTTTCCATTGGGAAATTGATTCTAGCAGAGAATGCTATATGATCACCAAAATCTGTTTCCTATTCCTCCCTGGAGCTATGACACATTTTCTACACCCTCTAACTTAAGGATATCATATATCCATGTGACTATATTCTGGTCACTGCAATATATACTGAAGTGTTTGTGTTGCTTCTGAGAAAAGTCATAAGAAGTAAGTATGCCTCCCCCATGTTTTCTTCTGACTGACTGTAGAGAACCCCGAGGATTTGGAAAAAAGTGGAACCACAAAATTCGGAGCAGTCTGGGTCCCCAAATGGCAATATAGAAGGCAGCTCAACCAGAAACACTCACATTAGATGATGATGTGAGCAGAAAGTTAATTTTTATTGTGTAAAGCCACTAAGAAGTCAAGATTTATCTACTGCAGCAGCTAACTAAATTACTTGCCTTGGAATTAAGCTGACACAAGGAAGATAGAAAAGATGGCAAAGCAACTAGGTCCCTGATGATATCTTTGAGCTGCTGAAGCACACAATTCCTGAAACTCAAATTATCCTGAATCTTTCAGTAACAGGAACAAATAAATCCCCATTACTGCTTAAATAGTGTCAGTTGGATTTTCTGTTACTTTTAGCTGAAAGCTAATTTCATGAACAGTAAGACCAAAACCAATCAGTGAACAAAGGTTACAAGGCTAAGCCAAGCCACAAAGAGCAAGGCAAAGAGATATACTGAACAGAAGTGGGATGCAAAATGAGCTAGGTTCTAGCAATAAAGCAATATAGTCCATTTGACACTGAATTGTCAAGCTATGAATCCATGGATCTTTATATTTTTTATGTCCATGCGCTCAAATCATCTAATAGGTTGGGTTAGAACTGAACCTGAAGGTAGAGGTTAAGTAGCCCCAGGTACGGGGAGGCTATACCTGAATGGTGTAAGTAGGAAGCCACCTTCCTATTACACCAGAAATATAAATCAGAGACTGGCCGGCCTACAGCTAATAGACGTCTACTTCAAGTAACTGATAGTGATAGGATATCTTTTCTTTTTTTTTTTTTAAATTCAAGTTAGTTAACATATAGTGTAGCATTGGTTTCAGGAGTAGAATTTAATGACCCATCACTCACATATAAAGTCTGTTCTGCTCTAACAAAGGACTAACTTGTAGATTCCTGCCAGTCCACCTTCTTTATCTTTTCTACTTACCCTTTATATATCCTTTCTTGTGGTTGTGAACATTTCACTATCTCTGATATTCCATACATATTTTCTGATATATTTTATTTTTTCATTACTACAGTCTATATTTTACTACATAAGCCCTTTACAGTGTGTATGGCATATCATTGTTTCCACTATCATTTTGGTCTCTGGTAATATTACTTATGAGAAACTATGTCCCTGTAATACATCCTTTTAATTGTTAAAATGTAATGTTAATGTTATAGATGTATCTTTCATTAATAATTACTTGATTATTTCAAGTAATCCTTAAAGATAATGTTTTTTGCCTGTTCAAGGAGAATGGGTCAAAGGTAATGAAGATCATTGTATCAATAAACAACATAATTTAACTGAGATAATTAGATCACATTCTAAATCCTATCCTAAAACCTAATAGAAATGGCTTACTCTCTCCTTGGGTCTGTTGTTATATCTATAAATTATGATGAATTTTAGGGTTCTTAATTTTTTAAAATTGTGTCATCTGTGACTCTAGTAGCTCAGCATGTCTTCATAATTGCAGCTGCAAGTGATCAAGATCGTATCATTCTATTATGGTTCTAAGGAAAAACTGGAAAGTATCCAAATGTAAACTTTCCACAGTTAATCATGAATAGAATGAGATAAAATTACTCCCAAGTCTGGAAAATACTTGAAGCTCACTAAAGCTGAATTTCACACACAATCATCTGAATTTGTTAAATGCAAGTGTAGAAATAGAAATAGCACAAACTACCTATAAGAAACTTAAAAGATTCATTTTGATGATATACCAGTGAGTGAATAGTTCTGTTTTCAGACCACTAGCAAATTAGCAGATATTAGGTATACTCTCTCCCTTTGGGCAACTTAAAACTCAATAGTTTGATTAAGTATTTAGTGTTCCTATTGGGGGCAAAATACTATATAATCAAGTGAAAAATTACACCAAACATAAAGTAAAATGAAATGTTTCAGAAAAAGCTCAGACTCTCTAGGAACCTGAAGAATTCATTTTCCTTAAACAAATTATTTTTCTGTATCTGCAGAATCTGGACTCTGTAAATCCACTAGGTTAGCATGAATCAGATAATAATTCTACCTACTACCATGCAAAGAGATTAACTATAATTAGAAGAAAAATTTTAACACAGTGAAATGATTACACGATAGTAGTCAGAGTTTTCCAAATCATGTTGTGAAATAGACTATTGCTAAGAAACCATTTATATTATTTTTATAAATAATGGCAAAGAATATTTTGTTTTTTAGATTGGAGGACTAGTATCAGAGATGGATATCTAAACAAATTTTCAGTGGAAGAACAAGGTATTCTGGTGTACTACAATGGAGTTGACCAACTTGAATGAAACCTTGCTTAAAAGTTGTTAAAATAGGGGCTCCTGGATGGCTCAGTCGGTTAAGTGTCTGACTTCAGCTCAGGTCATAATCTCACGGTTTGTGAATTGGAGCCCATGTCTTCCAGCCCCTTGTCAGGCTGTGTGCTGACAGCTCAGAGCCTGGGGCCTGCACCAGATTCTGTGTGTGTCTCTCTCTGACCCTCCCCCACTCATATCTCTCTCTTTTTCTCAAAAATGAACATTAAAAAAATTTTTTTAAGTTGTTAAAATAAAGGGGTTGGGGTGAAGGAAATCTTAAAAAAATCTTAAATTTTTTTTAATGTTTATTTATTTTTGAGAGACAGAGAGACAGAGCACGAGCGTTGGAAGGGCAGAGAGAGAGGAAGACATAGAATCCGAGGCAGATTCCAGGCTCTGAGCTGTCAGCACAGAGCCTGATGCAGGGCTTGAACCCACAAACCACAAGATCATGACCTGAGCAAAATCGGATGCTTAACTGACTGAACCACCCAGGAGCCCCTTAAAAAAAAGTAATCTGAAGTCACAAAGAACTGTCCACTATTCAGCTCAACCATATACAGGAAAATACCATTTCATTTTGTATTAGTCTTTTTTTTTTAATGTTTTTATTTATTTTTGAGAGAGAGAGAGAGAGAGAGAGACAGGCAGACAGACAGACATCATGAGTAGGGAAGGGGCAGAGAGAGAGAGGGAGACACAGAATCAGAAGCAGGCTCCAGGCTCCAAGCTGTCAGCACAGAGCCCTATGTGGGGCTTGAACCCACGAACTGTGAAATCATGACCTGAGCTGAAGTTGGATTTGTAACCGACTGAGCCACCCACGTGCCCCTATTTTTTATTATTCTTGAATTTCTAGCTAAAGGTTTTAAAAACTAAAAAAAAAAAAAAAAAAAATTAGAATACTTTTCAAATAGCCTGAAAAATGGAATTTTGACAGAAAAAACTGGTCCTTAAACTAAATAAAACCTTGATCTACATGGATTCATGAGCTTGTATCAAACTAATACAAAGAACAGAAGGCATTGTAAAACACACTGTATGTGACAAAACTGATTTCATTCTTACAGTTTTAGAGATTTAAAAATAAACTACAAAAAAAATCTAAGATTTGGGAATATTAATGTATTACATTACTGAGTCCACAGTACCTTAATGAGATGGAGTATTTTTACATGTTTCAGAAGACCTCTATTATATCCATTATTTTCCTTAGACAATGATCTTACGGTTTGTGAACACTGCCTGGTCTAAGGAGTAGAAAAAAGTGATTATAAAGGTAGTTTCACAAAAAAGAGGAGGGATTCCACAGAAAACAGCCTTTTCTATTGAGAACCTGGTTAAATTGAATTCACGGCAGCTCTTTTCCCACTTTGAAAGAGAACATTTATTTTCCTGTAACTTGAGCTGGAGAAACAGCAAACTTCAGTATATTTTTCTTAGAAGGAAATAGTAGTTATCCCTATTTGGACTCCTGTTCTACTCTATCCTTTGAATGAAGGTACAAAGGACTGAATGTTTGCATCCCTCCAAAATTCCTATGTTAAAATCCTAATCCCAGGTTGCCTGGGTGGCTTAGTTGGTTAAGCATCCACCTCTTGATTTTGGCTCAGGTCATGATCCCAAGGTTGTGGGTGATATCAGCCCCTTCATCATGCTCTGGGCTGAGCATGGAGCCAGCTTAAGATTCTCTCTCTCTCCCCCTCTGCCCCTACCTCCACTCATGCACTCACCGTGTGTGCCTGCACTGTCTCTCTCTCAAATAAAACAAAACAACAACAACAACAAAACCCTAATCCCAATATAATGGTATTTGGAAATAGAGCCTGTGGGAGGGAACTAGGTTATAAAGGTGGAGCCCTCATGAATGAGATTAAAGCCCTTATAAGAGAAGGTCCGAGAGCTAGCTCTCTCTCTGCCATGTGAGGATACACTAAATTGTCAGTCTATAACTCAGACGAGGGCCCTCACCTGAGCACTGACACTCTGATCTCAAGCTTCAAGCCATAAGAAGTATGAAAAAAAATCTCTTATGTATAAGCTACCAGTGTACAGGTTTTTGTTACAACAGCCTGAGCTGACTAAGGCAAAAGGTTATCCAAAGCTGACCTGCTACTTATGAGGCCACAATGTTCTCGTGTTGAACAGAATCCCACAGATGACCAACATCCAACAAGTCCACTCTGTGACCACAGCAAAGCAAGACACAGCCAAACCAGTTTATAATCATGTTTGAGCACAGATATATACTAGGTCACTGTGAAAACCTAAAAATGACCAAATACCCTCCCTTTCTCAGCTAACATGAGTGACTCTGACTTTTTGAATGTGAAACTAATTACAGCTTTAGCCTCATTCTTTTGGTTTTTGAGATAAAATTCATTAACATATCAGTGATATGGGGGGCACCGGGGTGGCTCAGTCCATTAAGTGTCAGACTCTTGATTTCAGCCCAGAGTCTGATGATAAACAAATGTAACTACTCACATTCTATTGCAAATCTTTAATAAAGTCTTGATTAATATTAAGCAAGTTAATAGCATAGAAATCAAGTAATGTTTTCATACCATTTGATGGTATTAACTCTAAACAACATAGAGAGCTCAAATCCTGCCCTGACAATCACTCATCTCATGGTTTGTGGGTTCCAGCCCTGAATCTGGCTCTGTGCTGACAGCGTGGAGTCTGCTTGAGATGCTATCTCACTCCCTCTCTCTCTCTCTGCCCCTCCCCTGCTGATGAATGCACACATGCGCGCGCACGCGCTCTCTCTCTCTCTAAATAAATGTTAAAAAGTTAAAAAAAAAAAAGATATCCAATCATAGAATTACTTCTTCCTGACTGTCTGAACCCTCCCCTAAATCACCTACCATAAGCCCAAATACTATAAAAAGTCCTTCCTATTACTTTCTTACTGAGGCACCCCATGGTTCCCATGGTATGTCTCCTGTGCTGTAGTAAACATTAATAAACCCACATTTGACTACAGTTGTGTTACAGGTAGTGTTTGACCAATGGACACCAACTTTATGCCATTAGTTTCAGTAATGTAGCATATTTCATTTTTTAAGGATAATATAGCCTGGTTAATTGTGTACAATCTAAAACGTTTGAAACCCAGGTTCTACACGCAGATTCAAGAAGTCCCAATCTCTAAAGGCTGTAATTACCTGGTTTACTTTTCCACTTAGCATTTACTATATCTCTGGCCCATTACATAAAAACTGTTCTTTGAGCCACTAATAGGCACCCTTCTCTCTGAACATTAGACAGCATTTTTTTTTTTATTAAGAGGTATATTTTGGATTTGCATCAATTAACAAGTAAAGCACAGCTGCAAGAGAATGGAAAATGATCAAGAATTCCTTCATTGTGCCACTTTAAAATATGCATATACTCAAGCACAAGAACTACTTTAAGATATTTTACATACTCAACTGGGGTCCAGAGTCTGATGATAAACAAATGTAACTATTCACATTCTGTTGCAAATCTTTAATAAAGTCTTGATTAATATTAAGCAAGTTAATAGCATAGAAATAAAGTAATGTTTTCATACCATTTGATGGTGTTAACTCTAAACAACATAGGGAGCTCAAATCCTGCCCTGACAATCACTCATGATCAATCCATCTGATTTCCAAATAGTTATTCACAAAGAACAAGAGCTGAATGGGGATCTATAGAATTAATATTCTGAGGATCATACTGTGGAAAATACTGGCAAGTTACAGTTGCAAGATTAAAAAATATCTTTTATACCAAAAGGTCCAGCAATGATTTGTTTTCATCTTTTTCCATGTTCTCATAATGTCCTATACTATTAATAGCAACAAGTTTGAGACGTGCCTTTATACTTTGTAAATATGAAGAGCTGGTTCTGGAGTCTTTCTTTGTTTTTCTGTTCACAATGTGTGTATTATGTTTGCTAGAGCTGCCATAACAAAATATTACAGACTGGGTGACTTAAACAAAAGTAATGTATTTCTCATAGTTCTAGAAGTTAGAATTCCAAGATCAAGGTGTAGGCAGGTTGATTTCTTTTGAGGTCTCTCTCCTTGGCTTGCAGATGGCCACCTTTTTGCTATGTCCTTGTATGGTCTTTCCTCTAGGTGCATGCCCTTGGTGTCTCTCTGTGTCCAAGTTTCCTCTTCTTACAAAGACACCAGTCAGATTTCATTAGGGCCCACCTATGTGACCTCATTTAATTTTAATTACCTCTTTAAAGGCCCTAATTCCAAATACAGTCATATTCTTAGGCATTGGGGGTTATATCTTTGTCATATGAATTTGGTGGTGGTGGGGGGGGAGTACATAATCTTCCTATAACAATGTGTAATGTACTCCCTCTCCCAGCCCATCCCCTGGTTACTTTTATGTTTTCTCCTCATCGTTAATTTTCAGAAATTTGTATAATGGACTTTGGTGTGGTTTTCTTTGTGTTGTGCCTTTCTTGGTCTTTATTGTGCTTCTTGGATATGTGGTTTTGTAATTTTTATAAAATTCAGAATATTTGTGGCCATTTTTACCTTTAAAAATATTTTAGGTCCTCCCTTTACTTCAAGGAGTTCAATTGTACGTATTCTAGGCTTTTGTATCTCTGTAAATTATCTACTTGAGTATTTTGTCCCTTTTTCTAGCGTTTATATTTAGCCTTTTTAGCATCAATTTTCTCAAGTTTATTGTTAATAATATTAGTCCTTTTCTATGACATGTATTGCATATATTTCTTCCCAGTTTATCATTTGTCTTTTGATTTTTTTTGTTGTTGTTTGGAGTTGCAGAGGGCATGCAGAGGTATTTTTTTAAAGGTGATTGAATTTACCTATCTTTTCTTCCTTTGCTTCTGATTTTGCATAATACAAAGATATTCCTTATATCCAGAATATAAAGGCATTTGCATGTTTTCTTCCAGTGCATCTGTATTGGTTTTCTGGTTTATTTGCAGTTCATTTTTTAAAACACTGTGAAGTAGAGTTTCAAGCTTAATCTCTTTCCCACTGACTATCATTTGTCCCAACAGTTTTTTAACACTGTCTAAAATTCCATATTTATCATATACTAAATTTCCATGTAATGTGAGTGTATGTCTAACTTTGATATTCTTTTCCTTTAGTCTTCTGTTTATTAATGGGTCAGTATCACACTGCTTTAAGTATGGGAAAATTGTAGTACATTTAAATAACTATAAATATAACCAACTGCAATTGGTCTTCTGCTTCAGGATTTTATAAATAAATATTGTATCTTTATTATCCAAATGTACGGTAGAGTTAACGTGTCTAGCTCTAGGTAAAAAATAACCTGGTAGCATTTTTATTGAGATCAGACATTTATAAATTATAAATTATCTAAAGCAGATAATTATGCAGTGCATCTTTATAATGTTGAATTAGAACAACAGATTTTTTTTTCATTTGATGTAGGCTACTTTTTGTTTTTCATGAGGGTTTTAAAGTTTTCCTCATATAGGTTTCATATATTTCTTAAGTTTATTCATAAGTAGTAAATCTTTTATTTTGCAGCTTTTGTAAATATGGTTTTCTTTTCCATTATATCTTCTCATTATTGTTGTATATTCATGGACTATTGATTTTGTATGTTAACTTTTTTTTCTGCTATTGTACTTACTTCACTTATTGTTTGAGTTCACAGTTTCATTGGTAGATATTGGGAGGTATAATCTGAATGAGTGTTCTGGAAGATAAGCACAGAAAGCATAGTGTTAGTAGACACGAGAATGTATATTACTTCTTTTTCTGGATCCAGTACCAGATGATAGGTCTAGAATCATAAAACACTAGCTAAGATTGATATCACTTGTGAAAGCACAGTGGGCTGAATTATAAATACAAGGCAGTTACTATGCCTCTCTCTTCCAAGATTTCAGATATTCTCTGCCTAAAAGAAGAGATATTTATAGACGTATTCATATTGTTTTGCCTTGCCAGGGCCATTGCCTTTACAGAGACCCATGAGTCCTGAAGAAACTATCAAATTATTATGAGTATTCATCTGTACTCATCTCAATCTTCAAGGGATAAGGATAGCCTGGGCAGAGCCTTCTTTGAGAAATAAAAATAACCTGAGTAAGATGCAATTAATACACAGAAACACAATTCGATGAGCAATGAGCCAACCAAGAGGTAGTTAAGAATGCTTCCAGGATGATGCTTCACCACAACCACCCTTCTGTATAAGGTCCAATCTGGAGTAGAGAGAGCAAAAGCAATATGGCGAGAGATATCTATATGCAAGGCAGTTGTGCTGTTTGTTCCAGGCATCTCTCTACCCTCTGACTGCTGGGTCACTAACCTTGGATGGCTCTCCTCAGGGCATGTATAGGATTAGGGAGGAAGTCCAGCTCACCTGTCAGTAAGCAGTGATTCATTTTGGTTGGTGCAATAGTATTTGTTCCCCCATTGTTCTGTAGGTTGCATAGTATTGATCACATGTGACATATATCTTACCAATACAGATTCAGTGATGATTATTGGCAGATTAATTCTTGCTGCAAAAAAAATAGCAAAAGAAAACTAAACGAGATGACACCAACGTCAAGGCTACAACAGTGTCTTTTGTCCTATTTTCTATCCTTGGTTTTGGATGCCTTCTTCTACCAAATGGTAGAAATGGGAAGGAAGAAAGGTAGGGAAAGAGAGAAGGGAAGGGTAGAAAAAAGACCAGACCAATGACTAAACCCTGGAACCGACATAACTGATTATTCACCCTCTCTACCACCCATTTTCATTTATTAAAAAACATTAATGAAAAAATTAAGTGAAATAATGAAAAAGGACCTCACTACACAGGTTATAGCTATAAAGCAAAGTTGATGTATTTTTCCAAGTAAATAAGACATTAATGGAATAATCTCATCTTTACATTCTTCTCAACAATCTTTGAAGATTGTTGAACTTTATTTTTGAAGAAAATGAACCTTAATATAATAATATGTAACCTAGCATTTACTACTTATATTTAATTTTTTTGAGTATAGTTGACACACAATGTTCATTAGTTTCAGGTGTACAACATAGTTCAACTTCTCCGTACATTATGATATGCTCACCACAAGTGTGACTACTACCTGTCAGCATACAACCCTATTACAATATCATTGACTATGTTCCTTATGCTATGGCTTTTATTCTCATGACTTATTTATTCCATAACTGGAAGCCTGTACCTCTCATTCCCTTTGCCCATTTTGCCTGCATCCCCCACTCTCTTCTCCTCTGGCAACTATCAGTTTGTTCTATTTATAGGTCTGATTCTGCTTTTTGTGTGTTTGTTTATTCATTTGTTTTGTTTTTTAGATTCCACATGAGTGAAATCATATGGTATTTTTCTTTCTGAGTCTGATTTATTTCAGTTAGCATAATACACCCCTATTTATTCCAGAAACAGAAGAGCCCATGATACTAAGCTCTTTAAATCAATGTTTAACTCTCAGATGATTATGTTTAAAGCAAATATATCACTTAATATAAAACAGTAATTCAAATTTAATGTCCCTCATTTTCCAACACACACTCTTTTTAAAATGAGTAACAGCCCAAGAATTTCAGAAACATGATTCTTCATGAATCTAAGTCAGGAAGTGCCTGAAAATCTGTGTGTGGTTTTGATACATATTTATGTCTATTATATATGCAGCTTAAATCAGATATTTCCTGATTACATTGTATCTGCTTCACTTAGCTTGGTTTTATGCTTGTTACACAAACATATTTTAAAATTAACACTTTATAAAACGCCAGGATGTAATTCTAACTAATGATTTGGCTATGTGTGGTTTTGTACAAATTCCAGTAAATTTTCTGCTTGAGTCCTAATAAACAACAACATAAGAATGAAACCATATTACAACACATCATAGTACAAAACAATTTCTGCTGGTGATAAATAGCATGCCATCCCTGGAAAATGTTTAGCACACTATTGTGCAGTGTGACCTTCCTCTAAGATCAGTCAGAAACATCTGGTCTACCTGATTCCCAGTGTAAGCATTCTATTAAGGCAATGCAAACTCTCCTTAGATTGCACCTAATACTTGGCAAGATATCAGAAGAGGGTGTGAGAGAAAGCAAACACTCAGTAATCAAGATAAATAATACATTTCTTAAAATTCAAATTATTTTTTAATGTGTAAAACAAACATCAAAATTTTAAATGAAGACAAGATCCAACTGAAGTTACAGGACCCTATCTCACTCAACTCACCCTACTCCAAGTTCTGGTTTCAATACAACGTTACTTACAAAATGGATAGCCCATAGGTCATAGATTGTCAACTGATTTTTAAAAATATTATTTATCTTGATAAATGTGTGTTTTGGTGCTCCCTTAAATAATGCATCCAAGATGAGTGCCTCACTCACCTCTCTCTAGATTTAAGTATACAACCAGCCCTTATGTATACATGTGTCAAGACCTATTAAACTGTATACTTTAAATATATGCATTGATTTGACATAAAGTATAGCTCAAAGGAATTGTTAAAAATAAAATTAAAAAACTCTTCAGTTGTGAAGCTGTAGATATTCTTGTTTACTGTCACCAATTCACTAATCTATTCACAGGGCATAGATTTTACTGGCTTGAGGATAATGTATCTCCTTTATTTCCATGTTCTTCTGTGTACAGATGTAGATATGGTAGAGTATACAGTGAAGAGATTTATGATTACTTCCTGACAATGCAGTTGCATACTAGTTGGAATTAGGTGTCTCTGTGAGTTATAGAAAAATAGCAGCAGTTTAAGTAAGGTAAAGTTTGTTTCCTTTTCTCTTCTCTTTCTGAGATACAACCTTCATTCTTTTGGCCTAAGTGAGTGACCTATAAGCTCCTGTAGTAAAATAGGAAAAAATAAAGAAGAGGGCAAAGGAGACATTACAGTTGTCTCTTTGGGAAAGTTTTTGGAAGCTATCATAATATACTTCAGTTTTCATCCCTTCCAAAGACTGGAGTCATATGACACATAACTTAGCTACAAGGAGCCCCAGAAATTATTCTGAGTGACCATAAGCACATATAAACATTTTATCATTGTGGAATTGGGACTTTCCTTTCTCACCTCTAAAAAAAGGAGATTTGTTTCATGACCTTGATGTTATCCCAAGATTTAATATTCTGTGTTTTAACTCAATCAGAAACAAAAGTACATTAAAGATGATGGAGCAGCATGGAGACCCTGAGCTTATCTCGTCCCTGAAGTGCAGCTAGATCAGCACCAAATCATTTTGAACACCTAGGGAATTGATCTAAGGATTAACATAACAATCTGCATTACCTGAGCCACAGAACACAGCAGGTACATGGTAGGGAGAGGTGAACTGGGGAAGAGAAAAGTGGCGGAGGGCAGGGAGCCGTTTTCACAGAGAGAAGACAGAGAGAGAAAGGGAAAGGGGAAGAGTGTTGTACTGCAATCATGTAAGAAAAGCAGTCCTCCCTAAAGTAGCTGGAGAGAAAGATAGAGTAAGAGTGAAAACACTCGCAGTGGACTAACAAGAAATCTGCTCCACAAAACCACTGACAGGGAGAAGGCAAAGGAAAGAAAAGCAGAAGTGAACTACTGGAACCTCATCAGGATAAAAAGCTTTCCCCTAAGGTCAGGAACAAGACAGGGATGTCCACTCTCACCACAGTTATTCAACATAGTATTGGAAGTCTTAGCCTCTGCAATCAGACAAGACAAAGAAATAAAAGACATCCAAATCGTCCAGGAGGAGGTCAAACTTTCACTCTTCGCAGATGACATGATAGTCTATATGGAAAACCCAAAAAATTCCACCAAAAAACTGCTAGAATTGATTCATGAATTCAGCAAAGTTGCAGGATATAAAATCAACACACAGGAATTGGTTGCATTCCTACACACCAACAATGAAGCGACAGAAAGAGAAATCAAGGAATCGATCCCATTTACAGTTGCACAAAAAACCCATAAAATACCTAGGAATAAATCTAACCAAAGAGGTGGAAAATCTATATGCTTAAAACTATAGAAACCTTATAAAAAGAAATTGAAGATGACACACACACACACACACACACACACAAGAAAGAAAAAGAAAAAGATTCCACGCTCCTGGATAGGAAGAACAAATATTGTTAAAATGTTGATACCACCCAAAGCAATCCACATATTCAATGCAATCCCTATCAAAATAACACCAGCATTCTTCACAGAGCTAGAACAAATAATCCTAAAATGTGTATGGAACCAGAAAAGACCCTGAATAGCCAAAGCAATCATGAAAAAGAAAACCAAAGCAAGAGGCATCATAATCCCAGACTTCAAGCTACACTACAAAGCTGTAACCATCAAGACAGTATGGTACTGGCACAAGAACAGACATTCAGATCAATGGAACAGAATAGAGAACCCAGAAATGGACCCACAAACGTATGGCCAACTAATCTTTGACAAAGCAGGAAGGAATATCCAATGGAATAAAGACAGTCTCTTCTGTAAGTGGTGCTGGAAAACTGGACAGCGACATGCAGAAGAATGAACCTGGACCACTCTCTTATGCCATACACAAAAATAAACTCAAAATGGATGAAAGATCTCAATGTAAGACAGGAAGCCATCAAAATCCTCTAGGAGAAAGCAGGCAAAAACCTCTTTGATCTTGCCCGCAGCAACTTCTCCGTCTCCGGAGAACTCACGTCTCTGGAGGCAAGGGAAACAAAAGCAAAAATGAACTACTGGGACCTCATCAAAATAAAAAGCTTCTGCACAGCAAAGGAAACAATCAGCAAAACTAAAAGGCAACCAACAGAATGGGAGAAGATATTTGCAAATTAACTATCAATATAAAGGGTTAGTATCAAAAATCTATAAAGAACATACCAAACTCAACACCCAGAAAACAAATAATCCAGTGAAGAAATAGGCAAAATACAAGAATAGACACTTTTTCAAAGAAGACATCCAGATGGCTAACAGACACAGGAAGAGATGCTCAACATCACTCATCATCAGGGAAATACAAATCAAAACCATCTCACACCTGTCAGAATGGCTAAAATTGACAACTCAGGCAACAAGAGATGTTAGCAAGGATGCTGAGAAAGAGGAACGCTTTGCACTTTTAGTTGGAATGCAAACTGGTTCAGCCACTCTGGAAAACAGTATGGAGGTTCCTCAAAAAATTAAAAATAGAACTTCCCTACGACCCAGAAATTGTACTACTAGGTATTTATCCAAAGGATATGAAAATGCTGATTCAAAGGGGCATATGCACACCAATGTTCAAAGCAGCACTATGGACAATCACCAAATTATGGAAAAGCCCAAATGTCCATTAACTGATGAATGGATAAAGAAGTTGTGGTGCATATATATAATGGAATACTACCTGACAATGAAAACGAATGAGATCCTGCCATTTGCAACAACATGGATGGAACTAGAGTGTATTATGCTAAGTGAAATAAGTTAGAGCAAGACAAATATCATATGATTTCACTCTTATGGGGAGTCGAAGAAACAAAACAGATGAACATAAGGAAAAGGAAGCAAAAACAATATAAAAACAGACAGGGAGACAAACCATAAGAGACTCTTAAATACAGAAAACAAAGAGGGTTGCTGGTGGGGTTTTGGGTGGGGGGATAAGGGTAAAGGGTTGAGGGGCATTAAGGAAGACACTTGTTGGGATGAGCACTGGGTGTTATATGTAAGTGATGAATCACTCAATTCTATTCCTGAAATCATTATTACACTATATTTAACTAACTTGGATTTAAATTTAAATAGATAGATAGATAGATAGATAGATAGATAGGAAGGAAGGAAGGAAGGAAGGAAGAAAGAAAGAAAGAAAGAAAGAAAGAAAGAAAGAAAGAAAGAAAGAAAGAAAAGGAAAGGAAAAGAAAAGAAAAGAAAAAAGAAAAGAAAAGAAAAAAGAAAGAAAAGGAAAGAGAGAAAACAAAAGGTTTAATTTGGGGGATACTAAGAATGAAAAAGGGTGATAGTAATAAAATTATACCTGACGGAAAATGGGCTCTCTGCTTTGAGTGCAATAATGCACAAAGAACATTTTGTTACCCTGGTTAAAATGCCTTTTTAAATCCATATTTACATATTCTAAACTGGATGTAAAAACTGAGGGAGCTATTTTAATAACCCTTGTTACTTACATTTGGAAACACTTTAAATTTCTCCCATGAATAAAGACAAACCTTTCTTTCCTTTCTCTCGATTAAAAACTATTTTAGGCTATCTAAAATGTGCATGTTCAATCAGACATTTTTTGTCATTTGGGAAAGATTTAGTGATGACTTATCAGTTCAAATTCATATTGTAAGACAACAACCAGTATTTAAAGATAACACCTGAAGATTTTAGAATCATTTAACCTGAAGTAGCTGACAAGAAATCATGGAAATGAAGATATTAATATATTTTAAAAAATTTTTTCATGCTTATTTTTGAGAGAGAGAGAGAGAGAGAGAGAGCACATGAGTGGGGGAGGGACAGAGGGGGAGAAAGAGACACAGGATCCGAAGCAGGCCCCAGGCTCTGAGCTGTCCGCACAGAGTCCAACACGAGGCTCAAACCCATGAGACATGAGATCATGACCTGAGCTGAAGTTAGACGCTTAACCGACTGAGCCACCCAGGTCTCCCGATATATTTTAAAAATAACTATAAAGATCTGTGACCAGTGAAATTTAATAAGGAGCAGGAAAGTTTAGGGTTTTAAGGAGACACTTGGGAATTGGACACATTTGGGTTAGAGCTTAAATGGTACATGTTTAAAACTTCATATTTTCCTGATGCCTCAGCATCCTCACAAATAGGCTGTGAGAACCCCACCTAAGTGACCAGGTACAGCAGTGTAAGGTTGGTCCCTGCCGCACTTCCCCTTCTTGCCCTCCCCTGACCCTGACCTAGTGTTCAAATGCATCAGTGAAATTCCCTCACCCTTTTGTTTGTATACTTCCCTCTGACCCCCAATATAGGTACTTGTCCACAGATCTTCACTCTCTCAGTTTCCCGCCAGCTTCTCTGAGCCCCCACTCCCATCGTACTCCTCCTGTGTGGTCTGCTGCACAGCATGCAGGTACTTTCCTGCTCTAGGACAAATCTCTTTCATTTTCCTATGCCTCTCTATGGTGTTATTCCATGTTCACACCAGACTGATCATCAAAAAATGTCCACTTTAAGTAACATAATTACTCCTTATAACATAGAGTCCTTGATATAGCTCTTACTAGCTGTGAGACCTGGAGTAAGTGGCTTAACCTCTCAGAGCCTCAGTTTTGTCATCTACAACAGAGGGTTGACACTATAATATATACTATGAAGTTATGATGCTGCTTCAATATCATCATGCACATAAAGTGCTTAACTTGAAGCTTGGCACATGGGGGTTAGTCAATAAATGTAGTTGTTATTATTGCTAAAATAGGAGAGAACCAAAAAAAAAAAAAAACAAGGAAAAGAGAACAGAAAGACAAGCAGGCTTATGATGAGGAAATTTGTCAATTTTTTACACTCAGGAATAATAGCATTTGTGAGGGAGCATTTGTGAGGGAGCTGGCATCATAAACAAATGACTTTGGGGAAAGCCATGATTTCTAGGTGCTGGGATAATGGTAAGGAATGCATGTGACGGCTCTCCTGAGTAAGTTCACCACACAGCTTTTGTCCCATGTGCCTCAAGCCTGGAAGCCGTTGGGAAACACCAAAACTCTCATGACACTTTAACCAGGAAGCCTCAGCTGCCTCACTGTGGAAATCACAAGGTAGATATGTTTGCCAACCACACTCTCACACACACTTAATCCTTACATCTGCAGCATGGCAGCAGGGGCTGTAATGTCTGTGGGTTTTACCTGTAGAGTGGATGACCATAAGTGTAGCATGCCATGAAACTCCTATGTTGCCTAGCTTCACAGAAAGAAAATACACATTTTGTATCTAGTGTGCAAGAGTTTGAGGATAGAGTCAAGAGAACAAGGAAAAGGTGAAATATATCCATTGGCTATTTTTGCAGTGCAATATACAGTAAATATCAATTACTTTATATTTTTAAAAATTGACATATACAGTATAATACAACAAGGAGACAGAATAAACTAGGGAAGAAGGGCACAATTTCTGAAATGGATTAAATTAATAAAGGTATTATTGAGTCCTGAACGAAGTGCTGGAATAAATTAGGTACTCATAAGTTTATCTCTTAGTTAAAAATACCCATAATGGTCAATTTAATGGCCTAAGCTGTAGCAAACTGGTCTCTGATATTGTAGAAAAACCAAAATGTCATCAATAGTATGTGTAATGCTGTGTCTGTGCCACTTTCTTATGAATGCTGACTTAATTATAAAACTCTTATTTTTTTCTTTTTTTTTTAAATTTTAAAATCAATGGAACCCAGGAAAGGAGGACAAAAAAAAAAAAGAACATTAATTAATAGGGTCTCAGTGAGCATTATAGAAAGAGGGTATCATGCTGGTCTTTCTAATTACACAGTAGAAACTCAGCGAGTCATGTCCACAGTGCTCAATTCATAGCCATGTATAACATATTTCTCAGTGAGGATGAATCAGTCCAATTGGCCAGGTCTGCAATGATTCCTAATTTAGTAAGAAGACCAAAGTTTTGACATGTGAACAATTTAGGATGTCCAAAATTCCCAGTGAAAGTCCACTGATAAAACTTGAATTAAGGTGGCCCAATTATTTATATAACTAACAAATATTGAAGGAAATGACAATTATTATTAAGTATTCCTAAAGAATTATGCTGTGGTTAACTGTTTTTTGTGGGTTTTTTTTTTGTTTTTAATTTGACAGACTGTTTTTAGGTGCAAAGTGATGGTAAAATACTACTTAGACTGATACTCCTCTCACACAATATTCACAAAAATGAGAATGCAAGAGCTGTGATGTGTTACCCAAAGAAACTCCAAAGTTTGATTTGCTGGCTGAATGTTATTTCTCTCATATATACATATATATATATATATATATATGCATACAGTATTGTATGTTTTTTTTTGAAAATGGCTTTTATATTTAGTAAACATTCAAAGCGTTTTTAAATAATTATTTTTAAAATATTGGGAATAATCTTAAAAATCTAGTTTTCATATGAAATAATCAGAGATTTTACATAAATTTGCCAATAGCAGTTCCTCATGAGCCTGCAGTGTTCACCTCTTTTGCTGCTTTCCATATTCATTGGCTAAAGCAATATAAAGTCAACATGTTTACAGTAAGTCCTATCATTCTCACAAAAACATAGTGTCTATGAAATCAAAATGAAAAAAAAAAATGAAACCTTTTTTTTTAATAGTAGAGTGATTTATCTGTTGCCTATATTTTAATAAGAGCAAGAAGCTAGAAAAAGCAGAGAAACAAACCTCTGCTATAATTTCCAAAAAGGAATCTGCCAGGAGGGGGCGGAGGAGGCTGGGTGGCTCAGTTGGTTGAGCATCTGATTCTTAGTTTCAGCTTAGGTCATGATCTCATGGTTTCCTGGGTTCAGGCCCCACATCAGGGTCTGAGCTGGCAGTGTGGTGCCTGCTTAGGTTTCTCACCCTCCTTTTCTCTCCTCCCCTCCCTTCCTCATGCTGTCTCTGTCTCTCTCAAAATTAATAAACTTATAAAAATTAAAAAAAAAAGGAATCTGCCCTGCCAACACCTTGATTTGGGCCAGTGAAATCCATGTTGGATTTCAAGCCTATATGACTGTAAATAATATAATTGTGTTGCTTTAAGCCACTAAGTTCATGATAATTTATTAAAGTAGTATGTAGTAACAGCTACATGTAGCTGTAGTACTGTAGTTAACAGTAACTATTAAAGTAGATATGTAGTAACAGCAAATATAAGCAATATATAATATGTAGATACATCTATGGTAAATATAAGAAATAGAAATAATATAATATATATATTTGTATCAAACCATATATTATATATATTTGTATATATAAAATGTATATTTTATTACATATATTTTTATTAAATAGTAGCTGCTCATTTTGCTAAAGGGAGTAAGGCATCCAAACATGAAACAATTAGCAGGTAATAGAAATTATTGTGTAACCAAGTACTAACATGTGTGATTCACAGAAAATACTATAAGACTTCGGAGAAAGATATATTTGAATATCAGTGTGAGCCCATGGAATTAGGTAAGGTTTTTCCTTGAGGACAGAATTGGAGTATTATATGGAAGATAAGACTGATCTTGAAGAATAGCTGGAATTAAAGTTTTGAATTCTCATCTCTTTAAAATTCTTGCAGATCACAGATAAAGAGTCATTGTTATTGTTGTTTTTTTTCCCCCTCAAAATAGACAACTTGCTTTGATTGATAGTTAAGCCCTGAAGATCTGAGAAAGAATTTGAGACCTTATTTGGACTCAGCAGCAAATGGTGCTATGATCAATTAGAGATGTGTATTAGAGTCTCAGAAAAGAGTAAGGCTTTCCATGCTTAGTTTTGATATTACCACGGCTGATATTCAACTAGTATGTACCAGTTGATAAAATATGGAACTATAGTGAACTGTACGAGCTATTCAGGCTGATAAAAAGTGGCTTCACAATTCCCCAAATGCTTTGCTATTACTTTGGTTCCTTGGCTTCTACCCTAGGGCCCTGAATCATCCCTAATCTAGATAGTACTAATGTGTACAGTGGTCATACTAGTTGCTTTATTGAATAAAGGCATTATACTAGACGATTTTTCAAAGTCTGTCTGAATTCTATGTTTATGCAATGTCTAGAACAAATAAACCATATATACTTGGTTAAAAGAATATACTAATTTATGTTTATAGATGTAATTTATTCTAAATCAAATGGAAAAGTAGCTGTATTAAATTTACTTCTCAGGAAAAGCCTATTAATCATCATCATGTAAAAGTTGTTGGCATAAACATTGCAAAAGATAGCTTAGTAATGACCTCACAAAAGTAGCAGGAGTTGGCAGATACATGCCACTGAGCTTTCTCAGTCCAAACAGCACAGTTTCTTGGCATACTTTAAAAAAATTCTAAAAATGGCATTTCCCATGTACAAAGCAATGAGAATGGAATGTCTTTTCTGCTACCACCATATATAGGAGGATTCCAGAGTTTCTCACAAACATGTAAGTTTTGCTGTGGTAGACACAATACCAACATATGGTGGAGAAAGAAATAGACATTTAGAACTATCTTATATAACAGAATTAAAAAATGAAAGGCATTTCCACTAACAGTCATGCTGGGAGAATGTGTGACTATATTTCAATCATGACCATGCAAAAACAATTAAATAAGAAAATGGCACCATATTCAGGTACAGCTGCTGTTCTCATCTATGCTTTTATCTATGAGGTCGTGGTTGACTTGTTGACTAGCCCAAACTTGACATTTTCTGTAGAAAGCAAACAGGTTGCCAGAAGTCTACTTCACTTTGTAAGAATGTTTCCCTCTATGCTTCTCAATCCTATGCAAAATTACACATTTTATATGTTTACCCCAGTCTCCATCCAGATTTTCTACTTTACCTGAAATCTTTGAGCAGTCTGGGCAATGAGCCAATAGAAAAAGTCTAGGACCTATCATATAGAACTTTCTCACTTTCGAGGAAACATTCATCAAAATATCAAAAAATGAGAGTGACCCAGAATTTTATTACTCAATTATACACTGCCATTAATGATATGTAAATTGCATTATTGCTTAATCTAGACCTAGAATTCCCTTACTATTTTTTATAAGAGTGCTTTTGGGCTTGGAAATATGTTAAACTTCAAATATGAATCATAAATGAACATATATATATATCATATAATTTATATGTGTAAATTGAAAACTTTAATTATAGTATGAATCATAGTTTGCCTTGTATAATAATAGTATATATGCATATTTTCTTATATGAGACTGGGCTTCTTATGTATAAAAGTGTGGCTTATCCCTTTTTATTTACTAAGAACATAGAGTTATTCTTGGAAGAAGATAGTAAGCACTCAAGAATTTAGTTGTTAAATTTAATTTCATTTCCTTTTTTAAATATATCATCTTTTAATGTTTTTATTTTTGAGAGAGAGAGCAGGGGAGGGACAGAGAGAGAGAGAGAGGAGGACAGAGGATCTGAAGTGGGCTCTGTGCTGACAGCAGACAGCCCAATTTGGGGCTGGAACTTATGAACTGTGAGATCATGACCTGAGCCAAAGTCAGACACTTAACCAACCGAGCTGCCCAGGTGCTCCTGAATTTCATTTTCAAAGCTTTATGATACGTATATTTTAGGGACAGCATTCTTCTTGGATGATGCCCCGCATTGCTTATGCATAGCAGTATAGTTGAGTATAACAGTCTTGAATTGACCTTTTTGGTGAATTTTAGACAAGCCAAAATAGATTTTCAGGAGTAACTGGGTGGCTCAGAAGGTTAAGCATCCTCTGACTCTTGATTTTGACTCAGGTTATGATCTCACAGTTGGTGGGACTGAGTCCCACATGGGGCTCTGCACTGACAGTGGAGCCTGTTTGAAATTCTCTCTCTCCCTCTCTCTCTGCCCCTCCCCAACTAGCTCTCAGGTGCTCTATCTCTCAAAATAAATAAACTTTAAAAAATGCATTTTTTAAAATATAATTTGTGTCAAGTTGGTTAACATACATTGTATACAATGTGCTCTTGGTTTAGGAGGTAGATTCCCATGATTCATTGCTTACATACAACACCCAGTGCTCATCCCAACAAGTGCCCTCCTCAATGCCCATCACCCATTTTCCCCTCTCCCCTGCTCACCCCCTATCAACCTTCAGTTCTCTATATTTAAGAGTCTTATGGTTTGCTTCCCTCCCTCTCTGTTTCTAACTATTTTCCCCCCTTCTCTTCCCCCATGGTCTTCTGTTAAGTTTCTCAAGTTCCACATATGAGTGAAAACATGATATCTGCCTTTCTCTGACTGACTTATTTCACTTAGCATAATACCCTTCAGTTCCATTCACGATGCTGCAAATGGCAGGATTTCACTCTTTCTCATTGCCAGGTAGTATTCCATTGTATGTACATCATGTCTTCTTTATTCATTCATCAGTTGATGGACTTTTAGGCTCTTCCATAATTTGGCTATTATTGAAAGTGCTGCTTAAACATTGGGGTACATGTTGCCCTATGAATCAGCACTCCTGTATCCTTTGGATATAAACCTAGTAGCACTATTTCTGGGTCTTAGGGTAGTTGTATTTTAATTTTTTGAGGAACCTCCACACTGTTTTCCAGAGTGGCTACATCAGTTTGCATTCCCACCAACAGTGCAAGAGGGTTCCCGTTTCTCCCCATCCTCACCAGCATCTGTTGTTTCCTGAGTTGTTAATTTTAGCCACTCTTACCAGTGTGAGGTGGTATCTCAGTGTGGTTTTGATTTGTATTTCCCTGATAATGAATGATTTTGAGCATCTTTTCATGTGTCTGTTGGCCATCTGGATGTCTTCTTTGGAAAAGTATCTATTCATGTCTTCTGCCCATTTCTTCACTGGATTATTTGTTTTTCAGATGTTGAGTTTGGTAAGCTCTTTATAGATTTTGGATACTAACCTTTTATCTGATATGTCCTTTGCAAATATCTTTTCCCATTCCATCAGTTGCCTTTTAGTTTTGTTGATTATTTCCTTTGCAGTGCAGAAGCTTTTTATCTTGATGAGGTCCCAATAGTTCATTTTTGCTTTTAATTCCCTTGCCTTTGGACATGTTTCAAGCAAGAAATTGCTGCAGCTGAGGTCAAAGAGGTTTCAGAGACACTGCTGTGGTTTTCCATCTTTAATTACCATAATGTTATCCATAAATTAAACAAGAAGAAAACATTTTTAGCTAAGTATATGATACTTTCCTTTTTATACCCTTAAATTTATCCCCCAATCACAGAATAGTTATTAAAGAACCTGGGTTTGAGCCTATTATTTGCTGCTAATTAGTATTTGACTTTAAGCTAACTTCTCAAGGCTTAAAATTACACTGAATTTTTAAGATGGGAAAAGGGGGAAAGGATGTCTAGTGTCCCTTGCAGTCTACAGTTTTTTTTTTCTAACATGTCATTTGTGTTTACAAAGTCCAGCCAGATATGGGGAACAGAAGTTAAGCAAGCCCTTCAACTCCGTCTTCAGTTTAAGAAAAAAGAAAGTTGTATTTATGTATCATTACTACTTACCATTGATTGAACTTTCCCATGCAGGAGGTGTAAGTATATATTAAGATCTTTATTCCTTGGCCTGGGATACAGTACTCAAATATTTGGGCTTTGATTTCTTTAGAGGCAAAAAAAAAAAAAAATACCTCTTCCTCAAGGGGCAAATGGAAAAACAGATATAGCAAGAGAGTGAAATAAGCTCATTGACTTAATGGTAGAAACAGGATTAAATCAGTTTTCCTGAGTCCAAGTCCTTTGATTTATATAAGTGACTTATTATGTTCACACAAGCAGCCTTATTTTTTCTCATTGCTCTGCATAAGATTCTCTTCAACTCTATCTGACAAATTTCTACCTCCTTTTATAATGCTTTCCTTCCTATGTTCCTTATCCTTATTTTTTCCCTTTAGACTCCTTTTTATATTTTCATTTCTTTTAAATTTTCCATTCATTCATTCCCATGAGAAAAATCATAGGAGGAACTCTAATTATTTTTCCTTTTAAAGTACATATAATAGGAAAAGCTAAAGTAAATACACATTAAATGCCATATTTAACAGCATGCAGTAAGTTTATATTTTAATGGACCTTGAGCAAAATAAAAATACATAAATTATCTTCCCTTCTTTTCCCTCTTGCAGCTGTAAAATTCTACTTGAGATAATTTAACCAAGGTTGTGTTGAGACTTTTTAAAAGTGATTGAATGCTAATTGCTAATCTGCTCTCCAATTAAACATAATCTTTTAAGGTAGGAATTCAAGCTGACTGCTTAAATTAGTGGTACTCAACTTTTAGCAGTGGCCACATTTAATGAAAGAAGAAACATATATTGAAATAATAAAGAATAGCAAAGATATGCAAGGAAAGAAAGAAGCAGGATTCAAGAGGTTAAGAAAAGGTGACGTAACTCTAACACACCTTTGCTCTTTTGAGTTCTTGGTAATTGTTTTCTTCTGGATCCCTATAATTTAAGAGAGTTATCAAATCTTAGAGAATCAGAATCCCATGGAAGGTTTATTAAAATACATAAACTAGGTCCCACCCCCAGAGTTTCTGATTCAATAGATCTGAAGAGTCAAATGTAAATATGTTATGTCTTGGTTTTGGCCTGCTTTTGTTGATTTTGATTGGAATTTCCTGTGCAGAATTGGATGTCATTTTAAAAATAAACAGATATTGATGTTAGGTATGTTTGATATTTTGATATTACATGTTAATGGACAGGAGGACTCAATATTATCAAAATATCAGCTCTTCTTAATTTTATCTATAGATTCAGCACAATCCCAGTCAAAATCTCAGCAAGTAAAAAATTAATAATAAGTATAATAATAAGTGAATAAATAAAAGGGGTGGGAAGAAACTTTTAGAGATTATGGATATGTTTACAGAATAGATTGTGATGATTGTTTCATGAGTATGTACTTATCTTTAAATCATCATGTTGTATATATTAATTATTAAATATGTATAGCTTTTTGTGTCAATCATATCTCAACAAAATAGTTTAAAAAAGGAAACTCTAAATAAATTGAAGAATATACCATGAAAAAAAAATCTCTGCAAGTTATTTTGTTGAATTCAAGAAATTGATTCTAAAGATTATATAGAAAGGCAAGAGACCCAGAAATAGCCAACACAATATTGAAAGGGAACAAAGTTGTAAAAGTGATGCCACCCAATTTCACAACTTACTATGAAACTACAGCAATCAAGACACAGTGTAGTGTTGGCAAAAGAATACACAAATAGATGAATGGAACAGGATAGAGGGCCCATAATTAGGCCCACATATATGTGTCAACTAATATTTGACAAAGGAGCAAAGACAAATGGTCAACAAATGGTGCTGAAACAACTCGATATGCACATTCAAAAAAAGATTAATCTAGACATAGACATTATATACCTCACAAAAATTAACTCAAAATGGATCATAGACCTAAACATTAAATGCAAGAGTATAAAACTCCTAAAAAATAACATAAAAGAAAATCTAGATAATATCGTGTATGGTGATGACATTTTACATACAACACCAGAGGTTCAATTCATGAAAAAAAGTATCGATTAGTTTTATTTCATTAAAATTAAAAACTGCTACACAAAACACTGTCTTTTTATTCACAAAATAATAAAAAGACAAGCTATAGACTGGAAGAAAGTATTTGCAAATGACAGTATCTGATAAAGGACTCTTATCTAAAATATACAAAGAACTTTAAAACTCAACAATAGGAAAATGAACAACTGGATTAAAAATGGACAAAATTTCTTAACAGACGCCTCACTAAAGAAGATATACAGATGGCAAATAAGAATATGAAAAGATGTTCCACATGTTATCATGAAAATGCAAATTATAACAAGATTACACTATAAACCTATTAAAATGGTCAAAATCCAAAATAATGACAATATTAAATGATGGCAAGAATGTAGAGAAACAAATGCTCTCATTCATTGCTGGTGGAAATCCAAAATGGTACAAATACTTTGTAAGACATTTTGGCAGTTTCTTTGGTAGTTTCTTAATATAAACACACTCTTACTACTTTATGGTCCAGCAATTACATGCCTTGCTATTTACCCAAATGACCTGAAAACATGTCCAAATAAGAATCTGCACATGAATATTTATAGCAGCTTTATTGATAATTGCCAAAACTTGGAAGAAACAAAGATGTCCTTCACTAGGTGAATAGATCATTAAACTATAGTACATTTAAAAATGGAATATTGCTCAGTGCAAAAAAGAAATGAGCTATCAAGTCATGAAAAAACATGGGGGAAACTTAAATGTACATTACTAAATGAAAGAAGCCAATCTTGACAAAAAAGAGAAGCCAATCAGTATGACACCAACTATAACACTCTGGAAAAAGCAAAACTATGGGGACAGTAAAAGGATCAGTAGGTACCAGGGGTTAGTGGAGACAGAGGGATGAATAGGGCAGAGCACAGATTTTTGTAATGGTGGATATATTCCATCACACATTTGTTAAAAGTCATAGAATGTACAATACCAAGAGTGAATTTTAACATAACCATCAACCTTTGGTAATAATGATTTGTAAATGTAGGTTCATCAATTGTAACAAATACATCACTTGTGAAGAATTTTGATAGTGGGAGAGCTATCGGTATGTGAAGGCATGGGATCTATGAGACATCTCTGTATCTTCCATTGAATTTTTCTGTGAAATGATTCCCACTCTAAAAAATAAAATGTTTTTTTTTTAAAGTTATTTAATCAAAACCCCCGAAAATTACATATATATGTTATATATGATATATTATTTATAAATAATATAAATATTATAAATAACATAGTATGTGCTATGTATAATATAAACATGAGTAACAGCTATATTATATATAATACAAATGTATATATGTCATAAACTTGAATTCATTAAAGAAAGGAAGAGGAATAGAGAAGGAACAAATAAAATTAAAATAAATATTTATTTTTATTACATTTAGTAATATCTGGAAAATAACTGTTTACAGCAATAATAGTAGCAAAGTACTAGGTGGCTATAGCATACGGATAGGTAAAATGAATGACAACATTGTCACAAGGAATGAGAGGAAGGAATTGGAAACACTCTTGAAGTTGTGTCTGCTACATGTGAAGAGATATCATGTTATTTGAAAGTGAATTTAGATTATATAAAAATATATATTTTAAAATCTAGGGCAACCACTCCTTTTTAAGAAGTATAATTGATACATCAAGAGAGAAGATGAAATGGAATCATGTAAAAATGCTTAATTGAAACCAGAGAAGGCAGAAAAAAGGGGAAAATGATAAATTCCATGAACAGAAAAGTTGCAAACATGGTAGATGTAAATTCAATTGTATCAATACCTACTTTAAATGTAAAATGGTCTATACATACCAATTAAGAAAGATTGTTAGAGTGGATACAAAAATAACACCCAAGTATATGTTGTCTATACTAATCACTTTAAATTTAAAAAAATTATGTTTATTTAGTTTTTGAGAGAGACAGAGCACGAGTGGTGGAGGGGTAGACAGAGGGGGAGACACGGAATCGGAAGCAGGCTCCAGGCTCTGAGATGTCAGCACAGAAACCTACGCAGGGCTCAAACCCACAAACTGCCAGATCATGACCTGAGCCGAAGTCAGACGCTTAACCAACTGAGCCACCCGGGCACCCCTACACTAATCACTTTAAATATAAAGATTCATATAGCATAAAATGAAAGATACAGGTACAGATATGTCATGCTAACATTAATCAAAAGAAAAAGTAGTTATATAACTTCTGACAAAGCAGACTTTAGAATGAAAAATATTATCAGGCATAAAAGGACATTGCATTAATGATAAAGGGGTCAGTTCTCCAAGAAAACATAACAAACCTAATAATGCATTCATCTAACAAAAGATCATGAAAATAAATGAGACAGAAATTGATGGAAGTTAAAGGAAAGAAGACAAAGCCAGTATTAAAGTTGGAAACTTCAATACCTCTCTCAGTTTTTGATAAAGTAGGCAAAAAATCAGTAAGAATATAAATTATGACAACACTATGATTCAAATTGATCTAATTCACATTTCTAGAACACTCCATGCAATAGCAGAATACACATTCTTCTCAAACTCAAATGGTATATTCACCAAGATAGATTGCATTCTAGGTTATAAAATATACTAAAACAAATTTGAAATAATAGAAATTATAAATTGTATGCTATCTACCAGAACAAGATGAAATTAATCTGGGCATCAGTAAAAGAAATACAAAGGAAATCTCCAAATATTTGAAATTAAATAGCACCTTTTTAAATAATCCATGGATCAAAGTGGCAGGTTTAAGATAAATTTTTTAAAGTATTTTGAAATAAATGAAAATGAAAATACACCTTATCAAAATCTGTGCTATGCAGCAACAGCAGTGCTTGGAGGGAAATTTATAGCATTAAATGCACATTTCAGAAAAGAAAAAAAAATCTTAAATCAGTAACTAAAAGCTCCCACATTAGGAAACTGAAGAAAGAAAAGCAGAAACCAAAGAAATTGAAAAGAGGAAAATGATAGAGAAAATCAACAACAATAAAGCTGGCTCTATTAAAGCTGGCTCTGTAAAAGAGCCCTAAGTTCATGAAAGCCTAGCCAGTTTATCTAAGAAAAAAAGAAAATACTCAATTTACCAATATCAGAGATAAAAGAGGAGTCATCGCTACTTATCCCATGGACATTAAAAGAATAATAAAGGAATGCTGTAAGAAATTCTATGCCCACAAATTTGAAGACATAATTGAAATAGACCAATTCCTTAGAAGACCCCAAACTGCCAAAACTCACGCAAGAATATCTATCAAGGAGATTAAGTCAACAATTAATAATCTTCTAAAAATAAAACACCAGATGATTTAATTAATACATGGAATCTGACAAAGTTGGATTCATAGAGAAGAGAAGAGAACAGTGGTTGCCAAAGGATGAGGGGTTGGGGGAAATGGAGAAATGTTTGCTGAAAGAGTACAAAGTTTCAGTTATTCAGGATGGATAAATTCTGGAGATCTAATATTCAGCATGGTGGCTATAGGTAATAAAACTGCATTGTATACTTAAAAAATGTTGCTAAGAGCATAGATCTTAAGTGTTCTTACCACAAAAGAAAAATAGTCACTATGTGAAGTGATGGATATATTAATTAGTTTGATTGTGGTAATCATTTCACAATGTATACATATATCAAAAAACAGGTTATACATCTTAAATATACAGAATTTTTCTCTTTTAATTACACCTTAATTAAAAAATAAGATAAAATAAAGCATCAGACCCAGATTGGTCACTGGTGAATTCTACTAAACATTTAAAAAAGAAATAATAGAAATTGGCCACAATTTCTTCCAAAACATAGAACCAGAAGAAACATTTCCTAACTCATTCCAGGAGATCAACATTACTCTGTAACAAAATCCAGGTCAAGACACTGCCAAACAAACAAACAAACAAAACCAAAAAACAGAAGCAAAACAAAAAAACAACAACAGACCAACGTTTCTCATAAGCATAAATAAAACTCTCCAACAATTTGAATCCACAATATAAAAAATATAACACCTTCAAGTGATGGGATTTATTCCAGGTATACCAGCTTAAAAATCAACCAATTATAATCTACGTTTTATAAACTAGCTTTAGGGGAAAAAAAGTCCATATTATCATTAACTTATGCAGAAAACTCTATTTGGAAAATTCCTGCATTCATTCATGATAAGATCTCTCTCATGTAGGATTTTTACCCAAAATATACAGACTCTTAAAATTCAAGAATAAGAAACAAATAACTCAATTAAAAATTGGGCAAAAGATCTAAACATACACCTTATCAAAAAAATATATATGGATGGCACATAAGCATGTGGGAAAATGCTAAACATCAAATGTCACTAGAGAAATGCACATTAAGATTGTAATGAGATACATCAGATACCATTATACACTTATTAGAATGGCTTCAAAAAAAAAGATAATACCAACTTCTCGCTAGGATGCAGAGCAAGAGAAACTCATTCACTGCTCGTAGGGGAAAAAATGGTATTGCCACTTTGGAAGACAGTTTAGCAGTTTCTTACAAAACTAAACATACTCTTAACATAGGATTCAGAAATCATACTTCTAAGCATTTACCCAAATGATTTAAAAACGTATATCTACCAACAACCACCTGCACATGAATGTTTCTAACACCTTTATTCCTAATCACCAAAAACTGGAAGCAAACAAGATATCCTTCAATAGGTTAATGGATAAGCAAACAATGATATATCCATATAATGGAATCCTATTCCACAATAAAAAGAAGTGAGCTATCAAATAATAGAAAGACATGAATGAACCTCAAATGCATATTGCTAAATGAAAGATTTCGTCTGAAAATGCTACAGACTTTACAATTTCATTTATATGACTGACATTCTGGAAAAGACAAAACAATAGATATAGCAAACAAATCAGTTATGTCAGGAACTTGGGTTGGGGGTGGGGGTGTTAAATAGGTAAAGTACAGAGAATTTTTTCAGGGTGGTGAAACTATTCTATATAGCAATATTACGGTGACTACCTGATACTCTGTATTTTCAAAACTCATATACATTACAGCAGAATGAGTAAACTTCAACGTATATAGATTTTTAAAAAATTTACAGGTCAGAGGATTTACAGGTCATAGAACACTGTGACAGTAAAAAACACTGTGTTACAAATACACATCAACTAACCTCACTGAAGGAATGGGTGAAAAAGTTGTTTATTTTAGTAACTTGGAAAATGAATGGAATCTGTGAGAGTAAAAGCAAAAGGAGCTTCTCATAAGAAATGAACTCTAGTTGATAAAGTTATTTCTTATAGGATTATGAGTTAACAAATCTGCTACTACTATACATCTGTACTAGACTTGAACATTAAGTAAATGAGTGGGAGATGCTGGGAGCCAAGTTTCTCACTGTTGAAATGAGAAGTTTTAGATGAGCAAGGGGAGAAGGCTTCAATGATCCATGTGGTAATTGATTATAGTCAGAGATATTAGTATGAATTCATGTTTTAGCTTACTGTGGATACAGATGAATATATCATTATAAACATTTGTAAATATATAAATGTTAGTATGCATGCATATATTTCTTTTCTGTTAGCTGAAAGTACCTAGAAACAATGGCATCCTAGTAGCAACAAACATACTAGCCCTCAGATTTTGGTTCCTAATACCATTCTCTAATAAAAAGAATCTGGTTTCCTGAATAAATGGTTTACTCCAGATTTGGGACAGGAAATACATAATATGAACTCCTGTAGAGTCAGAAACAATTTAAACACATACACATGATGATGTGGGTATATCAAAGGGACATAGCAGCCAACTGAAAGAACTTCCAATGACCAAAGCTGGAACAATTTTAGGAATACATAGGTAATATTATGTAATAATAAATAAATATCTGAGTCCATACTAACATAAATAATTGAATAAACAAACAAATAAGACAAATCTCCGATGCAGTAGAATTGCAGACCATTGCAGATACTCCACCATCAAAAAGGTGGAGGATTACTCCTCACTCCTTAAATATGGGCTACTCATAATGACTACCTTTCAAAGAGAGAATATAGGAAGGCAGAAAAAAGTAAATTTACAGTTGAGAAACACTACTTCATGTCATCAAAGTCAACATCAACAGTGATAAATCATGTTGATAGTATGTACCTTTGATGTGATGTGGTAACAATGACACTTTACCTCTGTGGTCTTCTCAAAAACCTAGAACCTCAGCCTAATCAAAAGAGAAACATTAGACAAATCCCAATAGAAGACAATTCTACAAAATACTTCCCTACTCCTCAAAATTGTCAATGTCGTCAAAAACAAGGAAAGTCTAGGAAACTGTCACAGTCAAGAGGAGCCCAAGAAGATGTGATGACTAAATATAACATAGAACTCTAGATAGGATGCTAGAATATAAAAAGACCATTGGGTAAGAATTAAGGAAATCTAACTAAAATATAAATTTTAGTTAATAATTATGTATTCATTGGTTCCGTAAGTGTGACCAATATACCATACTAATATATTACTAACAAGGGTAATGGTGATATTCTCTTTACAACTTTTTTTTTTACAAATATATTCCAAATGAAAAAGTGTATTAAAATTTTTAAATTTATAGGTAAAACAACTTAAATTTTAGATGTATACATCTTTAAGAGAACTTATGCATCAATTACTTCAACTTCCTAATTTTACAACGCAGAAAACTGACCTCCAGATAATGTGATTAAATCAAGACAACACAAGTCTGGAACCCTTGTCTTTACTACTGAATTCTGCCAATTTGCCTGCAGCCATTGAGAAATGTAAGTTTCTTCAAATTCAGGAAGAATTTCTTGAAGAATTCAAGAAGAATTCAAGTGAAATTCATTAATATTAACAAATATGTAAGATGTTCATAACATGTTTTATAAGTAATTTTAACGTAACAAGCTAATTTGAATTCTTCCTAAAGTATGTTTTGTCAAGTGTGTTGGGTTCAAGGAAAGCCATAAGTGCTTTAAAAATCATGACCTTAGTTTACTCATAAGACGGAACCGTTTATTCAGAGTAATAGTAACATAAGTCATGCTGCCCTCTGAGTCAATCTTCTCCAGGAATAACTTTGCAAAACAAGTGTTAACTTTCAGAAGAGACTTCTACCTAAAGAAAAGACATGAGTGCTCAAAAAATATCTTGTGCTTTTTTTTTCTCCTGTTAAACAGAGAAATAATTATCCTAGGAAAAACTGTGACCCAAAGGAGTTATGTGAATTCTTGTAGTAATTTATTAAGTCAATGGCATAATTCTTTATTAGTTCATCTAGTTTATATTTCTAAATCCTGTATGTCATAATCATGCTAAGATCACTGAAATAGGATTCGATGACATAAAATAAAATTGGGTATATTAGAACCCAAGAAATAAAATAGATTTTTATTGAGGGACTCACAGGAAAATAGGGAACATGGCTTCTTTTAATACTTTTATTTTTCAATGCCTATTTTGATTTCTTCCTTTAAATACTTGAAAATTTTTATTTCCAGAAACAAAAGTAATGAAATGACATGATACCTCTTATGTGCTACATAAATATTAAATCTATTTTCCTAGGTTATCCAGTAGGTAAAGTATTCAACATCACTCAGTTATTTTTATCCATCTGCTCAGTGTATGGGAAAGTGATCTTCCTAATCATCCATCCTCTTTCCATGAAAAGAAACAATGTAGAGAAAACTTCCGCAGTTCTCATAAGGATAAATAATAAAGGACGTAGATTATTACTAAGCCTCATAAACAGTTCTTAACAAAAAATTTCTGTAATTTAAATCTAAATATAATAGAGTACTGTGAGGTAAACAACTGCAAAACAAAAACACCTTAAAAGAGAAACTTACTTTGTAAGGCTGTTTCAGCTTCTGTCTTTCTTACCACTGTTTTATGATATAGACTCTACAAGGCTTACAGCTGGTGAAAAAATATTTTAAGAAAACTTAGGTCCATTATGTTCACTTCTTTGGTAATAAAACTATATTTCTAGGTGACTTGGATGAACAGTTTTAATACTTTTAAACAAAACAAAAAATAAGAATTAAACCTGAGTTCTAAACCTTCAATATTTTTCTGTTTTTATGAAATCTGAGAAATATTGACTTTTTCCCCCCATAAGTGGTCTATTAACATTGTTCACTGATTTGTTTTCTTGTTTTCACTATCTCCTAGAAGTCTTGATTATTCTATCATTTTGTAGGTTATTTTACTAATACCAAACCAATTATATTATTTTCCCCTCCTCATTTTTATTCATGGCTTAATCTAGCCACAATTTCCTTTGTAGACTTCATTCTTTCTTCATACCAGGACCTTCTTTCCCTTCTTTAATTTTGCAAATTGTCCTTTAACATGATGGAATTCATATTACACATTCAGTTTAAGGATTTAAAACAACATACATTGTACTAAAAATTTCATTTTCCCTTTGCTCAAATTTTTTAACCTGCATAGGTCAATTCTAGTAAAGTGTGTGAAAATCTGGTTAATTACAATTTCATGAGTGCAAAAAATGGCTTCAATAAACTAAAACCATATTGAAAAAGAGATGCCCTAAAAATGACATGCATTGCTTCTTCTATATCATACTGATGGGTTGACTACTCTTGAAATTGCCAGAATTCTAGGTAATAAAATTAAATGAATACAGCACATGGTTAGGCTGACCAGAAAAGACTGATGGAGATACTAAGTTGTTTTCTCTTTTCTTCCAAAAGTTGAAGTAAATTAGCAACTGAAAATACATCATAGCCCTTTCCTTCTGCCTAAAGTTTCCAAAAACCAGAACATGGTTGACTAACTTGTTATTATTTAAAGCCAAAATCAACCATTCATATGTTCTCCAGTGATGTGTGTGTGTACATTCCCATGCACACACACATAATATGATGATGCACATGGCTTAGGTAAAATAAAAGCTCAACAAAACCTTCTTTTTGTGATGCAATACCAAAAAAATATTAAAGAATTCAAATATAGAATTAATTACTTTTTATCACAAACATGTATTGACTATTTTGCAATTTATACATTATTACTTTTCTGTAGATACAAGGATTAAGGAAAAAATTTTCAATTTAAGAAACTTAAAATGCAGCTGAGTACAGGAGTTGACTTGTGCTTAAATTAAGTATGTTATGGGATAGAGTATAAGTGCCTAAGAGAAGTATGAGGAAAGGATTGTGGCAGCTTGGACAGAAGAGTTTCTGTGTGTGTGCCTGTGTGTGGTGTGTGTGTGTGTGTGTGTGTGGTGACAACCTGGGGAAAATTTTTAGTTGAATCCTGAAATTTCACTAAAATTAGAGCATGTGAAAATGGTAACATAAAGACATTTCTGGCATTTAATAGAGCGTGAAGGAATGGATGCAAATTATACATATATGAAAAATATTAAGGAATCAAAATTTGCCAAGAGGGTAGAAATTAAATGGAATGGTGAAAAGTAGAGTTGGGGAGGCAAATTTAGGTCAGATCATTTAGGAGTTTGAATTTTTAAGCAATGACACTAAACGCTATTTTGTGGGTAATGGGAAATCGATAATGCTTTTAGAATAAAGGCATAACCTAATCGCAGTCAGCATCAGGACTACAACTTTGACAGCAGAGGGTAAGAATGATAGGGAAGACAAGACAAATGCGTTACGTTTTTGTTTTTGTTTTCAATTGGCAGTGAAAGAAAGATAATAAAGAGGGCAGAGACTTGGTTAGAGAACCAGGGGAAGATATTGCCGTCTTTCATTTGGGCTGAAAAATATAAAGTCGCTATTTCCCTCAAATGGTTGTAAGTTGAAAAGCACCATGATTACATGTAAGAAGGAAAGATTTAGGGGAAGATACCATGAAGCAGAGACAGTAATGATTCTCTCATAAAGGAACCACACACGCATTCTCCAAGATGGAAGAAGAGGAAAGAGCAGAAGGAGGGTGTTCCAGTGTTGGTGGCAGTGCCTCTGAATTCTCCCACTGCGGTTGGGTGAGTCGCTGGGATGGAAGTGAGGGCTAAGAATGACCTAAAACCACCTTAATTCTCTCCAGAATTCTGAGGGCCAGCAGTCTTAGGAGAAATTTCTCATGTCACAGTGATGCGTTAATAATAAATTAGGAATGACAAAGTATAGTATCTTGGTCAGTGAGAGTGTGATATCCACACCCCGAATCTCCTGAGTCCTGAGGCCTAAGTGTCATTGGAAAGCAGCTTAAATTTCTCCAGCTGAATCATCTCTACCAGAGAGTTTAGAAGTTTGCTAAGGAGACAGCATAGTGGAAAATGGAGTGAACACTGGAAGACTACGACTGGGTCACAGATACCACAGCAGAATGAATGGGGTGAATGCTATGACCAGATTTCATGATTTCTGCTGACTGACTTCTGCCCCTCACTGAAGACCACTACCTCTCTGTGTATCTGGTATTCACATAGGAAAAGACATAATTTGTTCAAATGGAGTTTAAGTGTAAAGACTATTGAAATGTGGAATTTGAGAAAGAAGAGGCTTATGTAAAAGTTTCCAAAACATGTAATCTGATATAATGTAATCTACAAAACAGTGAAATATATTTTGCAAACAGGTAACAGACCAGTGAAAATATGGACAGAGCTCCATTTGAGGGTGGCACCAGACAAAGGGGCAAGTGATACCTACTGAGGCAGTCACTACGGGTTATATTAAATTGTCAATGTGAGCCAGTTTCTGTGGTGTTTTGTCAAAGTCCCACAGAGTACTGAGATGAGGCTTTTGATGGAAATGAGCATTTTGGCACATACATTATACAGAGGATATAGTTTACTGCTGTAAACAACAAAGGATAAATTCTGAGCAAACCTCACCAGGAGATATGAAGCTGGATGATATTCTGTGAACCTGGTATCTGTAGTCTCCTCAGTTCTTCAAGGGAACTATGCTTAGATTGGAAATGATAGTATTCAACCTGTCCCAGATGAAGTCCTGCCCTAATACAGGTTTATTTATATTTAAGCCCAATTTAGGTTTACCAGATATTTTATTCTCTGACACTATCATCTCGAAACAGTGTATTTACACGTAAGTAGCAAACACTGCTTTTAGCAAATCACATCACCTAGCTTCTTAGTTCTGGGTTCGGTTTCTTACACCACCACTGATGGCCTTTGCATACATTGTACATAAACCATATAACGTCACATATAAAGGACCTCACATTGCAACTATATGACAGTGACCAGATGGCGAGCAAGTGAAATCAGTTCAAAGCCTAGTTGGAGCCGAGCACAGTCTGGCTAAGGTAAGCCATAGGTCTGGCAATGTGCAAGTTTTGGTTCTTGTCTTCCTCATTTGTCCTCTGTCACTTACTGCAAACTCAGTGTGTCTTGTCCTTACAAATTCAAATACTTAAGAAATAATTTGAGTCATTCAAAACGAATATCCCCAAATAACTGAACTTTCCTTAGTTCCCATTTTCCTGCATAACCTCCCAACAACTTACTTCTTTTTAAGAACATGGAAATCCAATTATACTATTTTATCTCCATCATTATTGCTATCTACTAATTTTCAGCAAACTCTTCCACTTCTGTAATGACTTTAAGTACTTAGTACAGTGGGTGTGAATTTATATACATAAAATTACATACACAAAAAACATATTTTTTATTTTCCTAAAACTAAATTTAATTGTTATTTTTGAATTTTTTTTCCACCTGAAACCACAAAATGTACCCATGTCACCATAATAGAATAATAATACTCTAAGGTGGGACCAGCCACAGCATTGACCAGACTAAGAAGTAGATGTTCCCTCCCCACTGAGCTATAGAAAAGGAAAACATCAACCCAGGGAAAAGGAGAAGGAGGGGCAAGATGCCAATTTTTTAAATGAGTTGAAACCTAATTTAATCTGGAAATGACTAGTATTACCTAGTTTTTCCTCTTTAAAGAATTGCTTCTAACAGTTTTATAGCTAGACCTAAAAGATGTGATTCAGGAAATACTGTGAAGTCAATCCCTCTGCTTATCCCATGATAAGAATATACTTTACAATTTATTACAACTATCTTTGAACTTCATTTCCTGGATCTGTGTTCTTTGGAGAAATACTGTCCAAAGGATCTTTTTTAAAAAAAAATTTAATGTTTATTTATTTATTTTGCGAGAGAGAGAGAGCATGAGCAGGGGAGAGGGAAGAGAGAGAGAGACAGAGAGACAGAGAATCCCAAGCAGGCTCCTTGCTGTCAGTGCAGAGCCAACAAGGGGCTCAATCATGAGATCATGACCTGAGGGGAAATGAAGAGTCAGGTGCTTTACTCACTGAGCCACCCAGGCACCCCACAAAGATCTTATTTAACCATTCAGTGACATCAGTGACATTCAAAATCAAATCAGTAAGGTTATCTGTCTACCCTATTTATCTCTCACTATTTTAGTCCCTTTGCTGATCATAAAACAATAAAAGGCTTTATCTTCATTCTACTTTCTGGTCTCTTATAAATTAAGTCCTACTCTCTCTCCACTGCTCTTCCCATAAAGAGAATTTCATTATGAATGAAATTCATTCATAATTCAGATTATATTATCCTTAGTATGCTATATACAGTCTAGGAAAGCAGGCACTTTTTTGTTTTACTCACTGTTCACAGTGTAGAAAAATAGCTGTTACCTAGTATGTGTTCAATAATGAATGTGTGTCTTCCCCCTTGGATTGTAAGATCCATCTGGTATAAATGGATGGATATTGCACGCTATAATCTTCATGATACAAAATTCATTTTGAAGACTTATACAGTGCTCATTCCAACTCCTTACTATCTGGGACCCAAACACAGACTAGATACTGCTGTACACATACTAGATGCTCCAGCCTATTGGCAATGCCCCCAACCCCTTTGATACATACCACGCTTCTCTTTTATTGAATTCTCTCTCCACTAATCTACTTAGAAACCAATCAATCCTTTAAAGATCTTGCTCAAACTGAGCTCTAGGTCAATACAATTAAAGCCCTGTAATCAAACACAAAATCATCTAATGTTTAATTCACTTCATAAAGTATTTGAAGAATTCATTTTGATAAAAATTACATGTAATGAGTTAATTTCAACCTTTGAGAATTTTTGTATATGTATTTGTATTTTGTGTATTTTCGAATATTTCAAAATTTCTTAATTTATCAAAAGCATCTTAGCCTTGATTTTATACTAACAGTTATATTTTTCATCTTAATATGTTATACTGACAAATTGTGGGGTTCTTACTCATTTTGGATATTTTCAAATGTTTTCATAAAGTTTTAACCAAAATCCAAATTAATTTTGTATATTTTACAAGTATTAATAGGTTTTTACCTCATACCAGCCTCATCAAATTATCCCTTTTGTGTATCCCTAACTAATCTAAATGACTTTTGTGTAATAATCATTTTCATTCACATTTAATAAATAATATTAATATCATTTTGAATAATAATAACAGAAAAGTTACAGGAGATAATTCAGGATATTTCAGAAATAGTGCAAGTTACATTAAACATATACATTTTTAAATTTTTTTTAATGTTTATTTATTTTTTGAGAGAGGGAGAGAGACAGAGTGTGAGTGGGGGAGGGCCAGAGAGAGAGGGAGACACAGAATCCGAAGCAGGCTCCAGGCTCTGAGCTGTCAGCGCAGAGCCTGATGCGTGGCTCGAACTCACAGACCTTGAGATCATGACCTGAGCTGAAGACAGACGCTTAACCGATGGAGCCACCCAGGAGCCCCTAAACAGATATTTTTATTTGACTGTATTAAGATTGAAACATAGATATAGAAATATAGTTATATACATTTACTACGGTATGTACTATAAATACTGTATAATATTTATATTTCAGGATATCTAGTATAATATATACTATATGTCATAGATAAAAGAAAATTTAGAAAATGAAAGCAAAATGAATAAGAATAAATACAGACACAGCAACAATGAAAATCACTCACAACTTCTGGTTACTTCTTTCCAGTTATTATTCTACACACAGGGTGTTTTTCTCAACATAATTTATTTATTTTTTTATTTATTTTTTTTTGTTTATCTATTTTTGAAGGAGAGAGAGACAGAGTGTGAGTGGAGAAGGGCAGAGAGAGAGGGAGACACAGAATCCGAAGCAGGCTCCAGGCTCTGAGCTGTCAGCACAGAGACCTACACGGGGCTGGAACTCACAAGCCATGAGATCATGACCTGAGCCGAAGTGGGATGCTTAACCAACTGAACCACCCAGGGACCCCTCAACATAATTTAAATCAGTCTATATACATTTACATAGTTGTGTATCATGATTTTTACTTAATACTTATGCTACTTGTTTTGCACCTTTTTAAATGGTTTCCTTAAACATAAATTTTAAAGGCAGTGTCATAATTGAATACCTGTAAAAACTCCTAATGAGTGAACCAATCAAGAGATGTTTACTAAATGAGGCTGAAAGGTTGGCAAACTTTCCACTTTTACAAGGCTAGTTCCATTTTATTTTGTTTTATTTCATTTATTTTAGAGAGAGAAAGAGAGCTAGAGTGTGAGCAGGGGAGAGGGGCAGAGGGGTAGAGGGAGAGAGAGAGAATCTTAAGCAGACTCTATTCTCAGCACAGAGCCCCACGCAGGTCTCAATCCCATGATCCTGCGATCATGACCTGAGCCAAAATCAAGAATTTGATGCTCAGCTGACTGAGCCATCCAGGTGCTCCAGATTCTTTATTTTAATTAGTTTTTCTTCTTACCTTTAGAGATATTTAGTTCTCTTTATCTAAAGTGAAATTCTAGGGGTGCCTGGGTGGCTCAGTCAGTTAAGTGACTTCGGCTCAGGTCATGATCTCACAGTTTGTGAGTTCAAGCCCCGCATCGGGCTCTGTGCTGACAGCTTAGAGCCTGGAGCCTACTTCAAATTCTGCGTCTCCCTCTCTCTCTGTTCCTCCCCTGCTTATGCTCTGTCTCTCTCTCTCCTTCAAAAATAAATAAAAACGTATTAAAAATTTTTTTAAGTGAAATTCTACTTCACAGAATTTTAATTCTGAATTCATCCATAAAGTAACGTATCCTTAATCAGATTTTAAAAATCATTTTGGCAGAAATGAAGTTAAAAAAATTTACCGGGTGTACTGAAGGGTTGGTAAAATGAACATACCAGTCATGTGTATGGATCGTGGCAGTCAATAGAAAAATGACTGGAAAATGCACACGTAAACAATGCAGTCTGGGGTCACGGGTTGCACGATTTGAGGAGTTCTCAACATCAGACACGCGAAGTTAAATTGATAATTAGATAATCAAATAACACTGCGATTATTGCACAGAATTCCAAAAGTACGTTGAAAATTCAGGACCAAGTAAACAACATGATGCGGTGTTTACAGAGAAAAATGGGTTAATTCAGGGTATTCTTGAGTTCCATGTTAACTCCAGTGAAAGAAAAGAAATGACACCCAATAAGCCAGAGAGATATAGAGCTCACTAGATAGAACTGTTTAGATAAAGTCAAATTTGTGAGCCTTTAGTTTGAAAGGTTCTTTATGGGCTCCTAACTTGAATAAGGTTTAGTTTTGTCTAAGAAATCTTTCCGATCTTATTTAGAAATAGGGCAGTATTAGTTAGCACTCATAAAGCTACAAAGTCTCAGAGAACCAAAGATGATGCCAACTGTAACATTCTTTTACCAGTTCATACCTGAATCTAATATTCAGTTCCAATGTTTGCTTGTATGTGTTTTATTTGTTAGACTCTTCCAGTGCTTTTTTTTCCCTGTGGTTTTCAAAGAGGCATTGCAAAGAGGTTAAGAGGGTAAACAATACACAATTGTGTAAATGAAAAATCTCTGCCAGACCAGTCCTTAGTAAAACTACAACCTTAAAATTTTGCCAGGCTAGAAGTTCTTGTTTGTCAATATTTAAGCTAGAAAGTCCTTGCTGGTCAATAGTTAAGCTGTACTAATAGTCTCGAAAAACAAATCTTCACAACCAACTTTTAAAAAATTCTTTTTCAATGCTAATTTTTGAGAGAGAGAAAGAGACAGAGCGTGAGTGGGGGAGGGGCAGGGACAGGGGGAGACAGAATCAGGCTCCAGGCTCTGAGCTGTCAGCACAGAGCCCAACATGGGGCTATAACTCAGGAACTGTGAGATCATGACCTGAGCCAAAGTTGGACGCTTAACCAACTGAGCCACCCAGTCTCCCCTTCAGAACCCACTTTTTATTCCAGCTGCCATATTCAAGAAAACATATTCAGTTAGGAGATAGAAAACTATCATATAATAAAGAGTTCCTTGGGAATTGGGGACCATCTCCTGCAAACCATGGTGCATAACAGATGTTATTTTTGTGTAAATCTGAGGAAAGACATAAAATTCCTCCTACTTAAGCATGAGGTATTCATTCATGAGCAGTGCTAATAAATAAGGAATATATATTTTTTTGCTTTGGCTTTAGTTTTTGCAGGTGTTAGTGGAGACTGTTTACATAAGAAGATGGTCACTTCCTGAGTTTTCAACATTTGTGGGAGTGTGCAAAAGGACATAGAAACAAAAATAGTACAGCAGAACTAAAACAGTCCAGATCAGTTTTTCTCTCTTTATTAAAAAAAAAATATATTGAAAAAACCCACTATTCTCACAAGTTAAACCATGGACAAAATAGTAAGAAATGAATAATTAGAAGACAGATATAGTTATGCTCAAAAGTAGATTGTGAATTGAATACAGCCTGAAACAGATCATAAGTTTTTCTAGACAAAGGAGACAACCCAAGATAAGGTCCACATATGTATGGGTACGCATGAATACATGAATATGACAAAAGATACACTACAGGGAAAGGAGAAAATATTCAATAAATTGTCCTGAGATAAATAGTTAACCAGAGGAAAAATAACCTGAATCCCAGCTTCAAAACAAATATAAAAACTAGTTCTAGATAGATTAAAGGCTTAAATAAAAAACACACAACTTTTAGAAGGAAATGTAAGAAAAAAATCCTTTTGTTGTTTACTCCACATAAGAAAGGATTATTTCCCAAAGGAACACAAAACATACACTTGTTAAAATTTTAATAAGTGTGCTTATATTAAAATTAAAACTTCCATTCAATAACTAATAACTTTAATAACCTCAATAAATAAATTCCTACCCATTCCTCCCCCCCAAAAAAGAAATACAAGTTATAAATTCCAGTCAGATATTTGTAATACATACAACTGACTAATGATCAATAACCCAGAATTTATAAAGAAAATTTTCAAATAAGTTTTCAAAAAAGACAAAAATCTAATAAAAATGAGTAAGAGACAAAAATTGATATTTCACAGAAGAAAAAAATACCAATTATAAATATATGAAATTATATTCAACTTTGGTACAGGGAAAAGTAAATACTGAAATGATTTATGTGTACTATACCAGAAAAAAATATTACTTTGATAATCCTGAACTTTGGAGATTTTGTGGAGGAACAGGAACTCTGATATACTGAGGTGGGAATGTAAAATGACACAATAACTTTAGAAAACAATTTACATTATCTTGTAATAAATATTCACAGATACTGTAATTCATCAATTTAACTCCTTGGTATATACTCTTGAGAAATTCTTGCAAAGTATGTCAAAAGAGAAATAATAATAATAAAAAAGAGGTCCTAGTGTCATCGCTCATTATAGAAGAACACTGAAATCAACACCAGCATCCATGAACAGGAAAATGAATGATATATTGTGATATGTTCAGAGATCTGAATATTACACAACTAAAATGAACGAACTGTAACCACATGCAGTAGAATGAATGGATCTCAGACACATAGTTTTGAATAGAGAAAGCACATCACAAAAATTACATATATAGTATGATATCATTTCTTTTAAGCTAAAACACAGGCAAAACTAAGTGATGTATTGTTAAGAAACACATACAAGTATGGAAGAAACAATTTTAACAAATAGATAAAAAGCAATAAATACAAACACCAAAATACTAGTTATCTTCCAGTTGGGGTGGGAGGGATGTGATGCTGGAGAAGCAACTTACACGTATGTAACATGCAGTCTTTATTTATCAAAAAATATAGAATAAGAAAAAATGGACCAAACAAGTATTATAGCCTAATCAGAAATAGACTCCAGGTGCTTATACAATGGATCCTTGTTTGAAGTGATAAAGTTTCCTAGAATTTCTGAGGCATAATTTTCCTCAGACAGAGTGTCACCTTTGGCCATCCATGATGTGGGTTTCCTACACAATAGTGAAGGCATAAAAGCTTACCATGGTTGGTGAACCTGAATACTTCCAGAACCAGAATCCTCTGCAGAGGTTAGTTAATTTAGCATAATCTGGGTTCATTTCCAATTTGAGGGAAGACCTAACCTGTGCAATTTTACAGGATGATATCCTAATTTTCCTAACCATTTTCTTTCTGAATTTATGAGAGTACATTTGGTTATAAATTGGTATTTCTTATTCAGATGCACTGCATCCAAATATTTTACATATAGCTGGCTGTATTTATTATATCAATTGTTATATGTTTCCAATTAATTGAAGCATAATACTTTTTTATTAGAAATCACAGGCCAACTATAATTAGGAGGCCAAATTAATCCAAACTTACCGAATTAATTAAAAAAAACAAAGCAGTCTTTGTTTCTTTGTTTCCCATTCTTATCTGGGAATTAATATGCATAGTTGCATAGTGTCACACTTTTAGCACACTTAAGGTGTCTCTATTTCCTGTTTTTATTTTATTTTACTTTTTCTGGGCATACTCACATAAGGATCCATAAGAATTTTATTCTTGGAATTCTCTTCTAGGTTTTATTACAGATCCTTGAATATATCTTCTTAGTTTTAATTTTTGCTTTCTTGGCCAGGCTGGGTTTGATTCGCAATCATCTTAGTCCTCAACGATTCTTTTTCTTGCATATTGCATGTACCTTCTCTACTAACGATTAATTAGTTCAGGTATCCCAGGGTACAGAAGGATGTGTTGCACGTAGCCAAGAATTACAGTGAGGAGAGAGGTTTAACATGTCCACAAATTCAGGCAAGAGAGAGGCACAGGTCCTAAGCTAATGGCATATTGCAAACAGTTTTCCCATATAACTGAACACTGAGCTCAGCCCCCCTCTAGAGGGCAAGAATCCACTGGAAGACCTGAGGTAAATTCCCCAGTTGCAGGGAGAGCAAAGGAGAGATCAATAGGCTTGTGTCCTGCTTTGGGCTGTTGGCAGGAGGATGAATAAGCACGGCCAAAACTTCGGAGCATCCAGTTCTACAAAAAAGGTTCTGACTGGTTTGCTCAAGAAGGAGGTATGCTAAAATAGGAAGTGGATGTTTTTTCAGAACTCCAATTCTTTGGATTCATCCCTATCCCTTAAAAGACATCAGTCACAAGCAAAAAGACTTTTTAACCCTAGTTGTGATTAGAGACAACAAAGAACAGTGGAAGTAAGAACAGCAGTAAATGAGCAGAATCAGTGCATCTGGTGTGGTCACTGGCTGTGAGAAGCTGTGATGATGGGACTTCAGGAAACCTCAATACCTTTCATTTATCTGGCTGACTTTTGTTGCCTTTTTCCAACTCTTACAGTTAAAAAGTCAGCCCTAAGTACTATTTACACAAGATACTTACATAATATGTTTAACCCTTTGGCCTGATTCATTAGATTTCAGTTCAAATGGCCTTCCTTTGTGTTCTCACAGTACCCTAGAGTTCCCCCACTGCAGTGCTTATCTGTATCCACAGTGAAAACACCCATTTGACAGTGTCTTCCATCAGAATGTAAACTCCATGAACACAGCCATCATATCTCTGTTGCCGTATGATACCACGGGATCTCCAGACTTGAATGAAGTTCCTGGAACAAGGTAGTTGCTTAGGAAATATTTTTGCATGAATGAGTAAGTGAAAGCATCCTAAATTATACTTAAACATAAGCATGGCAGCATCAATCGTAATTCATTTCTAAATTATAGGTTATATAGTTTTCTGAAACTGTATCAAGCGCATGTAATATCCTATATTCAATTTATCCAAGTGCTCACAATTTGTACACTGCACCATCCTAGGGATGTCTCACATCACACCAAGAATTGATGTCTCAAATTCTTTTTTTTTCATTTTTTTTAACCTTTATTTATTTTTGAGACAGAGAGAGACAGAGCATGAACGAGGGAGGGGCAGAGAGAGAGGGAGACACAGAATCGGAAGCAGGCTCCGGGCTCTGAGCCATCAGCCCAGAGCCCGACGCGGGGCTCGAACTCACGGAATGCGAGATCGTGACCTGAGCTGAAGTCGGCCGCTTAACCGACTGAGCCACCCAGGCGCCCCCTCACACATCAAATTCTAATAAGTAAGATGCCATTATATTTATGCATGATCAGCCTGGGCGGCCACACATGGCAGCCCTGATAAATGCTGACCTACAGCACCACCTAAGATCATAATGGAATAACCAGAATGCATGGTGTAAGAGCACAAGAAACCCATTGGGAAGTCCTAATCTTACTAAAAAACGTTCATCATATACATACTAAGGTTTTAAAAAATACTAATGTTTTAAAAAGAGTAATTTGTATTAGATGTGGTTTGGGTGTTTTTGTTGTTTTTTGTAATGATTTTAGAAAGAAATCTTCATATAAGATGTGACTCTGTCCTAGTTAAGATCCTCAAAAACATGAATTTTAAAACTGTTTTCCCCCATTCATTTAAATCATACCAACCATTGTAGAGAATACTTGATGCTATTCATTCAGTTTTTATTCAGAGCTCCAATCACAGATACGGCTCCAGTTTGTATTAGGCAACTGACAAAACCTAATGCAAATTAGCCTGTGCAAAAGTTATAATGTCTTAACTCACATAGGAAGAAAGTGAAGAAAGGACCTGGTTTCAGGATGACTGGACCTGAGGATTGCATCATTATTGCCTAGAAGTGTTGATTTTTCTTTCTGGCCAGTTCTCATCTCTGTTTTTGTTTTCTTTCTTAACTTCCTCAATATGATGGCCAAAATGGCTTTCATAAACCTTCATATCCACCCTCTTTTTAAAAACATGTACATAAGATTCACACCTACATTGCAACCACTGCTAATCTTTGCAATTTTAATGCAAAATTTCATGTGCTTTTCATAATACAATAAAGAATCCCTTTAAAGTACTGAGTATTGTGGTGGGACATAGTGTTAAAATAGATTTTTAATAGAATCTAAACCCTTAGAAATATCCTAACTACACAGTCTTTTCCATGTTGGAGCAGAATGATTCTTTTTTTTCAAAGCAATACAATAAATAAAACCTGTTTCACCACATTCAAGTTATATGATGGCAGAGAATAATTCGCTCACTTTCGTGCCTGAGGTCAATATGCATCTTTGTTTTTGTGCTTGGAGAAATTTATGTGGTGTTTGTTTAAAGTGGAATGTTTCTATGTGTTGCATTCTCCTGGAAACATGGATTCCTGAGGTAATTAGAATGGAAAGCAATAATATCAGCAACTATAAAAAGAACTCTTTTTTTGCTTATGTATGGTCATATGAAATTCTACAGTGATAGCTTATTATTTCTACAACTTGGCTGTTTATGTAAAACAGAGGCTTATTGTTGAGTAATTAGTATCTGTGTTTTCCTGTTGCTGCTTCTCTTTGGAGAATTGTCTCCATGATGAAATACAGAAAGCATAGTTCCAGATGGCACACTGCTGCATTTATATTGACATGGAAGCACAGAAAACATGTCCAGAACCTGCCCTCCTCATAAGTGCCCAGACAACAGGCATAAATCAGACTACAACATACTTTTTTTCCACATAATATCTGCTTAGGTATACACCTGGAATACCTCAATATGCCACACAATCTAGAGCTGTCTTGGGTCGTCCCAGTGAATGGATCATAATGAAGATGGCATGATGGGCAAACAAGTGGTATCTCAAAATGAGGAAGGTAACGAGGGCAGGCCAACCAAGATGAAAGGAGGTCTAAGTGGAAAGTACGACAAAGCAACCCAGGTGCTGCTTTTTCCCAAAACTGTCCATAGCTCTTGGAGATCAGAAACATGCCTAAAAGGTGGGTATTTGTGTGTATTTGTGTAACCTCTCTGATTTGATAAGCAGTGCATGTATCCAAACCTCTATTTCAAATTATGCTGCCCCCTCCCAGGAAGGCACCATTATTCCCCTCCTCTTGCATTCTCTTCTGCTAACATCCGGAATCCTATAATTCATCCGTGCAGAAGACTCTCTGTGGCAGATGGGGCCCTGAGTGCAGAGAACAATTTCCTGGCTTTGGAATGGTTGTCAGACCTCTTGCAACTTCCATGTCTCTATAATCCTTCAGAGGCTGCATTCTCCTGGGCATAGAGAAAATTTACACCTTCACTTAATATTGTGAGCCTTCTTTCTTAAATCAGAAAACTAAAAAGCATGATACTCTTCATGAGTGTATTGTGTGTTATGAATTATAAATATTAAATGTTGTTATATAGCAGATTGCATGATACGTTAGTTTTCTATTGCTGTCAAAACAAATTGCCACAAATTTAGCATTGTAAAAAACCCACATTCATGACCTTACACTTCTGTAGGTCAGAAGTCTGAAGGGTCTCATCACGGTGTTAGCAGGTCACATTCCTATCTAGAATCTCTACAGAGAACTCATTTCCTTGTTCATTCAAGTTGTTGGCAGAACTCAATTCCTTATCATTTTGAACTGGCATTTCCATTTCGTTGGTGGCTGTTCAAAGGCCACTTGAATTCTTTGACTCATGGCCACCTTCTTCCACCTTCAAAGCCAGCAACTGTGAGCCAATTCCTCTCATGCTTCGAACCTCTCCTACTTCTTCTTCCCTTGTTACATCTCTCACTGAATTCTCTTTCTCCTCCAACTAAGAGTTCATGTGATTATACTAGAACCACCAAGGTAATCAAGGATAAAATCCCTTCTTTAAGGTCAACTAAGTAGCAACCTTAATTATATCTGCAAAATCCATTTGCTATGTAAGGAAACATATTCAGATTTGGGGGATTATGGTGCAGAAGTCATTAGCAGAAACCTATTACACATTTACAAAATTCTCTTTAAAAACGTTTAGTCACATAAAGATGGATTCTTATGAATTGGCACATACAATAACCTCAATCAGTACTAGGCACATTGTATTAAACTCTTCCCTTTGACTTGCTTTCCTGTAAAATATTGGTTATTATTTTTCTTTGTTGAAAGTATCTACTGTTAAAAAAGAGATAGCAGGCCCCAAATGGAGTCATTTGTACTAAACTCCATGTCAGCAACCCAAAACTTAATACCCAGTCTAACTGCAGTTTTAAACTCCCTGGAATGTAACCTTTAACTAGTCAATATGGAATTACTTAACACTATAGATAATCTGCTGATAAACTCCTTTCTTGGTTCCCTTTAGGCAGATTCAGTCTTTGCTAATAATTTCCTCTTTCCAACCTATTTTTTTTTTAAAGAAGTTGTCTGGACAGCTAACAGACACAGGAAAAGATGCTCAACATCACTCATCATCAGGGAAATGCAAATCAAAAGTACAATAAAAGATCACCTCACAACTGTCAGAATGACTAAAAAATCAACAACACACAAAACAACAGGTGTTGGCAAGGATGCGGACTATTGGTGGGAATACGAATTGGTGCAGCCACTGTGGAAAACAGTATGGTGGTTACTCAAAAAGTTAAAAATAGAACTACCTTATGTCCCAGCAATTACACTTTTAGGTATTTACCCAAAGGATACAAAAATACAATTCAAAGGGATAAATTCACCCCGAAGTTTATAGCAGCATTATCAACAGTAGTCAAATCATGGAAAGAGCCCAAATGTCCATCAGCTGATGAATGGATAAAGAAGATGTGGTATATATATATACAATGGAATATTACTCAGCCATTAAAAAGAATGAAATCTTGCCATTTGCAATGATGTGGATGAAGCTAGAGAGTATTATGCTAAGCAAAATAAGTCAGACAGAAAGACAAATACCATATGACTTCACTCATATGTGTATTTTAACAAACAAAACAAATGAACAAAGGGAAAAGAGAGAGAGAGAGAGAGAGAGAGAGAGAGAGAGAGAGGCAAACCAAGAAACAGACTCTTAACTATAGAGAACAAACTGATGGTTACCAGAGGGGAGGAGAGTGGGGGAATGGATTAAATATGTGATAGGGATTAAGGAGTGCATTTGTTTTGATGAGCAGTAGGTATTTTATGGAAGTGTTGAATCACTACATTATATGCCAGAAACTAATACACTGTATGCTAACTGGAGTTTAAATAAAAGCTAAAAAAATCCCAGAAGTTTCAATAATATCAAAATAACATCTATAGGAAATCACTGTTATTTGGGGCGCCTGGGTGGCGCAGTTGGTTAAGCGTCCGACTTCAGCCAGGTCACGATCTCGTGGTCCGGGAGTTCGAGCCCTGCGTCAGGCTCTGGGCTGATGGCTCAGAGCCTGGAGCCTCTTTCCGATTCTGTGTCTCCCTCTCTCTCTGCCCCTCCCCCGTTGATGCTCTGTCTCTCTCTGTCCCCCAAAAAATAAATAAACGTTGAAAAAAAAATTTTAAAAATATATATATATATAATACTAAAATACATGTTTGTCAATAATATCATGATAAATTATTAATGAGTAGAATATTCATAAGAGTAGAATTCGTTCATCAAAACATCAATATAAGATGCAATTAAGAAACAGGGGCGCCTGGGTGGCGCAGTCGGTTAAGCGTCCGACTTCAGCCAGGTCACGATCTCGCGGTCCGTGAGTTCGAGCCCCGCGTCGGGCTCTGGGCTGATGGCTCGGAGCCTGGAGCCTGTTTCCGATTCTGTGTCTCCCTCTCTCTCTGCCCCTCCCCCGTTCATGCTCTGTCTCTCTCTGTCCCAAAAATAAATAAACATTGAAAAAAAAAATTAAAAAAAAAAAGATGCAATTAAGAAACATAAAACTATTTTTCTGCCTCTAGTTACAAAGAACAAATTTTGGGTAAGAAAACTTGAAATTTATTGACTCTGCCACTAATTTAAGAAATGTGCTTCAACTGAAAAACAGGTGTTGGCTAGCTCTTATGAATTATTGCTTTGTCAGGGATTGTTAATGACAAGGAAACTCTCCAATTTGGGATAAAATCTTTAACTATGGAAAAAGAAGGACACTAAGACGGATCATATTTCTTCTAGTCTAGAGAACCACAATATATGAAGAATCCAAACTTATGAATTTCCATAGCATTTTATCTGAACTTCTTTGATGAAGTTTTAACTTTTAACTAAGTACAATGATTGTGTCATAATTGTTATGAATATGTCTCGTCTTCTAAGCTAGAATCAGAGAACCGTTGATTTGAATCACTCCAGTTCTTGTCAAGCACTTATTATACAGAAGAAGAAAACAGAGTTCCTGCTCTCAGATCAGTGTGGTACTCTAATTCAATGGGTATAAAGGCTATGTTGGAAATATTCATAGATGTCACATAAAATCAGAGGCAGCTAACCATAAATGATATAAAGATATATGGGGAAGTTAACTCTAGCAAGTTTCAGCAAGGTAAAGAAGAATAAGAGGGCAAAGTAGGTGTCCTTATAATAGGAAACAATGTAAGCAAAGGTCAGGAGATAGGAAACATCCTTTTAGAGTGGTGTTGAGGAACTTACAATGTTAGGCAAGAGTAAAGGAAAATGAAGGTGAATAGGTAGACAGGAGTAGAATTATATGAAATCCTTATAAGTGATGCCATATTGCTCTATCCCTGCCAGCACTGGGCAGGCATATTTGCATTTCCCCCCCAAATTTAGCAGTTTCCTAAATTATCAGAGCTCCACTTCTCCCTAGAAAACACACAAAGCTGAGCACCTTTATGCTTCCTCTCCACTACAGGACATTTGATGTGGGATTGAAAGCCTGTTTTCAGTCTCACAGTCCCCTTCACTATTTCTCTCAGGGAGTCTAGGGATGCTTGTGAAAATGGAATCTGATGTTGTCTCCTTTATTATACTAGAATTCCTTGGATGGGTATGCCCAATATATTTATCATTCTGTATATGCTGCCCATTGTACTTCACACATATAGTATTCATTCAGTAAATATTAACAGAATAGAAAAGGGTTAGTCAATCAATCAATCTGGCCTGGTGCATACTAAACCACTCAATAAATACATTTTGTAAAATAAATATGTTTTAAATGAGAGTGAATAAGTACATACAAAATTAACACCACTTAAAATGTAAATTATTTTGAGATTAAACTGCCTAAAAGGGATGAGGTCAGTATATGAACAAAAATTATTAAATTCTAAGTCACATGTTTGAAATAGGTGGTCTAAAAATTAATTAAAGGAAGACAATAAAGTCCAAGAAAGTGTATGAGGAATTGGAAACATAAGTTGTGTTTCAGAGGATAGATAGTGATTTTTAATCACCCTATATATTATATAGATAAATGATGGGGTTGGGTTAAGGAAAATTAAAACATCTTTTTTTGACAAAGGCCCAGGAACAAAAATATACAGAGAGAATATTTGAGGATCCCAAGTTATCTGCCTCATGCTCTCCATCTTTAATAGAAAAGTCACCAATCTTTGTAGATTTACTCCATTCCACTGTTCTCCATGGCCATGGATTCAAAGGCTTTGAAATTACATAGCCTTTTCCCTGCCACAAACCTGCTAACAGTGTCATCAATTACTTTCACCCAGGGCAACAACACAGTAACTGTTCTATGGTTCAGCTGAGATTGATAATATGCCTCACAGATCTAGAGATAAAGACTTTAGACCAATGATTTATAGATGTAGATTCATGTGAATTTTTTCCAGTATCCCACAATAATGCATTTATTATGCATTGGCTGTGAACTATAAAAAGATATATTGGACAATATATCAGACGGAGCAGAACAACAAGCCTTTTGCTAAACATGAAATCGTGATCCAATATCTACAAAAAAAAAGTGATTCAGAGATTCTCTGCAGCATTCCATATTCAGAAAGCTAGATGAATGGAAGATTATATACAATATATTCAAACAGTGAAAGATTATTCATATGCATAGGTTTGTGGAGAATAATGGAACATCTTTAAGTATCATAATTAGATTAAAAGAATAGTCAAAACAAATCAAGAGACTAGACTGGAACAACAGGTATGAACTTGAAGATATGGTTCATTAAAAGGTCTATAAAATCAAATCCCTAACTCTACTGTCAGAAGGGAAAATGAGAGAAAGACATAGACTATTTTAGATCTATCTATCTATCTATCTATCTATCATCTACAATTTCAACTTATTTTCTGATGTCACTTTAATTCTAAAAGATGCCAGCCTAATAATTCCTAGAGTAAAAATTTAAGCCATGATACTAAAAATTGCCTTATTGATTTTGTTTATTTTATATTCACTCTAGGTCTTAGTAAAAACAAATATCAGATTATTTGATTATACTTCAAACCAGTAGAGCTATGCTTTTCAACATTTTCCTAAGGAATAATATACATATAGAAAAGTGCATATTTCATAAACAACTCATAGCCATACAATGAACCTGGAGAGAAATCACAAAATGGTCCAAAGTATCCTTCAATGAATACATCTTAATTATCATCTATGATAATAAGGTTTACATAAGGCTCATAAAACTACTGCAAATGCATTGATCTTTCAGAACATTTTATCTCATAATTGTCTTCATAAATTTATTATTCTTGGGGTGCCTGGGTGGCTCAATTGGTTAAGAGGCCAACTCTTGACTTCGGCTCAGGTCATAATCTCATGGTTCCTGAGAAAGAGCCCCACATTGGGCTCTGCACTTACAGAATGGAGCCTGCTTAGAATTTTTTCTCTCCTAACTCTCTGTCTCTACTCCTGATCTCTTGCTCTCTCTCAAAAAAAAATAAATAAACATCAAAAAACTTACTATTCTTTGAAATGGCTGCAACAAAATAAGTGAAATCTCTCCTTGTTGTTAAATTAGAAAAATAGAACTATATCCCCAATTGTGTTAGTATGTATTTCTGCATAACAATGTTACTATGAACTTTGCTGCTAAAAACAATCCAGATCTATTATTTCACAGTATTTGTGGGTCAGGAATCTGGCATGGTTTAACTGGGTCCCCTGCAAACCTGCAATCTAAGTGTCAGACATGACTGGGTTCTCATCTGGGGTTATCTAGGAAAGGATGTACTTTCAAGCTCATACAGGTATTGGCAGCTTTCAGTTTCCTGCAGGTTACCAGATTAAGGGCCTCATTTTTTTTGTTGGCTGTCAGCCTAAGGCTGTCCTTAGCTCCTTGCTATGTGGTCCTGTTCACATGGCATCTTACAATATGGCAACTTGTTTCTTCAAAGCCAGAGAAGAAAGTCTCTTAGCAAGATGGTCATTTCAATCTCTTGAAACATAACAATGGACATTCTATCACCTTTGGCATATTCTGTTGATTAGAAGCAAGTTGTAGTGGTTTTTTTTTTAATTTTTTTAAATGTTTATTTACTTTAGAGAGGGGGGGGGAGAGAGAGAGAGAGAGAGAGAGAGAGAGAGAGAGAGAATGAATGAATGAATGTGTAGGGGAGAGGCAGAGATAGATGGAGACACAAAATCCAAAGCAGGCTCCAGGCTCTGAGCTGTCACAACACAGCCTGACGCGGGGCTCAAACTTACAAACTTAGGACCTGAGCTGAAGTCGGACACTCAACCAACTGAGCCACCCAGGTGCCCCAAGTTGTAGTGTTTTTAATTCAGATAAATTAAAAATTTAAACAAAAGGGCCTATAATAAAATCTCCCAAATATGCTTACTGACATACTTGGGATAGACTAAATCACACTGTGCTAACTAACTGTTGCCAAAATATCAGTGGCTTAAAACAAGTGTTTATTTTTCACCTATACCAAATGTTTACTACAGGTCAATCAGGAATCTAATCAGAGTTAAAATCTGTTTGACAGCCATATTTTACAATATAAAATGTATCTGCCCAATTTTCAGAAACACAGATATGAAAATTAATCTTTCAAATAAGGTAAATTATTTGTGAATAACTTTATTGAATAATAAATCTCATACAAATATTAAACTTCACTTTACATTTACCAAGTGAGTCAACTTACAAATGATTTTGAGGAATTTGCCTATTGAATAGAATTACTCAAATGCATCATAAACAATAGTCTTTTGATAACCCAAATTAAGTAAGTCATTAAAATTTCCTGAATTTTCCTGAAGATCATTAACAAAGATAGACATGGAAAAAATTCATTAATTTTTAGAAGAAAAATAGACATGATAAAGAGATGAGGAATTATTAAGATGATTTTTATTCCTTCCTGCCTGTACACAATAGGGTGTATGAGATAGCCATACCAGCTTTCTTTCAACATGAAAAGTATGACTGCACAACTTCAAACTATAATCCAATAAGAATGGGCTTCTAGGAATAAATTTTGCTTTCCTTACATAAAAAGATGAGTGCTTTTGTCCAACATGAAAGAATTATGCTGTCAAGCAGTCATTTGTTTGAATAACTATGTCTTCATTTTGTTAAGTGACTGCTCTTCTTTGGGCATATTCCCAGTAAAATTTCCTAGCATTGGACAAAACTATATAATAAGTAATTATAAAATTTGACCAAAAGCCTGCCTTATATAAATCTGTTCAGGCAATGACAGAAACTTAACAAAAAACAGAACTTAATGCAGTATACCTGGCCAGATTGATTATATTGAAACATTTAAACTATGAATTATGCCAAAAATTTTATGAGTGCCAACAGAATCAAAAGCATGGAGTTGTGACTTACAGGAAATTCCTATATAAAACAATGTTTTTGCAATAATTTAGGTTCTGGGGGTGCCTGGTGGCTCAGTTAGGCGTCTGACTTCAGCTCAGGTCATGATCTCATGGTACATGGGTTTGAGCCCTGCGTCTGGCTCTGTGCTGACAGCTCAGAGCCTGGAGCCTGCTTCAGATTCTGTGTCTTCCTCTCTCTCTCTGCTCCTCACTCACTCACACACTGTCTCTCTCTCTCTCTCTCTCTCTCTCTCTCTCTCTCTCTGTCTTTCTCCCTTTCAAAAATAAATAAACATTAAAAAAATAAAAACTAAGGGGTGCCTGGGTGGCTCAGTCAGTTAAGCATCTGACTTCAGCTCAGGTCATGATCTTACTGCTTGTGAGTTCAAGCCCCGCGTCAGGCTCTGTGCTGACAGCTCAGAGCCTGGAGCCTGCTTCAGATTCTGTGTCTCCCTCTCTCTCTGCCCCTCCCTCGCTCATGTTCTGTCTGTCTCTCTCTCTCTCAAGAATAAATAAAACATTAAAAAATTTTTAAAAATAAAAATAAAAAGTAAAAGAAAATAACTTAGGCTCTGAATTTCTCTTTTAAGAACCTACTTTAGGGGGAGACCTGGGAAGATGGTGGCAGAGGAGGACGCTGGGTTCACCTCATCCTGCTGATCGCTTAGATTCCACCCACATCTGACTAAATAACACAGAAAACTGCCAGAAGTCTAGCAGAATGGACTCTCTGGAGCCAAGCGTAGACAAGAGGCCCATGGAAGAGGGTAGGAAGGGTGGAGAGGCAGCGCGTGCTACACAGACTGGCGGGAAGGAGCCAGGGCGGTGGAGGGGCAGCCCACCCGGCAAGACAGAGACCCCGAAGTCTGGCTTGCAAAAGTGGAGGGGCCGGACACTATGAGTTCTGACAACCAGAGGGACTTAACCTCTGGAATGTTAAAAGTTAACAGCTCTGCTCTTGGAGAGCAGGGAGGGCGAGAGGACGCCAGGAGGAGAGTTGTTGAGCTCTGGAACGCAGAGCTCAGCTAGGCCAGGAACAAAGGTGCTGGCAAGTGCCATTTCCCTCTCACACCCCCCAGCCAAAATTCCAAAGGGAACCAGTTCCCATCACCGAACTTGCTTGCACCATGCAAAGGTCCAATGCTGTGTTTCTGTGGGTTCCACCCCTTAGACGGGCCTGCCTCCCTCTGGGGGCTGCAGGGGACCACCGACGGCAAAACGAGCTAAGCCTGCCCCTCCTGCCCCTGTGCACCTTGCAGATCCACCCCAGCTAATACACCCTTGCCCAGATCCCATCAAAACAGCACCACAAGCCTGGCAGTGTGCAAGTAGCCTAGACGGGCCATGCCACTCCACAGTGAGTCCTGCCCCTGGGAGAGGGGAAGACAAGGTACACACCAGTCTGACTATGGCCACAGCAGTGGGCTGGGGACAGACATCAGGTCTGCTGTGGCCCCGCCCACCAACACTCCAGACAGCACAGAGGAAGTGCCCTGAAGTTTGGAGCTACCACAGGGACTACCCAAAATGACTAAAAGGAAGAATTCTCCTCAAAAGACACTCCAGAAAGTAGCGAGAGCTAACGAATTGATCAAAAACGACTTAAGCAATATAACAGAACAAGAATTTAGAATAGTCATAAAATTAATCACTGGGCTTGGAAAAAGCATAGAGGATGGCAGAGAATCTATTGCTACAGAGATGAAGGGACTAAGAAATAGTCATGAGGAGCAAAAAATGCTATAAATGAGGTGGAAAATAAAATGGAGGCTGCCATAGCATGGATTGAAGAGGCAGAGGAGAGAATAGGTGAATTAGAAGATAAAATTATGGAAAAAGAGGAAGCTGAGAAACAGAGAGATAAAACAATCCAGGAGCATGAGGGGAGAATTAGAGAACTAAGTGATGCAATCAAACAGAACAATATCTATATCATAGGAATACCAGAAGAAGAAGAGAGAGAGAAAGGGGCCAAAGGTGTACTTGAACAAATCATAGCTGAGAACTTTCCTGATCTGGGGAAGGAAAAAGGCATTGAAATCCAAGAGGCACAGAGAACTCCCTTCAGATGTAACTTGATCTTCGGCATGACATACCATAGTGACACTGGGAAAATACAAGGATAAACAGAAAATTCTGAAAGCAGCTAGGGATAAACAGGCTCTAACTTACAGAGGTAGATACATAAGAATGGTAGCAGACCTATCTACTGAAACTTGGCAGGCCAGAAAGGAATGGCAGGAAATCTTCAATGTGATGAACAGAAAAAATATGCAGCCGAGAATCCTTCATCCAGTAAGTCTGTCATTCGGAATAGAAGGAGAGATAAAGGTTTTCCCAAGCAAAAACTGAAGGAATTCATCACCACTCAACCAGTCCTACAAGAGATCCTAAGGGGGATTCTATGAGTGAAATGTTGCAAGGACCACAAAGACATCAGTACAAGCATGAAACCTACAGACATCACAATGACTCTAAACCCTATCTTTAAATAATAACAATAAATGTAAATGGACTAAATGCTCAAACCAAAAGACATAGGGTATCAGAATGGGTTAAAAAAAACAAGACCCATCTATTTGCTATCTACAAGAGACTCATTTGGGACCTGAGGACACCTTCAGATTGAAAGTGAAGGGATGGAGAACTATCTATCTTGCTATTGGAAGAAAGCTGGAGTAGTCATACTTATATCAGACAAACTAGACTTCATATTAAAGGCTGTAACAAGAGATGAAGAAGGACATTATGTAATAATTACAGGTCTACCCATCAGGAAGAGCTAACAATTATAAATGTCTATGTGCTGAATACCGGAGCCCCCAAATATATAAAACAATTAATCACAAACATAAGCAACCTTATTGATAAGAATGTGGTAATTGCAGGGATCTTTACTACCCCACTGACAGCAATGGATACAGCATCTAGACACAGGATCAGTAAAGAAGCAAGGGCCCTGAATGATACATTGGATCAGATGGACTTGACAGATATATTTAGAACTCTGCATCCCAAAGCAACAGAATATACATACTTTCTTTCTCAAGTGCACATGGAACATTCCCCAAGATAGATCACATACTGGGTCACAAAACAGCCCTTCATAAGTATACAAGTATTGAGATCATACCATGCATGCTTTCAGAACACAATGCTATGAAACTTGAAATCAACCACAGGAAAAAGTCTGGAAAGCCTCTAAAAGCATGGAGGTTAAGAACACCCTAATAAAGAATGAATGAGTCAACCATGCAATTAGAAAAGAAATTTAAAAATATATGGAAACAAATGAAAATGAAAACACAACAATCCAAAAGTTCTGGGATACAGCTAAGGCAGTCCTGAGAGGAAAATACATTGCAATCCAGGCCTATCTCAAGAAACAAGAAAAATCCCAAATACAAAATCTAACAGCACACTTAAAGGAACTAGAAGCAGAACAGCAAAGACACCCCAAACCCAGCAGAAGAGAAATAATAAAGATCAGAGCAGAAATAAACAATATAAAATCTAAAAAAACTGTAGAGCAGATAGATCAATGAAACCAAGAGTTGTTTTTTTGAAAAAATGAACAAAATTGATAAACCTCTAGCCATGCTTCTCAAAAAGAACAGGGAGATGACCCAAATAGATAAAATTATGAATGAAAATGGAATTATTACAACCAATCCCTCAGAAATACAAGCAATTATCAGGGAATACTATGAAAAATTATATGCCAACAAACTGGACAACCTGGAAGAAATGGACAAAGTCCTAAGCACCCACACACTTCCAAAACTCAAACAGGAAGAAATAGAAAACTTGAACAGACCCATAAACAGTGAATAAATTGAATAAACTATCAAAAATCTCCCAACAAATAAGAGTCCAGGACCAGATGGCTTCCCTGGGGAATTCTACCAGGCATTTAAAGCAGAGATAATACCTATCCTTGTCAAGCTGTTCCAAAAAATAGAAAGGGAAGGAAAACCTCCATACTCATTCTATGAAGCCAGCACTACTTTGATTCCCAAACCAGACAGAGACCCAGCAAAAAACAGAGAACTACAGGCCAATATCCCTGATGAATATGGATGCAAAAATTCTCAACAAGACACTAGCAAAACGAATTCAACATCACATAAAAAAAAGTATTCGCCATGACCAAGTGGGATTCATTCCTGGGCTGCAGGGCTGGTTCAACATTCTGAAATCAATCAATGTGATATATCACATTAATAAAAGAAAAGAACCACATGATCCTGTCAATCGATGCAGAAAAAGCATTTGACAAAATTCAGCATCCTTTCTTAATAAAAACCCTCAAGAAAGTTGGGATAGAAGGAACATACTTAAAAACCATAAAAGCCACTTACGAAAAGCCCACAGCTAATATCATCCTCAATGGGGAAAAACTGAGAGCTTTCTCCCTGAGATCAGGAACACGACAGGGATGCCCACTCTCACCGCTGTTGTTTAACATAGTGTTGGAAGTGCTAGCATCAGCAATCAGACATCAAAAGGAAATCAAAGGCGTCAAAATTGGCAAAGATGAAGTTAAGCTTTCACTTTTTGCAAATGACATGATACTATACATGGAAAACCAACAGACTCCACCAAAATTCTGCTAGAACTGATACATGAATTCAGCAAAGTCGCAGGACACAAAATCAATGTACAGAAACCAGTGGCATTCTTATACACTAATAATGAAGCAACAGAAAGACAAATAAAGAAACTGATCCCATTCACAATTGCACCAAGAAGCATAAAATACCTAGGCATAAACCTAACCAAAGATGTAAAAGATCTGTATGCTGAAAACTATAGAAAGCTTATGAAGGAAATTGAAGAAGATACAAAGAAATGGAAAAACTGTCCTTGCTCATGGATTGGAAGAATAAATATTGTTAAAACGTGAATACTACCCAAAGCAATCTACACATTCAATGCAATCCCAATCAAAATTGCACCAGCATTCTTCTCAAAGCTAGAACAAGTAATCCTAAAATTTGTATGGAACCACAAAAGACCCTGAAGAGCCAAAGTAATATTGAAGAAGAAGACCAAAGTGGGAGGTATCACAATCCCAGACTTTAGCCTCTACTACAAAGCTGTAATCATCAAGACAGCATGGTATTAGCACTAAAACAGACACATAGACCAATGGAATACAATAGAAATCCCAGAATTGGACCCACAAAAGTATGGTCAACTAATCTTGGACAAAGCAGGAAAGAATATCCAATGGAAAAAAAGACTGTTTAACAAATGGTGCGGGAGAACTGGACAGCAACATGCAGACTAGACCACTTTCTTACACCATTCACAAAGATAAAGTCAAAATGGATGAAGGACATGAATGTGAGACAGGACACCATCAAACCCCTAGAGAAGAAAGCAGGAAAAAACCTCTCTGACCTCTGCTGCAGCAATTTCTTACTTGACACATCTCCAAAGGCAAAGGAATTAGAAGCAAAAATGAACTACTGGGACCTCATGAAGATAAAAAGCTTCTGCACTGCAAAGGAAACAATCAATAAAACTAAAAGGCAACTGATGGAATGGGAAAAGATATTTGCAAATGACGTATCAGACAAAGGGCTAGTATCAAAATCTATAAAGAGCTCACCAAACTCCACACCTGAAAAACCATAATCCAGTGAAGAAATGGGCAGAAAACATGAATAGATACTTCTCTAAAGAAGACATCCGGATGGCCAACAGGCACATGAAAAGATGCTCAACTTCACTTCTCATCAGAGAAATACATATCAAAACCACACTGAGATATCACCTCACACCAGTCAGAGTGGCCAAAATGAACAAATCAGGAGACTATAGATGCTGGAGAGGATGTGGAGAAATGGGAACCCTCTTGCACTGTTGGTGGGAATGTAAACTGGTGCAGCCACTCTGGAAAACAGTGTGGAGGTTCCTCAGAAAATTAAAAATAGATCCACCCTATGACCCAGCAATAGCACTGCTAGGAATTTACCCAAGGGATACAGGAGTACTGATGCATAGGGGCACTTGTACCCCAATGTTTATAGCAGCACCTTCAACAATAGCCAAAATATGGAAAGAGCCTAAATGTCCATCAACTGATGAATGGATAAAGAAATTGTGGTTTATATACACAATGGAGTACTACGTGGCAATGAGAAAGAAGGAAATATGGCCCTTTGTAGCAACGTGGATGGAACTGGAGAGTGTGATGCTAAGTGAAATAAGCCATACAGAGAAAGACAGGTACCATATGTTTTCACTCTTATGTGGATCCTGAGAAACTTAACAAAAGACCATGGGGGAGGGGAAGGAAAAGATAACAAATTTAGAGAGGGAGCCAAACCATAAGAGACTATTAAAAACTGAGAATAAACTGAGGGTTGATGGGGGGTAGGAGGAGGGGAAAGTGGGTGATGGGCATTGAGGAAGGCACCTGTTGGGATGAGTACTGGGTATTGTATGGAAACCGATCTGACAATAAATTTCATATTAAAAAAAATAAAAATAAACAAAATGTCAAAAAAGCAAAAAAAAAAAAAAGAACCCACTTTAAAATAGTACATAGTCTGATGTGTGTTTCTGCTTTGTTAGTCATGGCATCATTTTTTCATCTTGACCAAAGTAATTGAAGTTTACAACCTAATCCTCACCACCACACCACGTGATGACTAAGGTTGAAGACAAGGTAGCTTTATACAAAATGTGTAAGCTAGAGATAAAACAAACCAACAAAATGGGTAAAGCCATGGGACTGGATGAATACTAAAGGGAGTCACTGAAGGTAAAATTAGAAGTCATTTCCAGGAGACTAAGCTGGTAAAGAGGATAATGAGAAGTGTCCATAATGGTGGCATAAGTAAATGAGAAACTTGTAGAGATAAATGAAGCTTCCATGAGAGCATCAAGTGGTGGTTTTCAAAGTGTGGTCCTCAGAACAAAGGCATCAGACTCACCTAGGAACATGTTAGGAATGCAAATTCTCAAGCCCTACCTCCATCCTACTGAAACATAAACTCTGGAGTCAGACCCAACCACCTGTGTTTCTGTGGATTCTGATGTACAATTTGAGACCCACTGGATAGAGTCTTGGAAACACACACACAAAAAAAAACAAGCAGGGAGCAGTTCACATGTTGAATGCTACAGAGAACTTGAGTACAAGGACATGATAGTGTTGCAAAGGTGGAACTAGGAGAGAAGGGAAAAAAAAGTCTGGATATGAATATTTTGTAGGCATTTATTCCTATCTGCTAACTTGATAACTAAAGGCTTGGATAATCCTCCTAAGGATTAATGAGCTGATGTTACAAGTATTGTTAATGGCTCTTTCTTGACTATCGCTTGGCTGTGTAAGTCACCAAGTTTTCTGTCTATGGAGAGATAGAGAAGCAGCATTGGGTCTCGGTATAGTCAAAATAAGTTGATTCAACACCAGCTGCCACACCACTGGGAACTGTGTCTAGGGCTCAGTGTGTTCACAGTGGCCCCCTTCCAGTCATATGCATTATTATGCGAGGACCCCCAATATACTGACCAAGGTAGGTTGTCCATCCACATCCATGTGCTTGAAAGTAAGGACTGTTTCTTGACTCTTAGACCAGTAATCCCAGTAAGAGAAGGGAGTCATATTTTCTATTAGACAATGATCACCTACACATGGGGCATGGATCATTTCTTCAGGTCAAAATGCCAGAACAAAAGCATTCTTTCTTTCCCTCTCAGTATTCCCTTCCTTCTTTTTTCTCCTACTTACATGGAGATGGTAAAAACAAGGGAAATGACAAACTATAATACTAAGAAAATATGAAATTTCTTATTGAATTCTCATTTTTTAGAATATCCTGGAGTTATACTCAGAGTTTATATGGTTACTGAGTTAGAAATACTTAGCAAAGATAGAGAGTATAAAAGTATAAAATAATGTACTATAATCCTACCTCTTATTATCCCTGGAAAAGAGGGCAAAAATGTTGGGGATGTATGCTTGCTCTTTAGAGAAAAAAAATCCATTTTCTTTTCCTAATAAACCGAAACCCTCCATAAGACAATGTTAAGGCAAATGAATTTTTAAGAATTGTTTTGCAGTGCTTCATTTATTCTGTGGCCTGTATTTATAGTGATTTATTAGATGTGATAAGTGAAAATAAGCCATAACACTGTTTGCCTGACAGAACCATCTTACCAACAATTATAAATCATGTGTAACCACTTGGAACATAACACAATGTATTCTGACAGAAATACAACTGTACAGGACATTACCCCTCTGATTATATAATATTTATAGAAAACCAACAGCACCTGGAGCACGAAATAAAGTCCCATATTATTTTACATCTCAACATTCTAAAGGCAGAAACACAAATTGGAATGCTCAGCTCTTTGATACTGACATCAGGCTCTCTGTGAAAGTTCAATGACCTGAGGAATTAACAATGAAGATTAATGGTCTATTATAGTTCAAAATAGACTTTTTGCTCAAATAAAGAGTTAAATTTTTCCAGTGTCTGCCACAGAAAGTTAAGAAGAGCATTTCTCTCAGATGACTTTGCTAATCATAGAACTATTCTAACCAACCTACCATAAATTCATGCTGACTATTTTCAATTGGGTTCTCAAAGCTACTTGACAATCATATTATTCATTTCTAGATGATAAATTAGTCCATTCCCTACAACTCAAATTTTAAATCTTCTCTCATCTTCTCAAATCCTCTTGCCTAACTTTCCCACATACTCTAGATTGTCAGGTATTCTTGCCTTATTGTTTATTGAAGACATTTTTTTTAAAGTGTACTCTTCAATCCCCTTCCTCTATTTTGCCCATCCCCCATCCACCTCCCCTCTGGTAACTATCAGTTTTCTATAGCTAAGAGTCTGTTTCTTGGTTTCTGTCTCTCTCTTTCTCACTTTTTTCCTTTGCTCACTTGTTTATTGAAGACTTTAATATTAAGACTATTAAGCTGAAGCTCTCACTTCACTTAATATTTTTATCTATTTATTAGATATTCTTTGCTTGTATCTCTATGGCTTTTTTCCACTGATATTGTAATTATATGCTTATTGTGCTACAATGATCATATATATGATTATATTTTCTTTCATATTATAGACTTCTCATGTACCAAAGCCATACCTAATACAAATGAAAATCTCCCACAGAGCGAAGCTTTTTACACTAACAGTTCTCAATTAATATTTGTTAAATAAATATATTTTGGGAAGAAATAATGATACTCTAGCTTCCATGTCCTTGATCTTTATTTTAAAATAAAAACAACGTAAAGTTATCCTACAGATTGTGCAATTTATTTTCAAATTCAAAAGCCAATAAAAGAAAAAACAAACAAAATTACCTTGTGTCTGAAGGATCTGAGAAGGAAATTTTAATATACACGGATAAAGATGAATGATTCCAGTATCTATTTGCATGTATTTTAATTACCTTATGGTAGGTGTAGCCAAAATCTTTAAGTCTGTCTGCCAAAGCATGCTTTTAGAACACTGGTGTCATTCATAATGTTAAAATATATTTTATAAAAAGAGTTTTGTGATCAAGGGTGCCTGGTGGCTCAGTCGGTTGAGCGTCTGACTTCAGCTCAGGTCATGATTTCACGGCTTGTGGGTTTGAGCCCCGCGTCGGGCTCTGTTCTGACAGCTTGGAGCCTGGAGCCTGCTTCTGATTCTGTCTCCCTCTCTCTCTGCTCCTCCCCTGTTCATGCTCTGTTTCTCCCTCTCTCTCAAAAATAAATAAACATTAAAAAATTTTTTAAAAAGAAGTTATGTTAAATGGTATGATCTACTCCAGAAGATTCATATTGTATAGTAAGCTATTAGAGGATCTAAGGAGCCCTGTAATTAAAAAAAAATCTCTTTTAACCCAGCATTTCTAGAGATCAAAAATTCTATTCTGTAAACATCTACTAATGTCTCACAGAACATTAGTATTTAGTGAATCATAATTTGGGAAATTCCACCTTAAAGGAACTTGGAGAGAGTGGTGTGGTGGCTTTATTTGGCTATGTAATCTTCTGAAAGTCCTCTGGGATTTGTTTTATGTCATTAATTAGTTAATGTATTCAAAGACTTTATTAGGCACCATCTATGCATCAGCCACTCTAATAGATACTATGATTACATTGAAACAAAATCCCCTCACTCAGGATTTTTAACTTAATTGGGATACAATAATTCTTTCTAAATATCTGAGGAAAGAGTAGAATTTACTAGGCAGAGAAAGTTATGGGAGGCAGAAAATTCCTCACAAAGAAAATAACACGTCTAAAGGTCACTTGGTGGGAGGGACCATGGATATTCAACTCACTGTGACTAGAGGCAGACATCAGGAAAAAAGGGCCTGGTAGCGATAGGGCTGGAGCAGAATGTAGGGACAAAGCCATACATAGCATTATAGGCAAAGTTTAAAAAATCATTTTTTATCTAAAAACTAATGTAAAACCATTTGATTATCATCATCAGAAGAGTGATATGTGTTTTAAAAAGAAGATTTCGGCTACAGTGACAACCATTTGGACAGGTACAAAAGGGGATATGGGCAGACCAATTAGAAGGTTAATTTAGTAGTTCAGGCAAGAAATAATGATAGCTTGGTGCAATGGACTGAACTGTGTTTCCCTAAAATTCATATGTTGACACTCTTATCCCTTCAAATGACTATATAGGAAATAGAGCCTTTAAGGAGGTGATTAATCAAATGAGGCCATAAGAGTGGAGTCCTGAACCAACAGAACCAGTGTCCTTATAAAAGAGGAAGAGACACCAAATATCTATCTCTTTCAGCCATGTGAAGACATAGTGAGAATGTGTCTGTCTGTAAGCCAGGAAGAGAGCTCTAAAAAATTAAACTCTGTTGGAATGTTGATTTTGGACTTCCTAGTCTCCAGCAGTATGAAAATATTAATTTGTGTTGTTTAAGCCACCCATAAAATGACTTTAAGACTACCAGAACAAACTCACTAACTCAAACTAAAGACAGAGAAGAGGTCATATAGAAGAGTGTAAGAAAGGCAGAGACACCATGGACCTGAACAGACCTCAAGCCCTCTGGAGAAGGGAGGGATCAATGAGTGTAGAGAAAGGATAAAAGCAGACTCTCACACCAGGGAGCCCACACAGGGAAGAAGAATACATATAACATTTGGCTTTGGAAACAAGAGGGGCTGAATTTCATGAATTCTTATAACTAGTGGGACATAAAGCTTAGAATTTTAAAAATCATCAGGTTCCATTCTCAGAGAGACTGGAGGATGACAGGAAACTGAGTCTCTGTCCTTAAAGACACAGCACAACAAACAGCCTGCATAGATCCAGGATAGCCCACAGCACATTGAAAAATACCTAGGACATACAGAGGGAGAGTTACTTGCTAATCTCAGAGCTTAGAGAGGGACAGAGTTCACAGAGGGTCTTCTCCAGGAACAAAAGAGCTGGCAGACTCCTTTTCCCTTCCCTAACCCCCCCAGTATAAATACAGGGCCATCTGCAGGAACCAGCACAGGGGACATTTACTACCTAAATTGCTTACACCAAGCCCTGATCCCCTGTGGTTTGGTGAATCCACCATTTCCAGTCATACTTGCTTCAGTCCCAGCACTGAAGGTCCCTGCTCCCAGAAGACCAATGCAAACCTTGCTAATACCAACACATTTCCACCAGGGAGCTAAGTAGGGCCTCTGTTCCAGTGGCAGTAAGCCCCCTCCACAGAAGAGTGGTATGGATCTTGTTAAAATTGTGTTAAAGATCAATGCTTTGTTGATCTGTCCCAGTCAGCCAGTCCTGGAATAGCTGTGGTGGGAGGTCTCAATTTGCAAGCAGACCAGCAGATACCTTGTTAAAACAATGTGTTCTGTACCCTCCAATACACTCTTGACTGGAACCCGTTCAAACAAGGCCCGTGTGCAAGCAGCCCTAACAGGGGCCAGAACAACTCCAAAGTGACTCCTGGGTGAGAGGAAAATTACCACACATACCACTCAGGTGGTGGCAGACCCAGCAGTGGGCTCAAAGCAGATAGCTGATCTGATTGCTGGCCTTGACAACCAAGAAAAGCTTCTCAGGGGACAACACTGGGTAAGTGCCCTGTAGTTTGATGCAACTGTATCTCTGGAAAATGCCTGGACTGACTCAATTCAAGCCCGATGTGGGGCCCCATATTGGCCCACTAACACAACAGAGAGCAAACACTGCACATGACGAGAAAAGAGAGCCACTGGAGATGACTGGAATGGAAGGAAAAAGTGGCCAAGACACAACAGCAGAGTGCATGCAAAACAGAGAGAAGATGTCCCTGAAATGCCAGGTTAGGGTGAAGAGGGGACACTAACTGCATGGCACAACAGGACCTCTCCTTCATAAGGCCATTAGCCTCAAGAACAGAAGACACAACTGACCTTCCTAACAGAGAAAAAGACACAGAGAGTTAAACAAAATGAGGAGACAGAGGAATATGTCCCAAATGAAAGACTAGGACAAAACTACAGCAAGAGACCTAAGCAAAATAGATATAAGCAATATGTCTGATAGAGAATTTAAAGTAATGACCTTGAAGACACTCACTGGACTTGAGAAAAGAGTAGAGGATATTAATAAGACCTTTAACAAAGAGAAATAAAAAAGAATCAATCAGAGATGAAGAACACAATAAATTAAAAATATACTATATGGAATAAATAGCAGTTAGAGGAAGCAGAAGAATGACGCAGCAACCTATTGGACAGAGCAATGGAAAGTAATGAGCTGTGCAGATGAGAGAGAAAAAAAATATGCAAAACGAGAATAGATCTAGGAAACTCAGTGATTCTGTCAAGATTAGTAACATTTGCATCACAGAGATCCCAGAAGAAGAAGAGAAAAGAGGGCAGAAATTTATTTGAAGAGATAGTAACCAAAACTTCCCTAATCTGTGGAAGGAAATAGATATCCTGATCCAGAAGGCACAAAGATCACCCAACAAAATAAACCCAAAAAGGCCCACAACAAGACACATAGTAATTAAAATGGAAAGAGTAGTGATAAAGAGAGAATTTTAAAGCAAAAAGAGAGGGGAGGAAAAAAGATAGTTACATATAAAGGAAACCCCATAAGGCCATCAGCAGATTTTTCAGCTAAAACTTGGCAGGCCAGAAGTGGGTAGCATGATTTAGTCAAAGCTCTGAAAGGGAAAAAAAACTGCAGCCAAGAATAGTCTATCTAACAAGATTATCATTTAGAAGAGAAGGAGAGATAAAGAGTTTCCCAGACAAACAAAAGCTAAAGGAGTTCCTGATCATGAAACTAGCTCTACTAGAAATGTTAAAGGGGATTCTTGGAGTGGAAAAGAAAGACCTTAAGTAAGACCTTACGAAAAGTAAGAAGCACAAAAGCAGTAAAAATAAGTATATCTATAAAAATCACTTAAGGGATTCACAAAATAAAAGGAGTATGAGATGAATTATTATATCATATACCTACAATATGGGGGGCTGGGGGAAGAGGAGTAAAAAATGGGTACAAATTTAAGTGACCATGAACTTAATATAGATTGCTATATGCAAAAGAGTTTATATACAAATCTAATGGTAACCATGATACAAACCTAGTAATAGATATGCAAAAAATAAAGAAAAAGGAAACCAAGTATATCACTAAAGAAATCCAGCAAACCATTAAGATAAGAGAAAAGAGCGAGAGAAGAAGGATCAGAGAACTAAAAACAAACCACACACACAAAAAACATAAAATTAGTAACAAAATGGCAATAAATATATACTTAGCAATAATTATTTTGAATGTAAACGCACTGAACACTCCAATAAAAAGATATAGGGTAATATAATGAATAAAAACACAAGAATCACCTATATGCTGCTATAAGAGACCCATTTTAGATATAAAGACACATGTGGATTGAAAGTGAGGGGATGGAGAAACATTTATAATGTAAGTGGATATGAAAGGAAACCTGAGTAGCAATACTTATATCAGCCAAAATAGCCTTTAAAATAAATATTATAACAAGAGACAAATAAAGACACTATATAATAATATAGGGGACAATCCAACAAGATGATATAATAATTATAAATATTTATGCACCCTATATAAAAGCACCCAAATATCTACCACAGTTAATAACAAATGTAAAGAAACAAATTGATAGTAACACAATAATAGTGGAGGACTTTAACACCCTACTTAAATCAATGGATGGATCATCCAATCAGAAAATCAACAAGGGGGCATGCCTGCGTGGCTCAGTCGGGTAAGCACCTGACTTTGGCTCAGATCACAATCTCATGGTTCATAGGTTTGAGTCCCACATTGGGCTCTGTGCTGACAGCTTGGAGCCTGGAGCCTGCTTCAGATTCTGTGTCTCCCTCTCTCTATGCCCCTTCCTGGCTAACATTCTATCTCTCTCTCAAAAAAATAAATATTATAAATTTAGAAAAAAAGGAAAATCAACAAGGAAACAGTGGCTTTGAATGTTACCCCAGACCAGACGGACTTAACAAATATATTCAGAACACTGCATCCTAAGAATACATATTCTTTTCTTTTTTTTTTTTTTAATTTTTTTTTATTTTTTTATTTTTTTTTTCTGAAATTTATTGACAAATTGGTTTCCATATTGGTGCAGCCGCTCTGGAAATACATATTCTTTTCAAATACACACTAAACATTCTCCAGAATAAATCACATATTTGGCCAAAACAAATCTCAGCAATTGAAAACAACTGAAATCATACCCGACTTTTTTTCTGACTACAATGCAATGAAACAAAAATCAACCACAAGAAAAAATCTGGAGAGAGTACAAATACATACAGGTTAAATAATATGCTACTAAACAATGAATGGGTCAATTAAGAAATCAAAGAAGAAATCAAAATTTACATGGAAACAAATGAAGATGAAAGGGCAACCGTCCAAAAGTCTTTGGGGTGCAGCAAAAGCAGTTCTAAGAGGGAAGATTATAGCAATATAGGCCTACCTCAAGAAGCAAGAAAAATTTTGGGGCACCTGGGTGTCTCAGTCAGTTAAGCTTCGACTGGCTCAGGTCATGATCTTACAGTTTGTGAGTTGAAGTACTGCGTCGGGCTCTGTACTGACAGATTGCAGCCTAGAGCCTGCTTAGGATTCCGTGTCTCTCTCTCTCTCTGCCCCTCCCCTAATCATGCTCTGTCTCTCTCTGTCTCTGTCTCTGTCTCTCTCTCTCTCAAAAATAAACATTAAAAAAAAGAAGAAAAATCTCAAATAAACAATCTAACCTTACACCAAAAAGAGTTAGAAAGAGAATAAACAAAACCAAAAACCAGCAGAAGTAAGGAACTGATAAAGATTAAAGCAGAAATAAATGACAGAAAAACTAAAAACACAAACAAACAAACAAACAAAAAAACATATCAGTGAATATAGGTTCTGGTTCTTTAAAAAGATTTTTAAAAATGTATATATAATAAATATATGTAGAATTTATAATTATAATTTATAATAAATATAATATATATAATAAATACACACACACACATATATAATGGACAGTTATTCAGACATAAAAAAGAGTGAAATTTTGCCATTGGCAACAACATGGATAGATATGGAGTGTATAATGTTAAGCAAAATAAGCCAGTTAGAGAAAGACCAATATCCTATGATTTCATTCATATGTGGAATTTAAGAGACAAAGCAAACAAAGGGAGGGGGGGGAAGAGACAAACCAAAAAAACAAACTCTTAACCATACAGAACAAACAGATGGTTACCAGAGGTGAGGTGGGGAGGTTGATGGGTAAAATAGGTAAAGGGGATTAGGCATAACACTTATCATAATGAGCACTGAGTAACTTATGGAACTATTGAATCACTATATTGTACTCCTGAAACTAATGTAACACTGCATGGTAACTACACTGGAATTAAAACAAAACAAAATATTAATCTTCAGAAGAAAAATTTGTTTTTATTTTGGAAAATATAAAAGAAAATAACAATTAAGCTTTAAAAAGATGGCTTCTGAACTTTAAAAAAATAATAAACTAGGGGCACCTAGGTGGCTCAGTCAGTTAAGTATCCGACTTCACCTCAGGTCATGATCTCACAGTTCGTGAGTTCAAGCCCCACATCAGGATCTCTGCTGTCAGCACAGAGCCCACTTCAGATCCTCTGTCTCCCTCTCTCTCTACCTCTCTCTATATATCAAAATAAATAAACAAACTTAAAAAAATAATAAAGCTAGCATTTTACATTGTATGTTATGGTATTACTTTTACTATTTACATCTTTTTTCTATCTGAAGTTATATCACACATACGGAGTTAAGTTTGTAATCTCCTCAATTTTCCTAATACCTTGAAAATTTTCACATTAATTCTACAATTGTTTTACAATTCACCTTTACATCTCTGGCATGAAATGACAATTGTGTTACATTCTAAATTTCATTTGGCCTTTAAGTCTATTTCTATACCACTTTTCTGTCTAAATCATGAATCAGTAACACTCTGTCTAATGGTTCGGCTCGCCTTTATTTAAAGCCTTATTCTGTGGAGGTGAAAACTCTACCCTGCTCCTGTACTCAGTTTTCAGAAGGCTTCCTGCCGATTCTTCAATGTGTACCATTCCAGTTGACTACTAATATAACCATATCAAGTTTTACAAGTCTCTTTTTATTTGGCTGACATATTTATAGATTAATTTAGGAAGAATTCACATCTTTACAGCATTAAAAATTATTATCCAAATATTAGGTGGATAATTTATTCAAATATTTTGAGTTCCTTTCCCTTATCAGGAGCAAGAGAAAACTATTATAATCTTCTTCCAAGGATTATTATTATTTTTTTAAATATTTATTCTTTTTTTTTTTTTTTTTTTTTGAGAAACAGAGAGAGAGAGAATGGGGGAGGTGCAGAGAGAGAGGGAGAGACAGAATCTGAAGCAGGCTCCAGGCTGTGGGCTGTCAGCACAGAGCCCGAAGTGGGGCTCGAACTTATGAACCACATGATCATGACCTAAGCCAAAATCAGCCGCTTAACCGACTGAGCCACACAGGCATCCTCAAGGATTCTTATTTTATATCTGAATATTCTTTATACTACTTTTGTTTCTCTTATCTTCTACTCAATTAGAAGCTTTTACTTTTGGTAAAGTATTCACAGAGGAAAACTTCTTAAATATCATGAAGAAAAAAAACCTAGTAAACCTCATTCAAAACGTTTAAATGTTAAGCCATTAAAAACAAAAAGAAATGAGGACACTTACCATCATCATATCTATTCAACATCTTCTGGATATTCTAGCAAATTTAATAGGTCAAGTAGAAAAAAAACCTCTCATGTAATACATATTGGCCAGGAATAGATAAACCTAGTTCTTTTTAGCATCAACATGTGAAGTTTCCATTAGCTGCCTATCCAATGGCCATTCCCACCATTCTTTTTTGCTAACAAAACCACCGTCTTACTTGGTATCTTCCCCTTTCCTTGTTACTCATGGGTATGCCCTGTTTGTGTAAGTCAATCGTGGGGTCCCATTTACCTGTTCAGCTCCTGCTTTTGGTATGGGCATGTGACACAAGTATCACTAATTCATTTTTATGAGAAGGGCCCTGGCAATATTTGGGGAAAGTGTTTTTCTCAATGTTAAAAAGGAATACATGGAGAAAAGTTTCTCCCTTTGTGTGGCCTCTGTACTTTTGATAGTAATATTACTGTGTGACACATGAAACTGTGCCCCCATCCCATAACAATGAGTGGAGCCATCTGAGAGGAAGCTGACACAATGACAGGCACAGCTGAAAAGTAGAAGGAATCTGAGTCTTTGTGCTGCCGAATTAAACAACTGTAGACTCTCTCCACCTACAAGGCTCTGGTCATGTGACAAAATTAATTTTCCTTATGGTCTATAGCTATTAAAGTGGAGTTTTGTTCCTGTTACTTGCAGCAGAGAGTATATCAATGCTATACTGAGAAAAATCCAATAACTAACTTCCAGTAAAAATAACACAACAAAAATCAAAACTACTAAAATGAATTAAAAAAATATTTGGAAAATATTTGATATAAGGAATATTTGTAGAAAACGTTAGTTTTTCTCTAAAGGACTATTACCAAAGAAAAAAACTTAAGCTCATTTACAATATAAAAAAAGAGGGGCCCCTGGGTGGCTCAGTCGGTTAAGTATCCAACTTCTGCTCAGGTCATCTCATGGTTTGTGAGTTCAACTCCACATTGGGCTTGTTGCTGTCAGCACAGAGACCATTTTATATCCTCTGTCCCCTCTCTCTCTGCTCCTTCCCTCCTCATGCTTACTCACTCTGTCTCTCTCTCTCAAAAATAAACATTAAAAAAAATTTTAAAAAGGTTAAGAACACACTTAACAATTGACAAAGAGGTATATATTAAGAAAATTATAAATTTTATCAAGGAACTTTAAAGTTAAAATCTGTATGTTACAGAATGAGGAAAAAAAATAAATATATCCACTGAAATACCCACATAGACACACACTTGCACACACACACACACACACACACACGCACAAAAGTAATCTATGATAAACTTATTTCAATTAATTTAGCAAAAGACAGCTTACCTACAAATAATCCTACTACCACTGACTCTTTATCTGGGGGAAACAACAACAAAAGTCCTATTGTAAACCACTTATATAGTCAATCCCAATAAATTAAAAATAAATGTAGAAAGTTTTTAAAAAGTAAATTAAAAAATAAAAGAAGAGGGACATCTGGCTAGCTCAAGTTGGTTGTCTGACTCTTGATTTTGGCTCAGTCATGATCATGTGACATCTGGCATCATATACTACTCATATGGCAAGACATTGATCTTTTATCAAGTTAAAATTCATTAGAAATATTTGCTCATCTTGCAGAATACTTGCAGAACAACTTATCTGCAATCCAAGGTTTTACTTATATGCATATATATAACCTATTATATTATTCATGCTTATTTGTTCTTCTATACATTGAGATTGTCTATTTGACCTTCATGGGATCATGCAACAAAGTTTGATATAGATGTTGTGTTTCTGTGGATTTTTATCTTATATTTCATCCAGTTTTTGATTTATGAAATTTGAGGCTATGTTATTAATTGGATGACCATTCAAGCAATACCTACATAGTTTGTTTTTATCTTTTTATATTTCAAAGAGCACTTGTGAGATATTTTAATCTTCAATTTTACTTTGCTAATTTATTTTTGTTTGCGTTCGCTTAGTGTATTTTTGCACATCCTATTACTTTCAATCTTTCCTTATTTTGTTGTAGATGTACTTCTTTTATATGGTAGTTAAATATTGATTTTGTTCCAGAGAATTTTTATTTTATTTCATTTTATTTTTTTTAAGAGAGAGAGAGCACTTGTACATGTGCATGAGTGGGGGAGGGGCAGAAGGAGAAGGAGAGAGAGTATTTTAAGCCCAGTGAAGAGCCTGACACAGGGCTCAGTCTCACAACCATGACATCATGACCTGAGCTGAAATCAAGAGTCAGAGGCTGAAGCAAATGAGCCACTCAGGTACCCTGAGAATTTTTATTTTAAAAGGTATATTTATCTCATTTTTAAATTTAATATAACAAATAGTTTTATCTTAATTTTGCTATCTTACTTCACATAATATGGTCCTCATTAAATGTCTTATTCATTTTGTTTATTTTCTCATTTAATTTTTATTCTCCTTGAGGGGTTTGTGTGTGTTCTCCATTTGTAATTTTTAGTATTTTTTAATTGTAAGAAAAAAATACATAACATAAAATGTATCATCTTAACCATCTTCACATTTTTAAATTTGTTTTAGTGTTTACTTATTTTTGAGAGACTCTCTCTCTCCCTCTCTCTTTCCCCTCTCCCTCCCTCTCAAAGTAAATAAACTTTAAAAAAAAAAGAAAAAGAATTTAAATCTTTTCTGTGGGATTTTTGTCTTGCTCACAGTATGAATCCTGTTGCTATGACTCCTTTCTTATCTCTCCTTATTTATTTGCATTAGTCCAGCTATATCTTACTCTTTTTTTCTCCTATAAACTATTAATTTTTTAAAGGTACATGTTTTCCTTTCCCCTCCCAAGCTCTATTGAGATATAATTCACATATAATACTGTATAAGTTTAAAGTGTACACTGTGATGATTTAATACATGTATATTAAATGAAATGATTGCTACAATAATAAGGTTAGCTAACACCTCAATCACCTGGCATAATTCCTTTATGTGTGTGTGTGACCAGAAAATTTAAGATCTATTCCCTTAATAAGTTTCAAATATACAATATTGTTACCTATAGTCACCATGTTTCATATGACATTCTCAGAACTTACTCACCTTATACCTGGAAGTTTGTACTCGTTGAGCAACATCTCATCCCCTCCCCACCAGTTCCTGGCAATGACCAATTTACTGTTTATATGTCTTAGAGTCCAATATAAGCAATGCCATATAATACTTGTCTTTGTCTGACTTATTTCACTTAACATAATGCTCTTAAGTTTCACCCATGCTGTCACAAATGGCAAGAGCTCCATCATTTTTATGACTGAAAAATATCCCATTATATATCTTCTCCGCATTTTAAGAGGCACATATTTTATCTCTAATATAATTGGATTCATATTTTCATTGTCTATGGCATATGCTAGTGTTTTATATAAGATAGTGTTTTTACAGAGAATATGCCACGCAAATTTACACTGTTTTTTTTTGTTGTTGGTAACAGACTGCATGTTATCTCATCTGTTATGAAAATGAAATGATAAAGGAGAAAAGAAAAATAAGGAGGAATCTAGGAGCATGAGAAGAACAAGAAAAATACGGAATGCACAGACACGAGATAATAGTGATTATAGGTCTTTTGCAGTTAATGTCTTTTCATGAACAAAAACCAACAAAAAATAGTGATTAAATATTACTCCTTATTCCATTTAAATAATAAAAATGAATTGTTTTTATATAAATACATGTAATACCCTAAACATGCAAAAGAAAATCTATTGTTAAGATATTGTACAGTTAGTACAGCTAATAGTCAAGATGTAAGAAGTGGCATAAAATTTAAATAAGTTAATATTCAAACACTCTACAGCTGCAAATTTATATTTATTTTTCTAAAAATATATTTGATGTTAAAGAACTTACCTTAGTATATGACTCTGACTGTTTCTATCTTTATTTTCCAAAATTATGTAATATGATTAAATAATCAGCTCTTCCAGACCAGTTAAAAACACCAAGTCTTCATTCCTAAGTAGCATCATTTTGTAAGAAAATTCAGGAGATGATTAGAATAAGAACTAATAAAAGAAAGAATGTAAAGAAAGAAAAAAATGAGTAGGTATTTACTAGCATGGAATCAGGATTCCTATCCAGTTATTTTAAATAGAAAGCAAGCACAAGGAACTCTTAATAGAGTATAAATTACTTGGCAGGACACCAAGACAGTGTGTAATAAGATTTGTTACACAGTTATTCACTAAAAGAAAAGAGAATTGGGGATAATACCAAGGGTTTGATCTAAAAATTATTTAATCTGTCAAATGAGTTGGGGTATAACTCAAACTACTTCTCTTTCATGAACTTTCTTTGTCCTTTAAACTCAAAGCATTTACATTATCTCTTTTTGTAAAATCCTATACTGCTTTATGACATCTCATAAATTTGATTATTATTTAATATTTGGTGTGAATTCAAAATGATATCACACCTAGTTTGTAAGTTTCAGTATGGCAGGGCTCTTGTAGCCTGACACATGCCTAGTATAATGGTGTCCACTTCCTGCTGTAATTATCTCTGTCTCCATTCCACTCAGACATTCATTAATGGATATACCAGATTATAACAGTTCTCATTCTACCCCTGTAGAAAAAAAATTATTTTTTCAGATATTAAGACTTTTCTTTCAGAATAAACCATACATTTGTGTGATAGGCTTATAAAAAAAAAACCCTGTCATCTTTATCTTGCTTCTACAAAGAGCTCCAAATTTCCAATATTGTAATATATAATTGCAATAAATAAGTAGACATGAAAAGCTATTGTCTCATTTTTCTTCTACAGCTGCAAAGATTCTCACTGCGTATCTTTTCTCTGCGACCTGAGTACATTAGAAAGTCTAGAAAGTATTTTTTTCCAATGATGTTTCTTCAGAGATGCAAATCTCTCTGTTTTTCATTTTAAGATACTACACATATTTAAATTTTTATCTTTATTTATTTTTATTTTTAAATGTTTATTTATTTTTGAGAGAGACAGACTGAGCAGGGGAGGGGTAGAGAGAGGGAGACACAGAATCCAAAGCAGGCTCCAGGCTCTGAGCTGTCAGCACAGATCCCAATGCGGAGCTCAAACTCACAAACCACAAGATCATGACCTAAGTCAAAGTCAGATGCTTAACTGACTGAGCCACCCATGCACCCATATTTAAATTTTTAGATCTTCACTTTCCTTTGTCTTAAATGTTCTTACTCCCACAGTCACAGAAATACAGCACTTCTGGAAGTATATGTTGAACAGCTAATCAGACTATTGATTAGCAGGAAGCTTTATAAAATAGGAAGGGAAAAAGACATAAGAAATTTGGCAGCAATAAGAAAATTTCCATCTAAAGATCTTTTAATTTGGATTTACATATAATGTAGACCCTACCTAAGCTACATAGTTATTAGGATATTCCCATCTGGAAGACTATGGCAGAAATTTTAATATCTGAATTTATGCAAACTAATAATATTTGTGCATGCTTACTTCCATGTGTATGTATTATTATATGAAGCATCCACAAGCATACATAAATGTGTAAGGGTGAAGAGGAGCAAGACTGAATCATACAAAGTCAACAAAATTTACAGATCATTAAGTGATAAAAGACTTGGAAGAAAATTTTGAGTTAAATTAGTATTTTTCCAAAAATATATAGATTTGCAAGTATACTGTAAACTAGAAGTGAAAAACTGGTGAGCCACAGTAAAACTCCATGGCACGGATTTATTTCAGTTGTCCAAACACCATGTCACAGTCATAATAGTTTCATAAATTTAAAAAAATTATTTGTTAACATTTATGTAATGTGAATTCTCATAAAATCTAGATTTTGGACTCTTGAAAAACCAAATTTTTGGCAACACTGGCCCTGGGTTCCCAAAAGGCAATGACCAGCTAGAACTGTTACAGCTTGTCTTCATGGTTTTATGGCATTTTAGGGAGTCTTCCTATTGCCTCTGCTGGACTAAGAACAAGTGTCAGTGTCCTAACATTTAGATAATTTTTTTTTTTAATGAACACTTCTGGTCTCCATATTCTGCCAAAAATAGGAAAATGGAAAGATCAGCAGTGAGGGCTATGTATTTCAGAATAAAGTGGGAGTGAGGAAGGAGAAAAGCATATGGTAGAAACACAGACTGTTTCTGCATGTTTAATAGCAAGCAATAAAAGAAGATTTTGTAAAAAGTAGTCTTATCTGCTCTACTCATTTATTCATGCCATTTAAGACTATAAACTTTGCTTTAAAAACTTATCTGTTCCTGTTTCCCTATCAAATTGGAAAGAACAGAGAATATTCTAGCACTGCCAAATCTAAATTCCACTTGATTGCTATTTCTTACCCAACCCTACTTCGATTTCACCACTTTTGTTAAAAATATTACCAAGTGTTTAACTCCATGACAATCATTTTCAATCCCAGCTGCATACTAGAGTCACCTCGGGCACTTTAAAAATACCACTATTGTGCCTCCACACCTAGAGGTTCTTATTTAATATTTATCAAAATGTGTCTTTTGCCCCAGTGTTCTTTAAAAAATTCCCTATATGATTCTACTGGGCATCCACAATTAAGATCACTGTTGTATAGATTTTGCTGCCTATTAAACAGTGGACTATACACACTCTCTGCCCTCTCTCCTTGACAAATTTCAAGAGTGGATCTAGTCACTTAACCTGCTTAGTATATTTCTTTATAAAATGCTATAGGAGGTGTCACAGGGCCAGTTCTTCTGGAAGCCAATCTAAGGCAAGGATTCCAGTGAAAGGACATATTACAAGCTTCCAGAAGCAATCACAAAGGCTGTGAGGAGAACAGAATAAGGAAGGGAGGCAAACCAAGCACAGGCAAATTTTCAGGAAAATTTCCAGACAGCCTGATACCATGAGGAGTTCTGGGGTGTTAATTATACCTCAAAGTTGATCACAAAGGGAGGCAAAGAAGCTAGGCTTTGTACTCTTGCACCAGTCAATGTCTATGGGGGTTTGGGAGGTGAGGGATGTCCTAAGAACTGCCAGGGCATCCAGCAACTTCTCCAGGTGAAAAGGCTCCATTACAATCCTCCAAAAGTCACAGGTTAAGAGGCATTAGCAGGAAAGCACTCAGAAGCTGGAAGATGAACTCAGAGAATAAGGGGTCCCAGGGGGCACCTCTGTGGGACACCATGTAAATGCATTCATTACAGCCCATCTATGCACTCCTACATAAGAGAAAATTTGCAAGATGGTGGTAGAGGATACAGAGGTGTTGAACTAGATCTCTAAGACATTTTCTAGGTTAAAAAAATAAAGCTATAAAATGCTATCTGAAACAAGCCTTGGGGAGCTTTATTTTCTAACAAATATTTAAAGCTTCTACTTTCTTTCTGCTTCAATAATCTTTTGATTCCTGTTTTAGTAACTAACTGCTTGACAGTTTGACAGGGATACTAATTAACACCTAAACTTAGTTCTTTCAAGGAAAGTTAAAGAAACACCCTAGAGCTTTAAATAATGAAAGAAAACATTCTTCACCATGGCACTTGTTCACTCGTACCAGCCAGACTGCTATGTTATTTGTAGTCAAATTTGAAGCCATGTGACACAACCGATGATTACATAAATGCGCATGTATGTAAAAGATATAGTTTTACATTTACCAAATATTTATTTAAATAATTATGAGTACATCAAAATAATGAATGCATTAAGAAAGAGGCATCTATTACAGTTCAGTCTCTGTCATCTGTTTTAATAAGAAATCCCATGACTATGTAAGACTAATGTTCAGATGATTTAGACTTACAGCAATTACATTTCCTTACTTGTAGAGAATTAGTAGAACAGAAAGTAAGAAAAGTTTTTCAGGCAGTTTAAACCCTTTTGCTATGGAAGACTATAATAAATGAAGCACTGCATTTTCACTGAAAATGAAAAATGGCAACTAAGTAATTTACCCTAAAAAGTAGAGCAGTAATCTTGAGGATAATATTTTCAAGCATATTAAATTTGACTTGTTGAGAGAATGTCTTGGGGAAGCAACAGTGTTGTAGGAATTCATGGTAGAACCTCAGCATTCAGCCACAGAAAATCAGTCTAGGAATTCTGACCAAGTTTTCTGACCACACTCTGCAGCTTTACTTAACCCTTTGAAAAACATGTCACTTTTTGCTATTGTTAGCAAATTGCCAAAATACCTGTATCAAATAAATAGGACAGGACTAGTATATAGTCAAAATTTAAATTTCTTGACAATGTATTAAATTAGTAATTAAAGGAAATAAATTAACAAGTTATAAGAAGAATGAACATGTGTGTGTGTGTGTGTGTGTATTAGGAGAAGGCTAAGTAATTTTAAGTATCTATTTGCCTACTTTACATCATACACATTATATAAATTATCTCATTTAATACTCAACACATCCCTAATAGATACATTAAGCATAATTACAGGATAGGACACTAATAATTAAATAGGTAAAAGCATTTGGCCTAGGTGACACAGCTATGTAACTCTGAAGTTGAGACTGAAATTTGTCTACCTTCAAAGTTTGTGCTTTTGTCCACCACATCAAGCAAGAAAAAGGAAGTATGCGATTCTAAAATACATGAATACCATGAAACTTTCTGCCTTTTCTGAGATCAAAATCTACCATTACAAATTCTGGTTTCGATTTAGGTGAACAGGTCAATCCTGATGGTCCTTCTTATCTTTTGAAAGTTTTTACTTTTTACATTGCAATGAAGAAAGTCATTTTTGGAATTTCTCTGAAGAGGCATCAGAAAATGCATAAGAAAAATAAAGAATGGTCGCCAGCTGACCTTGTCCTCCAACTGTGCTCTGAGAGCAAGAGTGGAAAGGATTCATGCCAGCTTCCTGACATCTGAATTTCTTTATGCTTGTATAATGAATTCTGAAAACAACCCACACTTTCTTTGTTACTTGTATTTTGTTTCAAAAGGAAACATAAAAAGGAATAGAAAAACATTGTTTCCTTGATACTTTTCTTAAATTTGGCAGCAATGACAGAAGCATTTGTTTCCTAACAAAAACAGACACTTAAAATCTCAGGTGCTCAGTGTTTTGAAATGACAACTGAAAGTAAAGACAGAATTGTTAATCAGGATTCCAAACGCAAAGACTGTCAGTAAAGAGAGTGATTTTTGATGTGGAAGAGAGGGTTTGAGTTTATGTAGACATTTTCTTCTGATATCTTAATTTATGTTTTTGATGAAGAAATTCAGTTTCTTTCATCTTGTTCTAGAAGCATATTTTCTTCATTTGGGCTCACTGAAGTACACAGGTTTCTGTGTAAAACACGATGATACCTATTACAAGCACCTACCAGGATCCAGGACTTCTCCTAGTATTCAAGAAATACGAATGAACAAAACACAGCAACCTTGCCTTCATGGAGCTTACAGTTTAAAGGGGAGGCAGATGATAAGAAAAATATATAGCATGTTAGAGATAATGGATAGTATTATGCAAAAATAAAGCAAAACAACAAAACAAAACAAAACAAAACAGGAAAGGGGATCTGAAGGATTGGGGCTGAAATTTTAGAAAAGGTGATGAGGGAAGGCTTCACTGAGAAAGTGACTTTTTAATAAAGAAAGTGCCAATATAAGTATTAGGAAAAGGGAATTTCAGGTAATGTGATAGCAAGTGCAAATGGAAAGTTGTAAAGCAGCCTAGTAGATGGGCAATAGATAATTAGTAGTCCCACAAGAAGGAACTGAAGTTATACTAGTGAGAAGACAGTAAGTTACGTAGTCTACTAAACTACAAATACAAGTACCTACCCTAGGAAAGTTTCCTTTGATACAAGTAGTTTAAATTTTTAAACATGCTTAAATTTATTAAAAAAAAAAAGAAAAGAAAGAAAAGAAAAGAAAAGAAAAGAAAAGAAAAGAAAAGAAAAGAAAAGAAAAGAAAAGAAAAGAAAAGAAAAAAGAAAATTGTTTTGGAAGGCCATTAGAGTATTTCAAGAAACCAAAAGAAATGGGACCATGACAAATGCCAATATGGAACTGAAAACAAATTAAATGGTGACATGGAACACTAATTACAAAAAGACAATCACCATTTAAACAAACGGCCACCTAAAGCAATCCCTTTCCTATTGAATCACTTTCAACTAAGGTGTACTGTGCAGCTTCATCTATGGCTATCTGGCTTCCTTCTCCATCTTTACTTCTCTGAGTTGTGGGCTCCCGACTCCTGGTATAATGTAACAAGGATTACATTTACAATCAGAATGCCCTCCTCCCTAGTGCATCTCAGACAAGTTGCTTCACTATCTTAGACCTGTTTATTTAAACCACACTTCCTTTCAGTTATATTTTATGACTTTAGAAAACGTATGGGGGCTAATTGATTGTGTTCCACTTGGAATTAACCCTTTGTAATGAGATCACTCAAAAAGGAATTTTAGAAGAATAAAAGGAAAATTAAAAAATTAGAGGGTAGAAAAAAGAGAGATTAGGAGGATGGAGACGAATCAGAAGAGTAAAAGGAGCTCCTGGGTGGCTCAGTCGGTTAAGCGTCCAACTTCAGCTCAGGTCATGATCTCATGGTTAGTGAGTATGAGCTCCACATCTGTCTGTCTGCTCTCAGCGCAAAACTGTCTTCGGATCCTCTGTCTTCCTTTCTCTCTGCCCTTCCCCCACTTGTGTGTACCCTCTCACTCTCTCAAAAATAAATAAAACATTAAAAAAAAGAGAGAAGAGTAAAAAATAATCTCAGAAAGTAATAGAAGACATAGTCATAAAAAAGACCTGGAGATCAGTAGTGTCTTCTGAATAGGTATGAAGGTCAATCACTCAGAAATAACCATTAAAACTGGTGTCAAGATTATTTGATAACCAATATGGAAAACAGGTTTGGAGTGACAAAGAGGAAACAAAGAAAGGGTACTAGAAGTAAAGGAGCCAAGTTCCAACAAGTTTTATAGTAAATGGGTGATGACTGTAGAAATGAATACTCATTACTCTTTTGAAAATTTGGTTTAATTTCTTTAAATTAATTGTAATACTGATTCGTAATCCTTCTGACAAGCTCCATTTCTTTCAAACATGAATACAGTCTAATGGCAACAAGAATATTTCATGGACACATGCCAAGCACAATTAACAATGCTATTGCATGTTCCCTATGATCCCTAAGATTGTCTTCCATAAAATTTTGGCTGTGGAAAAATTCCTAATAAGAAGCAGATGTTCTCTCATTGAAACTTTCTGTACCTTTGAAAAGTAATCAAGGAGATTAGTTTAAATAGCATCTTCCCTGCTGTACTCACTCGGGTGGTCATCTCATTATATGATCAGGACACATGCACTCTGTTATTAGCCTTCAAGATATCACTATTTTTAAATACGAGGAACTGAAAGTTAGTAAGCTTTTTATTTCCCCTAAAATCCCACATCTCCACATGATCAGAAGCTTGAGTTTTCAATTATTTATTTGAAAGAGAAAAGAAAATGACTTTTAATAACTGGATATCTGAGTTCTAAAAAATCAAGAAATCTTTCCCAAACTAAATACACTTACTGATTCATTCAAGCAGGAGATGGTTATGGGATTCAATTTTTTTCTCCTGAAATGGATTATAATTCTTAACAATACCATCAAGGACTCTCTGTTTGGATCTTGGTCAGGTGAGATTTATTATTTTTCTCACTCATATACAAAGATGCAGATTTGGACTCTGTAAAACAACAACAACAACAACAACAAACCAAAGAAAGCTCTATAGGTTTTTATTTATTTTAAATGCCAGGTTTAGAAATAGTTTTAACCAAATAGAATAAATTAAATAAAAATAAAAAAGAAAAATATTTTCCTTGCCATTTCCTAATCCTTTCTGCTCTGTTATCCTTAAGTTGGATGGAATCATAGTATTTTTAGAACTACAAGAGAATTTAACCACCCAGTTGAACATTCTTATATTTTTTTATAAAACCCTTTGAAAAATAGATATGTTATGAATACATATGTTCATAGTTATGTTCCTAGAAATGTTCCTAGAATGTTCCTAGAAAAATGCATATGCACACATAAAAATAACATTTGCATATAATTTTAGAGTTCTCTGAATCCCAGAATAAGAACCCTTGAACTAACTAAACCCTGTGATTTTAGAAAGAAAGAAAGAAAGAAAGAAAGAAAGAAAGAAAGAAAGAAAGAAATCAGCCGCTAGGAGGGTAGTTTTTTCAGACAACCAACTTATATATAACATGATGGAAATTTAAAGATCTGTGTTAAAATAATCCATTCAATACTCTTTCTACAATGCCACCTCTGTTCTCTGTGAACATGTTCTGTAAAAAACAATTATATTTATCCAACAAACTTTAGCTGTCCTGAAAGTAGAGTACACACAAGAGACTGGGGTAGATGCACAAACAGGTTAACAGAGAGTGGCTTCTGGAGGCTTGACACAGCAGCTGTGGGACCCCAGATGGGAGACTACCTGATACAAGTGTCATCTGCTCATGGCTGACATCTCTGAAACCTTCCTAATGGTGCTTTTGGAGAATTACACATGATAATACATGAAAAAAAGCTATCAATGTTCTTGGAACGTAGTGGCAAATAAATAACAAGTTAACTGGTAGTAGTAGCAGAAGTATTATGATGACTAGGTTATACAGAAGTTAAATTGGCAGGATTCCCTGCCTTGCAGTCAATGGATTGATTAGGTTATATGTACATTTTTAACAACAGAAGCCATTAACAAGCATTTTGACAGGTGCTCTATCTTCAAGTCCTAATATTTATAGGGTTTTAAGTATGGCACTTAAATCCCCTATATTGCTTCGAGTGTCTAAGGTAAGCATACATGAATAAGCCTGTTTATTTATCTTTTAGGCTTATAATTGCGATTCAAGAATCAGTCACTAGGTGAGCACTGTTATGGTTTCATGCTATTGCTTTATGACCCATATGTCTCAGTTTTCTCATATATTTAGATAAGTTAGAGCCACAGGAAGCTAATAACATGTTTTTACTATTTAAAAATAGCAAAATATTAAGGTCAATCATTTTAAACAAACACTACAGAATTTTATAATTCAAACACCGGCTCTTGTGGCTACCCTGCTTTAAAAGTACATGGCTGGCCACCCAAAATTTGGTTCATGTTGAGACCAATGACATCACACACACACACACACACACACACACACACACACACAGGGTGTGAAATAGTTTATTGCTTATATAATTGAGGAATTTCTGAGGAGAGGAGGGCAGTCCTTCAAAGCAGGTGTGAAATGGCTTGAAAGAGCAAGGAAAGGAAAGGGGTTAAGGTTTTTATTGCAGTTAGGGGCTAGGGTGAGGGTTCCCATGCATGGGCAAGAGATTCCATTATTTGAATCACCAGGGCCAAAGGAAGGAGCACCTGGACTTTCTTACCAGCTTGTCTAGTACTGGAGGAAAGAAAAAGACACAGTGTGGGCTTAAAAGCTGCCAGCAATCAAAAAATTAAAAAAAAATGGAGTCAGCCTTCATCACACTGTATGGTGAGGTACCATCACACTGTAATTAGCCACTACCAGTGCTTAAGCACTCTCAGATGATTAATCTAGCCCTATTTAGGGAAACCATGAAACTCATCTTCTGGGTGCCTCAAACACCCTTTGGAACAGCTTCAACTATTAGGGCCACAGGCCTACAATTCAACTGAAACTTAGGTTTCTTACAGCACTGCCTTGCCCATTTATACCAGGCTCTGTCCTTGCAAATGATTCAGCTAAAGTTCTGGAAGAGGGAGAAATCCCTTCATATAGGTTCGGGAAAAAGTAAATAGCTAAAAATGATAGCTATGCTTAGCATATTTATTCAGGACTATCTTTTTTTCGACTCAGTAAAAGACTTTGCTTACATTCCAAAGATTTAAAATTGAATATATTTAACTTCTTTACCAAATTATATAGATCTGTCCAAGTTTGCCTCCACTTTTAAAAATACCAGCTGCGGGGCGCCTGGGTGGCGCAGTCAGTTAAGCATCCGACTTCAGCCAGGTCACGATCTCGCGGTCCGTGAGTTCGAGCCCCGCGTCGGGCTCTGGGCTGATGGCTCAGAGCCTGGAGCCTCTTTCCGATTCTGTGTCTCCCTCTCTCTCTGCCCCTCCCCCGTTCATGCTCTGTCTCTCTCTGTCCCAAAAATAAATAAACGTTGAAAAAAAAAATTAAAAAAAAAATACCAGATGCATTTTCCTGCAGACCACTTTAAAACAGCATGCATAGCTGCACACCAAACAACGGCAACTGTGAGTAACAGTGACAGACAATAGTCTCTTTCCACTCTAAGTGGCAAATTACCATATAGTATACAACATAAGTGCTTTAGAGGAGAGACAAATCTACTTGAGATGGACTGAACAGAAGAGATCCGAGAGAAGATTTAGATAAATTATATGGTATGAGGACGACGGAATTTCAGATAGCGAGTAAAGCATAACACATGCATGGGTAAGTGTTAATATAAGACCCCAATTTGAAAGAAATGTATGTATTTTAAGTATACTGGCACATGGGGCCAGGATAAAAAACAGAGGGAAAGTGATTGATTATTTCTTACATATTCAAGGAATGTGTAAATTCTTTACGTTATTTAAAAATCCCTTTTTGAAGAAGTCTTTAGATATCAGCTGAAATTATGTCATCTGCTCTGAGACAAGATTTACAAAACACAAAACTACATGAGAAATAAGAAAAGTTATAGAGATTTTATGAGGGCTTTTAAGATTAAAGAAAGGCTATTGAAAATATAGCATATGTAGATGAGAAAGGCTAATCAAGATTTAAACAGACCTTTGAGACAGTACCATCTGTCAGGAACCATGTCTGAACTTTATACCATGTTACTGGTATATGCTTAAGTTCAACACAGTAGATGATCAATAACTGTTTTTTGAATAAATTAACAGCTTTATCTTCTTGGGAATATGCAAAATACACTGTATTAATACACTGAGTTAACACACTGAGTTAATAAAACCTTTTGCACAGTATGGTTAGAATCTAATTCAAATCCAGTCTTTTTTTTTTTAATAGACCATATGTCTGCAGCCTGCCAGTCACCTTAATTAGAAGACAAACTACTCCCATTAGAAGGCTATCCTCTTCTTTAAAACAGTAAATTAATGTTTCAATAAAAGCGTTATTCTGAGAAAATGCACTGAGTGAACATGGGAATTATTTGGGGCAGTCTAGAAGGGCAAGCGTCTGTATGTATCAGCATTCAGATAGGGTTTCAGTCAAGCAAATTGAGGACAGAAAGTTCTCTTCAACATACTAAGTGGAACATGTTATTACCAAAAGAAGTTGTTTTCCTTTGCTTTAGAATTATTCCTCAATAGAGTTTATTATTTCTTGTGCAATGTATAAGTCATATATGTTGTTTTTAGAAAATTTAAAGTAAACTCCTCAAAAATATAATGAAGATGGAAACTCATAATCACTCAACCCTGAGATAGCCATTACATATATAAGACTGTCAGAGCCAAAGATGAAAGTGCCAGATCGCCATATGCAGTCTTCCCACACAATACCCCCCAACAAAACTTGCCAGCTTTGGTTGTTAGTCTGTGATTTTCATAGATATTCTCTGAGTCTAGGTGGTACTTGTCAATCACAATCCTTCTCACCTAGGGAGTTAAAAATTAGAGAGGTATACATAGGAGCTATATAGGAACTAGAATGTAGCACTAGCTTTGTTTTTCAAGGTACAAGTTTTTTGGCAAAACTAACTTTGAGAACACAGCTTGATTCAAAGATCAAAATAAAATTTTCATTTATTCAAAAAATACTTATAGAGGTATGCCAAGAACTATTCTAAGCCCTGGGGATAGAACAGTTAACTTACATTTTTAGGAAGCTTTCATTCTAGTTGGGAAAACACACACAAGGAAGAAATGGACTATATGGCATATGCAGGAACAGGTAGAAAGGGTGCTAGTAAGGGGATTGCTATTTTAAATAGGGTGATCTGGAAAGGCCTTATGAAGAAGGGAACATCTGAGCAAAGACCTGAAGGGCACACATGAAGGCACAGCATTCCAGGTAGAGTTAACAGTGAATGCAAAGGCCCTAAGCTGACAGCTTTCTGGTTTTCAACCTCTATCTTCCTGCATTGGATTGCTTTACCTATAGCTGGAAAACTACAGCCTACCCTAGTGGGCCACAGAACAGCATGACAATCCCCATCCTTCCCATTCAACCACTCAATCTTGCTTCATTCTATCGTACACCCCATTGGAACAGAAGCACAGAAAGGGCATGTTTACCTGTAATCTATATAACAAAGAGAAGCAGAATCAGGATTTGAGGCTATGCTGGAAGAATGTCGTTTTCTCCAATATCACCAAGTACAAAAAGACATCCCCTAGGAATCAGAAGTGACCCTAAACTGAAAAACTAAATTGATTTCCTTTACCTCTTTCTGAGGGTGGGGAATTGAGTAAGTGTCTTCCTTATATTTTTATATTATTTTACATTATATATCTTCTTCAAATATTGTAAAGGAATTGGCATCTCTATTTTAAGTCAGCATGAGTAAAATTCTCTCTGCAACAACAGAATTACTCCCACTGACTATTATTCAACCACTTGGGTTACTCAATTGTACTGAATAAACATGTGAATAATTCTCTACGTAGAAGATGAAATCTTGGCAAAAATCTATGAGAGAGTTCTGTTCTAATGTCAACAGTTACCCCATACTTTTTTATTAGGAGAAGTTATTTTTCACTTCTTGAGTTCAACTAAAAAGTAAGGGATGGGGGGGGGCGGTCACTGACTCAGAACTCTCAGACCATGCAAAGAGTCAGATCTGGATAAATTGTGTCCTCAAACCAAGCCAGGAAGGAGCTAATGTTGCTGGCTATACTTTCTTCTCCATTAGGAATCTGAGCAAGTCATAGAGAAACAGAAATAGATATGATGAATAGATGATCATGTATATGTTCATTCTGATAATTTTCATAAAAAAGTAATTAGCATTCCACACTACCAAGTGTGCAATCAACACATATTGCAAGGAAACTCACAATTTAGCATTTCAAAATGTTTGAACTATTGTAAAGTAGATTTCTTGTACTAGTTACCAGTTTTCATACAGATAAAATAGTATAATTCTGAACATCAAAGATGGTACACAGGAAATTGAACTTCTCATTAAAATAATGTAGTTGATTGAATCTAGTCCTGGAAAAACATTTACTCATAAAAAGCACTTGAAGCTATCTTGTTTTACATGCCATTTCAGCCCTAGCTCTTAAGATAAAATTTTTCAATAAAGAAAAGAATTCAAGTAATGTTGAAACTTTCTGTGGACAGCAAATTATCAAACTAGAAAGGAGCCTTGTTCATCTTACTTTATGGAAAATGAATAATGTTATCTTCTAAAAAATATACTCAAAGTATAATCTCCCTATTTTGGTCAGAGATAGCTCAACTTGTGTGTTGAGTAAAATTTATTCCTGGAAAATAATAAGGTTCCCAAACATATATAAAGCTTCCATTCCAGAGAAAATAAGGCAGTCAATGCCAGCAAGATGTCAGCAACATACTATCCCTGCTTACAGAATGTCCCTGCCCACAGGAAGACACAGGTCCAGAGGCCTGGGAGAAGGTCTTCCTTCCTGATAGCATCTGAACAAAGACTTTCAATGCGTTCCAGCTCAGAATGATGGATGGATTCCTTTAATACATATAGATGAACTACCTAGCCTGCTCACAATATGTACTATATTAGATTATTCCTCAATTAGACAAGCAAGTGCTTATGGCAATAACAAAGCATGGATTATGCAAAAATTAAAACATAATAGTATTTGATTATATATATATACACATATGTGTTATAAGTTTATGTATATGTATAGAAGGTATGTATATGTTATGTATATGTATACAAGTTATGTATATAAATTATGTATGTAAGTTATACATATACATATATGTATATAAGTTTATTTATTTACTTTGAGAGAAAGAGAGCAAGCTGGGGAGGGGCAGAGAGAGAGAGACAGAAAATCTGAAACAGGCTCCACACTGCCAGCATGGAGCTCGACACAGGGCTCGAACTCACGGAACTGTGACATCATGACCTGAGCCAAAATTTAGAGTCAGATGGTTAACTGAGTGAGCCATCCAGGTGCCTTGATCATATATTTTAAAGTATAATGTGAAGATCATAAAATGGCTGGATTTTTCTCATGCATATTATTTTTTGTGGGTTACATTTAGTGTTGGGGAGGACAGAGGATACACATTTTCTCTTCAAAAATCAGGGCCTTCAAAGGACTTTGCTCTGTCCTATGTGTATAGTTGTGATAACATTCCAATAATTAGGATACAGTTAACCACAATTTAATAGAAATTGACTGTTTAAATCAACTGTTCTCATTCAGTGCAGCTGGGAGAAGGCTACGTCCCACCCACTTATACTAAAAGGCATGCAAAGCAAAAATCCTAAACATTTAATTTCAGCTGAACCAGCAGAGTTGCTGCTTGTCAAATAACAAAGAAATACAAAACTATATTTCAAGTCAGGTTCCCTAGAAAAGCTGAAACAATGACTACAATACATTTAAGGGAACTTTCACCCAAACACGAGTAGACAAAGATTACAGATCGTAAGAACATACTAATTTTAAGGAGTTACACCAAGCCAAGTGTTCAAAGAAGTGGTTTTCATTGAGTACACATTTAGTTAGAAAAACAGAAGAAAATCTTGAATGAGCTCTAATGTAAATTCTTAAGGTTTCACAATATAGCACAATAGAACAGAGAACTACAAAATAAATAGTTTTAGGAAACAGAAAATATAGTTTCAAAATCTTAAGTTTTAATAATGAAACTCAGAACTGTTATAAACCAAATTATGTCCTGGGAAGATGAAAGGAAGATATAGAGGAAAAATAATAGAAGGCATAAAAGAAAAGATAAGGGATATGGAACTAATCCAGGGCGTCCTAAAAAGAGACAGGGATAGCTGGACAAGAAAAATAATTAAACAGGTAATGGAAGAAAAGTTCCCAGAATGATAGAAAGATCTAAGTTTTTAAATAGAAAGTCTTACTGAGTTTAAATAATTTACAAAGAGGTACCTAGAAATTTGTCTGAATAACATAGATAAAGAGAAAATTCTGTAAGCCTACAGATAGAATATATTACAGAAGAAAGAGAATAAAAGTTTCTCATGTAAGCTAAAAACAGAAACAAAAACCAAACAGATTTTCAGAGAAAATCACCATAATACAAGAATGATCTCCTAGCAATTTTTCAGTCTAACAAGACAAGACAACATTTAAGGATATGCAAGGAAGCTAAAATTATACCAATTTTATAATAATTGTAAGTGATTAATGAAGTTCACCAGTGTGAAAATTAAATCAGGGCAAAGATTTCTATCTGGCTGTCTTAATCTGTTTAGGCTCCCACAGCCAAAATACGACAGACTGGGTAGCTTAAACAACAGAGACTTATTTTCTCACAATTCTGGAGGCTGAAAGATGACAGCATGGTTGTTTCTAGTGATGGCTCTCTTCCTGGTTTGTAGATGTTGCCCTCTCCTGTGTCCTAACACAGCAGGGACAGAGGAGAATGTAGCCATCTACAAGCTGTGTTTAAGAAAAGGGAAGAGGGGCACCTGACTGGCTCAGTTGGTAGAGCATATGACTCTTGATCTCAAGGTCATGAGTTCAAGCCCCATTGAAGTGTAAAGCTTACTTAAAGAAAAAAAGAGAGAGAGAGAGAGAGAGAGAGAGAGAGAGAGAGAGAGAGAGAGAAAGAAAGACTCAAAGGTGATTCAGCGATTATCAGAGTTGCTACTTCTACCAGAGGCTAGAGTGCACAGGCCCCAGAGAACAAGACTACCTCCAGTTTCAACCGGCAGGCTCACCACCCAGCAGACCCTTGTGGGTGGACAAAGTAAGAAGCAGTGATAAATCTCCTACTCTCATTGCTTCTAAGGAACTCCTGCATCTCCTTCTTGCTTTGCCTCTTAGCTGGTGAACTTCTTGGAATTTTTTCCCTTTAGTGTAGGTATGATTGTTGTGTTTTGCTTTTTTTTATTAATCCTTTATGCTAAGTCTTTATTTTTTATTTTTTATGTATTTTTTTAAGTTTATTTATTTTTGAGAGACAGAGAGAGACAGAGCACAAGCAGGGGAGGGGCAAAGAGAGAGGGAGACATAGAATCTGAAGCAGGCTCCAGGCTGAGTTGTCAGCACAGAGCCCAAAGCGGAGCTTGAACTCACAAACTGTGAGATCATGACTTGAGCTGAAGCCAGATGCTTAAATGACCGAGCCACCCAGGCACCGCTATGCCAAGTCTTTTAAAACATGCCTGACAGCTGCTGAAATAGTAGGCTCCTTCTGTGGTGGTTCACAACTTTCCAGCATATTGGCAGCTATTAGAGTGATGTGATAAGAAAGATGGTATTCCTTGCTGGTATCATTCTATTCATTGCCCTAAGAGATCACTTTCTTGGGGTATTCACAACTGTATTTTTATTTCCCAGTTTTAGTTGGTATTTTTAACATATGCTAAAACAATTCTTAAGGGCTCTGCTTTTTATCTGAGTGGCAGAGAACAAATGTCTACTAGAAATTAAACAGTTTAATACAGCATCAAGAATAGGCTTCATCTTAGACTCAATGGTGGGCAAATATCGTGAATTAAAAGGAAAATCTAACATAAAAGTCTTCATCTGTTTGAATATCTCCACAGAATGAAGTAAAACTCAACAGAATAGATAGCAGCCTCTAATTGGATAGGCCTATGCACGCTTGGGTAAGACGGAATATAAAACGAAGATTGTGTCAATAATCCATGGATCCACCACATATTAGAAGACTGCTCGGCTTCTCTGGATTGAAATCCTAATTGGTGTTGAGGGATATTAAGAACCTGATATTCTCTGGAGATGAGTTTTAGTGTACTTAGTCTACTATAACCATTTTGCCTTGGTCATCAATGACTAGTTTGGGGTAAATCCCAAGGTGATCAGAGAACTTCTATGGATTTACATGCTAATTGTAGTAGAAAAGAAAATCACTGAATGAGTTAATCATTCGACACAAACACAAAAATAGAAAAAGCGCAAAAAAACAAAACCTAAAGAAACAGAAAAAATGAATTTGGAAAAAAAAAAACCCAAAACTAATAAATCAGTTCCAGAGGTACTTCTTTGAAAAAACACACAAGCAAAATAATAATTAAGCCCATATTTAACCTAATTAAGAAAAGAGAGAGAATATATAAAACACAAAGAGACATAAATATTAAAAAATTATTATAGATGGGAAAGAAATTAAAATAATATCATTTGCTCAAATATATGCAATTAAATTTGACAACGTGGAAAAATATGGATGCTTTCTTTGGAAAATAATTTCTAAAATTGACCACAAAAGAAATAAAGATACTGAATATTATCTAACATTTGTTGAATGAGAAAAATAATAGAGCTGCTCTGTAGAAATGATAGAGACCAGATAGCTCAAAGTGAACTCCATCACACTTTCAAGGAATAAGTAACTCCAACTGTCTAAAATGTTCCAGAATATGTGATAAAGGAAAGCTTCCAAATGTTCTCTATTAATTCACTATACCACTGATCACAAAACCAGACAAAAACAGTAAAAAAGAAGAAAAAAAATTAATAACGTTAATGCAAAATGTTGGCCTATAGCTTTGAGTAAGATATTTGAAAAATAACATGAACTTGAATTCACTCTAGAAAGCTGTTATGATATTACAAACTCTCATAATTCACTATATTGATAGCATTGCAGGTTTTGTTGACCGTTTCTCTCAGTAGCCATTCAAGTCCTCTTAGGGGTGTGCTTCCCTGGTAAATCAGAGGCTGGGAGTCTAAAATCTGCATTACCCAGTCACACTTAAATCTATGAATATGGGTGTGATTTTGGTTTCACCAGTCAGGAATGCAAATGAGATTTTGAGGCTTGAATTTAGAACTGAGTTAAGCAGGAAGAGAGGTAGGGAATGGGGGTTCGCTTTATAATATGGTTTGAAGTAGAACTTTGTGGACCCAGGGACACCAGCTTCCTGATTCATCTTCACTTGAATGGCATTGGCAGCTGCTTTCCAGATGAGGGCAGCGCAGCAAGTACAATACTAAAGGCTGGGGCCTTATTTGGAATCTCAACCTAGAGCCAGCAACTCTGGCTCTTCAAAAGATTTTGAAAGCCGTTAAATATCTGGTATGAAATCCCTTTCTGCCTAAACTAGCTAGAGTGGTATCTGTTGCCTACAGTTGATAAATAGGTCAAAGGAACAAGAACACATGGCCAGGACCCTTGATGTCTAAAAGACTTTGAGAAAATGCAACTACCTTGATTCCTGTTAGAATTTCTTAATGAAATTGTGATATAGATGGATACTTCCTTAAGGAAATAAAATGTATGTCTTTAAAAAAAATTCGTATTGGGGGCATATGGGTGGCTCAATCGGTTAAGCATCCTACTCTTGGTTTTGGCTCAGGGATGATTTCACGGTTCACGGGTTCAAGCCCCATGTGGGGCTCTGCATTTACTCTGCAGAGCCTGCTGGGGATTCTCTTTCTTCCCCTCCTCTGCTCACTCTCTAGCCCCCGCCAAAATAAATAAATAAACATTTAAAAAATTGGTATTATGCTTACTGGATGAACACTAAAAGCATTCTCATTAAAGTATAACATGAAGTTGCCCATCTTAACTAGAATTTTTTAAGTTATTTTTTCTGGAAGTACCAGCCAATACAATTAGAGAAGTAAAAAGAAAAAAAATGCATAAATATTGAACAGAAAAGAGGCACCTGGGTGGCTCAGTTGGTTAAGCATCCAACACTTGATTTCAGCTCAGGTCAAGATCTCACAGTCCTTGAGGTTTAGCCCTGCATTGGGCTCCATCTCACATTTCTTGAGATCGAACCCCACACTGGGCTTTGCACTCACAGCACCCAGCCTGCTTGAGGTTCTGTCTCCCTCTGTCTTGCCCCTCCCCCACTCACACTCTCTCCCTCTCCCTCTCAAAATAAAAAACTAAACTCAAAAAAAATTGAGTGTAAGAAAAAAAAAATTTATTTTCATAACTAGAAAATCCAAGAGGATCAACTAAAACTATTAGAAAGACAGATTACCTAGTTATTAAATTAATATATTAAAGTTAAGCTTTTCTGTTTACAAATAACCACACAGAAGAAAATGGGGAGAAATCCCATTTCTAAGCCACCAAATGCAAAAGAAACTAAACAGAACCTAGAAATAAACATAACAAGCAGTATGTCAATTCTATATGCAGATAACTTTAAGGCTCCAAGAGACATAAAAGACATGAACAGACAGTTTCTTACTGCATATGAGTACTTAGTATTTTAAAGACATCTGAACTATAATCTGTACACTTTATATGACTCCAATAAAAATAACAGAATATTCAATATCCATTTTTTGAAACTAGTTTAAGTGATTAAAACGTTTACAATGAAAATAAGCATTCAAGAAAAGCCATAAAAATTCTAAAATGTTAGAGATGAGATAATTTATGGCAATACTTAATAGCTATGAAAACACATTTGGTAGTGACAGTCATTAAAAGGATATAAAGTACTTTCGTGATTAGATGGTGAGTTTTTAGAAATAGTCCTAAACAAATGTCAACAGTTAGTATATGATAAAGGTGGCCCTAACAATTAGGGAGAAAGATTTTTATTTAATTTATTTTTTAAGTTTTATTTATTTAAGTAATCAAGAGGCAGATGCTCTTCCAACTGAGCCAGCTAGAAGAAAGATTAAAAAATAGTAATAACCTCAGATAGAATAACGATTTATTTTATTTTTTAGAATATTTAAAAAAAATTTTTAAATTTATTTTTGAGAGAGAAAGAGAGAGCGAGCAGGGAAGGGTCAGAGAGAGAGAATGCCAAGCAGGCTCTGCATGTCAGCATAGAGCCTGACACGGGGCTCGAACTTACGAACCATGAGATCATGACCTGAGCCAAAATCAAGAGTCACATGCTTAACTGACTGAGCCACTCAGGTGTCCCTAGAATAATAATTTAAACAAACAAAGTAACCCATAAAAGTACTAAAACAAAAAAAAATGGGAAAACTTTATTACAATCTTGTGTTAAGAAATTCCTTTTTAAGTAAGACACAATACACAAAAGCCATAAAGAACATTTTGATAAATTCAAGTAGATAAAAATTTTGTATGTTAACAATATTATAAACTAAATACAAAGTCAAGTGACAAAATGGAAAAAAATATATAATTACAGCACATTAGCCAAAGTACAAATTTATTTTTTTTAAAAATTTGTTTACAAAAATTTTTTCAAAACCTTTTTAAAGATATAATTTATATACCATATTATTAACCATTTAATGGTTTTTAGTATACTCAGAGAGTTGTACAACCTCATAACTATCAGTTTTAGAATATTTTCATCACCCCCAGAAACCTGTATCTGTTAATAGTCACTCTCCCATTTCATCCCAAACCAGCTCCCTCTACCTAGGCAACTTTCTTTCTGTCTCCATAGTTGTACATACTCTGGGTATTCTATTTAAATGGTATTTATTATTATGTGGTCTTTTGTGATTGACTTCTTTCACTTAGCATAATGTTTTTGAGATTCATCCATGTTGTAGGGTAGCATTGTCAATACTTAATTTCTTTTTCTTGATGAATTTCTTTTTATTGATGATAATGTTTCATTGAATGAATATACTAATTTACCTACTTATTCATCAGTTGAACACATGAATTGTTTCTACTTCTTGGGAATTATGAATAATGCACTAGACACATTTTTGTACAAGATTTTATATGGACATATGCTTTCATTTTTCTTGGGTATATACCTAGAAACAAAATTGCCAGGTCATATGGTATTCTATTTTCAAACTTTTGAGGAACTATCAGACTGTTTTCTAAAGTGGCTGCATGCATTTTACATTCCTACCAGAGTGTAGAAGGGTTCCAATTTCTCCATACACTTGAAAACAATTGCTATTATCTGCATCAAGTATTATGTGTTTTATTTTTAATTTTTTTTAATGTTTATTTATTTTTGAGACAGAGAGAGACAGAGCATGAACAGGAGAGGGCCAGAGAGAGAGGGAGACACAGAATCGGAAGCAGGCTCCAGGCTCTGACCTGTCAGCACAGAGCCCGATGCGGGGCTCGAACTCACGGACCGTGAGATCATGACCTGAGCTGAAGTCGGACGCCCAACCAATTAAGCCACCCAGGCGCCCCATATGTGGTTTTAATTTGCATATCTCTAATGACTATTAATGTTAAGAATCTTTTGGCCATATCTATATCTTCTTTGGATACACAGCTATTCAGGTTTTTTTTGCCCACTTTTAAATTGCATTGACTTTTTCTATTGAGTTATAAGAGTTCCTTATATATTCTATACGCTAGTGCCTAAACAGAAATATGATTTGCAAGTATTTTCTCAAATTCTGTGGGTTGTCTTTTCCCTTTCTGGAGAGTGTTCTTTGAGTTTGTTCCTCTAGACTTCCCTTTCCCAGCATGAAATCTCCACTCTATGAGCAACCTGGACTGGGGGCAGAGTCCCAGTATTCTGGGCCTGCCATACCTAGAGTAGAGCCTCCATTCCATGCATGGGGCAGAAATGAAGGAAGAGAGCCCTTAGCCTCTTGACCACATCTTTTCAGAATTTTGCCTCTTCAACTTGGTGTTGGAGGAAGTGAGAAATGCTGGTGGCCTGTCCCTCCAGGTGAAATACTATCTCCTTCGATTGGAGATGAAGACACCTGAAGTCTATCTATTTGGCCATACACATCTGAAGGAAGTGAGGGGGGAAGCAGCAGGTCATGCCTCAAGTGCCACAGACACTTTTCTTCCTAAGATTTGGTACATTTGTTCCAAATAAATGCTTCTTCATTTGCTTTGTTTGCTTAAGACAATTTCCAGAGATTTTAATTGTTTTTTTTATGATTTTTACCAATTTTAGTTGTTTCCCTGGGGACACATCTACAGGGCTCCTAATGCCACCATTTAGGAAAATGGAACTCTACTAATTTACTTTTAAAAAGGATTTCTAAAAATTTTTAAAGAAGACAAGAACCCTTTATCTTTAATTTGGCTATTGTACCTGTTGCATCTGAATCACAGAATGTTGCATTTAGGAGGAAACTTTAGCAATCATTTGTTACAGTCACCTCCGTTTTCTTTTTCTTTTTTTTTTTATTTTAATATATGAAATTTATTGACAAATTGGTTTCCATACAACACCCAGTGCTCATCCCAAAAGGTGCCCTCCTCAATACCCATCACCCACCCTCTCCTCCCTCCCACCCCCCATCAACCCTCAGTTTGTTCTCAGTTTTTAACAGTCTCTTATGCTTTGGCTCTCTCCCACTCTAACCTCTTTTTTTTTTTTCCTTCACCTCCCCCATGGGTTCCTGTTAAGTTTCTCAGGATCCACATAAGAGTGAAACCATATGGTATCTGTCTTTCTCTGTATGGCTTATTTCACTTAGCATCACACTCTCCAGTTCCATCCACGTTGCTACAAAAGGCCATATTTCATTTTTTCTCATTGCCACGTAATATTCCATTGTGTATATACCACAATTTCTTTATCCATTCATCAGTTGATGGACATTTAGGCTCTTTCCATAATTTGGCTATTGTTGAGAGTGCTGCTATAAACATTGGGGTACAAGTGGCCCTATGCATCAGTACTCCTGTATCCCTTGGATAAATTCCTAGCAGTGCTATTGCTGGGTCATAGGGTAGGTCTATTTTTAATTTTCTGAGGAACCTCCACACTGCTTTCCAGAGCGGCTGCACCAGTTTGCATTCCCACCAACAGTGCAAGAGGGTTCCCGTTTCTCCACATCCTCTCCAGCATCTATAGTCTCCTGATTTGTTCATTTTGGCCACTCTGACTGGTGTGAGGAGTCACCTCCATTTTCAAATGAGGTAACTGCCCCTTTAATAGATAAAAGACTTAACTAAGGTTCACACAGCTACTCAATGCAGAACAAATAGAGGATCTGCTGCCACTTGATTGACACATTTTTTAACGTCAACTTGAGAAGGAGGTCTTTACATGACCAACTTTGTGAGGCCAGGCAGGAGGGAACAACATTATCATTGCTTTCTTTACATATGTATCATACCTTCATCATGTACAGCACCTTTTTTTTTTTTTTTTTTTTTTGCCTGATGTGTTATGTGCTGTGAAGACAGGAAGGCAAGGGAGTGTCCAGAATGAGCATGAGAATGAGTAGGAGGTGGCTGGGGCCACTGCGCCTGACATCTTTGTCAGCAGCACATATGATATCTTTTGAATGGTTATTTTTGACAGGCGAGGAGGTCTGTCATATTGAGGATATGAAGCAAATTATGTTAGGCACCAATTTCAGTCATTTGTTTTATCTTTGTTTTTACCAATTTTAGTCATTTGAAATACTCTCCTACACCTTTTTCTACAATCCAAGTTTACTTAGTGGTTTCAACATGTTTTGTACTAAAAATCTTTTCTGATTCACAAAAGAAATCTTAGGTTAGACTGACAGCATGAGGGTAATTATATAAGCACAAGCAGGACTGATATTCTGGGGATTTAAATGTGCCTACAAGTGAATGTTAATTGCGAAAGGTAATCACGTCACTTAATAGCAGTTAATTTGCTGGCTGCAGATAAATATATATTTTTAAAACTCACCAAATTCCCAACAATTGCATCAGTCCACTCTTCATTGTCTGGTATCTACCCTTTCCCACTGCTACCTCTGAACTAAGAGAATGCAAGCACATATGCACAGATGAAAAAAGCCCCAAAACCTTCTCATCCTTCAAATCTCTGCCTCCCTCAGCCAGGCAAAATGCCCAGCTGCCTGACTTTGAGGTCAGGTTGCAACACATATTTATGTAAAATATCTCCTTGAGGCTAGCAGTTTTAATATAATATTTCCAGTTTAGAATTACTGCTGAGTTTTGTTTTATTTGATCCTTGATGCAGCTTTTGAAAAGATACAATCAAAAAGCAACTAAAATGTAATACAAATGAGGTAGGATGGGATAAGATGAAATGACAACGTACATTTGAAAGAAATGCATTATGTGAAAGGAAGAAGATGGAGAAAATTAGAAATAAAAAATGATAAAAATATAATGAAGGAAAAAATGACTGAGAGCAAAGTGGACAACGGTGTAAGAAAAACTGGAAAAGATGGGAAAGACAATAAAATGATTGGAAAGATGTAAACATGTAAATAGTATAGTTTCAACTGCTAATTGTATACTTTCCTGTGCTCACATTTCTACTCCTGCTAATCATCACTGCCAGTGTTATTTCTATTTCTTTTCAGCTAGAACATAAAGACTTACATGATATAAGCACCAAAGCATGCCTTTTGGATAATTTTGTATTATCATTCCAAACTTCAAAATAACATCATCCATTGCTAATTCAAAGCAAAAACTTTTGTAGATATATAAATGATGTAATGTACTTAGTATTAGGCTAGATGTTAAACACATAGGAAATATTTTTCTTGATAAAATATTTGGGTTGGAGTAATTGCCTCTTTCTCCCTGCACCAATTCTGAATTATGTCAAGGCATGGATTTGTTACAGAATCAAAGGAATATCTTTGGACAGTATTAATTAAATCTGGATAGAAGCCTGAGAGATTCACCTGTAAACAAAACACAGGAGATTGGTGGCGTGATCTTTCTGAGAATTCTTTTCACATCTAAGAGAATTTTCCTGCAGAGCTGTAAGAATAACAATTTCATTGCTGCATCTTCCAGGTTAAGAGGTCTCTGGATTTGTGAAGAGCCACTGACCTATTTTCCCCAAGTGTCTCTGTTAACAGGACAACATATCTTGGTCATCTGGTTTTCCTACCTACAACAAATTCGAAGACAAAAATGAGAAAGCAGGAGGTAACAGCTCAAAACAGATGTGACTATTTGGGGATTAAGGAACAGGTGACAATGAGAGATGTGAGAGAAAACTCTCCCAGAACCTGAACATGGGCTCAAAGTTTTTACAGAAAGTATAGAACTCTAGGAGTAATGAAACATAGTTAATACTTTATAAACAGCCAGATGATAGAGATAATATACAGATAAATGAATAGATAGGTGATAGAAAGAGGGCAGAGAAGAAAGAAAAGAAAAGAAAAGAAAAGAAAAGAAAAGAAAAGAAAAGAAAAGAAGAGAGAAAGGAAGGAAGGAAGGAGGGAGGGAGGAAGGAGGGAGGGAGGGAGGGAAAAGGTACCTTTGAAAATAGGTTTGTATCCCCATAGAGTGAGGAAGTTCATGTAGTTCATCCAGGGATAGATTGGCTTATCAATTCTAACACTCTGCAGCTTCAAATCCTGAACTACTACCTGTAGCTTCAATATCTTCCAACTTCTAAAGTGGAGGATTTCATTTTGTTAATCCTAAACTTGCATAATGGGGATTTGAGAAGCCAACCTAACATTTTAGTTCCATTCTCACCTTTCCATGAAGATTTAGTCTTATGTTCCACGTTAATGAATGGGTCGGCCTGTGTTCAGGGATCCTGATCCTCTGAGACCGTGACTCCTTCTCCAATTTTCTTGGGTGCTTGATCCCTCTCTGTGGCTAAATCTATTTTTTCTGGCCATTACTCCCTGCTGCTATAGTGTAATCCACCTGGATTTCAAACCACTGCTTCCTGGCCTGATATGGCTTCTCTGTCATCAACAGGCTGCTCACTGTGGCTCCTCACTGATTCCCACTGCCCCCTTGCCCAACCTTCTCCCACTGCTGACAACAACACTCATTCTACTGCCAGGGGTCTGTCTGACCTTAAACCTCTGGCCAGCCTATCCTGTCGTCACTCAGGCCTGGATTATAACATATTGAAACATGGAGAGGAGCTCAAGATCTGTTCATCCCCAATGTTTAGAAGGCAAGGATCAGAGTAAGCATTCTCGTAAGATATCATTAATAGATATTAAAGAAAACACAAGGATCTCCAATGAGTGCATTTCCAGATGTCTGGGAAAACCATTCATGCAGGAAACATTGTTTTTTAACAAAAGTACAGGTAAATGTACATATTTGCTCATTATTCCATTTGGCACAAACATATTTAAGATAAGCATTTAAAGTGACACTTAATGTAAGTATAGTGCTAGGTATAGAGACATTAAAGCTCTCGTCAACCTCAGGGGCTCTGGTCTGGGCCGGGGCCTGGGGAGAAGTTGCTTCTGCTTATAGAAATGGAAAGAATATTACCAGAAGTGAAAAGTCTCAGCGTTCACATTACCTCTTACATCTAGCCCAACATTCACGTGAAAGACAGAGGTCACACCCTAAATCACTCAGTCTAGATACTTCTCCATATTAAGCATTTTCTCTTTTCAGTGTCTTTACAAAGTCTTCACAGGGAAAGGCTGGCGATCAGGTCATCCTGCCGCTCATGGCTACACCATTAGACTGTGCTCAGGTTTAAAAGATTGGACAAAACCTCCCTGGTAACTGCACCCCTGAGGCTGCCCACATGGATCCTGCCCTGCACAGTGGCCTACTTCAGGTTCCAAGCGCCTTTTTTCATTAGAGCAATTTGCCTTGTCAGGAAAGCAGCAACAGTCAAAAGCCAGTGATCCTATTCCTTTTGCACTGTTCTCCATTCTAATGTGCAAAACAGCACACTTCATCCCTCAGTGAAGAAAAATAATTATATTTTATGATGAAGTCTTTTTATTGAGAGGAAAATTCATTACAAAGCCATTATTTGAATATCAAGACATTCCCCCATATTTGGAAAGAAGTGCATCAAAGAAAAGTTTGTCCCCATTTTTTTTTTTGGTCTGTATTGGCCATCTTTATTTTATTGCTGTATTCACCTGAGTGGAGGGTCACCAATAAATCTCAATTTTGTTCAGAGGTAGCATTATGACTGAGAAAATTGAGGAGTAAGGTTCATATCATATGATCAAGGCAACCCATTTATAAAAAATATTCTGACAGAGAAAATAAAGTGAACTATTTTGTGCTATTAATCATGGCACCAAGTATGAATAAAATCAAGGTCGATGCCAGTTATTCTTGAATTGATTCGAAAGGGAAAAATCAAGTGAGTTAAATAACCTAAACTGATCACATTAATGCAGTGATGCAGGCAAATATTCTTCATGTCTTATAAATAAATTTTACAAATTTGTAAATACTCCTTGAGCTGTTTCTCAAGTGTATTAATTTCCTGTATCTTTTTTTAACTTGCTTCCTGGGTTCCTATGACATAGTAATAAAATGCTTAAACACTAGACAGAGGCAAAACATGACATACCACCAAACTGCTATGTCCATCACTGAGGAGACACAGAATCATCAATCAATCAACGATTGACTAGTGAGTTGATAGAGTCAGTATGGACTTGATGCCAGGCACTGTACTACTTATACCATGACACAATAGGAATTGTGCTATCAACAGGACAGAATTTTGCCTTTAGAAGCAGAGGTTCACTTCTGTTTGACATGTTTTTGACAGCCAAGTGGATTTTTAACTCTGCCCAACTTGTCTTCTGTCCTGTGAGACAAATATCAATGCCAGCAAGAGGACCCGTTTTAGCTAGAGGATGAAGTATATTAACTGGCCAAGCATAAGTAGTATTCCAAGATATTCTTCCAATAAGAAACATACTGAATTTTAGAAACTCTAAGCAGGTTTTGTCTAGTGTTTACACTATGAATTATGCATTACGAATGCTTCACATTTGTGTTCTCAAAATTATGAAATGAGGTAATGTACACAAAATTGCCTCATAAATTCTAAAGCTTTGCAGATAAAAATGTGTCTCTGTAATGTTGGTTTTCATAGGAAAGAAACTATAGAACGGAGTTATACTTGGTTAGTCATTACTGATAGCCATTCAATCATTGCAACACATTACAGGCAGTCAGATTTATAAGCAGTTTCATAAGAATAAACATGTCTAGTGGCACCTGGGTGGCACAGTCGGTTAAGCGTCCGACTTTGGCTCAGATCATGATCTCACAGTTCATGAGTTTGAGACCCACGTCGGGCTCTATGCTGACAGCTCAGAGCCTGGAGCCTGCTTCTGATTCTGTGTCTCCCTCTCTCTCTGCCCCTCCCCCACTCATGCTCTGTCTCTCTGTCTCTCTCTCTCAAAAATGAATAAACATTAAAAAGAATAAACATGCTTAACGGTCCTGCCAGAAGAGGGACACACCCTTCCAGTTGTCTCACATCTGCAAAGATCCACATATGGGAACTCTGGAATCCAACCATTAATGGCAGAGCTATCCCATCAACATGTAACTACTCAACGTCTGGAATTTTACTTAAGAGACAAACTGTTTTAATTTGAGCCTCTGTATGTTTGAGACTCTTTATCATAGTAGCTTGACCTATCTCTTAGCTAATATTTCTAATCACTATCTATTTGTTTAAGTATGTTTATTCTCAAAAAATTGTATAATGTTGTCTTATATGTTTTTTGAAATCCACGAAGACTACTGTGTCAGAGAGGTCATTCTATTTCCATCTGTTTACTCAAACAACAGTGCAGTGGATATTTCTGCATAGTCTTAGCATGTACCTTTCTAAGAGTTTTGAGTTTTTCAGCTTATACTAAACATGCAGTTGCAAGATGTATAAGCACATTGCTTCACTAAGTAACTGCCACTTTGCTCTTCAAAATCTCTTCATCAGTTTTTATTGCACCAGCAGTGAATGAAGATCATCTCTCTTTCCAACACTCTTGCCAACACTTAATATTATCCAACTTCATAATATTTTTGTCAACCTGGTTGATGGAAATTGGTATCTGTAGTTGTTTTATATTCACCTTATTCTTGCTTATTTGGGTTTTACTGTTACTCTTTTTCTATCTTCTTGAAATAAACACTTATCTCATTTTTTTCAGTTATTTTTGGTAAATGAAAAATGTATGAAATGTGTCATTTCCCCCTAAGTACTGCATTAACTATATTTCATATATTTTAGCATACAATGTTTTCCTGGTCATTCATTTCTAAAAATTTAATAATTTACCCACTGAGTTCCTAATTAACCAGATAATTATTTAGTGTCTTTCTCTTTTGTTTTTTGGGTTTTTTTTTAGTATGCTTCTAGTCACATAGGACTTTTTTATAGGTAGTCACTTATTACTGATTTGTAGTAATACCACATTTTGATTAGGAAATTTAGCCTGTATAATATTAATGTTTTAAAAATTATTGGAGCTCTTCTAGAGGACTAGCATATTGTCAATGTTTGTAAATATTCTATACATTTTGGAATGAACATGAATTTGGTATTTGTTGAATATAAGGATAAATTTATATGTACTCATATATACACATAAATACATACACAAGCTTATTGATCTTACTATTGAATTTTTCTATACCTTTACATCTATTTTATTTGCTTAATATATCTGTTCCTGAGTGAGTCCTCTAAACATTTCCAGCTCTTATTCATAACATCCTGCAGGCACCACTCCCCACCCCCGGGGACAAATGGGATCAAATAGCACCTCCCAGAAACTAGAAGCTAAACTTATACACAAGGCTATGTTTTTCTTGTTCTTGTAATTTTTTCGCCAATACTCTTATATACTATGTATGATATATACCTAAGGATTTATTTAACTGTCCCTTTGGGGAGATGAGAATTCAGCTGTTACCTTACTATCACCATTTCCTAATAAAAGAAAATTTAAATATATCATTTAATTAGGAAATACTCTATGGTAAGATCAAATTACTGTGAAATAAAATAACACTTTTAGACTGAAAAATATTATGTATGCACTTTAATAAGAAAGAGTTGAAAAGGGAAAATAATTAGATGATACATTAAAATGTCTTCCTATTGATTTCTTCTTTGCATTTTCTGACCAATTCCCTATAAATTATGGTAACTTCATGGTAAAGAAATCTTAATTAAAATGCCAAGTGCAAAAGGACGGGATTTGGCTGACAAAATATGTAAATGCAAATAAAAAAGACTGTAGGGAAAGCGAGACTTCATCGAAGGTGACATGATTGCGGAAAGAAGATGTGCTGAGCAAGCACCTCAGCAGAACAAGCAATTTGGGGCAGTGCCATAAGCTGCAGGCAATATAGAAAAAACACACTGAAAATGTAATTGAGAACAGCTTGGGTAATTAGACCCCAAAACGGCATCAATCTTTAGGACTGCAAAGGCAGAGGAAAACAAATTGGCAATAAATAAGAAATAATGATAATGCAAAAACAACAAACACACATATAAGGAGAAGCACAACTTCCTTTGACTTTTGGGTAAACAGCATTATAAAAGTCTGTTTTCAAGTTAAATGTATACAGATGTAGATTTATACATATGTGTGTGCTCCTTTATGTGTGTATATGCAAATGAAGAGATATACTAGCACAACATAAGTGTCTTAAAAGCAAAATGGTGTTCTGCAGCCCCCAGAGTCTGTAAAGATATTCTAAAGGAATGTCCCTTCTTTATAACAGAAGTTGGGATAGGGAATCAGGACAAAGAGACTATACAGTGTAAGAAGTCTTCCAAAAGAAGTCATCCTCATTAGTAGTTTTTTCCCCTAACTAATGAAGTCTTGTTATGGACAAAGCAAAGAGAAAAGTGAAATTGTTATTTTTTCAAAAAATAACATGGAATCTATTAAATATGAAAGAACAATCAGCGACAGAAGGAAGACTCAATAAAAGGGGTGCTTTTCCATCTAGTTTGCCTAAATTGCACCTAGTTTAGAGGCTAAATAACTCTCAGTTTCTATTTCAGAAAATGATCAAACCACAGATATAATTATATAATCTTAGGGCTTGTCAAACACAGATTACTTGCGAATATCATATCTTTGACTATACTGTACTTTCCACTTGACATTTCCCACTTACCCTCTTTATATTTCCTTTCGCAGACATGGGTGTATTTGAACAACACTTAATATTAAAGGCATATTCCAAAGGTGGACTTGCCTAAGGCTAAGTACATGGTATAATAACAGTCACTAGGGTAGCCCAATAAATAAATTACCTACTTCTCTAAAACCAGAGGTAGAATAAATTTCCTTAATGAAATTGTCATGTCCCCACTCTCTCAAACGCAAGATTATCTAAGCCGACTCACTCATTCAAAAAATATCTATTGAACTCTTACCATGTTTCAGGTGCTATGATAAGATCAGTATCACTATCTAGAGTATGGAAAAACAAAAACAACACCAAAAATCCCAGCCCTTGGGGCACCTGGGTGGCTCACTGTGTTAAGCATCTAACTTTGGCTCAGGTCATGATCTCACAGTCCATGAGTTCAAATCCCATGTCGGGCTCTGTGCCAACAGCTCAGAGCCTGGACCCTGCTTCTGATTCTGTCTCTCTCTCTCTCTGCCCCTCCCCTGCTTGCACACTGTCTATCTCAAAAGTAAATAAACATTTAAAAAAAATTTAAAGTCCCAGCCTTCGTGGAATTTATATTCTATTGTAGTGGCAGACAGTGAGAAAAATAAGAAATGTATATAGTACATTAAGTGGTGATGATTGCTAAAGAATAATACAAAACAAAGGATGGAGATGGGCAATAAGGTGACAGTAGAAATTCAATAGTAATCATATTTAGGATGTAAAATATAATTTGTGAAATAAAAAAAACACATAAAATAGAATAAGTGAAATGAATGGATGAGCTGGTGAGTTAGAAGACTGCATCAAGAAAATTTTCCCGTAAAATTGTAGAAAAGGACAAAAAAAATGAAAATATAATAGCTACATGGTAGGAGAGATGGGTATGTTTATATCTGCATAATGAAGTCCTAGAAGGAGGATAATATTTTTTCAAAAGGAAAAAAATATTTGAAAAAAAGATGAAGACAAATGGTCTTCAAACTGAAAGGGTCACAATCTAACAACTTCTCACCACCTCTGTGCTACTACCTTAACCCAAGTTGTCACCTCTGACCTGGATAACTATAGTAGCCTCCTAATAGCCTAATAGCCTCTGAATAGCCTCCACTCTTTTCCTACTAAATCCAGTCTAACATAGCAGTTACAGGAAACTATTCAAATTATAAACCATAACACATCACTGTTCTCTCAAAACCCTATAACTGCCACTCTGACTAAAAGTCAGTATTTTTACATGTAGTATCCAGATACTGGTTGCTAAACCACTCCCCAATAAAAGTCACCAGGGTTCTTTGAAGAAAGGGCTGATTCTAGAACTGAGGCAGGAAACACACAAAATTAACTTGCAGCATCTTGTGACAGAAAGCACGGGAAGTGTCCAAATTAAATACAACAATGGGGGTTTGTCAAAGGGATAGAGGAGCCAACTGAAAGAGTTCCCAATGGCCAGAGTTAGAACAACATAAACACAAAATGTAATGCAGTACTGAATTATAACCTAAAGTAAAAAAAAAATAAAAATCTAGGAGTCCATACAGATACAAATATTTAAATAAACAAATACATAAAGTAGAAGAAATAAATTTCCTATGCAGAAGAATCCCAAGCAATTTATGCAGACACCTGCACTCAGGAACAATGGAACTGGTAGGACATAACAATAATGTCAGGTGGAAAATAACACTCTACTCTTTGAATGTGGGCTATGCATAGTGACTTTCTAGCAAAGAGTACAGCATGGAAATGGGAGGGAAAAAGAATAACTTTACAGTAGAAAAACCTGATAAGCAGTACTCCATCCAGGTGATCAAGATTAAAAACAATAGTGGTAAGTCATACAGATAGGATGTACCGTCAATGTGATAGGATAAAAATGGCACTTTACCTCTGTGGTCTTTCTTTTTTATTTTTTTTTTAATTTTTTTTTTCAACGTTTTTTACTTATTTTTGGGACAGAGAGAGACAGAGCATGAACGGTGGAGGGACAGAGAGAGAGGGAGACACAGAATCGGAAAGAGGCTCCAGGCTCCGAGCCATCAGCCCAGAGCCTGACGCGGGGCTCGAACTCACGGACCGCGAGATCGTGACCTGGCTGAAGTCGGACGCTTAACCGACTGCGCCACCCAGGCGCCCCATGTGGTCTTTCTTCCAAAAACATATATAAGCTAAATATATCATGAGTTAGGCATCAGAGAAATTACAATTGAGGAACATTCTATAAAATATCTGGCCTAGAATCCTTGAAACTGTTAAAGTTATCAAAAATAAAGAAAGTCTGAGAAACTGTCACAGCCCAGAGAAGCCAAAGTATACATGTTGAGTAGATGTACTCTCGTAACCTGAATGGGATCTCAGAACAGAAAAAGAACATTAGGTAAAAACTAAGGAAAACTGAATAAAGTGTGGATTTAGTTCTTTTAAAACATAAATTCTTACAATGATCTGAATTCCTCTACGTGTCCTGGCTTTCTAGTATTTTCTAGCCATATCTCCTACTATTTCTCCCATCTTGATCAGTTCTTTGTTTTGTTTTGTTATGTTTATTTATTTATTTTGAGAGAGAGAGAGAGAGAGTGAGAGATAGAGAGAGCAAGGAGGGGGAGGCCAGAGAGAAGGAGACAGAATCCTAAGCAGGCTCCATGTTGTCAGCACAGAGCCCAACATGGGGCTTGATGTCACAAACCATGAGATCATGACCTAAGCCCAAATCAAGAGTCAGACACTTAACCAGTTGAGGCACCCAGGTATCCATCTTGCTCAGTTCTAACCACAATGTTCCCTACCATTCTTATGCTCCAGAATGTTCTGACCTCAGGCTTTTCACCGGTTGTTCTCATTAACTGGAACTCTCTTCCCCAGTTATCCCAAGACTCACTCTGACCGCCTTCAAATTTTGTTCAAATGCAACCTATTCAATGAAGCCTATACCCTGATTACTGCAGTTAAATCATAAACTGGTCCCCCCAACAATCTCAGACCACTCTAACCTTAACACTGTGTAACAAACGATATATTATACTTATTTATTATATTTATTTTAGATCACTACTCTTCATCCTCTTCCCTCTCAATTAAGTTACATGTTCAATAAGTAAAAAATCTGTGATGCTATTTATAGATATATTCTGATATAAATACATTCTGTTTATAGATACATTCTAATATAAATACATTCTGTTTACAGATACATTCTAAACACCTAGAACAATGACTAGATAGAGTGGGTTTTTAATATATATTTCCTGAATAAATTAATAGATTGCCAAAGAGATGATATAAGAAAAAAAATACACACATAGAACTATTTCAGAAAAATTTTAAAACACTGCTATGGCCTAAAAGTTTGTCTTCCCAAAATCCACATGTTGAAATTCTAAACCTCAAAGATAATGCTATTAGTTGATGGGGCCTTTGGGAGATATTAAAGTTATAAGGGCAGAGCCCTCATGAAATGGGATTAATGCCTTATAAGAGAGGCTTCAGAGAGATCCCTAGTCCCTTCCACCATGTGAGGATCCAGAGAGAAAGTGCAAGCCATGAACCAAGAAAAAGGATTTCACCAGAATGTGACCATGCTGGCACTTTGATCTTGGACTCCCCAGCCTCCCAAACCGTGAGGAATAAATCTCTGTTGTTTATAAACTACCTAGTCTGTATTTTGTTATAGCAGCCTTTGAACAGACTAAGACAAAAATCAAATACAGAAGAAAGATTCTAAAAACTTCAAGACCAAAAGAGCAAAACAACTTCCAAAGAACAAGAATTAGGTTAACATAAGACACCCTCAACAGTCACACAAGGTTTAAGACTACAGTGAGGAAATATTTTAACTATTAAATGAAGAGAACTTTAACATCACAATTTTGCATTCTGTGAAGTGTTAGTCAAATGTGAACGTACAATGAAAATATTTTCAGACATTTAAATTATCTAAAACATTGCCATTTGAAAAGCACACTGAATAGTTTCTGAGGAGCTGGACCAATAAGAGAAAAAAATCCAAGAAATGCTGAAATAGTTAGGGAAAGGTAGAAATAGTGATAAAAATTAATTGGAAAATCTATTTAAATCTACCCAAAACAGGGGCGCCTTGGTGGCTCAGTCGGTTAAGCGTCCGACTTCAGCTCAGGTCACGATCTCACGGTCCATGAGTTCGAGCCCCGTGTCGGACTCTGGGCTGATGGCCCGGAGCCTGGGGCCTGCTTCCGATTCTGTGTCTCCCTCTCTCTCTGCTCCTCCCCCGTTCATGCTCTGTCTCTCTCTGTCTCAAAAATAAAATAAATGTTAAAAAAAAATTAAAAAAAAAAATAAATCTACCTAAAACAAATAAAGTAAATATGAAGAAAAGGAAAAATGGAAGGAAGGACAAGAGGGAGGATGGGAAGAAAGGAGGGAGGAAGGAAGGAAAAGAGGGAAGCAATTTCAAATAACCCAGATTTAAAATTCTAGATGATACTAACATTACTGAAGGGGTGAAAGGGAGTTCAAGGGGTCTATGAGCATGCCAAGAAGATTCAAACATTCTTATTTTCCTAAATGCAGAGATAGATATAAATGTAACAGTAACAAAGAAAAAAAGGAAGAAAGAAATTTTGTAGGAGAGAGAAACTGAAATGAAAAGTAAACAAGTAAGAAATGAGTCCAAAATACGTGCAATCACAATCAATATAAATAAATTGATTAAATTTATTAGTTACAAAACAGAAACTGTTAGATGGCTTTTAAACCTCCAGCTACAGTTCAATTAGAAAAGACTCAAGTGACACTTGAGGACAGAAAAGCTAAAAGTGAGAAAAATGATGGTAGGTACATACTATTCAAAACAAAGCTGGTATGGTCATTTTGTTTTCAGACAAATTCAACTTTAAGTGAAAAATTGGTATTATAGATGTGATTGCTTCATGAAGATGAAAGATCCAGTTTATTAAAAATTTTTATAACTACAGATATACTGTACCTAATAAAAAGTCACAGAATTTATAAAATCAAAATTAATAGACTTCTAAGGAGAAATTGGCAAATCTTCCAATCAGAGGACAAGACTAAAACACAGCTCTTTAAAGGAAAAATAGGTACATCAGGATTATGGAATAGGTATCATACATACAGAGATTATTTGACTACACCAAAATTAAGTTAGAAATTATTAAAAATACAAATAAAAATTCCCACATATTTGGAAATAGAGCATACTTTCTAAGTAACTCTTCTTTCAAAGACAACATAATGAAAACTGCATAATCATGAAAAGACTGTATGTCAAAATTTGAAGCTACAACAAAACAGTACTTAAAGGGAAATTAAATATCTCAAATAATTACCAAGTAAACAAACAAATGACAATAATTAATAAGTTCAACACACAACTTAAGAGTTTAAGAGAGAAAAGAATGAAACCAAAAAAATAGAAAAAGTAATAAAGGTAAAAGCAAATATTGGTGAAATAGAGAACAAAATGAGGCTCAAAAAGTCAATGTTGGTTGTTCAAAAAAATGAACAAAGCACAAACCTCTAACAAAATTGATAAAGGAAAAAAAAAGAAGATATATGTAAAAAACATTTTGAATAAGATAGAGGAGATATTATTAGAGATAAAACAGATATTAAAGATGTAACAAATGTATCAATAAACTTATGATGAGTAATTTTAAAACTTAGTTGCTTGGAAACATTCCTAAAAAAATGTAACTTGCCACAACTGATTCCAAAAAATAGAAAAATGAAGACTCATAATTGAAACCATAGCTTAAAATCATCCCATAAGAAAATAATAGTCTCAAATGATTTACAAGTGAGTTCCACCAAATTTTCATGAAAAAGATCATTACAATCTAGTAGAAACTCTTTTAGACAATGGAAGAAAGACTAGTTTTCAAGCCTGTAAAATATTAATGCAACACCTGACAAATAAATTATAGGTTCTTCTCATAAATAACCATACATGAAAAAAAACTAAATCAAGGAGCATATTTGAGATACATATATGAGAATCACACATGACCAGGTAGGATTTATTCCAGGAATGTAAGGATTGGTCAATATTAGGTGGGTTAACATTTAATATGTAAAAATTTAACATATAATAATATATAGCACTTAATATATAAATGTCACCACTGGTTATCTCAATAGAAAGAGAAAACACAAAGAAATGGATAAACATTCCATGCTCAAGTATCAGAAAAACAAATATTGTTAAAATGTCTACAAAGCAATCTACACAATCAAAGCAATCCCAATCAAAATAACACCAGTATTCTTCATAGAACTACAACAAACAATCCTAAAATTTGTATGGAAACAGAAAAGACAACAAATAGCCAACGTAATGAAGAAAAGAAAAACCAAAGCTGGAGGCATCACAATTCCAGACTTCAAGCTATATTACAAAATTGTAATCATTAAGACTGTATGGTACTGGCACAAAAACATACACACAGATCAATGGAACAGAATGGAGAGGCCAAAAGTGGACCCACAAATGTATGACCAACTGATCTTCAACAAAGCAGGAAAGAGTTTCCAATGGAAAGTAGACTGTCTCTTCAGTAAATGGTGTTGGGAAAACTGGACAGCGACATTCAGAAGAATGAAGTTAGACCACTTCCTTATACCATACATAAAAATTAACTCAAAATGGATAAAAGACCTAAATGTGAGACAGGAAACCATCAAAATCCTAGAGTAGAAAACAAGCAGCAACCTCACTGACCTTGGCCACAGCAATTTTTTACTAGACATGTCTTCGGAGGCAAGGGAAATAAAAGCAAAAATGAACTATTGGCACCACATCAAGATAAAAAGCTTCTGCACTGCAAAGGAAACAATCAACAAAACTAAAAGGCAACCGAAGGAATGGAAGAAGATATTTGCAAATGACATATCAGATAAACGATTAGTATCCAAAACCTTTGAATAACTTATCAAACTCAACACCAAAACAAAAACAAAAACAAAAACAAAAAACAAAACAAAACAAAATAATCCAGTGAATAAATGGGGAAAGCACATGAACAGGCACTTTTCCAAAGTAGATATCCATATGGCTAACAGACACATGAAAAGATGGTCAACATCACTCATCATCAGAGAAATACAAATCAAAACCACAATACAATACCATATTATACCTTTGAGAATGGCTAAAATGAACAACTCAGGAAAAAACAGATGTGGTGGTGATGCGGAAAAAGGGGAATACTTTTGCATTGCTGGTGGGAATGCAAACTGGTGCAGCCACTCTGGAAAATGGTATGGAGGTTCTTCAAAAAAATTAAAAACAGAACTGCCCTATGATCCAGCTGATTCAAAGGGGTACATGCATCTCAATATTTATAGCAGCACTATAAACAACAGCCAAATTATGGAAAGAGCCCAAATGTCCATCGACTGGTGAATGGTTAAAGAAGATGTGTTATATACATACATACAATGAAACATTACTCGGCAGTCAAAAAGAATGCAATCTTGCCATTTGTAACAATGTAGATGCAACTAGAGTTTATTACACTAAGCAAAATAAATCAGTTAGAGAAAGACAAATCTCATATGATTTCACTCAAATGTGGAATTTAAGAAACAAAATAGATGAACATAGGGGAAGGGAAGGAAAAATAAGATAAAAACAGAGAAGGAGGAATACCATAAGAGACTCTTAAATACAGAAAACAATGAGGGTTGTTGAAGGGGTGTTGGATGGGGGGATGGGCTAAATGGGTGATGGGCATCAAGGAGGGCACTTGTTGGGATGAGCACCCGGTGTTATATGTAAGTGATGAATCACTAAATTCTACTCATGAAACCATTATTGCACTATATGTTAAATAACTTGGATTTAAATAATTTTTTTAAAAAAATGGAATGAATGGGAAAAAAAATAAAGATATTTCAACCAGAAAAAATAAAGCACAGCCTATAGACTAAGATCTACAGTATCAACACCACCCAGGAGCTTCTAAGATTTTCAGAACTTCTAGAGCCACCAGGATTGGTATTGAACAAGAATCCTGACTGATTTACATGCACATTGTAGATGGAGAAGTGCTGGTCTAGAATAGATTTTCTCACCTTCTCACTGTTGACTTCTGGGGCTGGATAGTTATTTGTGCTGAGTGCTATCCTGTGCATTATAAAAAACAAACAAATAGAAAAGAAAACTCTTAGTGAACTTGAATTTACTGAAGAGGAGAAACACCTCAACAAATATAAGTTTTTGTCAGTCTTATCAATCAACAGTTTGATAGTAGGTTAATGAATGTTAACTATACTATTTAAAAAAATTTTTTTAATGTGGCCGTGCATGGCTCAGTAATGTCAATGGACCACAAATCATGGTTTCTTATGATTTGAATACTAATTCTGAATACCTTAAGTATGCATTTTTAAAATAAATGGAGTGTGCATCCAACACACTTTCCAGTGCACTTTTTTAGTGATAAAGTGGGATAGGGGAGGGAGAGAGATGTTTTTCAAAACAGATAATAAAAACAAAAGTAAATACAAGGAGCTTTTTAATCACTGACATTAGATTATAGAATCAAAATCTATTTATGTCTGATGTTCAATACAGTAAGATGTGTTCTATAAATGTAATATAATTAGTAGTATATCTAAATTTTCTAATACATATGGCCTTTAATGAATTCAACCACAAAGAAAAAAATGGCAAAATTTTACTATGTGACATGATGGGATGTCTCCCAATGAAAGGCAACACCTATATTATTTAACACACTTTGTAAAGAACCTAGCACTAAGCCCTCACGGTGGCACTTAAAAAGGTATTTTGTTGTTTATGCCTTCAATAAATAGAACTCTAATCACATTCTCACAGTGTAACAAAAAGACATCTTGGCAGAGAAAAACTCATAACAAGCAATTTTCTTTTCCTTCTTAAAGGAGTCATATTTTACACACATCCTACTGAAAACGCAGTCTCCTTAGTTGTCAAGATTTTTTCTTCTGTGCATAAAAGCCCATCTTTGTTTTAAGGCTGAAACAAACCCTTGTGCTCACTGAAACTAGATTCCAACCACAAACTTCTCCATAATTGACTTCCTGAAAGGACCACCTATTAAAGCTTGTGGATCTTATCCTAAGTCTGGATTATATATCCACTAGAAATGACTATATCATTTTGCTTATTATCCTGAAGTAGTCAGAGGACAAATTAAATCAGAAGCAGAGAAAAAAAATTATGTGAAATAAAACATTTGCTCTGAAGACTTTCTTCAGAAAAATATACGCCTATATTGGATTTTCTTCATTAAAATTCTGAAGGTGACTCCTTCTAGCTTCTTTTTCTGATGCTGAAAATCTTAAATTTGATTTACCACAGCAGCCATTTCATCAGGATTTCTGAACAATTGACAGTCTAAAGCTCAGTTTATATAAGGAAGAGAAAGAATGTGTAATACCACAAGGGAGAAGGCACTAGAAAGACTTCTCTAAACACTTTAATTTTTACTGATTGAATATTACTAACTATAATCTGTTTAATTCCATATTCAATGTGATTTGACTAGTATAATAGATGCATTTGTATAGTTTAACCATACTGACCAATCAAGGTTTCTTAAAATCCCCAAAATCAATAAAATATTTTTTCCAGTCACAGTGTAAATCGAACTTTTCCTAAGATACAGTAAAAAAAAAAAAAAAAACCTTCAGGCAAAAACTGCAGTTTTTCTTGTGACTTTCCTTGCTGTTAATGGATAAGAGACCAGTCAATGAGATCAAAAGTGCTTTACTCTAACATGATACTTAAATATTGCAAAGGTAAGCAAGGAGCATTGGATTATTCCAAAACTGGACATAGTATATTGAAAATGACATAGAACTTAACAAAGGATAGAGAATAACTTTTAGGAATGAAGGAAAGTCTGTGGAGTCAATAATCATGTAAAAATATTAACAAAAGATAAATAAGATTACTGGGAGCGACAGACTTGCATATCATGTAATTTGTAAAGTGAAATAGGCCAGTATCACTGAAATATGATGTTTGTTCATGAAAGCCTTTATTTTTCTGTGTCCATCATTAGATTATTTTCTAATGTAAGGACAATTTAAATTAGAAAAATTATTTACTATCCTGCTTTTTAATAAAATATCACTTACTTTTCAAAGACGTAAAAACATGTTGCCTAATATCATGTGTAAAATTGCTTTGTTAGACAACAGTTGAAGATTCTCAAGAGTACGTAAATTCAATGATTAGCTTAAGGTCACACTACAGTTTATAAGGCAGCTTCAAGAATGTAACACTAGTAGTTTGGTACCAGGTTGATTTTATATACAGTGTTTCATTCTAAAGGTTTGAGAGAATTGAAAAGTAAAATTACAACAACTAGTATTAGCTTTAATGACTATTGTTTCAAGAGCTTTGAGAATTATCTCTTTAGTAGTAATATCTTACATGGTATTCATATGATTAAGGGTTATTTTTTTTCAAAATTTCATTTTGGAATTAATATCGATCCACATAAAATTACAAAGAAATTTACAGGAAGATCCTCTGCACACTGCACCCAACTTCTCCCAATGTTAACACTGTGCATAGCTATAGTAAAATATCAAAATCAGAAAATTGACATGTGTATAAACCATAAAACTTATTCATATTTCACCAGCTGTATATGCCCTTGTGTGTGTGTTTGTGTGTGTACAGGTGTCTAAAATTTTATCACCTATAACCACCACAACTTCTAGCAATTGAAATGTGTCATCCCACTGCCTTCTAGACTCCATGACTTCCGATTATAAAATAGCTATTGATCTTACCAAGTTTTTGTATGTGATGAGTCACTTCTGTTGCTGCTTTCAAGACTCTTTGTTTGGCTTTCAGTAGTTTATGATGTCTCTAGGGGAGGATTATTTTAAGATTATTGTACTGGAGTTCATAGAGCTTCTTAAATGTGCAGATTAATTTTGTTCATCAAATTTGGAAAACGGTCACCTATAATATTCAAATATTCTTTCTGCCTCTTTTAATATCTCTTCTCCTTTTGGGACTGCTACTATATTTTTTGTTGGTATGCTTGACAGTGTTTCACATATCTTTGACTCTCATTCTCTTCCTTTATTCATTTATCTTTCTATTCCCCAGACTAAGTAATCTCAATTGCCTCATCTTCTAGTTTGCTGATTCTTCCCTCTGCCTGTTCAAATCTTTTTTTGAGCACTTCTATGAGTATTTTTTTAATTTTTCATTTCAGCTATACTTTCCACTCCACGATACCTATTTTTTATTAAATATACATCTACCTGCTTAATGATATTCTCCTACTTTCCTTTAGTTCTCTGATAGCTCATTTATAATCTTTGTCTAGTGAGTTGAACATCTGGGCTTCCTCAGGGACAGTTTGTATTGACCACTTTTATTCCCTATATAAGGGTTATACTTTCTTGTTTCTTCGTATGCTTCATCATTTTTTTGTTGGCAAAAAAACACATTTTTTTAAAATGTGACAAGTCTTAAAAGGACCTTCTTAGTTTTCAAGCCTACTAGAACTTACAAGGAACCGGAGAAGGAGAGGAAAGGATGGAAATTGGGCAAAATAAAATGCCACTAATCTCACACCAAGTTTCAGTCACTCTTCTTGAATAAATTCTCTGCATATAGTTGTCAGCCTTGTTAATTTTCAAAATTTGGAAAAGTTTATTTTGATGTTTTTTTTTTCAAGTGTCCTTGTTGTTTCTGTGGAGGAAAGGATTTGTAGAGGATTTTACTCTGCTCTTCCCCAGGATATCACCTCTGATTACTAAAATTCTATTGAGGATTTTGCAGATATGTTCATAAGAGATATAATTTTTTAGTTTTCTTTATGTGTATATTTGAGTATGTGTTTGTGTGTGTGTGTTCACATGTGCATGTATGTCTTTTGTTATCTGCCTTATACAATTGGAAGTTAGGAAATGTTTCTTCCATTTCTGTTTTCTGGAAGTCACTGAATAATACTTTCAATAATTCTTTGAATGTTTCCTAAAATTCTCCATTAAAACTACCTGGGCCTGGATATTTCTTGTGAATAACTTTAAATTATAATGGTCAGGAACACAACAGGGATGTCCATTCTCACAACTGCTGTTCAACATAGTACTCAAAGTCCTAGCCACAGCAATCAGGCAACAAAAAGATATAAATGGAATATAAATTAGCAAAGAAGAAGTCAAACTTTCACTCGTTGCAGATGACATGATACTCTACATGGAACACCTGAAAGATTCCACCAAAAAAACCTGCTAGAACTGATATGTGAATTCAGCAAAGTCGCAGGATATAAAATCAATGTACAGAAATAAGTTGCATTTCTATACACCAATAAAGAAGCAGCAGAAAGAGAAATCAAGGCATCAATTACATTTAAAATTGTACCAAAAACCACAAGTTACCTAGGAATAACTCTTAACCAAAGAGTTAGTAAAAGATCTGGACACTGAAAACTATAGAAAGCTTATGAAAGAAATTGAAGAAGACACAAAGAAATGGATAAACATTCCATGCTCATGGGTCAGTAAAACAAATATTGTTAAAATGTCTATACTACCCAAAGCAATCTACACATTCAAAGCAATCCCTATTAAAGTAACACCAGTATTCTTCACAGAACTACAACAAACAATCCTAAAATTTGTATGGAACCAGAAAAGACACCAAATAGCCAAAGTAATGGAGAAAAAGAAAACCAAAGCTGGAGGCATCACAATTCCAGACTTCAAGCTATATTACAAAGTTGTAATCATCAAGACTGTAAGGTACTGGCACCAAAACAGACATGCAGATCAATGGAACAGAATGGAGAACCCAAAAGTGGACATACAAATGTATGATCAATATTCCTGCTCTGTATGGCTAACATTTCCTGCTTCAACAAAGCAGGAAAAAGTATCCAATGGGAAAAAGATAGTCTCTTCAGCAAATGGTGTTGGGAAAACTGGACAGTGACATGCAGAAGAATGAAGTTGGACTACTTCCTCACACCATACAGAAAAATTAACTCAAAATTGATGAAAGACGTAAATGTGAGATAGGAAATCATCAAAATCCTGGAGGAGAAAACAGGTAGCAACCTCTTTGACCTCAGCCACAGAAACTTCTTATTAGACATGTCTCCTGAGGCAAGAGAAATAAAAGCAAAAATGAACTATTGGTACCTTATCAAGATAAAAGTCTTCCATACACCAAAGGAAACAATCAACAAAACTAAAGGGAAACTTACCAAATGGGAGAAGATATTTGCAAATGACATATCAGATAAATGGTTAGTACCCAAAATCTATGAAGAATTATCAAACTCAACACCAAAGAAACAAAAAATCCAGTAAAGAAATGGGCAAAGCACATGAATAGACATACAATAAATTGTGTTACTGCTTTTGCTTTAACAGTAAAATATGATTAAAGAAGCTCTTGAGGTGAAACTCTATTCAGTTTACTTATTTTTACCATGCCATTGTTCTATTCTGAAGGCCCCAGCCTCCTTCTATTGTCACTATCTTTCCCTTACAAGAGCTTCTTTTCATTATTCTTGAAGGGTAGACTTACTAGCAACAAACTATTTTCCTTCATCGGAGAATGCCTTTATTTCCCCCTTCTTATTTAAGGACTGTTTTAACAGATACAGGAAATCAATTTGACAGTTCTGTTCTTTTAGCACTAAAAAAATCTTCCAATTCCTTATGGCCACCATAGTTTCAGATAAGAAATCTGCTATCATTTAGATGATATCTGGAAGACACAGCTCCCTGGCCAGGTAGTGTTTAACTACCCACTTCAAAACTTATATAATTTAGAGGTAACTGGGTAGCTCAGTTGACTGAGCATCTGACTCTTGATTTCAGTCAGGTGATGGCCCCAGGATCGTGGGATTGAGCCCTGTGTCAGGCTCCATGCTCAGCATGGAGCCTGCTTGAGATTCTCTCTCTCCCTCTGCCCCTTTGCCCCACTGGTGCATGCTCTATCTCTCTCTCTCTACCTCTAAAACAAAACAAGACAAAACAAAAATTTTATAATATGTGGAGGTAGTGGCCTGGAATTCAAGAATATTTATTTTCATGCCTCAAGAATTACTTCATTTCAAATGACATGTGTCCTGCTGCTTATGAATAAAATTAGCTAATGTTGGAAGTTAACACGGAAAACAAAACAAAAAAAATCTTTAGATTTTTCTTAATATTATTATTATAACTCTCTCAGGTGCTTTTATTATTATTTTTTGTAAGTTTGTTTTGAAGAGACCATCTTTGAACACTAAAATAACTGGATACATTATATGTGCCTTTTTCATTTATAAAGCAATTGGGCACATAAGAGATTTAATCAAACATGTATGTAAATATTTTAAATGGCCACACAAAGTAAGTCCTTTAGTTTTTAGCAATCATTTAGCTAGGTTTCCAGGAAGTAAGCCAAGACTTATAGTAAAAGGGCCTGACTAAATTATTCCTTCAGCTTTTGAAATCCACCCTGAAATAGCATTAAGAGTTTTAAAGGTTCAGGTAATGAGGCATTAACAACCCAAAACTATGAGAAATAAAATGGAATGTTTTGAAATGTTAGGTATTTCAAATTGAAGATGTAAAGAATGAAATACACTCAATGAATTTCCTTTATTTTTTTAATTCAAGTTTTCTTGATGTATAATTGATATAGAATAAACTCCACATATTTACCTTTCCTAATTTGACAAATTTGCATATATATGTATATATATACACACATATGCATACACACACACACACACACACACACACACACACCCATGAAACCACTGCCACAAAGTACTGAATATTTCTATCAACTCCAAAAGTTCCCTCATGCTTTTTGTAATTGCCACTTCCCTCATAACAAAATTGTTTTGGCTATTCTAGGTCCTTTGCATTCCCATGTGATTTTAGAATAAATTTGTCAACTTCTACCAAAAAGAAAAACAAAAGAAAAAAGACTATTGGCATTGAAGTTGAATTTATAACTAACCTGGAAGAACTGACATAGTGATAACTTTGAGTCTCACATCTGTGGATGTCATACATCTATTTATATAGATCTTTAATTTCTCCCAGCAGTACTTTCCATTTTAAGTGTATTCCTTTTAAATCTTTTATCAGATTTATCCATTAGTATATCATAATATGATGCTATTCCAAATGGTATTCTTTTTAATTTTAAATGGCTCATTGCTAGTATATAGAAATACAATTGCTTTTTTATATTGATCTCATATTCTGCAAATTTGGCCAACTCACTTTTCAGTTCTGTGGCATTTTTGAAGATCCTATCACATTTTTCTGCATAGACCACATGTCATTTATAAACATAACAGATTTACTCTTTCCAATCTGGATGTCATTTATTTATTTTTCTTCCTTTATTGCATTTGCAAGAATTCTCTGGTTCAATGTTAAACAGAATATTAAGAGTGGATATCCAATTTGTTCCTGATCCTAGGAAGAAAGTATTTAGTTGTTCACCAATAAATATGACATTAAATGTAGGTTTTTCATAAATGCCCCTTATCAAGTTAGGCAAGTTCCTTTCTATTCTTACATTGTTGAGAGTTTATATCAAAAATGTATGTTAGATTAAGATGATCATATGTTTTTTCCTTTTTTTCAAAAGTTTGCTAATATGATGAATTTTGTCCCTACAATGTAAGACAATGTTAGGAGCATGTGATCATCTTAATCCAACATACATTTTCCATATTGCTGGATTTGATTTGCTAAAATTTAAAGAGCAATTTTTATATCTATGTTAGGAGAGATATTAGTTTGTCTTTGTTTTTTCTTGTAATGTCTTTTTTCTTCTTGTGGTATGAAGGTAATTCTAGCTTTACAGAATAAGTTGGAAAACATACCATCCTTTACAATTTTCTAGAACTTGAATCGAACTGGTATTATTTATTTCTTAAACATTTGGCAAAATTCAATAGTGAAGCCACTTGGGTCTAACTTTTTTTTCTGCCAAGACCTTGAATTACAAATGCAATTTCTTTAATTGATACAGAGCAATTCACATTATGCATTTCTTTTTAGGTGAACTTTGCAAGTTTGTCTTTCAAGGAATTTATTCATTTCATCTGAGTTGCCAAACTTACTGACAAAAAGGTTGTCCAAAATATTTTCTTAGAATATTTTTTATATGCACACAATCTGTAGTGATGGTGTCCCTTCTCTCATTCCTGATATTGACAATTTCTGTTTTCTCTTATTTCTGATCTGTCTGGAGGGAGTTTACCAATTTGATTAATTTTTTAAAGAACTAACTTTTGATTACATGGTTTTGCTTTATTGTTTTCTTTTCCTATTTGGTGAGTTTTGGCTCTGATTTTTATCCTTTCTCCTACTTACTTTGGATTTAATTTGCTTTTTTTTTTTCTAATTTTTTAGAATGGAAACTTAGGTTATTGATTTGAGAACTTTTTAATCAGTGGGCTATTAAGTAACCTCTAAGCATTGCTTTGGGACACCCCACAAACTTTGTATTTTCATACATTTTAATTCTTCTTTTAATTTCTCCTTTGAACTGAAGGTTATTTATAAGTTTATCACTTAGTTTCCAAATATTTGGAGATGTTTCTGAGATGTTTAGATTATCTGTTTCTAATCTAATTTTACTGTGGTCAGAGAACACAAAAGCAGGTGTCAGGGGGTTTGAGGGAAATAGAGAGTGACCACAATTGAGTATGGGGTTTCTTTTTCAAGTGTTTAAAATGTTCAGTTAAGCATCTGACTTTGGGTCAAGTCATGATCTCACAGTTCCTAAGTTCCAGCCCTGCATTGGGGCTGACAGCTCAAAGCCTGGAGCCTGCTTCAGATTTTGTGTCTCCCTCTCTTTCTGCCCCTCCCCCATTCTCTCTCTCTCTCTCTCTCTCTCTCTCTCTCTCTCTCTCTCTCTCTCTTTCTCTCAAAAAGATAAACATTAAAAAACATTTTAATAAAATAAAAATAAAATAAAATGTTCTAACAGTGACTGTGGTGACAGTTGCACAACTCTGTGAACACGCTGAGAAACCCACTGAATTTGTACTTTAAATAGGTGAGTTGGAATTATATCTAAATAAAACTTTTTTAAAAAGCAGCTGTAGGGGCGCCTGGGTGGCGCAGTCGGTTAAGCGTCCGACTTCAGCCAGGTCACGATCTCGCAGTCCGTGAGTTCGAGCCCCGCGTCGGGCTCTGGGCTGATGGCTCGGAGCCTGGAGCCTGTTTCCGATTCTGTTTCTCCCTCTCTCTCTGCCCCTCCCCCGTTCATGCTGTCTCTCTCTATCCCAAAAATAAATAAAAAACGTTGAAAAAAATTAAAAAAAAATACTTTTAAAAAGCAGCTGTATATTACATAAGCTCAGCAATAATGCCCAAAGCAAATAGTTTAGCCTCTAAACAAATACGTTTAGAAAAATAAAATATAGTGGAAATCAGATTATGTATGCCTATATAATCAAAACAAAACTCACAACCTGATCGACAAGGTTGAATTAATCACACTAAAATTAATTAGTCAATAAAATTGACTAAAAAGTCCAGATTTTGGTCAATATTATACATATCAGTAATTTCCTTAGGTTTTATTAACCAACTACAAATCTTAGAATTTCCTCCTTTTAAATAAATGTTAATAGATGGGGCAGCTGGGGGGCTCAGTTGGTCAAGTGTCTGACTTCAGCTCAGGTCACGATCTCATGGTTCGTGGGTTCAAGACCCATGCAGGGCTCTGTGCTAACAGCTTGGAGCCTGGAGACTGCTTCCGATTCTGTGTCTTCCTCTCTCTCTCTGTCCCTCCCCTGCTCATGCTCTGTCTCCTTCTTTCTCTCAAAAATAAATAAACATTAAAAATTTTTAAATAAATGTTAATAGAATTTACATCTATATATGTGTTGACTTGTTTATGGCCTACATTTCCTATACTAATATGAGTTCCATAAAAAGAGTGATATCATTCACTCTGCATCTTCAAGGCTAGGACATGTCCTGGCCCAGGGTTGGCACTCAGTGAAGATGTGCTGAATGAATGTCCAGATGACTGACTGAACTATTAAAGATCTCAGAGAAAACTGATGGTGGGGAGGAAGTCATTTCTTCAAACTCACATATAAAATGTGGCAGAGCCAGGATGACAACTCATTTTCTGAGTGTTCTTTCCATCACATGTCACAAAGCAAAGTGTGGTTAAGTGGAAAAGCCAGGATATGAAGTAAAATTACTTAGGTTTCAGTTCCATTTCCAGTAGAGTAAATTCATTTATATAATCATGGGAAAATTATCCTGGAAATTAAGTTTCCTCACTTGAAACACAGGGATAATGACACCTTATTCACAAGACAATGGTTGGAATGAAATGAAAGTATGAAAATAAACAGACTGGAGGTTTAAAGCATTATGAGAAATTACGCATTGCCATCATTCCCTCCTCTTCATTTTAATTTTTCCCAAAAAATTAGCAGTACACTGAAAAATATTAGAATTAAGATAAAATTATGATTATCATGTTTGAGGGCACCCCAAAGCATTTTTGACTGCCTTGGAAATGCTATACCTTCCTTGAATTTAAATCCTAATTAACCTTATTCTTACATGAATTACCTATAAAGTCCAAAAATAGAAAGTTACTATTGGTTTTTATTTGTCCATATGTCAAGTTCATGATCTTCTATAAAATTGGCTTATTAGAACAATATTTATGAAATAATAACATCAGAAAAAATGAAGTTTGATTACTGCAAATATTTTTTTTAAATTTTTTTTTCAACGTTTATTTATTTTTGGGACAGAGAGAGACAGAGCATGAATGGGGGAGGGGCAGAGAGAGAGGGAGACACAGAATCCGAAACAGGCTCCAGGCTCTGAGCGGTCAGCACAGAGCCTGACGCAGGGCTTGAACTCACGGACCGCGAGATCGTGACCTGGCTGAAGTCGGACGCCCAACCGACTGCGCCACCCAGGCGCCCCTACTGCAAATATTTTTTGTAATTATAAAATTTAAATACACAATGAGAAATTTTATAGGAGAAGTAAATAAGTAAACATTTACATTTCATCCATAATCTATATGGACCTGAAAGAAGTTTTTCATTTTCCCAAGATCAGTTTGAGCGAACATACAGCAATTATTTCAATTTTTGAATAACTAATTTAGGAATAATAATGGGAAACCTCAAATCCCAATACTTTTTTTTTTTTTTAACGTTTATTTGTTTTTGAGACAGAGAGAGACAGAGCATGAATGCGGGAGGGTCAGAGAGAGGGAGACACAGAATCTGAAACAGGCTCCACAAAGCATAAGAGACTGTTAAAAACTGAGAACAAACTGAGGGTTGATTGGGGGGGTGGGAGGGAGAGGAGGGTGGGTGATGGGTATTGAGGAGGGCACCTTTTGGGATGAGCACTGGGTGTTGTATGGAAACCAATTTGACAATAAATTTCATATATTGAAAAAAAAAAAAAATGAAACAGGCTCCAGGCTCTGCACTGTCAGCACAGAGCTCGACGCGGGGCTCAAACTCACGGACGTGAGATCATGACCTCGGCCGAAGTCAGACGTTTAACCGACTGAGCCACCCAGGCGTCCCTCAAATCTCAGTACTTTCTATGAATCACCAGAAATGAAACCAGCAGAAGGTTAACTTCAAAGAATATTTAGGTTTTTTCAATCCTAGACTGATTCAAACTAATTTTTTTTCCAAAAAAGTAAAGAAATATATTAATGTGAATGTTTATTGTTTAAAAATGCCAATGAAATTGTGTGCCTCAATAAGTGATATATCAAATGCCAAGTCTTACCTGAATTTGTTTTGGACCTGACTTGACAATCATGCTGCAAAGCATTTTCACAATGTTTATAGCTTTCAGAATTTACGGTTCTCATTTGGAGGGCCCATATTTCAACTTTAATTTATTCACCTATAATGGATCTGATGTAAGTTACAATGTAATTCACTTGAAAATACTTTAGCATATACAGTGTGATGGTGTGTGTGTGGAGGGGGGTGTATGTGTGTGTGTATGCGTTGGGGGAGGGGGCTGTTTGATTAAGCTATACTCCTGGAGCAGTTAAGTATTCAAATCAGACATAACAGTCTACTAAGCAACTAATAGCATTCTAATCCGAAATACACAGTCCAAAAACTTCAACATCAAAATGAATAGCAATAGTAACAGATTATCTAACCCACAGAATAAAATAAAGGCTATGAATCCATACTTATAAAAGTAAATATGAAATGAATAAATTAATAATAATAAGAGAATGTCCTTTCAGTAGAGAGAATAGAATAAAAGATCAGAAAACCATCATTTGGCAAACATCTTAGTAATAATTTTCTTCAAAATTTAACAATTGATGCTAAAATTAATGACTGAAATTTTAATGAGAAACAAAATACTTTTATGGTCTCAAACTATCTATTTACAAAACACATATTAACTACAAAAGGAAAAATAATAACTTTACAATGGAGAAACCAGAAACCATGAGATTAACCTACCTATATAATGAATTTGAAAGGAAAGAATATCACACTATCAATATGCCAAAATTGCATAATCTGAACTTTACCATGAGAACACATCACAGACACATACACTGAGGGGCACTCTACAAAATCAGTAATTGGTACTCTTTAAAATGGCAAGATTGTGAAAGACACAGAAAGGCCTAGAAATAACCCAAATGAAAGGAAACTAAACTAAATACTGTAAGAATTTTTTTCTTTCGTTATTAAAGTCATTAGTAACAACAATTGGTCAAATTTGAAGAATCTAGGTAAAGGATAATCATGATAACAAGGTTCAGATAATTATGCACATGCATCATAGAGAATTATAAGGAAAATGTAGTAGAATTTTTACATTAAAGGAGCACCTGGGTGGCTCTGTCATTTGAGCATCTGACTTTGGCTCAAGTTATGATCTCACGGTTACTGGATTCGAGCCCCGCATCAGGATCTGTGCTAACAGCTGGGAGCCTGGAGCCTGCTTAGGATTCTGTGTCTCCCTCTCTCTCTGCCCCTCCCCTGCTTATGCTCTTTCTCTTTCTCCCTCCCTCTCTCTCTCTCTCTCTCTCAAAAATAAACAAATGTTAACATTTAGAGAAGGTGAGTAAAGAATATATGGGGATACTTTATACTATTTTTTTCAGTTTTTATGAAGTCTGAAGTTATCTAAAAGTAAAAACATATTTTAAAAGAAAAAATTCAGTCTAAACATGGTCTGTAAGTGTTCTATCAGAAAGTTCATTGTACTTTGTAGAAGATCGCTACAGTTCCTTCTGTTATTGTATCTGGGTTGGCACCAAATATTGCACTGTAAAAATTAAGGGCATTTTTACTGGTAAACCAGTAGCCTTTTTTAAATTTTATTTTTAATTTTTAAAAATTTACATCCAAATTAGTTAGCATATAGTGCAACAATGATTTCAGGAGTAGATTACTTAATGCCCCTTACCCATTTAGCCCATCCCCTCTCCCACAACCCCTCCAGTAACCCTCAGTTTGTTCTCCATATTTATGAGTCTTTTATGTTTTGTCCCCCTCCCTGTTTTTATATTATTTTTGTTTCCCTTCTTTTATGTTCATCTGTTTTGTCTCTTAAAGTCCTCATAAGAGTGCACCCCCATGTTTATAGCAGCACTATCAACAAAAACCAGTAGCCTTTTAAGATGGCCTGCTGAATGTTAGAAATGGGCTTCCACTAGTAAATGAAGTGTGCTAATACAAATCAGTCAAAAGATTTCAGACTCCATTAGCATGAACAGAGTACAAAAATTCAGTGAGATGTTATCTAAATCTCTAAGCAAGTCTTTGGTCATCCACAAACAGGATTTTGGTTGCCTGATGCACAGCTATAAGGATGGAAGAACCATTTAGAATCCTGGCTTTTTCTTCTAGTGAACTTTTCCTATAAGTTGATTTTAGAATACCTAACTGAACAGAGAGCTGGTACTTATAGAACAGGTAAAGAAACTTTTTGTGCTTGCTTACCAATAAATGTTTAGTCAATGTCACTGAGATTTAGTCTGAGATTTATTTTTATTATAACCTGTAGCAATGGGGAGTAACTAATCCTCATTCACCTCAAACTCCTTTAGTGGCTAAGATTTACCTACCGAAGAAAGCTTAAAATCATAGGCACCCAAGTTGGCTTAGGACAGTGTGCAACAATGTTGAAGTCAGAATGAAAATCTCTAGGTATTTCCCACTGTTCTCTACCTACAACCGTTGCAATGATAAGAAAATAAGTTGATTCCTAACTGAAAAATTACCAAGTAAGATATAGGAACAAAAGAAAGTTGAATTGGGGATTTCAAGGTTTAAGCTCACATGGACCCCATATTTTCATAGGATAATGGGAGAATTAAATATTTGTAGATAAAATAGGGATATGTCTGAGGAATCTAGGTAGTTTAATTTCTATTAAAAAATAAGGAATCATTACATGATCTCTCATTCATTTATTCAACAAATACTGAGAACTTTCAATGTGTCAGGAACGATTTCAAGTATTTAAGATAAATCTATTACAAATCAAAAAAACACAAATTCCAGCACTCATGCAGTTATGTTCTTTCTCACTTAAGAAAAATTTTCTGGAGGGGAAAGATGGCAGCAGAGTAGAAGGACCCTAGGCTCACCTCAACCCACAAATACAACTAGATAACTATAAAATCATCCTACATACCCCAGAAATCAGCCCGAAGACTGGCAGAACAAACTCTACATGAAAAGTAGGGAAGACTACATCAAAGAAGGTAGGAAGTACAAAGACGTGGTTTGGGAGAGAAACGGATTGTGGTCACTGCAGTCACAGAGAAGGGCAAGAGACAGACTAGTACACAAAGGAGCCCTCACAGGGAAAATGAATCTCCATAGCAATGGGTTGGAAAGTAAGAGGGACTGAGTTTCATGAGTTCTTGCAACAAGTGTGGTTTAAGCCTGGAGTTTTAAAAATCAGCAGGCTTGGCTCAGGGACAGTTCTGTTCTTAGAGAGAGGGTAGGCAAACAGCCCACAGATATACAGTGTGGAAACAGAGATCTGAAGAGCACCTGGGGCACATAGTGGGGAGGTTATTTGCTCATCTAAGAGCATATCCCAGACAGGCATCATTCATAGAGATTCCTCCAGGAACACAGGAAGCGGCCAGTGCCATTTCCTTCCTCTGCTCCTCAGCATAAGCACAGAGCCACCTGTGGGAACCAGGGCAGCATGGACACTGCTACTTAACTTACTTACACCAAGACCTGCCCCCCCATGCTCTGGTGGAATCACCCTTCCCACCCTTCCCACCCTTCACTTAGTTGATGTGTGGCAGACCTTCTTCCAGAGAAGATAGGTCCAAACTCCTACAAAAACTGCCTCTCCATATCTGGGAGTTTTTCAGGGCCGCAGTTTGGCAGCAGTGGTGACAGGTCTCATGTCACAAGCAGACCAGAGCACACCTAGTTAAAACTCACCACATTCAGGCCAAGGACCAAACACTGCTCACAACAGGCAAAGAGTACCTCTGCAGACAGCTGGTCTGAAAGATAAAGCAGCCAGGACACAACAGCAGAGTATGCATAATACACACTGGAAACACCTGAAACACCAGGCCCTAGAGAACAGGGACACTAGATGGCAAGGCACTATAGGACCTCTTATTAGAACCATCACCCTTAAGAACAGAAAACATAGCTGGATTTCCTGACACAGGGAAACAGGCACAGAGATTAGACAAAATGAGAAGACAGGAATTTGTCCTACATGAAAAAACAGGACAAGGCCATGGTCAGAGATCCAAGAGAAACAGATATAAGTAACATGCCTGAGAATTGAAAGTAATAATTATAAAGATACTCACTGGACTTAAGAAAAGAGCAGAAGACATCAGTGAGACCCTTACCACAGAGATAAGGAATAACACAGCACAGAAAGGATTCAATAAACAAAATGAGAAACATTCTTGATAGAATGAACAGAAGGCTGGAAGAAGCAAAGGTGTATTAATGACCTAGAAGACAGAGCATGGAAAGTAATCAAGCTAAGAAAAGATAGAAAAAAGAACTATACAAAACATAAAAAGACTTAGGGAACTCAGTAACTCCATAAAACATAATAGCATAAGTACTACAGGGATCCCAGAAGAAGAGAGAGAACAGGGGCAGAAAATTTATTTGAAGAAATAATAGTTGAAAACTTCCCTAACCTGGGAAAGGAAACAAATACCCATATCCAGGAGGCATAGAGAACCCCCAACAAAAACATCCAATCAGAAATTCAACAAGGAAAGAATGGCTATGAATGACACATTGGGCCAGGTGGATTTGACAGATATATTCGAAACATCCTAAGCACAGAATGTATATTCTTTTCAGGTGCACATTGAACACTCTCCAGAAGAGACTGCATGTTAGGCCACAAAACAAGTCTCAACAAGTTCAAAAAGATCAAAGTCATATCATGCATCTTTTCCAATCACAATCCTATAAAACTAGAAATCAACCACAAAAAAAAAATCTGGAAAGACAACAAATACACGAAGGTTAAATAACATGCTACTAAACAATAAACGGGTTAACCAAGAAATCAAAGAAGATATCCAAAAGTATATGGAAACAAATGAAAATGAAAACACAACAGTCCAAAGTCTTTTGGATACAGCAAAAGCTTCCTTAAGAAGCATATTCTTCTTAATAGCAATGCAGGCTTAATTCAAGAACCAAGAAAAATCTAAAATAAACAACCTAACCTTACATCTAAAGGATCTAGAAAAATAAAACAAAACAAACAAACAAAACCCAAAACCCACAGATGGAAAGAAACAATAAAGACTACATCAGAAAGAAATGATATAGAAATTCAAAAAAACAGTAGATGAGATAAATTAACCAGGAGCTGGTTCTTTGAAAAGATAAACAAAATTCATAAGCCTCTAGGCAGACTCATCAAAAAACAAAGAAAAAAGACTCAAGTAAATAAAATTACAAATGAAAGAGGAGAAATAACAATCAATACCACAGAAATACAATCATAAAAGAATATTATGAAAAACTATATGCCAACAAATTGGACAACCTAGAAGAAATGAATAAATTACTAGAAACATATAACCTCCCAAAACTGAGGCAGGAAAAAATAGAAAATTTGAATGGACCAATTACAATCAAGGAGATTGAAATCAGTAACCAAAACACTCCCAACACACAAAAGTTCAGGACCAGACAGCTTCACAGGCAAACTCTACCAAAGATATAGAGAAAGTTAATACCTATTCTTCTCAAACTTTTCCAAAACATAGAAGAGGAAGGAAAACTTCCAAATTCATTCTATGAGGCCAGCATTGCCCTGATACCAAAACCAGATAAAGACACCACTAAAAAAGAGACCTACAGGCCAGTATCTCTGATGAACATAGATGCAAAAGTCCTGAATAAAATACTAACAAACAGAATCCAATAATAAATTTAAAAAAATCATTCACCATGATCAAACGGGATTTATTCCCAGTATATGAGGGTTGTTCAATATTTACAAATCAATCAACTTGATATATCACATCAATAAGAGAAAGGATAAAAACCGTATGACCATTTCAGTACAAGTAGAAAAAACAGTTGACAAGGTACACATCCATTCATGATAAAAGCCCTCAACAAAATAGGTCTGAAGGTAACATACCTCTATATAATAAAGGCCGTATGTGAAAAACCCACAACTAACATCATACTCAACAGGGAAAAACTGAGAGCTTTTCCCCTAAGGTCAGGAACATGACAAGCATATCCACTCTCACCACTGTTATTTAACATAGTACGGGAAGACCTAGCCACAGTAATTAGAAAACAAAAAACAAAACAAAACCAAAAAAAAAAAGGCATATAAATTGGTAAGGAAGAAATAAAACTTTCACTATTTGCAGATGACATGATACTAAGTATAGAAAGTCCTCAAGACTCTACCAAAAAACTGTGAGAACTGATAAATTAATTCAGTAATGTCACAGGATACAAAACCAATGTTCATAAGTCTGTTGCATTTCTATATATACTAAGAATAAAACAGCAGAAAGAGAAATTAAGAAAATAATTTCATTTACAATTGCACCAAAATTAGTAAGATACTTAAGAGTAAACCTAACCAAAGAGGTGAAAGACCTCTACTCTGAAAACTATAAAACACTGATGAAAGAAATTGAATGACACAAGAAATGGAAAAACATTCCATGCTTGTGGATTGGAAAAACAAACATTGTTAAAATGCTTATACTACCCAAAGCAATCTACACATTTAACGCAATCCCTATTAAATACCAACAGCATTTTTCACAGAACTAAAACAAACAATCCTAAAAAAATTTATATGGAACCACAAAAGACCCCGAATAGCCAAAGCAATAGCAAAGCTGGAGGCATCATGAATCCAGACTTCAAGCTGTATTACAAAGCTGTAGTCATCAAGACAGTATGGTGTGTCAAGGTATGAAACACAAGAAAAAACTAAGGAGCTGTTACAGATCGGAGAGTATATAAACACAAGTAAATGCAGTGCGGAGTTTTAGATTGGATTCTGGTAAAAAAGATATTAGAAGAAAAAATGGTCTGCAATATAGTTAATAATATTATACCAACATTAACAATTGTTCTATGATTATGTAACTTTTTAGTATTAGACAAAGCTAATGTAAGACAAACTGTAATATTTTCATAACTCTTCTGTAAGTCTGAAGTTATTTCAAAAAAAAAAAAAAAAGAGAAAGAGAGTGGATTACACTGCAGAATATTTAATCCAAAGCAAATTGTTAGTTCTACAACATATATTGTGGTATTATGTTTTCTAGAATAACCAGGAACCATTGAAATTGTCTCCTCTGCGTTCTTTCAGATTGAGGCCTGATATGCCTCAATTTTAATTCAGCCACATATTTGTTAGGACTCAACTAGAAATCCAAATACTGTTTTTTAATGGAAAATACACTTTTAACTAAGGTATGATTTTTGTTACTATAATCATTTTGTATCATTATGAAAGCAAGCTACACAGATGAAACAAGAGGTATCCATTTGGCTCAGTTTACATGCTGAGGTATCTATTTAGCTCTTTCCAGATAGACTTCATTTTGGCAAAGGGAATATAGTACCTAAACTTTATAATTATTTTTATTGCAAGCACATAATATAAATCTCAGGGAGTCCTTGTGTGAGAGCTTTAATGGAGCTTGCTAACACAGATCAAAAGTGAAAATTTCCTCCTTAAAAAATACCACAGAGATCTTTGTAACTGAAAACTTGCAACTGAAAAATATTTGAACTTTAAATAACTGTAGACTTTGAATGGTTTCTTCAGGGCATAACACTGCTTAGTTAGAGGACTGTAATGAGAAATCTTAAAGACTCATGAAGTGATATGAACTCCAAATAAACTGAAATATGCTTGCCTTTTCTTTAGTAGCCAATATTTAGCTTTTCACTGCATTTTATCTCTATACACACTAAGTACCAAAACTCTTAGATAATTTAGGTCACTCGTAGGATGCCAACCTGAAAGGTAACAGAAGCAGTATCTGGTATATGGCTCTTGATCATTACTGCCTATTCAATTTCACCATTTATTTTTAACATAGAGTTTTATTCATCTTAGGAGTATGTGACTTTATCTATCTTTCTTTCTTTCTTTCTTTCTTTCTTTCTTTCTTTCTTTCTTTCTTTCTTTCTTTCTTCTTTCTTCTTCTTTCTTCTTCTTTCTTCTTCTTCTTCTTCTTCTTCTTCTTCTTCTTTTTTGAGACAGAGAGTGAGTGAATGCAAGTGAGCAAGGGGCAGAGACAGAGAATCCCAGGAGAGGGAGAGGGAGAGAGAAAGAAAGAGAGCGGGAGAGAGAGAGAGAGAGAGAGAGAGAGACAGAGAGAGAGAAAGGGCTCACCTGAAGCGGGGCTAGTGCTTACCCGAAGCAGGGCTCATGCTTACTTGATGTGACACTTGAACTCACAAACTGTGAGATCATGACCTGAGCTGAAGTCAGATGTTTAAAGACTGAACCATCCAGGCGCCCAATTTCACCACTTTTACTTAATTTACCCATATCACAAGTTGGAGACAACAAAATTTCTACTTGGTCATTGTTGCAACAATCCATGTTAGTGGAAATAACTTAAATGTCTCAATATTAATCTAAGGTCACCATGATATTGTATGTTAAGACTTAGTCTTGATTAACTCTGCAAATAAATTAATAGTCATTCTTTATTTAATCAGAAATTGTCACCTTCACAATTATGTAAAAGATAAATTAACTTATTACTTGCATAAATTGTGTAATATTCCATGCAAATTGTCTTCTCATAAGAACAAGCAGATAAGCTGACATCCTCTTTACTCCCTGTGTTTGCTTCCATTTCCTCTGTTCCATAATTCACTTGATGTACACTACTTCTCCATTCATAACCTAAATGATTTCAAGACAATACTCCATAATCCTCAATTTTAACAACTATATTACATAATTACTCTGCAGTCTTCCCTCTACTATACAGTAGTCCCACCTTATCTGTGGAGGATAATTTCCAGACCCCGAAGGATGCCTGAAACCATGCATAGTACTAAACCTTATACTATTTTTCTTATACATTCATACACATGAAAAAGTTTAATTTATAAATTAGGCACAGAAAACAATTAGCAATTGTAACTATTAATAAAACAGAACAGCTATCACAGAATGCTGTAATAAAAATTATGTGAATGTGGTCTCTCCCAAAATATTACACTGTACTGTGTTCACTCTTTTACTTGCGATGGTGTAAGATGACAAAATGCCTACATCATGAGATGAAGTGAGGTGAATGATGTAGATGTTGTGAGATGGCATGAAGCTCCTGCTAAACTTCTGACCATATGTTAGAAGGAAGACCGTGGTTGACAGTGGGTAACTGAAACTGCCTAAACAAAACCGTGGATATGAGGGGACTACTATAATTTATATCACTGTTCACACTGATAACCTGCCAAACACCAGAGACCCTAAGTTTTGAAACATCTTGACCTTAACAGCCAACATCTCCCTTCCAGCTTCCCACACATCTAGCAAACTTGGAGCATATCATCACCTCCACTGATTAACCTCCAAAATCTGATAACAGCAGTAGTTTGAAATCTTACAAGGTGTGCATCCTTCAAAGTCTGAATTTCTCTGCACAACTCTTCATTCCACCCTATAGATCCCTCCTTCTAGCCTCACTCAATTCCTTACCAAGCCTGACCATGGTCAATCAGTAAGCCATGCTCTCTCATAAGCAGCCAAGAATTGACCTGTTGTTTTACATACCTCAGCAGTTTCTAATTCTATGTTAATATTGCCGTTTCTCTATATCCAACTGAAATGACTAAACATAGCAAAATTCACATTATTGTGCTAGTTGGCCTCACTACAAGGCATGGAGTCTAACTACAACTGAAATAATGAATATTAATCACTAGTTATTACTTTATTTATCTTACATTGTCTTCAGTAACTCCCCTCCCCAGTAGTCTTGACTTTTGCCCATCTCTGAATGCAGTCAAATCTATGAGCAAATGGCTCCATCTCCTTGTTCATTTAAAATGTTAAAATTACCCAAATTACTTTTCCTCTTTCTCTAATGTTCTGTAATTCCTCAGTTTTTATTTACTTTTGGACACAAAGGAAGGAGATGACCAAAATAATTGAAAAAAATAAGGATTTGCCATTTTCTTGCTGGGTAACCTTAAGCTAATTCTTTATCACATCAATTTCTTCGTGTGTAAAATATATATACCTTAAAGATGTTCTGAAACAAGAGAGATATTCTAAGACCTGACAGAGAATACTCCATGGCTGATTATTTACCAAGAAGTCCATCCTTTCCCCTTCCCTTAAGCTCTTAATTTCATTATCTTTTTTTTTGTCCAATCATCTGCTTTCTCTTCTACCTTTATAATTCACCCAGTCTCTTGACTATTTTCATCTCAGTTTTTGAACATATTAAATTTCCCCAGTTCTTAAAAAAAATCACCTTCTCTCCTTACCCTGTGTTTTCCTCAGGCTATTATCCCTTATCTCTACTTACCTCACAGGCATGCTATTCTTGATGATGGTCATCTAGGTTTATAGGCTATGCTTCCTTATTTAACCTCAATTTACCAACCCACTGACACCAGGATTTCTTGTCCACTATCTGCTAAAATTCTTCTTTTTCAAGGCTGATTCATAATTTTTTAAAGTTTATTTATTTACTTTTGAGAGAAAGAGCATGAGCTGGGGAGAGACAGAGGGAGAAAGGAAGACACAGAATCCAAAGCAGGCTCCGGACTCCAAGCTGTTAGCACAGAGCCTAACACAGGGCTCGAACCCACGAATCTCACAAGATCATGACCTTAGCTAAAGTTGGATGCTGAACTGACTGAGCCACCCAGGCACCCAATAGCTGCTTAATGATTTCTTAATTTCCAAATCAGATGGATGGTTCTCTTCTCCATAAATTCCTGACCATACTCCAATATCAGAACTAGAATCCCCTCCCTACTGCCTCTCTTTCCCTTATAACTTTATGACACTGTATTCTTTTGGCCTTTTCTCATGCCTTTAATAAGGGACTCTATCCTATACTCTTTAACGGTTCATTTTTCTTTAGTTACCTCTTAAAAGTATATTACCTCAAATTCAGGACACAAAAATATTTTTAGCTGATATACCAAATTTAGTATCAAGTGCACTCATGGTATTATAAACTCATCATGCAGAATACTCCCTAGTGTATATATCAGCTTTGACCTTCCTACTATGTTCCAGTTCCATGTTTCTAAGTGGCTATAATGCTAGCTACACAGTAATACCCTGTTAGAACCTCAAATACATTAAATCAAAACTTGAACTCATATGCCCCATTCAAATCTGTTCCTTTATGTTTCCTTTCAGAGTTAATGGCACTTCCATATTTCCAGTCACCTTGATTTAGTGTTAAAGAAATATTTAAGTCTTTCAGCTAATTTAGTCAATCAACACATCCAGATAATTTTAATATAAAACATTCTGAGATCTGACCCCTTCATTTCACTCACTTTTTATTCTCTCAGATACTTATTATACATTTATTGATCTAAAACCAGAGCTTTTTCTAAAGTGGACTATAACCACTGCCCTATTCATTGTTTCTAATACCTTTTAATTTTTATCATCTAAAACATAGATCTAATCTACGTCACTACTATACTTTTTTTTAAAGTTTATTTATTTTGAGAGAGAGCATGAGCAGGGGAGGCTAGAGAGAAAGAGGGAGAGAGAGAGAATCCTAAGCTGACAGCACAGAGCCTGATACAGGGCTTGATCTCACAAACCATGAGACCATGATCTTAGCAAAAACAAAGAGTCAGACGATTAACCAACTGAGCAACCCAGGCACCCCAACATCACTATTATCATAGTGTCTTGTATAACTATCAAGAGAGATGGTTCACATTATGAAAAGAAAAATTACTTTTTCACAGATCAGTTTTGAGTGTGTGACCTAAGCACACCCTAATTGCAAAAGTTCTCATCTGCTATGCCTCTTACCCTGCATCATAATCTCTAACAATGCTGAACTTCATTTCCCTGCCACTGTCCCTGTCCATATGCTCATGATCCTTTCAGGATCACATCCTCTTGTTACATCAAAGCCAACTTTTAATACTCAGATTAAAAAGTCTTCCAGATTCAGATTTGTTTTGACAAAGGAGTACTTTACAACTGCATTCTAGAATAAGCCCAGTTTACCTTTATTGGAATTTTATATGCATTGGTGGTCCTGTATAAAATTGTCACTTTCTAAGAACATATGTTTTAAAACAATTGTTCAGACTGTGACCTACAGACTGACTGCATCAAAATCACTTGGACTGGCTGTTAAAAATCAGATCTCAGTGCCCCCTTTTGACTAACTACATCACTATATAGGGATAAGGACCCAAGAATCTGCTTCTTAATAAATTGGTATTATATACACTAAAGTATGAGCACTATCAGTGAAGTGAAATAGTACTAACTTTGTAATCAGATACAGTTTCATCTGGTTCTGTGACCTCTTGGCATAAATTTTCATATCCATAAAAAAGAGAATAAAAAATAATAATAATATGTAGCACATGAATCAGGTGTGAAAATAAATCTAATAAAATATACCTAAAATATCATAGGCATTCAATGACACATAATTTTCCTTCCCTAACGCTATTTCCCACACACTCAGAAATGCCATATTGATATTTTATCAATTGATGAATATCTATCACAATACCTTATACATCTATTTATTTATAAATAGATAATATCTATCACAATACCTTACACATCAGTAGGGCTACAAAATATTTACTTTCAGAGATGTCAGAAAGAAGAGAAAATCTGTTTCTAGAATAACGATTATGCAAGACACTGTAATTAACGGAAATTTTATAAGACAATTTTAAGATCGTTTGTGAACACTTATGAGACCTATCAGTGATAATGAGAAATAGTAATGATGACCAAAAGTCATGGAAGGCTACTTTCACTTTAAGAAGCAGAGAGTATCGTACATTTAGATTTGGATAATGGCAAAGACACTGTGCATTGTGGCTTAAGCAAGGCATTTACTAACAATATAACAATTGCTTTCTAGGTATAATTGAGAAATACAGGTCTGATGATTGTACTGTTGTATATATTGGTAGATGCCTAACCAACTGTGTTTTAAACAATTATATATTGCATGAAGAGGTAGCCAGTGGGCATTTAAAAAATGTTGAATCATGGCACTTGGGGGATAAAGAGATTGAAATCCAGCTCACATTCCATACATCAAGCCAGGTGTCTAGGGTGGCTCCACACCCCCCTGCAGGAAGCACAACCACAAAAGTGCATTTCTGCTCCACACCTCATCAACCTAGAGGGAGTGCCATTTTTTAACATGCTCAAAACTTTACAAGACATCCTATAGATTCATCTCAAGTTGTTGCTACAAACAAAAATGTGGAGATGCAGCAGCCAGAGTTTCCCATACCCCAGAAGCAATAGGATTCTGTACATCCCAGTTTAGTGATGTACAGATGATAACCTTGGCCAGCTCCAGTTTCCTAAAACCTGATACAGTAGAGCAAGGAAAAGGAAGTAGGCTTGACAACTGGCAAGGCATATGGCTTGAGATAAAGGATAACCCAGTAGCTACTTATAGAGATCAGTAACAAAAGACAAGATGGTAATGAGGATAACCCAGCAGTTGCCACCAGAATTGAAGGGACACTGAGTAATGGATGCCCTCCCCACCTATGGGCACTCTCTAAACCTCCTGGAACTTAATGAAAGTCCAGGCCAAAGAGTGGATGAACCCTGAACTGGCTAAGATTAATTTTCTTTCAGCTGGCAAAATAAGAGATGAACATAAAAATTAATTTCAGTAATATAAAAAGTAAAACACTGCATAGCCTGAGATTCATACCTGCTATACAAATGTAGACTGAATGTAACTATTTGAAGCTAGAGTAAATTTGACTATATTTATATCATCATTGTACTTATCATAATTAAAAGGAAAAACAGACAACTCAGAGGAAACACCATACAGTCGAATGCCTTAACTGCTATTTTGGAATATATAGACGTTTCTAAGAAATGCCTTTATCATTATTACTTCTTATATTTTTTCTCTTGCCTCTCACAAGAGATTATCCTTGTTTTTACGCAAATGAAAAATACACTTTTGCATCCAGGCAATAGCACAACTGTTCTACATCAGTAATTTTATTGCATATGAATGGAAAATTAAGTGAAATGTAGTGCTACAAAAATTCTAAAGAAAATTACACTTGCAATTATAAACTTAACTTTCACTATTACACTTTCTACTGTTACCAAGATTGTATAACTAAATCTTCAGCTTTTAGTTAAGAATGTCATTCCCTTTAGGGTCTGACGTATGCCACTGATTAAATCCTAAATCATCCAAAGAAAGATGCAGAGCCCTAAAGCCTGGTCAGTCTCAGTCCTGCTTTTCTGTAGCCTGAATATAATTAGTCAATGTTGTATCTGGCCTCTGTACCAAGCTCACAAACTGAATGGAGTATTTATGGTTCTTGCTTAAATGGCAGAGACACCCAAAATTAATGTGTCTGCTCATTGCTTCTGTGCTAGAATTATAGAATTTGACTTACTCCCCATAGATAAGACATGACTTTTTCTTTGCTTTCTACTCTAATAACATAATTACTTAAATTAAAATGGAATAAAAATAACTCTCTAGCATATGAAAATTAAAATGATGTGCTTAGTAGTATTAGAAATTACATAAAGGAGGGGAGCATGGGTGGATCAGTCGGTTAAGTGGCTGACTTCGGCTCAGGTCATGATCTCGTGGTTCCTGGGTTCGGGCCCCACATCAGGCTCTGTGCTGACAGCTCAGAACCTGGAGTTTGCTTTGGATTCTGTGTCTCCTTCTCTCTGCCTCTCTCCCACTCACGCTCTCTCAAAAATACATAAAAAACATTTAAGAAATTTTAAAACGAAATTACATAAAGGAAAAGGATCAAGATACTTTGTCACAGAGAGGCAAAAATGAAAGTTCTGTGAATCTGAATAATTTATCTTGTAAAGCAAAATATCAATACTCACACAATATCTTTTATTTTTAAGAGTGACAAATACTTTTTTGTTGATTATAGAAACATTTGAAAATTCAGAAAATAAACTAAGAAAATTAAACTTACTTATAGTTCATCTGTAAGATATAGAACCCAATATTTTGATGAGTTTCATTCCATTCCCTTCCAGGGAAGAAAAAGTACACAAAAAGTACATTCAGGGATGCCTGAGTAGCTCAGTCAGTTGAGCGTCTGACTTCAGCTCAGGTCATGATCAGGTCCCTGGGTTGGGGCCCATGTCAGGCTCTGTGCTGACAGCTCAGAGCCTGGAGCCTGCTTCAGAATCTGTGTCTCCATGTCTCTCTGCCCCTCCCTCACTCACACTCTGTCTCTCTGTCTCTCTCTCAAAAATAAACAAAAATTCAAAAAAAAGTACACTTAAAAAAAAACAAGTTTATGTAGTTTGGAAATTTTTTCTTGGTAATGTATTCTTAACATCTTGAAATATTTATCCATAGCACCATTTTTAAAAGCTGCACAGACACTATTGTAAAACTTTAACACAAATTGATTAGCCCATCTCTTATTCTTAGGCTTAGTTGGTAAATCTATTTAGTTCTGATAAATCATGATTTGATAAATAATTAACATAATGGAATATTTATGAGCATCTATAATCAAAATTCTTAAGGATCAACTCTTAAGGCCTAATGGAAGGCTACGGAGTATCTACTTTTATTGTTTTTGTTGTTGTCATGGCCAATATATCCTCAAGAGACTCTCTATCAATATTAATCTCCTGTGCAATATTTCAGAAGATGTTCCCAAAGCTTTACCAACATGGAGCATTTCCCTCATTTTACTACTTCCAGTTTAAGATATGTGTCATATCCGTTTTACTTTGCATTTATTTATTTACCAATGAATTTTAAACTTTTTAAAATGTTTATTAGTCACTTGTATACATTCATATACGATTTTTTAAAATCCTTGTTATTTTCACATATTAAATGAAGTGTTTTTTTTCTCCTTATTAAATAATTAATATTTTGTGTAAAGTATATTGCCAATACTATTTTTACCAATTTGTTATTACTCTTAACTCTTTATTCAAGTGTAGTATGAAAACAGAAATTACACAGCTTGATAAATTTCACAAACTATATCCATTTGTGCAATTAGCAGCCATATATGGAAACAGAGCACCATGACACCCGGAGACCTTTCTGCTTCTTCTAGTCCTCATTCTCCCCTCCAAAGGTGATTAATATTCTGACTTCTGACAGCTAGCTTCATTTGTTAGCTTAGCTTCGTTTATTTCTTTTAGCATCATGTAACTGAAATTATACTATATGTGCTCTTTTGTGCCTGGCTTCTTTTATACAACATTGAATTCCTGGAATTTATCCATAGCATTGCATTCATTCCACTGAATTCCACTGCATTCTACTGTGTGACTCTAATCCTACTGGTGATAGGCATTTGGGAAGTTTTCAGTTGGAGGTATTAAGTATAGTGCTGCATTAAATATATGATGGTCACAATACAAAATAAGTAGAAAAGTTGGAATATAAAGTTTAGGAAAGCTCCAAGAACGTGGAAACAAAATTAAGAGATAAACAATGTGGGGAAAAAACACAAGAGAACCAGAAGATAAATCTAGAAGATGTAATAACAGAAAACAAAACCAAAAATATCAAATTGAGAAAATAAAGTCATTTGAAAAATAAAATAAGCAAAATTTCCCTAGCAGAAGAAAAAATAAACCTTCAGATTGAAAGGGATTACCTTGCAATAGTAGGACAAGTTGAGACCTGACGCATAACTGGACATAACAATATGAAACTTAACTACCTCAAGAATCAAATCATCATTGGGGGACAAGGAGGGTGGTTGGGCAAAATGGGTGAAGGAGGGCAAAAGGCACAAACTTCCAGTTATAAGATACATAAGTCATGGGTAATTATAGTTGACAATAGTATATTTGAAATTGCTAAGACAGTAGATCTTAAAAGTACCTATCACAAGAAAAAAAAAATTTAACCATGCATGGTGATGGATATTAACTATGCTCACTGTCATGGTAATTTTGCAACATATGCAAATATCTAATCATTATGTTGTACACCTGTACACTGTAAATGGTTTTATCAATTTTCAATGTATATATATAATCAATCATATCTTGATTTCAAAAAAGAATAACATCATCTAAAATGACAGAAAAACATATTACGTTCAAAGCAAAAAGAAAACTGGTTTCTCACTGTCCAGCTGACATACTACACAGTGAAGAACACAATGAAGCAATGCCTTCAAAAATGTAAAACAAGTTACTTTAGTCCAAATTCTATACCCATTCACATCATTATTAAATATGAAGGTAAAATAAAGGTATCATTAGACATTCAGAGTATTAAAATATTTATCTCTTACATATCTTTTCAGAATAATTACTTAAGGATTTACTCTGGAAAAAAAATGACAATGTAAACATAAAATAGGAAATAAAGGATCTAACCAAGGAGAGAAATAAAAGGAAGTCCTAGCACTTCAAGTGTTCAGCAAGTCTACAAAGCAACCATGTGAAGACTCCAGGAAAGACAAAGAATACAAGATGATAATCAGAATCCAAATATAAAGAAACTACTCAAATTGGAAAAGGAATTCAATACCTTTCAATTAGGGGCATGGAACCTAGTCCAAACAATAATGCAAGAAGATGACTCAAATTTTCTGCCTATAGAATCGACCTTTAAGAAAAGCTGTAAAAATTAGGGTTACAAAATAGATTGCAATTTTTATCCACTTTGACCACATATATATACAAGTACAGGAGACAGCTGTTGGAAGGTGAAAAAGGAAGGAAAGGTGGAGGGAAAAGCAAAGGAGAAAGTAGTTTCATCTTTCAGGCTGAGAAAGAGACATTAAACAATAAATAGAAGATTGAATGTATAATTTGTATTAAAATATAAACTTACTACCACTCAGCAGTACAAAAATAAGTTTCTTTTTCTAAAATTGATCTAATCTTTCTGACAAAGCTCCTGTTAAATCCATTGTTTCCAGTTTAAATCGTTTCTTTTGAATAATTCAGCTTACTCTAGATAAATGTCTTGTCTGCAAAAAATTTTCTCCCTCACAGACTTTCCTCCCCTCCAACCCCAACTTGATATCAAATCTAAGTAGGAGAGGGTGATGTGAGCTCCTGTACTGCATTCCACTAGGTTCTCTGGCCCCCTCACGGTTGTTTCTTTATGCGCCTGGGTACCCTATTGGCTTCCTTTGCTAACGTTTGCAATGAAGAATTGTGTTTTGTTCTCTTGGTTCCCTTGGGCCTGATGAACTTCCCTCTTTGACTTAACCCCACTTTGGCTCTTTCCAGCTGCCCATTCTTCCAGGTCTCAGCAAAGTCTCCCCCTGTCCCTTGGCTTAGTTCAAATATCCAAACATCTCAAACCTCCCCACTGAAGCCCCCATGGCAGGCCAGCTGGTTTTCATCTCAGCTACTTCCCCATCCCCACAAGACATGAGGAACTTGTGAATTCATTCTATATCACAAAGTCATAAATTACACCCTTTCTCTCCATAACCACACTGAGCCCCCATGTGTGCCCTGCTGTGTTTGTGCAAGAATACATTTCCACAGACTTCACTGTCTTTGGCTTTCCCTCAACCAGACAGTCCTCCACCCTCCTTCCCCAGTGGTGGAGAGCTAGGGCAAAGTGTGCAAATAGGGGTTTTTACTGCTTCTCTCCTTTTTGTCTTTCTCACAATCCACTACCTGCCAAGGGTTTTCATTTACTCCACTTCTTATCTGGCAAGCACTCCCTCTACATCATATTCTCCATGTTCCATTTGACTTTCCCTCTTCTTTGACCTATGATGATAGAACTGCTATGGGAGAAATAAGGAATAAAAAAATACATTAGTTTAATGGTTTCAAAATAGTTGACTACCTGTGTAAATTTGAGTAACAGAGATTTTTTAAATTTTTTTTTACGTTTATTTATTTTTGAGATAGAGAGAGACAGAGCATGAACGAGGGAGAGTCAGAGAGAGAGAGAGACACAGAATCTGAAACAGGCTCAAGGCTCTGAGCTGTTAGCACAGAGCCCGACACAGGGCTTGAACTCATGGACTGCGAGATCATGACCTGAGCCGAAGTCGGACGCCCAACCAACTGAGCCACCCAGGCACCCTGAGTAACAGAGATATTTTAAAAGGGTAGCACATATAACTATATTTGGGAAGAAAGAGTACATATGCCAGAACTGAAATAAAAATGCTTAAAAGTATTTCTCTAGGTAAGTAAATTAGGGGTTAGGAGGAGAAAGAAAGGCATGGGACAATTCTTTTTTATTATAAATTTTGGTGTACTATTTAACATATTATTTCACAATCCAAGTTTTTATTTCCTTCTACCTATTATGCCATGAATGCCAGAAGCTCAGCCTCCTTGCCACTGATTCTCAAAGTGAACTTCTTTTAGTAGAGCACACTGGCACTTCAGTTGAGCCCAGTAACCTGTTTTTTTCTCTGTTTTATGATCATTTTCCTTCATATACTTTGGGAATCGATCTCAACTCAGAGAGAGTACTTAATATGCAATGCACATATTATTTTCTTGTCAAGAATCATGCCCTTAACTTGCTTAATGTTATAAATCCTTCCAATTTTACCAAGGTAATATTTGTGGAGCAAATGTTAAAATATTTTAAGAAAATTATTTAATATTTCTAACCTCAATGTCTCTATCGGCAAGATGGAAATGGCAGGCTCAAAGAGGGGCATTAGAGATACAAAGACATATCAAAGCTAAATTCCTGCATCTAAGTGTCTTGAGTGCTTGATTAATTATTTCATATTCTTGAAAAAAATAAAATTTGCCATAATATGTCTAATTTATTTTTTCATTTATTTTTCTTGGTAAATAAGGAACATTTTTAAATCATACTCAGGTGATTTAACATTCTCTATTTCAGAATATATTCCTTTTATTGAAAGTATTTGCATGGCTGGCTTTTTCCATTTGTTTTGTTTCTTATTCATAAGTACATTTTTTTTCTTATATTAGATCACTAAATTAAGACTTCTTGAACCATAATAATCTCCCTTATCATGGTCCTTCCATCAGATGCCATTTCATTTCAAGAGATCTATCCAGTTTGTTTATTACATCACTCATACAATTTAAGAAAATATTTATTCTGTTCTTTAGTGTTTTATTCAGATTTCAATTATGCTATTAAATTTTTAGTTTCCTACTAAAAATTATAATATTTTCTTATTTCCCAGCTTCCTTTTTATTTCCATCTTTCATGTTAAGTGAATGGTTCTTTACTCTTTCCATAAAGTCTGATTCCTTGAATTTTTTTACTAACTCAATGCAGAAAGGTTGTAAAATGTATTTTAATTTTTTGTAGTAAACCTTTTTTAAGTATATGTTTTTTCCACATCTTCTATATTATGTTCCTTTCAATGTTGAAGAGTATTCCCACAGACCTTAATTCATTGGAATATGATACATATTCTGTTGACTCATCCTAGAATAGAGAATGATTTATCCAGGACAGATGTTGGTGATAAACAGAACAGAGGGCTCTTAGAACCATTCATTGGCCACCTGATTGCGGTTAGAACCCTATTCTCAGATTTGAAGCTTCAGCTAGAGACTAGTTGATAAAATTTCACTTCCCTAGTTCAGTGAGCCTTGGAGCCTCAGGAAGAAGCCAGAGCCTTTGAAGGGCAACTCAGTCTCCAAGCACATATCTCTAATTTTTAGTGAAGCTATAACACTAATGTCTTTTTTTTATGATTTATTTATGAGAGACAGAGCATGAGCAGGGGATGGGCAGCAAGAGAGAGAGGGAGACACAGAATCTGAAGCAGGCTACAGGCTCTGAGCTGTCAGCACAGAACCTGACATGGGGCTCAAACCCACAAACTGCAAGATCATGACCTGCGCCAAAGTGAAACACTAACCAACTGAGTCACCCAAGCACCCCAAGATAGCACTAAATTCTAACTCTGGTTCTCAACTTCTTTGCTGTCCTGCCTTCTCTGTCAAATATAACTTCTGATTCCATTGCTCTCTTTTTGGTTATGATACCATCCAGATCAAAGAGGAGGATGTATCACCCTTCTGGATTTCTGTAGTGGAGTTATGACCTCCCTCACAGCTTCTTTTTAATGCAGTAGCAAAAGGAAATGTCTCTCCTTGATCCTTTGCCCTTATCTTTCCATTTTAGGAGATTTTTCTCTCTTCAACCAAGAAAAATAATCACACTGCCATTAAAAGTTTAGATTGTATTACAAAATTTTTAAAAAGATGAAATTTATTATTTTTCCCTATGTATTCTGTAAAATATATTTCTTTGTTTATATAATCTTCAGAAAAAACTTGGATTTCCTAGAAATTGTATGCCACATTCGGAAAGTTCAAGTACCAATAAAGAGTTAATATATGAGGGATTCACAAAATATTTGCCTTTGGCTCATAAGTTCTATTGTTTATTTAATAATCTTGGCCTTTCCAGGATCTGTTTGCTCTGAGATCCTTCTCTTGCTGCTTTCCTTGCTTGCCTTTGTATCATGGGGGTTAGGTGGCTGTAGGGATGGGAGAGACCATGTCCTGCCAGCTGCATTTTTAGGCCCCTATGTCTCTTGGCTTCTGGCTGGTTCTGACAAGGAAGGCACTGGTGGGTCATGGGAAAGTGGGAAGAAAGGGAGAGGCAGCCAGCTGTCTTTCTTCCTCTCGGTCACAGGTGGCATTCCCAATACATTTTTACTCTCTCTCCAACTGCCAACTCCAACTGATAAACCTATTATGATCACATCTTATCACAGGGGACCCTGTGCTCTGAGCTTTGGTAAAGCTACCTCTACTCTTTGTCTCTCCAGCCCATGGATGATGGCTTTCTGCAGTTATTAAATTCTGAGTTGCCTTGCCAACCTGATGGCTACCTAATTCTTTTATCACCTATGTAACTAATTACCTACATTAAATTCCTTTTGTTTCAAATACTTAGTGTTTTCCAATTAATATCCTGACTGATATCCAAGCCATTACGTTAATATATACTGTGGGGAAATAGGTTCTACTTACATAAATAGGTTAGAAAAAAGCTTAGGGTGAAAAGCTGCCACCACAGTGCCTGAGGTTGGCTAGCAAGATATTGTAATGGAATCACGAGTAACTTGTTATATCACCTGCAGGAAATTACTTTCCATCTGACACCAATATACTATATCGTACTTTGATCACAAATTCCACTTGCCCCCCAGACCCTTTTCTTCTTACACACACAAGTTAATGATTACTGTCTGATTGTTTTCTCCACATTCACGTGTGTAAGATAGTATTTTCTTCATGCTCACCATGTGTGTAATATCTTGTGAGCTCCATAAATAGAAATGAAATCCCTGTTTGGGGGCTCTTGTCTCCTCCTGGACATTGCCCTCTCTCGTATTCAATTCTGTATCCTCTCTCTTGCTGGACAAGAGAGAACTCCAGACTCACAGTCTGCGACAATACATAGCAATCTCAAATTTATATCCATTATAAGTTGGTGCATTTTAATGTTATGTTCTCTTTATGGCTTTAGTGCTACTGATGGTGTTGATTACAATATGAAAATAATGAATATTTTTAACTCTCTGTCTTGGATTCCTCCTCAAAGGGAAAAAAAAAAGTTGGTAAGACATTTATGAAATGTAAAACTGCCAAAAAATAAAGATAGGAAGCACCCAAATAAATAAAGTTGTTTTTACCTAAATAGGAGCTTACATTTTAAAGGACTATATAATAGCAATACTAGGCCAAAAAATAATATTTGTGTACTTTTGCTTTATATGGAGTAGTTTTCACATCAAGTAGTTTCTATTGCCTTGTATTTAATTGTTTATCGAAACACTGAGCAGCTAAACATCCAAACCTGATTTAATTACAGAATCTTAGATACCAATTAACATGTGCCAATTAACTAACAGTTGAACTCTAATATTAGAAGTAATTTTTAAATAGTATGATATTCATTTTCTGAGCAACAAAATATTGTCATACAATATGCAAATTTTTCATTTTTTCATAAAATTGAAATAATTTTCAATTGAAAAAGTGCCAGATTTTATCTCCATGTTAAGCAAGGGTATCAATTCCTGTTTTGCAGTTGGATAATGGATAATTGTAAACCTCACGCATTGTATTTTATAAAAATTATGTGCTCTGGTTAAGGAGAAATAGCAATTCATAGTCAATAAAACCCAGTATGAAATTTCCCTTAGAGTCACTTAAAAACTGAACCAAAGCCAATAGGTCTTGCCTTGTAACGATAGAATGGCCCATTTACACAGCTTCTGCTAATGCAGTAAGACTTTCAATGGGCCAAAGTCTTCTGAATTTTTGCCAACAGACGTGGAAATTTCCTGTAATTACTACATCTGGGTATTTTGCTGGAATGATGTATGTGAAAAAGGATCAGAAAAGTTTATGGGTAAATTGATAGGATAATTGCTACAGCTTTATTACAGTTTATCATTTTATTATGGTTTATGAGTTCAGTTGCTAATGGCTTTGGTTATTTTCTTTGTACAAGACTTGAATTTTTCCATGATATGCTTTCTGCTCCTACCTAATAACATGCTCCTCCAGGGGAATCATCCATTGATGCTCCGGTATAGAATTTTTCTCTAGCTAGAATGCTATAGACAGAACACATCAACACCCTGAAACAGTGAGAAAATAATGGATATACCTTGCTTGATCCACATTATTATTTGTACAGAAACACAAACTGTCTAGATAATTAATACCTGGAGATTCCCAACAGTTACTTTACTCACTGCCCTACCACATTACTCAATACCCTGTTCTGTGATATCAAGTGTATTTGATTACCTACTGATCTACCTAAGAACTCTTCAGAAAGCAGTCAACACTAAATTAACTCAATTTCACTGTCAAGCTGGGGGTGAAATTGTCTTTCCTATACAGTAAAACAGTAGTTATAAACCATTTTAACAGGAAAATATCACAAAGTAACTAGAAGTAACAAGCAAACCACTGTGATCACAGTTTGGGCAAAGCATAAGATGGAAATGGTATGTAGACAGGAATGAAAATGTGAGAGGTCAGTGTTAAGGACTCTAAGAGGTATGAAAGAGGGGCACCCAGGTGGCTCAGTCAGTTGGGCATCTGACTTCAGCTCGGGTCATGAGCTCACAGTCTGTGAGTTCAAGCCCTGCGTCCGGGCTCTGTGCTGACAGCTGGGAGCCTGGAGCCTGCTCCAGATTCTGTGTCTCCCTCTCCCTCTGCTTCTCGCCTGCTCAAACTCTGTATCTCTGCCTCTCTCTCTCTGTCTCTCTGTCTCTCTCTCTCTCTCTCTCTCTCTCTCTGTGTGTGTGTGTCTCCGTCTCTCTCTCTCTCTCAAAAATAAACATTTAAAAATTAAAAATAAATAAATAAAAGAATGAAGGAGTAGTGAGTTGTAGAGGGGAAATCCCCTGTGCCACTAAGTTATTGCCGTTCCATTCCAAACCCACCTTACTCTTCTCTGCATTCTGATATTGAAGGTGAGACTATAACCCAACATTTCTGTTTTGCCAGAGGAAAGAAGTGCCAGAGGAAACTAGGAGCCTAGTGGAGGGAGAAGGAACTTGAACCTTCCTGACTGCTTCCTGTGGACCTCCTGGCTTCCTCTTGATTCTGTGAGTATCATCCTAGCAATTCTTTTTTACCCCAACAAGGGCAGCGCCTTCCCATAGAAAATACTGAATACAATTTGCAGTGCAGAACCAGCTTCATCTCATGTGCTGCTCCTCATGGCACTGGGACCAGCTGACTGGTGCTCTCTCTTCCAAGGTCTGGTTCCTGCCCCCTGGGACTTTTTTTAAGTTTCTAAATTTTAGTAATTCCAGTCTCTTCCCAAGAATGGTAGCTGTTTCTTGTAGTTGCTACCTCCATGAGAGCTTATCTTTCATTCTCTTTTTACCCTCTCGGTTACTCAGCTAACAATTTTATGCCTCATTAGCAATTCATACAACCTCCTCTCTGTTCAGGGGTGCCTGGATGGCTTAGTCAGTTAAAAGTCCAACTTCAGTTCAAGTCATGATCTCGTGGTTCAATTCGTGAGTTCCAGCCCCGTGTAGAGCCTGAAGCCTGCTTCAGATTTGTGTGTGTGTGTCTCTCTCTGCCCCTCCCCCATGTGTGCTCTGTCTCACTCTCAAAAATAAATAAATATTAAAAAACAAAACAAAAAACATTCTCTCTGTTCAAATGTGTAACATCATTTCAGTTTCCCTACTGGACCATGGCTGATACTGCATTTAAAGAGGCAATCAGATTACTAATTATTCTTCGGATGATTGTAAAACCCACCTTACCAAGATGAAAAGGTGAAAAGAAGGACCGAGGATGGAAAAAGCAGTGGAAAACCATGGAAGATAATAGTTGTCATAAAAAACACTTGAGCGAGATTTTTTCTGAAAAATGCATCACAAATAGGGAGCAAGTCAGTGAAGGTTAAAGAATTAAAATGAACATGACTTTGAGGGGAGTTAATAGCACAGAATTTCTGCCTTCTAGGGCATCAGAATTCACCCACCTCCTATCTCATCTATGCTCCCATTCTACTGACTATGAATTTCATAAAGATATACAGACACCCTGAGTATAAGGACTTCATGAGATATTTAGCATTAATGCTAGAACATAGTAAAACTAAAATTTGTTATGTATCTCTTCAGTTTATTTCTATAACTCAGCTAATACTCTTTTTATGGAGAGTAGGTAAGACTACCTTTTCCATTAATATGTTAATACTCTTAGAAATTCTGGTAGTATAAACCACATGAAGTTAGCCTTCACCAAATTAATCATCATGAAATATAATTAAAAAGTGTGACTGATTCATAATCTAAAAGACAGAGATTTACACATTGGTTCATTTGTTATTTCCAATAGGACACATGTAGAATAAAGAGCTTATTGAAGAATTAAAGAACTGAAAGAAAATGTACATAAATATATGTGTTATTGGGAATGGAAAAGAATTTTTGAAACAATGCCAGAGAACATTAACAAATTATAATTTATAGATTTAATATTAAAATTTGAAACATCAGTACCTCAAAAGTGACCACAGATAACAAATAAAAGACAAAATATTAATGTACAAACCTTAGTCTATTTCATAAATAAGCAATCATAAATCAATATAAAATGATGAGCACACTTATAGAAAGAAGGAAATGGTGGTTAATATATAATTTTTAAAAAGAAATACAACTAGGAAGATGGCGGCATAGGAGTACACTGGCCACTGACCGCATCCTGCTGACCACTTAGATTCCACCCACGTCTGCCTAAATAACCCAGAAAACCGCCAGAAGACTAGCAGAGCCAAGTGCTCCGGAGCACTTGCAGAGAAGACTCTGGAGCCAAGAGTAGACAAGAGGCCCACCAAAGAGGGTAGAAAGGGCGGAGAGGCAGTGTGCGCTACACGGACTGGCGGGAGGGAGCCGGGGCAGTGGAGGGGCAGCCTCCCGGGCAAGGCAGAGCCCCTGAGTCTGGCTTGCAAAAGCGGAGGGGCCTGACTGTGTGAGTTCTGACAGCCAACGGGACTTAACATCTGGAATGTTATACGTCAACAGCTCTGCTCCCTGAACTGAAGGGCTACAGGACAATGGGAGGGAGAGGTGTTGAGCCCCTGAGGACAGAGCTCAGCTTGGCCAGGAACAAAGGTGCTGACCAGCGCTATCTCCCTCACCCATCCCCCAGCCAAAATCCCAAAGGGAACCAGTTCCTGCCAGGGAAATTGATTGCCCCGGGCAAACACCCAATGCTGTGCCTCTGCAGACCCATCCCTCCAACAGGTCAGCCGCATGGCCCCGCCTGAAGCATACCACCTAGGGCAAAGAGAATTGAGTCGGCCCCTCCCACCCCTGTGCACCTTGCGGATCCACCCAGGCTAATACCCCAGATCCCATCAAAGCAGCATGACAACCCTGGCAGTGTGCAAGTAGCCCAGACAGGGGCCACACCAGTTAACAGTGAGTCCTGTCCCTGGGAGAAGGGAAGATAATGTACACACCAGTCTGACTGTGGCCGGTGGGCTGGGGGCAGACATCAGGTCTGACTGCAGCCCCGCCCACCAACGCAAGTTACTTTTGACAGCACAGAAGAAGAGCCCTGCAGTTCTGTGCCACTCCAGGGACTATCCAAAATGACAAAACTGAAGAATTCTCCTCAACAGAAACTCCAGGAAGTAGCAAAAGCTAACAAACTGATCAAAAACGATTTAACCAATGTAACAGAAAATGAATTTAAAATAATAGTCATAAAATTAATTGCTGGGCTTAAAAAAAGTATAGAGGACAGCAGAGAATCTATTACTACAGAGATCAAGAGATTAAGAAATAGTCAGGAGGAGCTAAAAATGCTATAAATGAGCTGCAAAATAAAATGGAGGCAACCACAGCTCGGATTGAAGAGGCAAAGGAGAGAATAGGTGAACGAGAAGATAAAATTATGGAAAAAGAGGAAGCTGAGCAAAAGAGAGATAAAAAATCCAGGAGTATGAGGGGAAAATTAGAGAACTAAGTGATGCAATCAAACAGAACAATATCCGTTTAATAGGAATTGCAGAAGAAGAAGAGAGAAAGGGGCTGAAGGTGTACTTGAACAAATCATAGCTGAGAACTTCCCTGATGTGGGGAAGGAAAAAGGCATTGAAATCCAAGAGGCACAGAGAACTCCCTTCATATGTAACTTGAATCGATCTGCACGACATATCATAGTCAAACTTGCAAAATACAAGGAAAAAGAGAAAATTCTGAAAGCAGCTAGGGATAAACATGCTGTAACATATAAAGGAGACTGATAAGACTAGTGACAGATTTATCTACTAAAACTTGGTAGGCCAGAAAGGAATGGCAGGAAACCTTCAATGTGATGAACAGAAAAAATATGCAGCCGAGAATCCTTTATCCAGCAGGTCTGTCATTTAGAATAGAAGGAGAGATAAAGGTCTTCCCAAACAAACAAAAACTGAAGGAATTCATCACCACTAAACCAGCCCTACAAGAGATCCTAAGGGGGATCCTGTGAGACAAGGTACCAGAGACATCACTGCAAGCATGAAACCTGCAGACCTCACAATGACTCTAAACCCATATCTTTCTATAACACTGAATGTAAATGGACTAAATGCGCCAACCAAAAGACATAGGGTATCAGAGGATAAAAAAACAAGAGACTCATCTTAGACCTGAGAACACCTTCAGACTGAAAGTGAGGGGATGGAGAACTATCTATCATGCTACTGGAAGTCAAAAGAAAGCTGGAGTAGCCATACTTATATCAGATAAATTAGACTTCAAATTAAAGGCTGTAACAAGAGATGAAAAAGTGCATTATACAATAATTACAGGGTCTATCCATCAGGAAGAGATAACAATTATAAATGTCTATGTGCCGAATACCGGAGCCCCCAAATATATAACACAATTAATCACAAACATAAACAACCTTATTGATAAGAATGTGGTAATTGCAGGGGACGTTAATACTCCACTTACAACAATGGATAGATCATCTAGACACAGGATCAATAAAGAAACAAGGGCCCTGAATGAGACATTGGATCAGATGGACTTGACAGATATATTTAGAACTCTGCATCCCAAAGCAACAGAATATACTTTCTTCTCCAGTGCACATGGAACCTTCTCCAAGATAGATCACATACTGGGTCACAAAACAGCCCTTCATAAGTATACAAGAATTGAGATCATACCATGCATACTTTCAGACCACAATGCTATGAAGCTTGAAATCAACCACAGGAAAAAGTCTGGAAAACCTCCAAAAGCATGAGGTTAAAGAACACCCTACTAAAGAATGAATTTCTTAGAGAAGAAATTAAGAAATATATGGAAACAAATGAAAATGAAAACACAACAGTCCAAACACTTTGGGATGCAGCAAAGGCAGTCCTGAGAGGAAAATACATTGCAATCCAGGACTATCTCAAGAAACAAGAAAAATACCAAATACAAAATCTAACAGCACACCTAAAGGAATTAGAAGCAGAATAGCAAAGACACCCCAAACCCAGCAGAAGAAGAGAAATAATAAAGATCAGAGCAGAAATAAACAATATAGAATTTAAAAAAATTTTTGAGCAGATCAATGAAACCAAGAGTTGGCTTTTTGAAAAAATAAACAAAATTGATAAACCTCCAGCCAGGCTTCTCAAAAAGAAAAGGGAGATGATCCAAAGACATAAAATCATAAATGAAAATGGAATTATTACAACCAATCCCTCAGAAATACAAGCAATTATCAGGGAATACTATGAAAAATTATATGCCAACAAACTGGACAACCTGGAAGAAATGGACCAATTCCTAAACACCCACACACTCCCAAACTCAAACAGGAAGAAATAGAAAGCTTGAACAGATCCATAACCAGCGAAGAAATTGAATCGGTTATCAAAAATCTCCCAACAAATAAGAGTCCAGGACCAGATGGCTTCCCTGGGGAATTCTACCAGACATTTAAAGCCGAGATAATACCTATTCTTCTCAAGCTATTCCAAAAAATAGAAAGGGAAACTTCCAGACTCATTTTATGAAGGCAGCCTTACTTTGATTCCTAAACCAGACAGAGACCCAGTAAAAAAAGAGAACTACAGGCCAATATCCCTGATGAATATGGATGCAAAAATTCTCAGTAAGATAGTAGCAAATCGAATTCAACAGCATATAAAAAGAATTATTCACCATACCAAGTGGGATTCATTCCTGGTCTGCAGGGCTGGTTCAACATTCGCAAATCAATCAATGTGATACATCACATTAATAAAAGAAAAGATAAGAACCATATGATCCTGTCAATCGGTGCAGAAAAAGCATTGGACAAAATTCAGCATCCTTTCTTAATAAAAACCCTCAAGAAAGTCGGGATAGAAGGAACATACTTAAACATCACAAAGGGCATTTATGAAAAGCCCACAGTTAACATCATCCTCAATGGGGAAAAACTGAGAGCTTTCTCCCTGAGATCGAGAACACGACAGGGATGCCCACTCTCACCGCTGTTGTTTAACATAGTGTTGGAAGTGCTAGCATCAGCAATCAGACAACAAGAGGAAATCAAAGGCATCAAAATTGGCAAAGATGAAGTTAAGCTTTCACTTTTCGCACATGACATGATATTATACATGGAAAATCCTACAGACTCCATGAAAAGTCTGCTAGAAGTGATACATGAATTCAGCAAAGTCGCAGGACACAAAATCAATGTACAGAAATCAGTGGCATTCTTATACACTAATAATGAAGCAACAGAAAGACAAATAAAGAAACTGATCCCATTCACAATTGCACCAAGAAGCATAAAATACCTAGGAATAAACCTGACCAAAGATGTAAAAGATCTGTATGCTGAAAACTATAGAAAGCTTATGATGGAAATTGAAGAAGACATAAAGAAATAGAAAAACATTCCGTGCTCATGTGTTGGAAGAATAAATATTGTTAAAATGTCAATACTACCCAAAGCAATCTACACATTCAATGCAATCCCAATCAAAATTGCACCAGCATTCTTCTCAAAGCTAGAACAAGTAATCCTAAAATTTGTATGGAACCACAAAAGGCCCCAAATAGCCAAAGTAATTTTGAAGCAGAAGACCAAAGCAGGAGGCATCACAAACCCAGACTTTAGCCTCTACTACAAAGCTGTCATCATCAAGACAGCATGGTATTGGCACAAAAACAGACACATAGACCAATGGAATAGAATAGAAACCCCAGAACTAGACCCACAAACGTATGGCCAACTAATCTTTGACAAAGCAGGAAAGAACATCCAATGGAAAAAAGACAGTCTCTTTAACAAATGGTGCTGGGAGAACTGGACAGGAACATGCAAAAGATTGAAACTAGACCACTTTCTTACACCATTCACAAAAACAAACTCAAAATGGATAAAGGACCTGAATGTGAGACAGAACACCATCAAAACCCTAGAGGAGAAAGCAGGAAAAAACCTCTCTGACCTCTGCCGCAGCAATTTCTTACTTGACACATCCCCAAAGGCAAGGGAATTAAAAGCAAAAATGAATTACTGGGACCCGATGAAGATAAAAAGCTTCTGCACAGCAAAGGAAACAACCAACAAAACTAAAAGGCAACTAACGGAATGGGAAAAGATATTTGCAAATGACATATTGGACAAAGGGCTAGTATCCAAAATCTACAAAGAGCTCACCAAACTCCACACGCGAAAAACAAATAATCCAGTGAAGAAATGGGCAGAAAACATGAATAGATACTTCTCTAAAGAAGACAACCGGATGGCCAACAGGCACATGAAAAGATGCTCAATGTCGCTCCTCATCAGGGAAATACAAATCAAAACCACACTCAGGTATCACCTCACGCCAGTCAGAGTGGCCAAAATGAACAAATCAGGAGACTATAGATGCTGGAGAGGATGTGGAGAAACAGGAACCCTCTTGCACTGTTGGTGGGAATGCAAACTGGTTTAGCCACTCTGGAAAACAGTGTGGATGTTCCCCAAAAAATTAAAAATAGACCTACCCTATGACCCAGCAATAGCACTGCTAGGAATTTACCCAAGGGATACAGGAGTGCTAATGCATAGGGGCACTTGTACCCCAATGTTTATAGTAGCACTCTCCACAATAGCCATATTATGCAAAGAGCCTAAATGTCTATCAACTGACGAATGGATAAAGAAATTGTGGTTTATATACACAATGGAATACTACGTGGCAATGAGAAGGAATGAAATTTGGCCTTTTGTAGCAACGTGGATGGACCTGGAGAGTGTTATGTTAAGTGAAATAAGTCATACAGAGAAAGACAGATACCATATGTTTTCACTCTTATGTGGATCCTGAGAAACTTAACAGAAGTCTATGGGGGATGGCAAGAAAAAAAAAAAAAAAGAGCTTAGAGAGGGAGACAGCCAAAGCATAAGAGACTCTTAAAAACTGAGAACAAACTGAGGGTTGATGGGGGGGTGGGAGGGAGGGAAAGGTGGGTGATGGGTATTGAGGAGGGCACCTTTGGGATGAGCACTGGGTCTTGTATGGAAACCAATTTGACAATAAATTTCATATATTGAAAAAAAAAGAAATACAACTAGTCAATAAACATATCCAATAATTAAAAATGCATTAAATGAGATAATATTTTCTTTCCATTCATCAATCTAACAAAGGGGTTAAGAAAATGAGTTTCCCACACATTAGAGTGGGGTTGAGGGAGAGGATATTATTTAAACATTTTCATCAAATAACTTGATAAGAGTTTTTTTAACTTTAAAGTATTCATACCATTTAAACTAGTTCTTTTCCTACAAATTAATCCAACAGAAACTATCAGAAATATGCTCAAAAATCTATAGTCTATGAAATATTCATCTCTGCCTTGTTTATAATTCCAAATCAACTCAAATATCTGCATTAGAGAGTTAATTATATTCTCATAATACTATGAAAAATTAAAATATTAAAAAATAATTTGTACTGACATTCAAAAAGTCAAGTGTATATATATATATATTCCTTTTGATGTTATTACTAGACAGCTATATTCTGTCAATATGCAGAAATATGCCAGAATGATAAAGGCTATTTCTGAGTGGTGAAAGATTGGTGATTGTAAAAATTTGTGCTTTTCTATTTTTTTCCAAAATTATATTTTTGGCTGATTTTTTTCCCATTCTCCTTGCCTTTCCCTATGTGTTCAAATGTAGTACTAAAATTACTATGTGCCTGGGTTTTCTCAGTTCCTAACCAGACTGCAGTATTTTGTAGTTGTTAATCATTTCCTTTTTAGCACAGTTAAGGAGAAGTGAATAAAGAAACCTATAAACTAAAATATTCACAAAACTAAATAATGCATTCCTAAGTTTAAATTTTATTATTTAGGGTTTAAATTAGATAAACCCTACATGATCCCAGGGATTGTCTACAAATTACCTCATCACTGAAAATTTTTTATTCTCTCTCTAATTTAAACCCTGATTCTGAACTCTAGTTCTTTTTTCTGATTAAATGATTGGGGAAATACTGTGCATTCTTTGAAGAAGAACTAACCTCTCTTTATATAAAATTATACATGTCACATTAACAGTTTCCCAACTATATAGGTGTTTACTTTGAGAATGAAACTATTCCTTTTTCATTTTCTTTATGATAGAATTTTAAAAGTATAAAAATTAAAATAGTTAAGCTTCTTTTAAACCAGATAAAGAAAATACTTAAAGATATTTCTCTCTAATCTCAGCAGTCTTCTTTAATAGAAAAAATAATAAATATTTAAAAGTTCTACATGATTGTCAACTTAAAATACCTAAATTTTAATCAATAATATAAGCAAAGTACTTTTCCCACATTTCCTAAACACATTAAACAGAGGCAGGCACAGATGTGTACATTTTCTCAGAAGAATCTAGAGTATCAGGACGTTATTTAACCAGAATGAAAAAAAAAACAAAAAAAAAAACTTCTATTACTCCATACTGTTGAAACAGTCACCAGTGTTTTAAATGAAAAAAAAAAATACATATATGTGTATATATATATATATATATGCATATATATATATATATATATATATACACACAGAAGATGAATGAAATGCCTTATCAAGTTAATTTCATGTTATTTCACTATAAATTCCTTTTAGTCCTCTGGATTTTATATATTATGGCATGGTAGTAAAATACATGTTAGAAAATGGTTATGCCATTGAACAATTACTTGAGGGCTACATTAAACTTAATAGATGCTAGTTGAAATATGTGCCATTGTAAAGATGCTAGTTGAAATATGTGCCATACAAGGGAAGTATGACTTGGTTGGTTATATCTGAGGTGGTTTTAATCTAGCAGAGGAATTAATACAAGAAAAAACTAGTAACATAGAAAGAATCACAGTAAAATTGTATATGCCAAGCTTTCTTTTATTTGATGGTGAAATTGGAAGAGTAGAGAATTTAAAAATAACTAAAAACAAATAAAGACAACTACTTTTCATTGTACATAAGTAGTAAAACAAGCATGTTCAAGAATAAAGTGTCCTTCACAGAGCTAGGACAAATAATCCTAAAATTTGTATGGAACCAGAAAAGACCCCGAAGAGCCAAAGCAATCTTGAAAAAGAAAACCAAAGCAAGAGGCATCACAATCCCTGACTTCAAGCTACACTACAAATCTGTAATCATCAAGACAGTATGGTACTGGCACAAGAACCAACACTCAGATCAATGGAACAGAACAGAGAATCCAGAAATGGACCCACAAACGTATGGGCAACTAATCTTTGACAAAGCAGGAAAGAATATCCAATGGAATAAAGATGGTCTCTTCAGCAAGTGGTGCTGGGAAAACTGGACAGCAACATGCAGAAGAATGAACCTGGACCACTTTCTTACACCAGATACAAAAATAAACTCAAAATGGATGAAAGACCTCAATGTAAGACAAGAAGCCATCAAAATCCTTGAGGAGAAAGCAGGCAAAAACCTCTTTGATCTTGCCCGCAGCAACTTCTTACTCATCACGTCTCTGGAGGCAAGGGAAACAAAAGCAAAAATGAACTACTGGGAACTCCTCAAAATAAAAAGCTTCTGCACAGAGAAGGAAACAATCAGCAAAACTAAAAGGCAACCGATCGAATGGGAGAACATATTTGTAAATGACATATCAGATAAATGGCTAGTATCCAAAATCTACAAAGACCTTATCAAACTCAACACCAAGAAAACAAATAATCCAGTGAAGAAATGGGCAAAAGACATGAATAGACACTTCTCCAAAGAAGACATCCACATGGCCAACCAACACATGAAAAAATGCTCCACATCACTCATCATCAAGGAAATATAAATCAAAACCACAATGAGATACCACCTTACACCTGTCAGAATGGCTAACATTAACAACTCAGGCAACAACAGATTTTGGCAAGCATGTGGAGAAAGAGGATCTTTTTTGCATTATTGGTGGGAATGCAAACTGGTGCAGCCTCTCTGGAAAACAGTATGGAGGGTCCTCAAAAAACTAAAAATAGAACTACCCTACAACCCAGCAATTGCACTACTAGGTATTTATCCACGGGATACAGGTATGCTGTTTCGAAGGGACATATGCACCCCCAAGTTTATAGCAGCACTATCAACAATAGCCAAAGCATGGAAAGAGCCCAAATGTCCATCAATGGATGAATGGATAAAGAAGATGTGGTATAATCTATCTATCTATCTATCTATCTATCTATCTATCTATGTATAGATAGATAGATAGATAGATGGATATATGTACAATGGAGTATTACTGAGCAATCAAAAAGAATGAAATCTTGCCATCTGCAACTACGTGGATGGAACTGGAGGGTATTATGCTAAGTGAAATTAGTCAGTCAGAGAAGGACAAAAATCATATGATTTCACTCATATTAGGACTTAAAGAGACAAAACAGATGAACATAAAAGAAGGGAAACAAAAATAATATAAAAACAGGGAGGGGGACAAAATAGAAGAGACTCATAAATATGGAGAACAAACTGAGGGTTGCTGGAGGGGTTGTGGGAGGGGGGGATGGGCTAAATAGGTAAGGGCATTAAGGAATCTACTCCTGAAATCATTGTTTCAGTATATGCTAACTAATTTGGATGTAAATTTTAAAAAATAAAAAATAAAATTAAAGAAAAAAGAATAAAGTGTCCTTGAATATGCACCATCTTAATTGCAAATCACTTGTATTTTCCTTTCCTTTCAGTAAAAAAAAAAAAAAAAAAAAAAAAGGTAATTGTGGAGAAAAAGTGAACAAATGACCTCAAAATAAAAGCTCACTCTGCTGATAAATTCAACACACTTTCTTACAAAACCAAATGTTTTATATCAAGTAAAATTGCAATTTACATCTGGCACAGGCACATCTTTTCTGACATTCCTTTACTATTATACAGTACAGGTATATCATGTTTACATTCTGTGATATCTACATAGGTATCATATGGATTTTACCTTTTCTATTAAGCAAAATCAAGTTTTTTCCAGAATGAAAAATAATTTTTCTTCCAATGCCCATGCTTTTCTTTATAGTAATAATTCACAACCTTTTACAAGTGAAGAAACTGCAACACTTAAATGCTATGAACTTGAAATTCTCCTAGGGGACGCCTATGCCATAGAGTCTACAGCTACACAGAAGAAGCACACACTGCCTAACCCACTACATAGCAAATGAACCATTAGCTTAGTATTTTCTAAAATTACTCTAAAACCAGTTCATTTCCTACACTGTGAAAAATACTAAACTCAGACCTTCAAACTCTGTTGTGATTTTTTTTTTGCTCGGAGTTTCTAGTCAAGGCCTTGGAGAATATTCTCAGTGTGACAGCTCTAGTATCAGAAAGGATGCATGAATAGAGCTGTCAGAGCCTGAGGACTGTGACTTCACTCACTTTAATGCCAGGCCCAAGGACCAAACTAGGTACTACATATAAGGAGAGATTATGCTCCTCCACAAACATGACTGTCTGGTTAGTTTTTCTTGAATATAAAATAACTGATTTGGAAATCTCTTGTTTTTGTTTATGAAATGAGGCAGAAAATGAAAACCTCTAACAAAAAGCCTCATTAAGACTGTTCTTTAAGGGGTGCTATTAACCTAGCTTTTCATCTCTCTTGGTGGCAGAATTGCCACCCTATTAGTCAGAAAGGATCTCTCAGTTCAGCTTGCTACCTAAAAACAAATGTCTTAATTCTGATTGAACTTACAATCTATATTAATATTATGAATTACATATAATTTACCTATCCATGGTTATGTATAAAGTAACCATAAAGAATATACAAAATGCAATTCTGATATCAGGATATAAATAGGTTCTCCTCACTTAGGATCCGTGACATTTTTAAGCTTCGAGTATTCTGAATTTATCTGGTTCTTTCAGTTGATGCTGAAAAGTATGTTTCTTATTCCAAGCTTTTTTTTTTTTAAGTTTATATATTTTTGAGACAAAGAGAGACAGAGCATGAACGGCGGAGGGGCAGAGAGAGAGGGAGACACAGAATCTGAAGCAGGCTCCAGGCTCTGAGCCATCAGCCCAGAGCCCCACGTGGGGCTGGAACTCACGGGCCTCATGATCGTGACCTGAGCTGAAGTCGGATGCTTAACCAACTGAGCCACCCAGGCGCCCCTCTTATTCTAAGCTTCTTAACCAATGTAATGTGAGTCCTCAGTGTCTACGGTCTGACTGTGCTTGATATTTTTCTTTTGGTTCAGTATTCAATAGCCAAAGATCTTGGGAAATGGATGTCAAAATACTTATTGGAAAAAAGAATCCATCTGTAATAGGGATGGAAGCTGAAAACAGATGAAATATCAGACTTATAAAATGAACACAACTGTACTTCTTTTGCTATTGTAAATACTATTTATTGTCCCCACGCATCAGCCAGAACAGCATCCAAAAGTTTTACAGAAGTGAATTACTTTATGTTCAATACCATTCGGTTTACATTGTACTTTGACCCCATACAAATTATAGCTAACCACCTTTATAACTAGAAAATATGTTTGCTTTTTATATTTATGCATTTTATATTTAACTCACCTCACCCCTTCCTCTCTTTTGAGAGCATGAACCATAATAATAAAGCAGTGGACTTTTTTTTTTCTGACTGGCATTTCACATATTTAAAGATAGTTCTAGGGTCGCCTCGGTGGCGCAGTCGGTTAAGCTTCCGACTTCAGCCAGGTCAGGATCTCGCGATCCGTGAGTTCAAGCCCCGCGTCAGGCTCTGGGCTGATGGCTCAGAGCCTGGAGCCTGTTTCGGATTCTGTTTCTCCCTCTCTCTCTGCCCCTCCCCCGTTCATGCTCTGTCTCTCTCTGTCCCAAAAATAAAAAACGTTGGAAAAAAAAAATTAAAAAAATAAATAAATAAAATAAAGATAGTTCTAGGTGATAGGAATAAAAGTACTGAACAGGTACAGAAGCCCAAGTAAAACTCTGAATTATGTTAGAGGTGGGGCTATGTTGAAACGAAGTAGTTCAAGAAGGCCTTAGGGACAAATAATTTCAATATAAAATTTATTTATGACATTATCCAAATAATTTACATCTTTTTTGTTTGTTTCCTTGACCTGAAAAATTCTCAAGTTAAAAAATCTTCTGCTTAAAAAAAAAAATAAATAAAACTCTTCTGCTTTATTTGCTTGTAACTTCTCCCTCTCTTTTACATTTTTATACTTTTAATAATTTTACATTACATATTTTGAAACTATGACACTTGGAACATGAATATTTGTGATATCTAGATTTTATTTTAAGATTTATACCTAGGGGCACCTGGGTGGCTCAGTTGGTTAAGCATCTGACTTCAGCCCAGGTCATGGTCTTGCAGTTTGTGGGTTCAGGCCCCACATCCGGCTCTGTGCTGACAGCTCAGAGCCTGGAGCCTGTTTCAGATTCTGTGTCTCCTCCTCTCTCTGCCCCTCCCCTGCTCATGCTATATCTCTCACTGCCTCTCAATAATAAATAAATGTTTAAAAAAATTTTTTTAAAGATTTATACCTAAATTTTATTCCAAGAGTTTTATAATTTTAGCTTTTGTATTTAAATCTTTGATTTATTTTGAGTTAAGTTTTGTATCTGGTGTGGGGGAGAGTCTGACATATTTTGCATGTGCTGCATATGTGATATCTATATTTTAATTATAGACTGGACATGTTCAAATATGTAAAATTCTCTTTGACATTTTTAATACTTTTGTCCTGAATTCTTATATCATCTGTCACTAATATTTCTGCCCTTGATTTCAATGACTGGGTAAAACTGGCAACTTCAATTTTAACTTTCTTTTAGTGTAATTTTTTATTTTGTGTATCTCATAAACAGTATGTTGAATCGCCTTATAATTTATTTCTCTTAATAAGATTTTAAATTCAATCATATTTATTACAAGACTGCTTATTTGTAATTGTATTTGATATTTATTTGACATTTGTTATATTTCTTTAATTTTTGTTTTTATCTTCAGGTATTACATATGGTTTATTAGATCATACTTTTCCTCTACAGATTCAGATGTTCTGTATCTTTATTTAACTTTATTTATAATTATCTTCAAATATTTTTAAAAATATGAACATATATTTTTCAATATTATCAATAAAGAAGCAATAGCAACCCACTCCATCATTTTAAAATAAAAACTTTATTCTATCCCAATCACCCTCCTCATACTTCTTTTTGTTGTTGTTTTGTTCCAGGAATTCAAGAACCTAGCTTCAGATTTTATCATGACTTTACACTATTTACCTTTACTTTTAAACTATTTGATAGCTGCACTTTTGTAATAATATTAACAACCTTTAGACACTAACTTTTAAGTTTCACTGGTTCAATGTCTATTTTTTGTAATGCTACACCTTTTCTAATCTTGAGCTCGTTTTAAAAATTATTGATTTCTCAGTTGGCATAGTTTTTCAAAGCTTTCCTTTCCTTTTCCTTCTTTTCAGGGAGACTAGGGGTATGGTGCTTTTTCTCATTTCACACATTCCTGAGAATGTCTTTCAGTTGTACCCTCCCCCAATGAATCAATTCAAATAATAGATGAAAATAATGATTTCCCTCAAAACTATACAGGTTTTTCCCCCCAAAAGAATTGCATTAAAGCATGATATTAACTGTTTTCTTTTACAGGCAATTGTTGTATTGTTTGAGCGATACAGGATTCTTCTCTTTACTCTCTGTCTCTCCAGGCTACCCATACACGTTTCCCACTCATCCTCTGCCCTAGCAGCCCTTTTTGGTTGACAAATTATTCCATACACCAGTAATGTATTTTCCCCAAGAAATTATAAGTAGTTTCAAAACATACCTTATAAACCTCTTCATCTAATAAGACTTCTCTTATTGTTCTTAACCTGGATTAAAGTTTACCTGAGTTTGAAATCTAGCTCTGTTAGCCATTGGTTGTGTGATTTTGGACACATTGCTTAACCTCTCTGTGCTGTTGTTTCCTCATATGTAAAATGGGTATAACACTTACACATTGGGATTGCTCAAAAGATTAAATGAGATAGTAAACAAGGTGTCTTAGTTAATAACTTAAAATGAACACAGTAACTATCTTCTTATAAGGGGCAATTATATGATAATTGTTATTGCTAATACCATCCATTGTAATAATTATGCCTGGCTATTAAATGGCCAGAGCAACTGTAACAAAGTCTTGTTTAATAAAACTTTAACCTATTAACACTACCAAGGTATATTAATGTGAGAGTCTAGCCGGGCTAACATAACAGCTAAAACACTTAGTGCTCTGTGACATAATGGTGCTTTGTTTCGTTTTGTTTCAAATAGGAGTCTAACCATTGTGGCTAATAATACACAATGACAACACATTTCAACCAATGTGAACATGTGTGTGGTGATGTAAACAGCATGATATTTCAGTTTAGGAGGGGAGGTAATAGCTGCAAGAATGCCTCATCTTCCTGTTCATGAATCATTAGCAGAGGGGGATGCTTCATGTTTCCACAATAGAGCATAACATGTCTACATTACTTCTTTCCTGGCAAAATTCCACCAGACAAATCTGTTTGCTATTTCAAAATGATATGGATATCTTCCCAGAATTGATTTCAGAGAAGAGAATTGAGCATATTCTCAGATTTTAAAGATCATTTTCTCCAGTTTGTCATGACCAGATTTTAAGGATACTGTTATAAAAGTCTGCAGGGAAAAAAATTCTTCTCTGAGAAATCTCAGTTTAAAATTACTTCATCTGAAAGAAATCCCATTGCCGTATGTTTGCTTGGCCTAGATTTCATTCAATAAAGCTTTCCTGCTTGTACATTCTTCAGAGGGAAACAAAATTAAGAGCAGTGTAGGTGCCAGCCATTAAATGCCTATGTCCTGTGTCAATTTTTAATAAGGTCTTGTCAGTAACTTTTAATGGACTCTTGCTTTATAACGTAAAATTGTAGAGAAAGCAATGTGATTAGAATTTATAAGGGCAAGAAAATTCTTAGTCCCTTGCTTTTCTTTCTGAAAAATATTGCCTTCTTCCTTCCTTGCAGAAATTCAAAGTTCCTCCCGTGTTCACAATCCAAGATTACTTTTTTTTAAAACTTTTTCTTTTTTAACATTTATTCATTTTTGAGACAGAGAGACAGAGTGTGAGAGGCAGAGGGGCAGAGAGAGAGGGAGACACAGAACCCAAAACAGGCTCCAGGTTCCAAGTTGTCAACACAGAGCCCAACGCAAGGCTCAGCCCCACAAACTGTGAGATCATGACCAGAGCCGAAGTTGGATGCTTAACCAACTGAGCCACCCAGGTGCCCCCAAATTACTTATTTAAAATGGATGTGGTACCTTCTTCTTTCTTGTTTTAATGTTACCTTTGATGTTTTGTTTACTTCCTATATCCTTGTGTGGATTAGGCACTGTTGTGAAAAATCAATGATATTTAATAAAATAATGTGTAACACCATAGCTCTTGACCCACAATGTATACTCAATATTGAATAAAAATGGAAGAGATAGGGCAGGAGGAAAGAATATAAAACTAAAGCACTGGGTGAATGAGCTGATGCAAAATTATCACTTCTACTTGAAACTAAATGACAGAGAAATTTTAAGAGTATAGATTTAATAGCTGAGTTGCCACAGCTAAATTAATGTAATATAATTGCTTAAAATATAATTATCATAAAACGTTTTTAAAGAACTTTGAAAACTTACACTGCATCAACACTGAAAATTATATTTATGAAAGCCTATTACTATTACTTCCGGGCTGAAGTTTACAAATAGCATCATATGTACTGGGGTAGAGGTTTTAGAATGAGAGACCAGATAGTTTGTCATGGCCATAATGATTATGTAGTAAAATTAAAGCCTATTACTTATCCTAAGCAAAAGTTAGTCACTGACGGAGTCATAGCTAAAATTCAGGTCTTTTGTCTCCTAATCTAATTTCCTCTTCCATGACTCTGATAGATCCTACCAACAAGAGGACCTATCAGTGTCTCCAGGGGAAATTAAGCTCTCGGCACAATTCTGTGGCATGTTCTATCCTCACTCCTCAGATGTTGAAGTTCAAATGTACGAGGTATCAAGTCAAAGACAACATTGGCTAATTGTTCCAAATACACACAGAAAGGTGTTCAAGAAGATATGAATTGAAATTGCAGTAATGAATCATATTTAGATCTATATTTAGATTTAGATCTATATTAGACTTCAACGTAATAGTCAAAGCTAAATTTATGAAGTGCTTTCTGTGTAGCAGACTGTTTTAAGTGCTTTACATCAATGCTCTCTTTTACAGGCCTCAACTGTAAAGTGGATAGTCTTATGACCCTACCTTACAGATAGGAAAACTGGAACAAAGATGATATGATTAATTGTCCAAGGTCACATAGCTATGACGTAGCAGAGTTAGGGTTTGAATACAAGCAAGTCTGTACCAGAGTACTCATTCTTAACCACTCTTGCAAACTTTCAATACTTAGTGCATAATAGTGAATCAGTGTGTCGAATCAATGTTGAAGTTGGGGGCATCACCATGGGGCATAATCTCCTAACTCTTCCTTTCTGGAGCACAGTTACGCTATCTAGCACATGAATGGCCAGAACTTGTCTTCCTCTTCTATTCTCCTTATAGAATCACAGGCTATAAATATGGAGAATTTATCACCACAGAATGTCAACTAGAAAGTTTTGGCTGAAAATGATTATTCACTATCTTTTTTACTTTTTTTTAATTTTTTTTTAATGTTTATTTATTTTTGAGACAGAGAGAGACAGAGCATGAACAGGGGAGTGTCAGAGAGAGAGGGAGACACAGAATCCAAAGCAGGCTCCAGGCTCTGAGCTGTCACCAAGGAGCCCAACGCAGGGCTCAAATTCACGGAGTGTGAGATCATGACCTGAGCCATAGTCAGAAGCTCAACTGACTGAGCCACCCAGGCACACTATTCACTATCTTAACATAACATTTGATCAGTTGTTAAGAGTCAGGATCTGGATGAGCACTGGGTGTTGTATGGAAACCAATTTGACAATAAATTTCATATACTGAAAAAAAAAAAAAAGAGTCAGGATCCATCTGGTTTTAAGTTTCCCTTCAATTATCAACAAGGCCATCAATAGCTTCCCTGGGATGTTCTTTTACATGCTCATAAAGACCTCCATGACTTTAAAATTTTCTACTTCATTTCTCGACGGGATAATTTGCCTTTATAAAGTTGAAATGTTGGTAATTATAAGCTGCCATGCCTTGATACATGGGGATATATCCCATAGGCATTCTGAAGATGTATAAATGACTCTGGTGTAGAGTACTTTAAGGAAATCTCCTACATATTTCTATAAAACTCTACTAGACTCTGGTATACAGGGGACTGAACCCGTCATGTTCCATGTACACTATCCAATGTTGAGGTTTAAGCACAGAGTGAAATAATATGGTATTTTGTTAACTAAGAGAAAACAAACCAGGTGGTTTTTTACTTTTGAAAATCAAAATTTTGACTTTCAACTGGGATTATTATTGTTAAACCTAAAAGACAAATGTAGGGGAATGATTTATTTAATGACCCATCCATATGCTATACTAATGCCAAAATACCAATAATTTGTCTAGACATTTTCTCTTAGGCCTTTGTTCTAAACATTCTTAGTTAAAATGCATCTTCCCATGCTATTTAATAAGGATTGAGCAGAACGATGCCAGTTATTGTCTGCTCTCCTCAAAGGAATTCTTTCTAATTGCATTTTGAAATTAACTACTAATGAAACATGAAAATGTATGCAGAGCCCTGGAAACAGAAGAAAAATTAAAACTTAGAGAATCCACCTAAAGGAATAGAGAAAATACGAAAAGCAAGTGCACTCCAGAGGATTATATGAATAAAATATTACATAGTAGAATATGAGACAAGTGTTTTATGATAACATCGAGTAATAGTTAATGGAATTTAGACCACTGCAAAAAAAGAAATCTTTTTTTTTTAGAAGAATTTTTTTTTCTTGCTCTTTCATTGTTCCTTCATTTATAACAACAAAAAGAGATCACTGCAAAAACTGCTGAATGATAGAAGATGACCTGGGGGCTGTTGAGTTTTGTGAGCTCAAAGATAACAGACAATGGGAAGGAAGAGCCAGGAGAGGGTTACAGGGAAAGAGAGCAAGTAAGATGTGGTTAAAAGACAACAACAATTTGCAGCAAACTAAAAGCCAAGTACTGAAACGAAGATCTCTGCAGGGACATTTCAGAACATTTCTCCAAAATCTTTAAAGAAATTATTTAATTAAAAAAATGTATTACAATCTCCACTTGATCTAATGAGCTGTTTTATGATATCAACTCTAAAATACTATTTTACACTTAAAAACTCCCTCTTCTATTATTTCATTTATTATGCTTTTGGTTCAGTATGGCTTACAATAGAATCCGGACAAATTATCATTCTTTTTAGACCTTTGGAAAAAATTTTGAGTAATAACATATTAGAAACAAACCAACAAAAACAACTAGTTTAAAATAATTCTTATACATAGATTTGTTTTTTCATCAGTATCTCCAAAAAGCAGGGTAGTGTACATTGCTGTAAGCAAAGACTGGTTATTAAGAACAATTTCTAAGAAAAAAAAATCTGTAACACCCTCTCCCAAATAAAAGCAATACATATTCAGTGATTCAGTATAGAAAAAGGGAGCTTCTCTTTTTTCGCTGTGTAATACTACATAACTATTTTAACCCAATTTCCTACCTGTAAACTAGGGGTAATCATGTTCCCTTTACTTGTCATAAGGCCTAAATGTGGGATCCTGTGCACAGTGCTCTACACATAATAAGTTTCAGTAGGATTTTGTCTTCTTGCCTGTCTGTTCTGGGTAAGATACTGTTGCATCCCTCCTAAATATTCTTTATTGACTATAAAGATTTTAAATTGGTAATTATAAAAAAAAGAAAAAACTCAATAAATTCTAAATGAGTGATCGCAATGCCGTTAAAGACATATTCTTATTGAATATGGTATAAAAGAATGTGTTTCAATTTAAGGAATAATCATTCTAAATTAGGTGACTTTGGTGAGTTTAAAAAATATATACAGAATCTGAGATTTTACGAAGCTACAAACTGGCCATTAAGAGTAGGGACTACAGTCAATATCAATGACCAGATAATGGTGTGGTAGTTTTCTCCGAAACTAATATTAAAAAATACTCTCTCTCTCTCTCAAAAACAAATAAACATTAGAAAAATAAATAAATAATAATAATAAACATAAAAAACTAAATTCATTAATCAGCTGCTCCCATAAGTTTCCTCCAGAAAAGTGTCCTTTCAAAGGAGGCATCAGACCAATATGGCGGCGAGGAGACAGAACCCAGCCGCGGTCTCCCCACAAATGTCAACAATTACAAAGATATCCACCAACCAAAACACCTCTCCAAGAGTTTTGGAATCCACTTTAGAAACTTCAGCAACGCCGCGGAACGAAAGGCCTGACCATCACCACACAAAAAGAGAAGGAAAATAACTTCATTTGCCAGCATCATCCCATCCCCCAAGCCAGCTTTGCTCAGCACCGAAAAAGAACTTCCAGCAGAAAGAATTCTCCTCCCTGAAAAAGGAAGAGTGAGCAAACAGTTTCCCGGCCTTTCGGGGCACGAAGGTGCCACTGTGATTTCACCCTATTCAGCAAAGCCGAGAGCTATACAGGCAGGAACATGAAGAAAAGCAGGGCCTACCCGTAGCAGCCACACAGCAGAAAGGATCGTCGTTCACGGGCAACTCCTTTACAGATCAATCCAGCGGTTTTCACCCCGGAAGAAGGAGCCACAGGCCAGCACAGCTGCCATGGAGCCCCTGCAGATTTTACCAGCATCTGCCCCACAGGTATTCATGTTTGCAAAAGGCAGCAGCCTTAACCCGCGTCTGTTCCCCTGGCCCTCGGCGGCTCGGAGCGCCCTGACTTGCGTGCGAGCTGGCCTGTGCGGTTGCGCAAGCGCAAGACTCTCCCTCGAACCAGAGGGCTGACTCCCACTGCCCTGCTTGCGCTCAAGACTCACTGCTCCAGCTGTGAGCCTGCATGCCCCCAATACAACCCGCTGCGCTGGCCTCTGCCGCTGTGCGCCCGTGGCAAGACCCATCACCCAGGTAATCCATGCCCACAGCCAGGACGCCTGCAGCTACCAGTGTGCCCACAGTGAGCCCCAACCTTTGCTGCCCGTGCAGGCCCACACCTCTACATCTGTGTCTGCAGCTGGTGCTTGCCACTACACGAGCACCTGCAGCTGACTCCTGCAGCGGAGTGTGTGAACACCATCAGTTCTGGCTACCGCCGCTGCCTGCCTTGATCCCTAGCCATTGGAACTGGAAGTGCCACTAAGGACCTCAACAGACCTTGGAGCCGCTGTAGACCCACGCCCCCACCCCACATTCCCCCACCCTCACCCCTCAACCTCCCGTGCAGCCTTCGCCAAGGACCACAGGCTTGTAGACGCTGTGGACTCCAGGCCTGAGTTGAAGACATATCCTGTCCTGGTCCACAGGACACCCCAGCATGCCCCCACCCACAAGTGAGAGTCAGAAAGACCAAAGTCAGTCCATAAAGTCTAGAAGATGAGGCTTCTTCTTCTATCTGGTAAACAATCTCCAAAATAGTATTTATTTTATCTTTGTAGAACTCGTACAATTCAGCAGTGAAAAAAAATATATGATTTTTTAAAAATGGCCAGAGTAGACATTTTTCCAAAGAAAATATCCAAATGGCCAACAGGTAGGTAGATAAAAATGTTCTCAACATCACAATTAGCAGGGAAATGCAAATCAAAATCACAATGGTGGGGTGCCTGGGTGGCTCAGATGGTTAAGCATCCTACTTCAGCTCAGGTCATGATCTTGCAGTTGGTAGGTTCCAGTTCTGCATTGGCCTCTGTGCTGACACCTCAGAGCCTGGAGCTTGCTTCAGATTCTGTGTCTCTCTCTCTGTCCCTCCCCCATGTGTTCTCTCTCTCTCTCTCTCTCTCTCAAAAATATATAAACATTATTTAAAAAAAACAAAAACAAAATCACCATGACATATCACTGCACACCTACTAGAATGGCTATCATTGAAAAGACAAGAGATTACAAGTGTTGGAGAGGATGTGGAGAATAGGGAACCCTTCTGCACTGTTAATGGTAATGTAAATTGGTAGAGCCATTGGGGAAAATAGTATGGAGACTCCTTAAAAAATTAAACTCCCATGTTCATTGCAGCATTATTTACAACAGCCAAGATATGGGAACCACCTAAGTGTCCATCAATGGATGAAGGATAGATGTGGTATATATATATTCAATGGAATATTATCCAGCTTTAAAAAAAGGAAATGCTGCCATTTGTGATAAAATGGATGGACTTTGAGGAAATTATGCCAAGTGAAGTAAGTTGGCCAGCAAAAGACAAATATGATCTCACTTATATGTGGAATCTAAAAAAGCTAAACTAGGGGTGCCTGGGTGGCTCAGTTGGCTAAGCAGCTGACTTTGGCTCAGGTCATGATCTCACGGTTTGTGAGTTTGAGGCCCACGTCAGGCTCTGTACTGACAGCTCGGAGCTTGGAGCCTGCTTCAGATCTGTGTCTCCCTCTCTCTCTAGCCCTCCCCCGTTTTCGCTCTGTCTCTCTTTCAAAAATGAATAAATGTTAAAAAAATTAAAAACAAATAAATCAATAAATAAGTAAATAAGCTGAATTCATAGAAACAGATAGTAGAATGGTGGTTACCAGGGACTCAGGGGTAGGGGGAATGGGGAAATGTCAGTCAAAGGGTACAAACTTCTAGTTATAAAATGAGTAAGTTCTGAGGATCTAATGTACAAACATGGTGGTTATAGTTAATAGTACTGTATTACATACTATAAAATTGCTAAGATAGTATATATGTTCTCACCACAAAAACGAAATGATAATTATGTGACATGATGCAGGTGTTAGGTAATACTATGGTGGTAATCATTTTGCAATATAGAAGTGTATCAAAGCATGTCGTACACCTTAAGCTTACAGTGTTATATGTCAACTATGTCTCAATAAAGCTGGGGAAAAAGGAAAACTGCCATTTTCTGAATTTATTATGTGAGATAGAATATAGGGCACAACTAAAGAAACAGAGAAACCAGCACAGAAAGCTTAGAATCTAATTATTTCTGTTGCCTGCTTTCTTCTCATCTTTTCCCTGTTTTTGACTAGAGACACTGGTGTTAATCTCTCCAACTCATGAAAGAATAGAACCAAATAACATGTATATGTGTTTCATCTTCTACTGGATGAAATATCAGATTATTGAGTTAATAATGTTCTGATAGACACAAATGAGCTTTAGGAGGGGGAAGAAAACCTCAGTTTTACGTTCTTAAATATCTGTTTTCCCTAAGAAAACCAAAAAAAAAAAAAAAAGCCCCACATTCCTGCTCATTCATTCATTCAACACTTAGTAAATTTTATTAGGTACTAAATATGTGCAAGGAACTCACCTAGGAACTGAATATATACTATAAACAACACAGAGATCCTGCTCTAGTGGAAATTACATTCTAGTGAGGGGACACAGAAAAAAAGCAACACACAACTAAGTACATAATATGTTAGTGGTGATAAGTGGTAGGAGAAAACTAAAAGAGAAGATATACTGTACGGTCTGAGAGTCTCCTTTGACTTCCTTGAAAGGCAACGTTTGAGGAGGCACCTGACTAAAATAAGTAAGCTCTGTGTAACCGAAAACTATGCTGTGGAGCAAGCTATGGGCATCTGGAATTAAAATAGTCCAGGAAAAGGGGATAGTAAGTGGTCTGAGAAGAAACTTGCTTGGGGTGTTCACAGAAGGCAATATAAGTAAGCAGTGTGAGGAAGGGTATATATTTGCTAGGGTTGCCATAACAAAATACCAAAGACTGGGTGGCTTAAATAACAGAAATTTATTTTTTCACAAATCTGTAGGCTGTAAGTCCAAGGTCAAGGTGTCAGCAGGGTTGGCTTCTTCTGAGGACCTTTCTTCTTGACTTGTAGATGGCTGCCTACTCACTGTGTCCTCACATGATCTTTCCTCTGCGTGTGCCTGTATCCTATTCTCTTCTTACAAGGATGCCAATCACCAGTCATATTGGATTAGTGCCCACCCTCATGACCAGATTTAACTTAATTACCTATATAAAGGTCATTGTCTCCAAATATAGTCACATTCTGAGATACTGGAAATTAGACTTCGACGTGCAAATTTTAAGGGACAAAATTCATCCCATAGCAGATTGGACGATTGTGGGAGACAACAGCTGCTTTTGTTTATTTGTGGTTGTGGGGTGTGTGTGTGTGTGTATGTGCGTGTATGCAATTTTTGCTTTTGTTTTTGTTTCTGAGTGATTAAGACTGAGACCAAGAGACAATAGGAGAAGTGGGAGAGTGAGTTTGGGTAAGTCTGTCATGGAGTTTTGCTCTAAAGTAGAACAGTAAAATGGGAACAGTAAAGTAGAACAGTAAAAACAGTATCCTAAAAGCACATGGCAAAAAAAGGAGGGCCCTTTCTAAGCTGAACTATTGTATATTATACTTATGTTCTTATGGAGAAAAAGGAAGAGATAACTATAGAGAAAAGATTCCTGTAACAAGGTCGGTATAGGATGAACTGTATTAATGAAGTATTTGGACTCACACAGGAAGGTGAGCAAGTGATTCCTTCTCTGTTACGTCATTCTTGGGCTTCTCCATCTGTTTAAATGCATCATTATCTCCTACTACTTCAAGTTTTAAATATTTTAAAAAGCAAATAATAAAAAATTAAAAGAAAAAAGCAAAGAAGGAAGGAAGACAGGAAGGGAGAGGGGTTGATTGTTTATTGGCTCATAAAGTAGAATTTCTTTTTCTTAAGAGTTGGCCTAAAAATTCTTAGGAAAGGAATAGTCTTTACTTGGAAATGACTTAAGAGTAGAACTTGTGGGGGCGCCTGGATGGCTCAGTCAGTTAAGTGTTCGACTTAAGCTCAGGTCATGATCTCCCAGTTCATGACTTCAAGCTCCACATCAGGCTCTGCTGACAGCTTGGAGCCTGGAGCCTGCTTCAGATTCTGTGTCTCCCTCTGTCTCTACCCCTCTCTCACTCATGCTCTGTCTCTCTGTGTGTCTCAAAAATAAAATAAACATTATTTTTTTTAATTTTAATTTTAAATAAATTAAATAATAAATTTTAATTTTAAAGAAATTAAATAAATAATAAATTTAAAAAATTAATTTTTTTAATGGTTATTTTATTTTTGACAGAGAGAGAGAGAGAGAGAGAGAGAGACAGCATGAGCGGGGGAGGGGCACAGAGAGAGAGAGAGAGAGAGAGAGACACAGAATCCGAAGCAGGCTCCAGGCTCCAAGCTGTCAGCACAGAGCCTGACTTGGGGTTCGAACTCACAGACCATGAGATCATGACCTGAGCCGAAGTTGGACACTCAACCGACTGAGCCACCCAGGCGCCCCATAAAAAAAATTTTTTTAAAAGAGTAGAACCGGGATTCTGAAGACTTACTAGATCTAGGATTTAGGAAAAAAAAAGAGCAAAGCAAAAACTAGGCCAAAACAAAAGGAGAGGACCTTTGAAAAGAGAGAAGAACAGAAACTGACCATCCTAAAATGAGTAAGCCAAGGAAACTTCAGTGGCTAAAAAGCCAGAAAGCAACTTTTAAGGAACAGAAAATGCTTAATACATGATTTTAAGTTATTTTACTACTTCTTCTAGCCAAGATAGATTAACAGGGAGCAGATTTTTCCCTCCTGCCAGAAACAGTGAAAGAACTGGACAAAATATAAGAAGCAAATATTTTTTAAGCAGTGCAAGACAGTGATCAGTGAAAAAGAAGAAGAAAATCTGGGTTAGCCTGGGTGGCTCAGTCGGTTAAGCATCTGACTTCGCCTCAGGTCATGATCTCGTGGTCCGTGAGTTCAAGCCCCACAGTGGGCTCTGTGCTGACAGCTCAGAGACTGCAGCCTGCTTTGGATCCTGTGTCTCCCTCCCTCCACCCATTCCCCACTCACATTCTGTCTCTCTCAGAAATAACTAAACATTAAAAAAGAAGAAGAAGCAACTGAAACCAATACTCAATTACTCCAGCCATTGACTGCAGAGTTTTGAGTGGCAGCCTACAAGGCGGAAATCCAGGCAGATCCAAAGACTCTGAGAGGAGTAGACAGCATCTGGAGTTCAGAATAGGCCAAGATGGCATTTGCATAGCTTAGTACTGGAAGGGTGAGTTACACACAAAGAGAGAGAGAAAGCCACAAAGGAGTCTCTGAAGAGCATATGTACACGAGAAAACCACCTAAGGCCAGGGAAAGAACCACAAAAAAGAACAATCCCTCGAGCTCATACAAAGCCAGGAATGATTTATATTCTCACTAGTCAGATTGGGAAAGCCTTGTAATTCACAGGGCATCAGGTAAAGTACTTAAACAGCACAGCAAAATTAGCTTAGGATAAAGGTTGCTTTTGGTCCCGCCTTTAAAAGAATGAAAAAATAAGGAAGAAAAAAAGTCTCTAAAAAAAGTCTCTAAAACTCTTCCCACCTAACCTAACTACATCCCAGATCAAAACTCAAAACTTCCAACAAGGTAAAATTCTGTGTCTGCCATCAATTCAAAAATTAGTAGCCATGATTAGAATCAGGAAAACACAACCCTTAATGAGGAAAAAAAAAACAAACCCTGTATCAATAGACACACACTCAAAAAATAATAGAGATGACAGATAGATGATAGTATATTAAGACATAAATTATTATAACCCAAAATGTTAAGAAAACTATACCAAGGCATATAAAACTCAAACTGCTTTTAAAAAGACATAAAAGGAAGTCTGAGGGGCACCTGGGTGGCTCAGTTGGTTAAGCATCTGACTCTTGGTTTTGGCTCAGGTCATGATGTCATGGTTTGTGAGTTCAAGCCCCGTGTCAGGCTCTGTGCTGACAGCTGCAGAACCTGCTTGGGATTCTCTCTCTCTCTCTCTCTCTCTGCCCCTCCCCTGCTCACTCTCTATCTCTCTCTTTCAAAATAAATAAGTAAACATTAAAAAAAAATCTGACAAGCAGCCAGAGGGATAAAAGGACATATCATTTACACAGGAACAAATAACCAAACATTTCATGTCACAATGTTGGAGAAGTGGATAAAGTACACCAAAGATGGCTGATTGGACTAAAACAAACTCTGGTCTCTAGCTTAGAGACCCCCTCCTCTGGGTTCTTCCTTTGCTGCACATGTGAAAACCTCTCCCCTGTTCCCACAAATATGGAGGCTGATAACTATAAATTACCCTTCCCACTCACATTTGGGGCTCAGATCTTTGGAGAAACGGTCTCCTCTGAGCCTGCCGGTGTTAAATAAATCTCCAAGCCACCAAGTTCTCCAAGTGCTGCTTGGTTTTTCTGCCAGTGTTCCAGCCTGATTCCATAACAAATTTGGTTCCCTGACCGGGGAAATCCAACCGCCCTGGCCCATTGTTGCCACCAGTTTGGGAGAACGGCGGTGAGGGAATGAGGGACTACAAGGGAGAGTGTGCGTCCTGCCTAAATTTCGGCAGTCTCCCTCTCTGTCCCCTTCAGGCTGGCCCTGCTTCTCTGTTCCCACTGGACTCGAGGAGATTTGGCAGGAGAGGACCTGGACCTCACATCAGAACTGGTAAGGCTAGGGCCCAATCTAGTCAGGCCCACTTGCAAGAGTGGAAGGGGGACCTGATCACTCCCTGAGACTTCAGAAGTCTCACAGGGATTCTATGGTAGGGAATATAATAACCTCTGGTGTGTATGTGAATGTGAATGTGTAACTTGGTCTAGCTTGCCTGCCAAGTTTGATTCTGTGGCTCCACAGGCAGGCGCTCTTAATGTCCTCAGGGGGCCACGGAGTCTGAGTGGGCCCATCTGTGATTCCATGGTGGATGGTGCTTGGTCTGTGGTGATATCAGAATGGTTTCTGATCGTGGGTCGCAGGGCTGGGACCTGTGGGGCTGAGCATCACCTGGGTTCCTTCAGGACACGGCCAGGCGGGCATCTGGCTGGTCTCCTCATTGGAGGGGGTGTCCCTGTCCCTCTGTCTGTGTGACTCAACCTCATGGGAGCATTGTGGGGTTGGGACAGAGCCACAAGAGCCAGGCAAAGGTTTTAGCCGCTTTATCCAGAGACTCACCCAGGGAGCCAAAGAAGTGACCCACCACTCCCCTAATGTTCCCTTCTTCATGACTCTTTAGGATCCCTCCCTCCTCCCCTGAGCTTGAAACTCCTCCCCCCATGGACTCACTGCTGACCCCCCCCCCCGACTGCCAGCGATGGTTGCCCATTTCTCCTCCCCTTCCAGGCCAGAGAACCCTCCCCAACAAGGCCCAGCATCCAGATTGCACCCTCGGCCAGGCGCAGGTGCTTTCCAGATGCCGGTCCACATCCACTGATATCAAAAGGCTCTCAGGGGGATCAGAGCAGGCTAAGAAGGCCGTAAATATGCCCAGCAGCAAGGGGGGAGGCCCAGAACCTCCTTAGCAAGGGGTCAATGAACCTACTGCAAGGGGAAAGGACATTAAAAAGAATAAGTGTCCCAACCAGGGAAAGTCCCCAAAACCCAGCGGAAATCAGGAGTAACCTCAAGAAGGGGACCTTATTGGTCAAGCCCAGATAGAACCAGACTAGAAGGGACACTGAGTCTCTCTCCCTGTTCCTCTGCTTAATAGACATGAGGGATTCTCCCTCATTTCCCAGGTTAACAGCTATAATTGGAGCCAACTGTGGTTACTCTACCTCAGGACAGGGTCTTTAAGGAATATTCCCAAGCAGTTGCTGCTTCTGCGCTCCCCTCCCCCTCATGTTTCTGCACCAATTTGGGTGTGGACCTATACCACCCTCAGTGTCTCAGACACCATTGGTTTCTCCTCCCACTCTCCAAGTCAAGGAGTAAAGTGCACCCCCCCTTGGACCACCCATTTCAGATATCTCCACTGGTGCCCCAAATGAAAATTGACAGTGGGGAAAGATTGACGTTTAGGTGGATGCAGGTGAAATATATTTGATGTTTAAACTAATTTAAGTTTATTGGACCTGTCTTTAAAGTTACCAGCAAAGGTCAAATAAGCTCATGTCATCTCTGTTGCAATTTGTTGATGATAGTTAATTTTTTCTGTGTCAAAGTTTTCATGGGTAATTGTTAAGATAACTTTCAAGGTTGTTGGTAGCCTGAAACTTTCCAAATAGGATGGAATGCTAAAGCTTTGATTATTGAACATAGGTTTGTGTTTTTAACTTCTTATTGCTGAGAAATTAAGGCTATTCAGACCTATTGGAAAACATGCTTTGTACTTTATTGGTTCACGAATTTACCATCTAAAAAAATTCTGATGTTAACACCTCTCAATTAGTTACTAAGTCCTCAGTTGGAGACTAAGGTTTCCTAAGAGTTAAAATTCTGCTAAATGTACTTAAGACTAATGAAAATAAAGAAAGCAACTCTGGATGTAGGAAAATAGGAGGTATATAAGAAAGATATAAGGAATGGAAATACAGTTTCATTGAGGGTAAGAGAAAGTAATTTTGTCCTGAATGAGATTGGTTATTTGGAAAGAAATGGCTTTGGGATAAAATTTAGAAGCAAAAGAAAGTTATAGAAGGTTGAGATTAATGGAATTTTAGAAGTACACTGGTATAAGGTTGAAATCCTGCTTTTCTCTCTGCTCAAATGAAAAAGTTTTCTTGAACTATTGATCTGCTTTTGTAAGACAATACAAACAAAGGTTTATCCTCCGGGAAGATCAAAGTTTTAGGTCTCATCTCTATCAGGTCTTTGATTACTTAGTTAAAACTTCTGAATGTTAAAGGAGCTAGGTTTTGGTAACAACTGTATAATGCTAAACATTCACCTTTGGGATCTTTTATTGCCACTTTGGTTGAATATAGAAAATTGTAAGATTTGTAAGATCTGTAATCCTATTTAGGATGCACTTATGACTTCTGGGGTTTTAACAAACTTCTCAGGATTTAAATGGTAAATGAAGTCTCCTTGACCAATTAGGCCCTTTTATTTGGGATGTTAAGTTACTTGGAAAAGCTCTGTCATACAATGGTAAACCTTAGATTGTATTGCACAGGTAAATGTTGTAACTGCCCGAATATATGCAATTCCTAAAATTTTAATGTTTTGATATAAGGTCATCACCTAATATTCTGATTACTTGAGATGTGTCACAGAAATAACCAAATTTCTTTGTCAATTGCATCATAATGAACTCTCATCAGATCTTTAACGATGTCTATTTCTGAGATTTTGCCATTTGTAATTGTTCTTATTCTCTCACAAAACGTGTTTCTTCTTCAAGGAGATTTATAAAAAGGGCTTTGGGGATAAATACAGGTATTAAACATCTTTAAGATTAATACTAAAATGGATAAACATTTCCAGAACTAAAAAGCTGCATTCAAATTGAATAAGAATTAGGAACATGGGATTAAATGAACTGAGAAAGGTTATAGTTTTGTGATTCTTGCTGAAAATATTGCTGGTTCCCTAATGTTTCCTCTTCCAGAGTAAGGAAACTTTCTCTTAAGGTATCTATGATATACAAAAATGTCATAAAGTATGCATTTGTAAACTGAAGCATTTATCTTTTCTCTCTACATAATTCCCCTGAAATTCAAAACTCTCAATGAGTATTCTTTCTTTCATGGCAATTACAATTGCTTGCATAAGTTCAGTAAGAATCTGTTCATCTTATAACAGGTCACCTTTTGGAAATACTGGTTATTTTACCAAGGCTTTGACTGGAATGTCATATTTGAGGGCGACATTCATAGACTCAGATATTACCAGGCAGCTTTAAGGAATTGGGGTTGGCTTTATAAAACATGGAGCCATAAAGCCCCCTTGGAAATGTTGGCCTGGTGCCTTGCTTACAGAGTTCCCAGCAGCCTTACCAGGTAAGTAAAGAAGGTCACTTCCTGGCAGATGCAGGAACCTCAGGATATCTTGGGGACCTCATGAAGAGGAATTTGCCCAATTCTACAGGTATTGCAGACCTGTCTGATGGCAAGTATTTGGCTTGGCTTCTGGCCTGGAGTGTCTACTAAAAGTTCAACCCGGAGATTCCTTATAAAAGGTTCTAACAAAACAAACTTTTAAAGATCCTCATGATCAATCTCTATTCTTGCTGAGCTTATGTAAATAATTAGGCCAGATTAAGACTGGATTTGTTCTACAAATGCATTGGTCTCAATTTGTCTATCTCTGGAAAGGGGGGGGTTTAGAGAGAACAACTATGTTTCAGTAATGCACCATTATGGATGTTAAATTCTCATTATGATTGCCTTTAAATTTTGAGGAATCAACATGTGGACCGAGCTCAGGGGTTTGGATGCAACTCTGCCAGCCCTTGCCCCTCACTGGTGTCATAGCCCTGATCTTACTTCTTACTGTTGGGCTGATAGAGATTGCACCAACAAGCTGGACATGGGACAAAAGATGCATGCTGGGTCTCACATACCTCCTCTGGATGGGAGGATTATTAAGTATTGCCTGTATATTATGATAATCTCTCTCACCCTCACAACTGCCACTTACCCATTTTGCGCCCAGGATTGTTATATGACAATAATGGGGTCAAGGGCGTTCAGTGCCTCCACCTCCCTCCACAAAGATTGCTACAAGGGAAAAATACCCACTCTCTGTCAGTCACTCGGTGCCCCAAGGACTAAGTATTGGACCATAGAGATAACCCAAAATGTCAGGAACCCATGTCACAACAAGGGCCTCCAGAGAGGGAAGCTTGCTACACATACCTTCCTCAATGGGGGATCTCAGACGGGGGAGGGGTGCAAGACAGGGCCCTTCAAAAAGCTATAAAGGATACCCAGGATAGGGTAATATAAGCCATAAAGGCAACCACTCCCCTGGCAGCCTACCAAGGTTTGAACCTTTCAGCCCTCAATCATATGCTTACCAATTGCCCACTCCAGCTTTGGGCCAACACTACTCTACAAGTCTTCCATAAAATAGATAATCACACCCAAACCTGCTGGATGTGCTTGCCCCTCAGCTGGAGGGTTTACTTAGCCACTCCTATCCTTTTGACCTGGGAAGTTCCTGAAAATCTGAAAACCAACACTTCTGTCTTAATTGGACCCATGGCCACTGGGATCCATCTCACAAATGCCAACAATCTAATCTGTACAGTCCCTGAAGGTATGAATGGTACCTCTCTATACGGAAGAAATATAACCTTAAAGAGGAATATAACACTATGTTCAACCCCTGAGGTGTTCTATCTATGTTCTAATTTGGCCTACCGATACTTACAGGCCAACTGGATATCTCTGGGGTTAGGAAGATATCCTATATCCATATACACTGAAGATCAGCTCCTAACAGCCTTTAGCCCCAAGTCCCAGGCTAAACGGGCAGTCCTTCTACCCATTCTGATAGGAGCAGGAATTGCGACAGGAATAGGAACCAGAATAGGGAGAATAGATTCATCCGTAGGACTATACCATAGACTATCTCAAGAGCTATATGAAGACATGGAACAGGTGGCAGATTCTCTGGTAACCTTACAAAGCCAAATAAACACTCTTGCGGCAGTGACCCCCCAAAATAGGCGAGCCCTCGACCCCCTCACTTCAGAAAAAGGAGGGACTTGCATCTTTCTGGGGGAGGAATGTTGCTATTTCATAAACCAGTCAGGAATAGTTACAACTAAGGTTAAGGAACTCAAGGAAAGAATTCAACATAGACAACAGGAAAATATCAATAAATGGAAAGGATGGGATCTCACAGATTGGGCATTCTGGCTTCCTGCCGTGGAAGGGCCCCTCCTCTCCATAATTTTACTTGTATCCATCGGCCCCTGTATACTGAATGCCGTGGTACGTTTTCTTGAAAACGCTGTTGCTTACCAAACTACTGCACATATCTTAGCCTTCTGAGAGTACCAACCTATAAAACTGAAAGGTGATGCCTACTAAAAGTTTTTTTAAAAAGGCATCAATGGGGGGAATGTTGGAGAAGTGGATAAAGTACACCAAAGATGGCTGATTGGACTAAAACAAACTCTGGTTTCTAGCTTAGAGACCCCTCCTCCAGGTTCTTCTTCCTTTGTTTGCTGCACCCATGAAAACCACCCCCCCCCCTCACAAATATGGAGGCTGATAACTATAAATTACCCTTCCTGCTTGCATTTGGGGCTCAGATATTTGGAGAAATAGTCTCCTCTGAGCCCACCAGTGTTAAATAAATCTCCAATCCACCAAGGTCTCCGAGTGCCGCTTGGTTTTTCCACCTGCATTCCAGCCTGATTCCATAACAAGAACAGGGCAAGACAGAAAACAAAAGAGTAGTGCCTTTAAAGTATTAAAAGAAAAAAAAGTGTCAACCAAAATTGTATACTTCCTAAAAATAATTTCCAAAAAGGATAAAATAAAGACATTTCCAGATGTGAAAAGCTTAACAGTAGACCTGCACTGAAAAATTATTTAAATTGTATAATGTTATTATATGATAAATAATGTAATTTCTATTACATAAATGATTTTATTATTTAATAATCATTATTATTTTATACATTGTATGTACATATAAATCCCTTTAGACAGAAGGGAGATGATAATAGATGAGGGTCTGGATGCTGAGGAATTTTCCTCCAATTGTCAAGTATTGTGAAGAGTGTGAGAGTTTACCCTGCTAGTAAGCTAACAACTTAGCCTGCTGAAGTTTCCTGGGTGCTGGCAGAAGACTTGAGCCTTTTGGGTCAGCAACAAAGACTTGATTAGTCAAGGCACTACAAGAGGCACTAGCATTGGCATATTTCATAGCAGTTCTTAGGGTCCCAATCTCCACAGGCGACAGGAATGCTGCATAACAACCACACACACTGTGGGATGCAATGCAAGAGAGAAGCTGGAACTTAGGGAACTCAAACCTTCTACCATGAGCAATAAGCTAGCCTGTCCTCTGCTCCAGAGGGAGACTACATCTCTGTCTTCCAAGGCTGTGCCTGTACAAACATTTCTGTAAACATAGTCCAGCACAATGATCAGTCAGTGCCTCTGCTCACAAGATGTTCAGGAACATGAGACAACCATATTGTCTCCCAATAATATCTACCCCCCACTTCTACATCATCTTGACTTCTGGCGAATTCTTTCATGAGTATTCATTCCATTGGCCACTCTGATTAATCTGACCTACAGAAGGTGGAACAAAACCCATTCAATTTGTTCCGCATAACATTCAATTAGAGCTGCTATCACAGGATAAGAGCAAATTAGAACTACCATATGATCCAGTGGTCCCACTTCTGGGTCTATATCCAAAGGAGGAAATGATATCACTATTTCAAAGAGATGTCTGCACTCCCATATTTATTACAAGGTTATCCATAATAGCCAAGATAAGGAACAATGTAAGCATCTATCAATGTCTGAATGGATAAAGATATGGTGTATATATATATATATATATATATATAATACATGTTATATATAAAATATTATAATATTAATATAACATAATTATAGATAATTACATTTATGTAACATTAAAAATATATAATATATACATTATTAATATATATACAACATATTCTTTATATATATATGTGAATGTATATATTTATGCAGTTACTCAGCCATGAGAAAGAAGGAAATCTTGCCATTTATAACGACATGGATGGACTTTGAGGACACTTTCCTAAATGAAAGAAGTCCAACAGAGAAAGAGAAATACTGTATGAAATCACATATAATCTCAGTACTTTTTCTAACCAGATGACTTACATCACAGGGATAACTGCCAACAGAGCATATGTAAATAATGAGTCAGTTCTCTATCCAGGAAGCTCCCCAGAGAAAGTGACGATAGCTTCATTTTGGCAAGAACTCCACAGTCATCTGAAAACTACCTGATCTACTGATGAGGCTTCCTTAAATACTAGAAGGTCTCAGATGACAACCTCGAAGTTATAATTATCTGTGTATTCAGGAAGGAGAAAAATTAATGCCTGACTTCCACACAAAAATTTCAGTCCTGGAGACACATATGGTACCCCTAGAAAGAAAATATTGCCAATTATTAAGCCCGACATTATTTGGGGAAGCACACATTGATAGTGCCTCCAATGTGGCCTGATAGCTAAAATGGACCTCAGTTCAGTTCCAATAATTGACTCCAGTCCTTTTGTCTGGAGAGATTGTATAAAGGCAGTCAGTCCAATCAATCCTTTTGCCGTTCATCACCAGCTGGGTGACATTTGCGTGCCCCACAGAATGTCTGAACAACAGCCATAGGAGTGGGGCTGGGGCAGACATTCAGAGATGGTGATAAATGTTTTGCATGGAAGGTGTGGGAACTGAGGCTACCCCTTTCTATTTCCAATCAGCTTCTTAGTAAGAGTAAGGGGAATGATGATCAAATTGTAGTCAGAGCTGTCTGGCAGAAGATGGCAACCTCACCAATAAGTTAAGTATTGTTGCAACCATTTGCCATGACAGGCTGTTTCTCCATGAAAAAATCCCCAGGGCTGACTCTAAAAGCAAAAAAGATCTTTAGTGCCAAAGTCTAAGAAACTCCATTTCAATGCCAAAGTTATTCTCCCTCTACTGTGGCAAAATTGATGTGCCCCTTTTCCAGTAGCTATAACTTTACCTTTTTCCAACTATTCCCTAATCATACTTAGATCAGGCCCAAGAGAAATAAGACCATTCCTGTAGAACTTACACAGACCCATTGTGTCCCCTGCTTTGTCCCTCATGGACCTCTGGAAAAGAACTCAGCCAGCAGGTATACTTAACCAAGTAGTCATTCTTTTTATGACTGAAGACCATGTCAGTCCCATAGAACAATGCAGATGGCTGAACCAGCAGTAAGTTTGAATACACTAGCCTCCCTTTTGACTAAGCTGTCCCTGGAAAGTATATCAATCAAGCCAAACTGGGATTGTAAGCAAGGAGGGAAAAAGCATCATGTCCAGGGAAGATCAGGTTGAAATCCCAAATTTTCACAATTGGCATATAGAACCCTCTATCTTTCAACCTGCTCATTACCCAGTGTATTAGTTTTCTAAAGCTACCATACCAAGTGATCACAAACGTGGTGGGTTAGAAGAGTAGAAATGTATTCTTTCATGGTTCTGGAGATAAAAAGTCTGAAATCAAATGTCAGCAGGGTCATGCTCCCTCTGAAGTATCTAGGGGGAAACCTTTCTTCCTCTTCCAGCTTCTATTGGCTCCTGGCATTCCTTGGCTGGTAGTGACATAACTCCAATCTCTGCCTCCATCGTCACATGGCCAGCTGCCCTCTGTGTCTTTCTGTGGCCAAATATCCTTTCCTTTCTCTTTTAAAGACACCAGTCATTGAATGTAGGGGATACAATTCAACCCAGAAAGTATGCAAGAGAAAATAATACCCTTCAATGGACAGCCACATTCAGTGATCAAACTGCTTTACAGATATGTAGAGGAGGAGGAGGAGGTAAGAGGTAAAATCCGAATACTTTTTAAGCCAATTTTTAAAGAAGTCAGTTAAATTATACTGCTTAAGCTTAAGTATTGGTGAGCCAAATTCAGGCATTTAGGGGAACCTCTGTGAATTGAGGGCCACATGAAGCCAACAGCATTACTACCAGATTAGAAGTAAGTTTTCTCCTAAAGGAATGGTCATTACTTTTTAACATAAAGCTGAGATGCCACTGCAGCCAGACCAGCTATATTTCTGGCTATTCCATTTCCATTTGACAAGAGAGGTATATTGAGCTCTTCCCACTTTGTTAGTCAGAATCTAGTTTACCCATCCCAAAGTGAGACTATCAGACCAGAGGGTCATAAGGCTTTATGGATTAGCATTCAATTTCTATAAGACCATAGCAGCAAGCTAATAGCTGCTCTCTGGAAGAAGTTTACCTGATAGCTGCACCATGGAAGTGATAAATACAAATACAGCCCACAGGATGCTTCTGGATAAAGATCGTCACCCATTGCCAGAGGCAAAAATCAGCAAAATAATCAGACACAGAAACATTTAGCTCAAAGGGATGACTAAGTGGTGGGGCCCAGAGGTATTAAAATTTCTGTGTACGCAGTTCTTACTGATTGAAGGACTCCTTTCTGGCATTTATGATATATGGATATACAAGCATATAGCACATTAATTACTACTATGCATTCACATATGAATCTACAGTAATAAGAACGCTGAGTTGGCTGAATAGGGCATGTTCCATGAGGTCACATTAGTTTCCTATCACCACTGTAGAACTTGCTCAGATCCCATAGGTTGAACTCAGATGCCCCTCTCGACATGAAACAGGATAGGATGCAGACTTGATTTCCTGACTTCAACAGATCCATAAAAGTTTGAGTCCCTCCCATTTCTAAAGCTTCCCAGCATACTCACACAGGTGCATATTGCCTTTGAAACCTTTTAGGGATAGGGAGACCTCTGGTCATCTTTCTCCTATAGTAGCTAAGATCAGGTAAAGGAAAAGGCAAGGGACCAGGGGATGTGGAAGCAGAAAGCAGCTTTGCACTAGCAAGCAAGGCATATTTGTATTCTGTCTCAAGTAGTACAGCAGCTACTCACAGATTCATCAGACAAACATCTAATGTTTTATTCCTTCCAAAGTCCTATATTGAGCAGCAAGGACATCATTACTGACAGCAGCTACCACGGGTTTGAGGACCTCTTGACTAAACAGCCACAGCCATGTTGCTTTCTGGCTAAGGCTGCTGGTTTGTGCCATTTGGCTGACTTGGGCTTGAATCAAACAGCAGCACCTCTTGTTAAGGAGTCCACCTTAAACCAGGGCTTTTGTTGCTACATTGTCATGATAACATCTCTCAAGTTTTCACCAGTTTTAACATAAGAAATAAGGGAAGTTTATAGGGTGGCAGGTCTGACCACAAGAATTTATCTAAATTCTTTTGGATTGGGTATTCATATTCCAGTGGTTCACTTTCACCAGCCCTACAAATCCAATCCAATGCAGTAAGAGGCCAATTACCACTCAATTGCCTTACTTATAAATTTTCATGAGAATTTACCTATCTCATAGAAGTATTACTGAGAACACTGAAACTTCCTTATAGCAACCACAGCCCAGTGCAAAAAACAAAACAAAACAAAACAAAACAAAACACTATTATATCTGAATGGATCTAAATTTGGCATGATGCACTGTGTTATAATAACAGAGCTAACCCATCTCTTTCCAGTCTTCCTTGACAAGCATTACACGCCTGCCCCTTGTCTTCCAGGTGACTCAAGTAGTTATAATGATTTGCCAGGCTTCGGACAATAGACGTCACAAATTTCCCTCCTGTTGCATTCAGTTTAGGTGCATGTCTTCTAACTTGTCTGGAAGGTGCTGTATTAGTCAGGGTTCTCCAGAGGAGCAGAACCAACGAGTGTTGGGGGTGTATGTGTGGATGTAAGGGGGTTATTTTAAGGAATTGGCTCTTGCAATTGTAAAGGATGGCGAGTCTGAAATCTGCAGGGCATGTAGGTAGTTTAGAGACCTAGGGAGGAGATCACGTTGCAGTCTCTTTTTTAATGTTTTTATTTATTTATTTTTAGAGAGAAAGAGAGAGAGAGAGAGAGAGTGCAGGGGAGGGGCAGAAGGAGAGGGAGAGAGAGAGAATCCCAAGAAGCCTCAATGCTGTTAGTGCAGAGCCCAATGCAGGACTTGATCTCACAAACTGAGATCATGACCCGAGCTGAAATCAAGAGTTGGACACTTAACCAACTGAGCCACCCAGGTGCCTCAACATTGAATTATTGAATCCAAAGGTAGGTGGAAGCTGAACTCCTTCTTCCTTGGAGGGCCTCAGTCTCTTCTTTTATAGCCTTCAACTGACTGGATGAGGCTCACCTATATTATAGAGGGTAGTTTGCTTTACTCAAAGTCTACTGATTTAAATGTTAATCACATCTAAAAAAAATACCTCCACTACAACATCTGGACTGGTAGTTGACCAAAAACTGGATGCCATGGCCTAGCTCAATTGACACATAAAATTGATCATGACAGGGGCAGAACCTTCTGCCTACCCATGAAAAATCTTTGAACTATATGTTACAATAGGGAAGAACTGAGATGGTCTACCATATAAACACAGAATTCTTCCTACCCAGAGATGTAACAACAACCAAGATGAAATGTAGTCTGCAATCATCTTTCTCATTAACAGCCAGTAATGTATTGTATTTATTGCCCAGGTGACCATTCAACTTGGCCAAAACATTTGCTACGATTCCTATGGATTTGTAATATCTAATTAATTGGCCCACATGATCCTCATCCTTCTTATTCCAGAAAGCCATGTCTCTATTTGCCATCTTCATCACCAGAACTGCCCAAAACTCTGAAGGCTGTGAGGTTTTATTCTAATTGTAAGCCACCTTGCCATAGTTTGAGAGACAAAAGACTTTATTACTCATCACAGAGTTTCTAAGTCCTTAGTCATAGTTAAGGCTGCCATAACAAAAATACCATAAACTTGAAGGCTTATAAACAATAGAAATTTATTTCTTACAGTTCCAGAGGCTACAATGTTCAAGATCAAAGCAGAGTCAGTGTGTGGTGGGGCCTCGCTTCCTGTTTCATAGGTGGCTGTCTTCTTTTTGGGTCTTCACATAGAAAGCATGAGTGGGCTCTCTGGGGGTCTAGTTCCATTAGTTCCATTTATGAGATTTCTACCTTTCTAAAGGTCCCATCTCCAAGCACCATCACACTGGGGATTAGGTTTCAACATATTAATTTTTAGGGAATACAAACATGTAGTCTATAACACACAAGCACACAAGTAGTGAGCATACATACATACATACATACATACAAATATGTAGCATATTTGTGCAGTTTCCTTGAGCCAAAATTTCCAGAGTGTGGTAAAAATGGGGCCAGGGTCACATGCACATATGCAGTGGTTTGCATTATAGGAGATAAATCTTTAGTTCAAGGAACCTGGGTCTTTTATAATAAGTAGTAAACACATCAGCCTTTTACTCAAGATGGAAGCACTATGCTATTTTCCAAGGCTCATAAGACATGCAGAAAATGCAAAAGACTCTTAGAGAATTATTTTCTAACACAATAACACTGTACTTTATTTATTCCCAAAGATAGATGGTCTTTTTCGTGACTTTTTCTCTTTAAAGTAGCTGTATTCATATGTCTTCTGGGAAAAGAGCACCCATCATGGGCCAAAATGATAAATTCTCTTCCAACGTGTCTACAGTATGTTAAGGATAGATACATAAAGTAGTGGGCAAATTGGAAAATGATTTTCCTTATTTGATAATATGAATCAAGAACAAGTGAGTGGAGCTCAAGCACAAAGGAGGGAAGGAAGATGTGAGACAGATCAGCAAATAAACAATAGATGTTATAAGTTTTTGAGGGAATGAAGATCTGGACCCAAATATGGCAGAAATTACAGAATTTAAATTATGACACATAGGGTGGGAAAAATCTCTGGCAAATGTATGAGAAAAAATAACATGTATTTATTATTAGTCATTTGAAAGAAGATCAATTGTTTCTCTTTTAGAAAATGAAGCTTGTTTTCTATAGCTAAATGACACTTGACCTCTGAATTTGGTTGTAATAAGACAGTTTATCAAATACTTCAGCAATATCAAATACATCTGCTGAAACAATAAATTAAAATGAAATACCAAAATACCTTTCTTGTGCCACTCAAGTTTCTTTTTTAAGCATACACATACATATTCACACTTTAATATACACATTCTTGGGACAATTTATAATACTGAAAAATATTAATTAAAATTAATTTTTATTATGTAATGTATATTATGAAATGTAAAATAGTAATAAAATATTAAAAAATATTAATGACACATTGCAAGAGGATCTATCATTATTTTGCCTTTGATGTTTCTTTCTGCCTTATAAAGCAGACAGAGTAAATATTATTTTTCTTATATAAGGAAACTGAGACCAATAATTGCTAACCAGGTCTAGTCTCCCTGAGAGTAAGTCAATGTTCCATTCACTATTATCATGATCCTAGAAAATCAGTTTATAATCTCAATTTCTGGGCATAATTTAGCAAAAATTAATATATACATGAAGCAATGACATCACTGATTATATATGAATGCACAATTACTGCATTAGCTTCATGACAGCTGTGTCAAATGTACAAGGACTGTTAAAAATCTGTTTTACATTGGTTCTTTATGGACCATGAAAATGCAAACACAAATATAGTTTAATGAATGGATACCTCATAGCAATTTTAGCAGCCCGTATATGAAACCGTTTTGTAGTTAAACATCTACTTTCATATTGCATAAGTTAATAAACATATTAGCTATCAAGTATGAAGGATTTTCTCAAGAATTTCAAAAGAATAGTTTCTATATATTTCTGATATTTTGTAAAAGGCACAAACATTAAATCTAAGTCTTTGATCTGATTTTTAAAATTTTTTTAACGTTTATTTATTTTTTTTGAGACAGAGAGCATGAACGGGGGAGGGTCAGAGAGAGAGAGGGAGACACAGAATCTGAAACAGGCTCCAGGTTCTGAGCTGTCAGCACAGAGCCCAACGCGGGCTCGAACTCACGAACCGCGAGATCATGACCTGAGCTGAAGTCAGACGCTTAACCGACTGAGCCACCCAAGCGCCCCTTTGATCTGATTTTTTAAAATTCCATCCTTAAAATATTTACTTTCAATTCTTATCTCACTACCCATGTTATTCAAGACTGTTTTCTGTCAATTCTACTTGTGTGGTTAAAAATCTAAAGAAACAATTACAAATGCCAAGTTAAGCTAAATTTTACCTTTACTTTTTTAAATTCAGTACCCTATTGCCTTAGAGATCATTATGTCTCCTAAATTCATTAGTGATACTGATGTCACTTTAATTTCTTTAAAGCATAGTTTTGGACATGTTATTGTTCTGCTCTTAAATTTGGAATGGTCCATATTCACACACAAACACACACACACACACACACACACAATACATACACACATTCATTCATACATACATATATATACATCCCAACTACCTAAGCCAGGTAATGAGCCTTCAATGGCCAGGAATAACCCATTAATTCTTATTTAGAAAAGAAGGTACTTATTGTCTCCTAAAAGTGTCTCACACTCCCATCCTCTTGCACATGTCATTTTCTTCTCTTGGAGTACTTCCTATCACCTTCCCCTTTGAACCCAAGCTTTTGTTACCTCCATCAAAATTGGTCTTTTAAAGGTTGGAAATGGTCTCTGTTTCTAATTCCAATAGTCATTTCTGAATCCTCACCTTACATGACTCACGAGAAACATTGATCCAGTAAACCTCTCCTTCATCCTTGAAACAACATCTGTTCTTGTCCCTCCTGGGGCAGCTCACTTTCTTGGTTGTCTTCCCATCACATTGGTTCCTCTCTGTATCTCCTTTGCTGGATTCTCCTCATCTAAGTGTTGGAGTGTCCTAGGGCTCAGTGCTAGACCTCTTCTCTATTCGTCCTTACTCCACTGGTCTCACCCAGTCTGATGGGTTTACACATCACATACACACTGACAACTTTTACATTTATATCCCAAGTCTGGATTTATTCTCTAAATTCCAGAATTTTATATGCAACTGCCTATTTGACCCCTCTATTTGGTTATCTATCACCTTCTACTTGAATATCAAATAGATTTATCAAACTTAACATGTCCTAAATTGAAATCTTGATCTTCCCATTAAAAACTGTTCCCTTAAAGTGTTTCTCAATAGATTAAATGAAAATTCCACCGTTCCAATTTCTCAAGCCATAATTCTTAAGGTAATTCTTGAGTTTTCTCTTTCTCTCACACCCTACATCAATTTCACTGGCAAATTTTATCCAATTTTCCCTCTGTTAACACCCAGTTCCAACACATCATTCTCTCTGTTTGTCTCGCTCACCTGGAGTAGTAAAAACCCTTCTAATCAACCTCCTCATTCACATCTCTCTTTCAACAGCTCCTCATCTCATTCACAGTATAAGTTACGTTCTCAAGATTGTCTCCCAAGCCTTATATAATTCTCCCCCCCCCACCCTCCACTACGATCATGTGTACTACAGTCCCACTGGATTCACCCTAAATTATCCCTAAGGAAGTAAGCTGGACCATAAACAGAGGAAGAAATTTCAACAATCATATAGGGAGCCATGGGTGGGGAAGGACTGCTATTTTAAATAACTATTCTCACTAATAGGAGAATTTTTAGGCAGAGATCCAGGAGAGGTGTGGGAGTAAGCAATGTGGCTCTCTGGGAGAAAAGTGGTCCCACCAAGCTGTGAGTGCAAAGGCCCTAGGGCAAGAATATACTTGGCAGATTAGAGGAAACAGGAACATTGAAAAGTCAGCCAAGGGAAGGTGACTGTACTTAACAGCCCAGGTGAAAGAAGGCTCTGTTTTGGTACCAGTAGAAGTTGAAAAGAGGAAATGTGCAAGAAAAATGTCACTGCATTAACAAATGTTTATTGAGTAACTCCTCTAGGGAAAGGAGTTTTCTAAACACAAGAAATACAATCAAACCAAAATGTGTCTACTTTCACAAAATAGTACCTGCTTCGTAAGACACAAACTCTGTCTTGTGCAGAGGATGGATATTAAACAGTAGAATTTGGCAGTTGTTTTGATGTTGTAGAGTAACAAAGAAAGAGAATTTTAAAAGGAGACTTGAATCTGGATGATGATTCATGAACATAGTTGCATAGGAACTGAAACTTACATGGCATTTTTATGAAAGTTCTTAGCAACTTCTTTAGAGCTTTTCAACAAGTCTCACTGAGAAGTTTCTAATCAGACATGTAAAACAGGCAATACATTCAGTTTAGAATGAATCAGTAGGGCAAGATCACAGACAACCAGGCCTGGTTTAATATCCCACCTCTGCTACCCAATCTCCTTAAGCTTCAGCTTCCTCATCTGAGAGAAAAGGACAATGACCGTGCCTTCATTACAAGGTTGTTTAGTAAAGCAATTCACATGGCACCTGTTATATAGAAAGCATTCAATATTTATGTAATAGCTAATATGTGTAGAGAGACTTGGACACCTTAAAAATGCCTGAGAAGATACCTATTCCTAAGGGGTAAACTCTCATGATATGATTTCTTTTCAAAAATTCGTGTTAACCTAGTGAATCAATGTTTGCATAAGGTTTTGCTTCATTGTTAATGTGACAGAATAAAAACCAAATAATAGATGAACTTCCAGTGTATTTATTTGTAAAATCCTTATTGCAATACCCTTCTTCCACCTCACATAAAAGTGGAGAGGAGGGGCTTTATTATGTATTATGGAATTTCTTTGGTTAAGTGGGAGAAAGTTCAGTGGTGAGAAAGAGATTTGTGAGAGCCAACATTACCCATGCACCCAACCTCCACACTCAAAAGTGCCAATAGCACTACAGCACGGACAATTTTATACAAAGATGTTCAGTGATAACTTTTGGTCTATTTTTTATATTGTGAAATTGCATCATGAGTCTGAGAGGAGCTCTATAATCATATTAAGAAATATTTACCAAGATTAAATAATCAACATCAGGAATGCTAAGAGTTGTACCACTCAGGAAGATAATGATCATCTTCTGAGAAGAAAATATTGAAAATAGGTAGCTGAGTGACATAAGAATACAAGGAGCAGGGGACAATATGAGCTCTGGCCAGAGAGCAATTTCAGATCCACTTAAGTTAATCCAGGCATTTTGATTACAATATCTAACGTTTCTGAGTTTTAGGTCAACATAATGGACTTCTGCCTTTTTGAGAGCATTTTATATGGCAGGAAGCTAATTTTCAGAGTGGAAACAATCCCTGGTAGTGAAAAGCATAGAAGATGATGTTGGAGTTATCAACAGGTAAGATATATTAACCAATTTCTGAAATTCAGAAAGCAGATATAAACCTGGGGAGGAAGCCATAGTCCAGAGAAGTACTCTGAGAGCTCTTGAATTTTTGTGCAGTATATAAAGCTTGAAATCGTATTAAAGGCAGAGAAATAAATTTATTTCATATTTTTTCAAACTTGTTCTTTTTCAACATAGAAGATTCTTTCCCTCATTTCAAGGTCTTGCCTTGATATGAAAATATTTTTATTTTGCAATCATAGTTTAATTTTTTTGGCAAAATAAAAAAACTCTAGCTTTTGCATAATTTCCCTTTAAAATTTTAAGGGGCAGCTTAAACTAATCTTTCATTTCTTTGTAGGTTACCTATGTTTTTCTCGTTACTTTCAGGATACTCTCTTTTAAGTTTAGAATTCTGGAACTTTACCAGGATATCTTTGTGTGTGAGCCTTTTCGTTAACTCTGTCTGGTACTAGGTGAGCCCTTGTAATCTCTTTTCAAGTCTGGGATGTTTTTCACCCCTATTTCTTTGAAATTTTTCCCTCTTTCATTTTGTTCTAGTTCTCTTTTTTTGTGAAGGACCTCCCAGATGAACATAGAAACTTCTGGGTATGTGCTCCATATTTCTAAATACTTCTCTAGACTTTCCACTTCTTCATTATGTGAACTATAAACTTACCTGGGCATGGTCTTCCTAATCACTAACTCAGTCTTCCTGTGACTATTTTCCATTACCTAATCTATGCTAATGATGACCTATTTTTAGTTGAAGCAATCATATTTTTCATTTTGGTACTTTTTTTTTTTCTAAGCAAATGTTTTAGTTTCTTGGTTTGTTTGTCTTATAGATATGGTATCCTGTTATGCTTCTCTAAGGATATTCTATTTATTTTATTTTCTTCTGTTTCTTCAATTAACTCTGTTCATTGAAATGTGTTGACTTTAATGATTTTTGGTTTCCTGTTTATTCTTGTAAAAAATAAATTAAAAAAATAGGCCTATAATGAATACTTTGGTAGCTGGAATGTGTTTCTTAAACTCATAAACACTGGTGGGTTGGACTGGAAATAAATACAGTTCTGATTACCAGAGCTCTCCACTTGCAAGTGGAGATATCCAGTGTCCAAGTGGACATGTTGTTTCTGAGGTGAAGGGGCTATACCTCCCCTTGATAAGCCAAAAGTGGTTATTTAGAGCAGTCATTATCAAATTTAAAAATTCCAACATCCAGGTCATGACCAAACCATTAAATCAGAATTTTGTGGTATGGGAACTGGACTTCAGTAGTATTTAAATCCCCCAGTTGATTCCAATGTGTGGCCAGATGTGAAAAGCACCACATTCCAGCACTATCTGCTTGCCTGATTCCACACACATTCTGAAACCTTCCTATCAGAACTCTGCCATCAAAGTGCTAATCCCAGTGCTGTGCCAGTGCAGCCATCAGCCATCCTGGGAGGGGAACTGGCTGTCCTGTTCCACACTCATTCAGTTACTTTCCCCCAGATTCTACAGTCTCTGACCTTGGAATTATTCCCAAAGTCTGTCTGGCAAACTCCCACATCATTTTGCCTTCTTAATTATCTATTGTGGGTTCTTACTCTGTTGGGTCTCAGCATCACTTCATTCCTGTCAACATTTTATCTTGCAGAAGTTCTGCACTGTTCTGCTCTGTTAGTGACATTACCCTTGAGTTGCAAATACTACTATGAATCCATGTTATCTTCTTCCATTTTTATCTGAGAGGTAAAAATCTATTCTCCATAGGATCTCTAAGAAGAAATATTCAGGTTTATGAATTTGTTCTTTCTTCCATTTATTGAATATGCATTGGGTCCTTGCTCTATGTGCTAAGCCTAAAGCAGAGAACAAGAAAAAACACAGATAATGCCTCACTTAGCTTACAGTCTAATGTGTTTTTCATACTTGTCAGGCCGCCACCACCAAAATTGGAAGGAATCTAAATATTTAATAATATATTGGTGGTTGGACGAGTTAAGATAATATACATATAATGAAATATTATCCAATATTTACATATACTTAAAAATTATGACATGAAAAAATCTTTACAAGATAATGTTAACTGGAAAAAGCAGGATACAGAATGGGATATACAGTATAAAGAAAAATTAAAGGTTTTTGCCTCTGAATTGGGGCACCGTGGGTAATTAATATCTTCTTCATATTTTTCCAGTACTTTCTAATACTAAGAGTTATTTTCTATATAATATGCTGTTTTAAAAAGTCAGAAATATGTTTTTGTATTATATTCTATTTTGCAAGTTAACACACAAATAGCAGCACAGAGAATCTAACTATCCCACCTTATCAGGGGGTACAGATGTAGAAAATAAAGCTTGCAATTCAGACATTAAGGAAACTTTTAGAGCTCTCTTAAATATTTTCACAACGTAAGCTTCTTGAAGGTAAGTGATTAACATAATTTCTGCTTTGTTTTGTTTTGTGGTTTATTTTGGTATAATACTTTGCTAACTCAGGTGGTTCATTTAAAATTACTTTAGCAATGGGGCGCCTGGGTGGCGCAGTCGGTTAAGCGTCCGACTTCAGCCAGGTCACGATCTCGCGGTCCGGGAGTTCGAGCCCCGCGTCAGGCTCTGGGCTGATGGCTCAGAGCCTGGAGCCTGTTTCCGATTCTGTGTCTCCCTCTCTCTCTGCCCCTCCCCCATTCATGCTGTGTCTCTCTCTGTCCCCAAAATAAATAAACGTTGAAAAAAAAATTTAAAAATAAAAAAAAATAAAATTACTTTAGCAAAGACAGATGATATGTTTTAAGTCAAAGAACTGTTGTCCCACATAAACATCGGCATTCATGTTGGGTCTCTTGTCTCAATATAAGGTTTTGTCTGAAGCCCTTTAACCTAAAATCTTGGCTGATACCACACATTGATGTCAGTTTCATTCCAAGTGGGACAATATTTCTTGGAATTTGGCTGAGCCCTTCTCCCAACACATTATTAATATAGAAGAAAAAAAGAGAGAAAGTAGGAAGTAGAAAAGGAAGATGAAAGGGATTCCTGATATATTGTTACTATATATTGAAGGCTTTGGAAAAGGTGACATGAAAATGACTTCTTAAAAGCTCAAAGCTGGTGGAAGACCCAAAGAAGGAAGGAAGGAAATCCTTCCAATTTTAATAAACCTCACCTTGTTTTGTCAGCCAGCTAATGCTACTCCTCTCAACTGCTAAAAATCTAGACATGCCTTGAGAAGGGAATCCTACCTTCTGGATGAAGAAAAGAAGAGAGAAAGAAGAGAAGAGAAGAGAAGAGAAGAGAAGAGAAGAGAAGAGGAGAGGAGAAGAGAAGAGAAGAGAAAAGGAAAAATGTAAAGAAAAGAAAAGGGAAAGAAAAGGAAAAAAAAGACCACCACTGCCCTCCAGAGCCCATCTTCTCAAGCCAGACATAGAGTCATGGCTAACTCAGACGAAAATAAACATCATTATTATACTGCATAAAAGAGAAATCTGATCTATAAAAATATCTGGGCAGCGCTGCAGAGATGTAGTTGCATTGACTCCAAAGAAGATAGTTACTTTATATTCCATGAAGTGCCATAAAAGATACAGGAATTTAGTGAGCATTTCTGTGGTATATCATGAATGCAATGGGTCATATTAATTTAATAGAGCACAGGTAACAGCTGACTAAATGAAGCATCAAATGCTACACAATTTAATTATATAAAAACATCTATGTCACATTTAATCTATTAAAATTGCCTATAAAAATTATCTCAACAAAAAATTATCTATTTTTCTGTGGTAATGGTATTCTGCTTTGTTTTGTTTCTTTTATGGTGTTACCACTCAGCCAATTTTGGTCAAGGTACCTTTTTTTCACAATGCACTATCAATATTATACATAATTGTTCAAATATTTTTCTGAAACATAAGATATAATAGATGTTTGGAGGGGTTCTGACTTTACCATATTTTAATAACAAAAGAATCTTCTTGAAATTTAGTTTTAAACCATAAAAGATATGCTCCACTCAGAATGCACAATAGGTTTTAAATATCACTATAAAGTGAATCATTCTACTGACTTGATGATACAGTGGGTATTTTAATACTTAAAAAATAATATCATTTTCTCCAAATGCAGTTTCCATAGCAACAGTACACTTCACCTATTAGACAAAGAAAGATCAGAACTGACTCTACTATGCTATGAATTCCTTTTCAGCTCTGATTTCACTGAATTCACATGTGTTAAAATCCATTTTAAACATTTAATATATTTTATCTTGAGAGCATAAAATGACCTTCAAATTTTCCTGACAATATACTTAGGATATTTACAATATATTTAGTATATAGACATATTTGTTTATGCACATTTATACAAATATACATAAAAGAAGCAGGTTAGAGAAAGACAATAATAATGATCTATTTTCCAAGTCTATTAGTTGCTGTCTAAAAAGATGGCATATTTAGAAATACATCAATTGTTCCACATATATGAAGAGTTGAGTTTTCTTTAATTTTTTTAATGTCTATTTATTTATGAGACAGAGAGAAACAGAGCATGAGAGAGGGAGACACAGAACCCAAAGCAGGCTCCAGGCTCCAAGCTGCCAGCACAGAGTCCTACGTGGGGCTCAAACTTGTCAACGGTGAGATCACCACCCGAGCCGAAGTTGGACGCTCAACTGACTGAGCCACCCAGGCACCTGGAGTTGAATTTTTAAGTAATTAATATATTTTTAAATGATATGCAGTCTAACATTATAGTATTTCAGTGTACCAATACTCATTCAATGACATCAAATTCATCAGTGTTAAATTGATGAAGGTAAAAATGCTTGATAAATATTTGTGACCTGGAAAAAAACAAAAGTAGCGGAAGACATATGGAAGTGACATGCACTGTGACGTTCTTTGAAAGGGTTCTCTGAGTCTCCCCTTTTTGGTGCCCTAATATATCAGGCAGTTACTTGGCCACCTGTAAAGAGTTAAGTCAGTGAAATCAAACTATCTGTCAAAATCTAGAATATACAGTGTTTATAAGTATTCAGAATTATCTTCATTCACTTATTAGTGTCAGTCTAAGAAAAGCTCGAGTTGTCATTTTTTCACTGATGGAATCACGCTTCCTTTCTGGCATACTGTACCTGAATGAATAAGCATACTACATTGGAAGCAGAGCAGTAAAATAAACAGAAATGGTGATGTCATTTGCCCCCTGTTCTCGACATCAATACTTATTAGGAAATGGTTCAGTAGCCAAAAGTAATCTTTTTTTTAAATTCAATCTTGGTATGAGGTTGCATAAGAAAAGTGGGTATATTGGATCAAAAGAACACAAAGCAAGTTTTTAAGCATGATGTGTAGCTTGCCAGTTCCCTTAAGGTTAGGACAAATGGCAAAGTATTTAAACTTATAGGAGAAGAAGTTCATTCTAAACACTAGAATCAATGTCTTGATTATGATGGCTGTTGAATAGCAAATTGAAGAACAGAGGAAATCATGGAAATGTTATGCTAACAAGATCAGCCAAAGTCACAAACAAAAATTAAGTGAAGTCTATCTATGCAACATGCGTGCTCTTCCTATCCTTGACCCTCACTTTCCTATCCCTAACCCACTTGTGTTTCTCTTGGCTTCCCCATCAGATGCCACTGAGCAATGTACAGCTAAAGTGCGCTGATAGGATTCATGTCCTTTGATCCATGTGTTGCCCTTCTCCAATCAACTTGAGCATTTTGAGAGCTATTCCCTCAGGTTACTCTCCAATTAGAGGAGGCTAATCTGACTACGCCAGAAAAATATGTTAATGATTGCTAATTCTTTCACATATATTTTGAACTGTTGAACTATGGACAAAAAAAAAAAAAAGATAAACTTCTTTCCTTTGATAAGGGTTCATGTCTCACTTTAGACAGTTTGAGTCTCATAAATATCCTGTTGTCTGATTTAAATTATTCCTAAACTGCAAAATAGTCAGCTTTGAATGAGATATTGCTTATATGCTGTTTTGGCTTTATAAAACAATAAACAATAATAAGATGTTTTCTACCAATTGACTAAATAGCAGCCTAAATTCAGCATTTTTCATGTCTGTCCAGGGACTATTACAGAATGTGAAATTTGATAAAACACACATGTGTTAAAATAGCAAAGTATTTGGTCCGATTTTAAGTTATTTTGATTTATTGGGTGATATTTTTTTAAAATGTTATGGTTTTTATTTTTGGAATTAGGAAATGGCCAAAGGTGATCCAATTTTTATAATATCAAACAGTTTAAAGACATAAACCAGGCCAAAGAGATTATTACCTAATAAGCACTTCCATAAAAATAAAAAGGAAAAAGTAAAATTTTAAAAAGAGCAGAAAAGAGTAATAGTTTTTAAAGTAGGAGGATTTCTATAACAGAAACATAAAACTTTAACTTCTTGTCTCACTTTACCTTCAGAGGAAGTCAGTGGATAAATGGTTCTAGTACACTTGAGTAAAAGTGGATTGGCACATGCATCTCAGGGTTTCAGGCAAGCCGCATTTACTGGAACCTTCGTCCCTGCACTGGAATAAAAATCCCAGCAAAGATTCTATACAAGCACAGGTGTTAGCTTCAATATGTTTTTAAATTTTTAAAAAGTTGTACCACCACTTTGCATCTACATAAAGAGTTCATGCATAAACAAGAGGCAATAATCAAAGTCCAAAATTTATTTATTTATTTATTTATTTATTATTTTAATGTTTATTTATTTTTGAGAGAGAGAGAGAGAGAGCAAGCGGAGGAAGGGCAGAGAGAGAGAGGAAGACACAGAATCCCAAGCAGGCTCCAGGCTCTGAGCTGTCAGCACAGAGCCCAATACAGGACTCAAACCCAGATTGCGAGATCATGACCTGAGCCGAAGTCGGACACTTAACTGACTGAGCCACCCAGATGCCCCCAAAATTCTTTTATTTACTGTTTATAAAAAACACATGGGAGAGAAATAAGAATTGATCTCTGATCTTAACTCTGCCTCTCCCTTTTTCCCCTGTGTGTTTGGATGTGTATTTCCCTTCAGTATTAGTCACTTACCCCCATCAGCTCATCTATACCCATAATTCCACCACAGAGTTTCTGGCCTCTCAGACAAACCAGAACTGTGCTCCAGCCTAAGTGTCAGTCTGTGGGAGATGTCTAGTTCACATAGCTGTTTGCATTGTGGGATTTGGCTGTACACTCCAGATTGCCTGTCTCTGAGACCTGGTGATTCTGTTAATGTTTCCAACTTCTTTTCTGGGTTTAGAAATCTGTGCTTCTCCACCATTCCCTTAAGGTCCATTACTTCTAATAGAGATTTTCACCAGGGTTCAGGTTTCAATCTCATGGTGGCCTCAAGACTGAAGAGTGGTTCTTCTTACCATGTGTGACCAAGGATACTAGAGTCTAAGGAGGAAGAGAAAGGAACCAATTCTGTGGGTGACCTACTACTTTCCAGGAACGGACCTAGGCTCTTTACATGGCTTTCACTCAAAACAAGAAAGGGAGTTATGATTATTATTCCCACTTTCCGGTTTAAGAACTCAGGACTCAAAAAAAAAAAAAAAAAAACAAAGAAGAAGAAAGTTTGCATAATTTTACTACTAAAAAGTCAATTAGAAGATAGGGATCTACTTTTGGTGCTGTCACTGGGTAACTCTGGTCAACTCACTTAACTTCTTTAGCCCTCAAAACCACATTTGTAAAACATTGACATCATATCGGGCTAATATTTTAAAGCCTTCATAGGTCTCAAAATTTCTGAAACTATTATAGAAAAAAATGAATGAATTATATGCTCAAGATTATTAAAACTTGAGTAGTGGTATTTCATTATACTATTCTGTTTTTTATACAATTAAAGTGTGCCATAACAAAAAGTTTTTTTAAGTGTTCTGTTATCTAAGGAATAATATAGCAGCTGACCTTCACTAAAACACATAAATTGGTGGTAATTTGGAAATTATCTTCTTCATCTTTCTATTTATTTTTCACATGGAATAGATATGCAAAAACTGCTCCTTATGGTAAATGAATTTTTCCATATTTATAAAAGTAAAATCCTATGTAACAAAATCAAACAAGAATATGCTTCACTTCCTGGCATCAGGTGAGCTCAAGCCCCACTCTGGGCTCTGCACTGACAATGAGGAGTCTGCAAGTGATTCTCTCTTTCCCCCTCTCTCTCCACCCCTTGCTCACTTGTGCTCTCTCTTTCAAAAATAAACAAACTTAAAAAAAAAGTCAGACAAAAAAAAGAATTTTCTTCACTTAAAAACAAACCCAAATTTTATTTGTCTTTAATAGTTGTGGTTTCCCTTGAGGGGGAAAAGCAAGCCTTTTGTTCCTGTGGGAGACCATTCTGGTGTAACTAACTCCTGTGTTTTATTTACAATCCTGTCAGACCATGCCCAAATTCCTTTCTTTAAGGGGTGCACTTACTGGACAAGAGTTCCATGTTCTGACAGACACTTTGAACTCTGGTATGGCTGAGGAGAGAGTTTGAGTCACTGAGATCTGGAAAATCCACTTCGTAAACCACACCATTTCTGCTAGGGTATGCAATGTTGACCAGCAATGTTTGAGCAAGTTAACTGAAGGACAAACAACAGTTTCCCACATTACTAAGGTTGCATAAACAATGTGATGTTCTCTTTTGAAAGATCAACATTATGAACAGTAACAAATATTATTCATTCAAATAAGGAAAGTTGGAATGCATAAAATAAAAAGAACTAGCAAAACTCAACCAGATGTTTTACCATGGGTGATTTCATTTTTTTTTTTTTGTAGTCCAAAGTCCCTAAAACAATGAAGAGGAAATAAGTGTTCTAAGTTTTAAAAGGTTTCCTTTAAATTCTCATTTAGTTGTTAAACTCTTAAACTCTATCCTATATAAATTCCGAAAAGAAGGAGAATTCTTGCCAGTCTGAGGACTATCTTTCTTCTGGAATGTCAATCTCCTGCACTGTTCAGAATTCAATGTGAAGCAAACATTTGATCAGTGAGGGGCTTTCTTTGAAAGCAAAACATTAAAGAGGGAGTGCTTCATCGCGTCTTAAAATATTTGGAATCTTAAAACTTACTTCTGATTCAGAAATAATTATACATTATATTCCAGATATATGATTTTGGCTTTTCAAACTCTATTGGCTCAAAACCCTACCCAGAAACACAAGATTGAGCAAACAGAACAAAAACAACATCTCCATTCCACAGCCACTTTGTTGACACAAGTTCTTCCAACATGTAAATGTAAAGCATACATCTTTGGACATGAAAACAATTAGTCAGAAGTAGTCTATTGTAGAAACAAGGAAATGGATTTAAAACCAGCTGTTGCTGCTGTGAGGAGGCAAAATATTTGATTACATGACACAGAAAATAGTAATGAGCAGATAGAATTCTTTCACAAAACGGCTAGGAATGAGATATGGTACTTCCAAATATTCTTGTTCCACCAAAGGAAAGAACAGAAATACTTCCTGATCAGTTCTTGAGTGAAAAGACAGATATGAGCAGTTTTTGAATGGAGAAGAGTTTTAGCGGAATGATGTTTACTCACCCCATGGCATTTTGGAAATGAGAGTATTTTAATTTTATTTATTTATTTTTTGGTATTTTGGGACCTAAATGCTGTAAAGAGTAGCCATTCTGTATGAAGGGATTCAAATGACCAACTTTAAAGAGTTAGAAGAATGAAAAGTGTGATCCCAATGATAGAAGTTCAGAAGTGGGGACAGAAGTTCAGCTGGGCTTCTGGTGACATGTAAGAATAGAGTCAGGAAAATGTAGAACAAGATCCATGTTTGAAAGAAATTTGTAACAGAGTGTAAACTTGATAATTTTACAGCTTGTTTTTGTTTCCCCCTAGCAACTAGAAGCGATGTACTTAAATTGTGAAAGGTCTGTAGTTCGGCTGTTTTCATTGATCAGTCTTCCTACCCGTCATATTCTCTCCATACTTATTTACTCCACTCCTTCTCCAGGAGGCTGATTTCTAAGGCATGCCCCCATAGCTGCCACCCCCTTTGGCTTCTTGTCGGTTTGGCCAATGGGAGGCACCACCACCTTGAGAGGGTGGAGGAGGATGAGTTCAACACCTTTATGTATCCTCCAAAGTCTCTCCCTGCTGGATGTCAGGAATTGGCTCCAGCCTGACTGCAGGTCTCAGGTCTGACAGGTGGCCCTTTCTATACAGCTATTTTCTCTACTTTCATTAAAGCTTCCCCTCCTCTCACTCCTTCTCCCCCCACCCTCCTTAAAGTACAGCAATCCCAAAGTGATACCACATGGTGGGGTGAATTGAAAAAATTAGCTCCGTAACAAAAGAGTCTTAAAATGCAGGGGAAGTTGATTTATACCACACGTTCATTTAAATAGTCCATTTGGCTGGTGTACAAGGTTAATAGATCTTGGAGACTGAGCTTTATCACAAACTTGAGCTGCACTCGAGGATTAGGAAAAATCACTGGAGTTCCCAGCTGCTAGTTTATAGTTATTGACTTGACCTATTTTTTAAAATCTAACACAGATAATCAGAAGCAGTTACTTTACAGGGACAAAGTGTATCTTTGCCATTTTGCCTCAGGCCTTTTAACATATAGTCTTTTGTAGTCTTTTTTTTAAGTTACTTTTATTTATTTATTTTGAGAGAGAGAGAGAGAGAGAGAGAGAGAGAAGCAGGGGAGGGGCAGAGAGAGGGAGAGGGAGAATCCCAAGCAAGCTCCACACCAGAAGTGCAGAGCCCAACATGGGGCTTGAACTCATGAACAGAGAGATGGTGACCAGAGCCAAACCCAAGAGTTGGCCGCTGAACCAACTGAGCCACCCAGGCACCCCAGTCCTTTATAGCCTTTATGTGACATAGAAATTATACTGGCCAGGGTTCCTGGGCAGCTCAGTAGGTTACGCATCCGACTTTGGCTCGGGTCATGACCTCATGGTTCATGGATTGGAGCCCCACATCAGGCTCTGTGCTGACAGCTCGGAGCCTGGAGCCTGCTTCGGATTCTGTGTCTCCCTCTCCCTCTGCCCCTCCCCCACTCAAGTTCTGTCTCTTTCTCTCAAAAATAAAATAAACATTAAAAAAATTAAAAAAGAAATTATACTGGCCTGTTCATTACATTGATGATACTATACTAAAAGCACCGGAAATCAGGAATTAAGAACCCTAGATGCCTTCTAAGACCCCCACGGGTCAGAGCGTGAGAGCTAAACCCTAGAAGTTTCAGAGGCCTGCCACACTGGTGAAGTGTCTAAAATTCCAGTATCTATGAAATGTCAGGATATTTCTTAGAAAGTGAGGAAAGGTTGTTATACCTTCTATGACCTAACACAAAGAAAGAGGCATGATGATACTTGGTGGGGTTTTTTGGAATCTGAAGCAAAATATACCAGGTTTGAGTCATCAGTTCCGAGTGGGTTCTACATCAAGAAAGGCTTTCCAGCAGGCCCAGTTAACCTTCTCTCGCTGAGTAGTTTTGAGAATTAAATGCAATAATCTGCATAAATCACCTAGTACAATACCTGGCACACGGTAACCCCTCATTAAACGACTTCTTGAAAATAAGTCCCTTAAAGAAATGCATTAGGGGACGGAGGGAGTTTGGGGCAGGGAAAGAAGTCTGTGTAGCTCACAAGCATAGATTTTTCATAATTCAATTTACCCAGTACTCTCAGTTTGCTGTATTCTAAGTAGGCTCATCTGCATGTTGCATTTTTAAGATTTCTTTCAAATGCCAGAGATTTAGCTTTGAATTAAAAAACATGAGTTAGCACAGTCAAGAAACTAATTGCCTGCCACCATGCATACAAAACTCAAAATCTCCTAGTACAAATATTTTCATTTAATGTACAAGCTTCCAACCAAGTCTCCTCCTACAGTCTTCAACCCAGATGGTTTATTCTACTCCTCTTGTTTTTATATGTTATCTGGTGGAGTAATGCTTAAACGAAGTACAGAATACATTTTTGCCAAATTATCACTACTTATTTTATAAAAGGTATTCTATATTTTCCCTTTCTTTCTAGAATTCTCAGATAGTAAAAGGAACTTGATTATGAGAAAAAAAACTGGACTATTTAAGAATTGCTATGTTTATTGCAACATTTTTTTCAATAGCTAACATTTGAAAGCGAACTAAGTATCCATTGATAGAGGAATGCAAAAGGAAAATGTGTGATGTGTGTATGTACTGTGTGTGTATTCCCTATACACAATGGAATGTTACACAGCCATAAAAAAGAATGAGATCTTGCCATTTGCAACAACATGGATGGACCCAGAGGATATTATGCTAAGTGAAATAAGTCAGATAGGGAAAGCAAAATACCATATGGTTACACTTATATGTGGAATATAAAAAACAAAAGCAAAAACAAAATAAAACAAATTTTAAAAGCTGAAACAGACCCATAAATCCAGAACACAAACTGATGGTTAACTGCCAGAGGGGAGTTGGGTGGGGGATGGGCAAAATGGTGAAGGGGACTGGGAGGCACAGGCTTCCGGTTATGAAATGAATAATTCACAGAAATGAAAGGTACAGCAGAATATAATCAATGGCATTATAATAGCATTGTACGGTACAGATGGTTGCTACCCATGTGGTGAGCTTAGCGAACAGAGTTGCCAAATTACTATGTTGTATACATGGAACACTTTGTGTCAACTATACGTTATTAAAAAAAATAATAAATTCCCACTAGCAAGAAGGGCCTACAACAGCACACTGGAAGTCTAACTTTTGAGTCTGTTTGAAACCAGAAGTGAACTGGTACTGAGCTGTACTTCAGGTTCCAATACAGCCCTGCTCCACATCAATTATTGATTGAATTAAGAAGGTTAGCCTTTCATCCTGTGTGCCTATAGGAAAAAAGGCTGAAGCACTCTATCTCTATGCTTCTATACACAATGTCTGGTATACTAGTAAAAACAATCTTGATTTAAAAAATTATAAAATCCTTATGAAGGAAAGTAGATCAAACACAAGTGTTATCATAAAATGTTCTAGAATGACAAATAGTGTTAATGCGTGACAGATAAGATGTAATGTATTCAAGGTCAAAGTGCAAAAAGGTTTCCCTAGTTTTGAGATTTGCGTTTATTTTTAGAGAAGAGGAAGATTAAACAGTAGCCTTTCTACAATGAAGCTGTTGGTTCCTTCTTGCTGATCCCTGCTTTTTCCACACATGCAGAATTTGCATCTTCAAGAAGATACTTCATGATTCTCAGCTCTAAGTAAAAAGATTGCTCTTAGGGTGCCTGGGTGGCTCAGTCGGTTAAGCGTCCAACTTCGGCTCAGGTCATGATCTAGGGGTTTGTGAGTTTGAGCCCTATGTCAGGCTCTGTGCTGACAGCTCAGAGCCTGGAGCCTGCTTTGGATTCTGTGTCTCCCTCTCTCTCTGCCCCTCCCTGTTCACACTCTGTTTCTCTCTCTCAAAAATTAATAAACATTAAAAAACATTTTTTTTAAATATCGCTCTCAAAAATTCTTGCAAAAAATGAAAAAATAAAAAAATCTCTGTGAATGCAGGAAATACTCCAAGAAGCAGAAATTTCCAAGGATTACCAGGTAAGAATAAAATAAAGGTTCAATAGAGCAGCATAAATGAAGGATTTCTCATTAATGTGACAAGGAGTTAAAGTATTATTCAGTTAATTTGAAAATATTAGATAGATTGATTGTATTTTAAAAATATGATCATGTATGGCTAAACAGTTTGTTTTTCAGTTTCTCCCTTGAGTAATTCATATGCATGTATACTTTAAAGTGATTTTCATCCATATATACAGAGAGAGAGAGAGGTATTTTACATATATACCTCTATTACAGAATTGTTACATTGTATCAGGACTATTTTATGTCCCCACTTGATTCTCATGGTAGATGAAAAGCAGCCATTAAAGTTTGAATGAATAAATGATTCATAAACAACATAAAATACTATATGCATTTTATCTTCAAAGTATGCATTATCACCTTTCTTGTCTACATAGTTCCAAACTTGCCTACCATTATGTTTTCAAAAAGGCACTTTTTAGCCATCAGGAAATAGTTGTATTTACTTTTAAACAAGAACAACCACATGATTTTTAAAAATATGTAAAGATGCCATTTGCACAGCATAAAAAAATGACAAATACTCAAAATAAATGTGCATATGGCAAATGGGCAATATCCCCACACAGAAAACTATTAATCTTAGTGGAAAAAAAAATTTAAAAGAACTACAAATTGAAAAGAAATGCCATGATTATATTGAAAGTGTCAATATTATAAGGAAGCTAATTTCCCTAAATCCATTTATAAATATACATAATTTTTAAATTTTCAAATTATTTTTTTATGTGTATCATCTAATTTAACTCCTTTGACAATCATGTGAATTCAGTCTTGTTAATCCCTGTAGTAGGAATGGAGACTCATACAGGACAGATAATCTTGTTGGATCCCACAAGTTACAGTTATGGGGCTGGGACTCAACTCAGGTCCTAGACTCTAAAGGGGGGGCCCAATCCACTGTATCATAAATATTCTTTGGCACTGAAGCCCCACCACTCTACAAGGTACAGGGTCCCCAGGGAAAACGTTCTGATACAAAGGGGTCACTGATGAGATCAGCATGTGCTCCCCTGGACTGCAAACTCCATGAAGTCAAGGATTTTTGGTCATTGCTATGTCTCCATCATGTAGAATAATGCCTGTGTCACAGTTAGCAATCAGCAATTATTTATTGTATGAATAAAAATGAAGAATTAAACCTTACTCTGAAGCAAACAAAGGTAAAGAGAGACTTAGATAACACTGGGTTTTAGATTTAATCTAAACATTCAAATTCCGTGCAAGAATTAGAGATATGTGCATAGCTGGCAACATGGTAAGGGATGGCCTGCACAAAAGAAATAATTACAGGCATCTCTTTGATCTTTAATGGTCAATTTGTTCTGCTAAGTTGTTTTCCTCCTATTTCCAACCTAGGATCTCAGTCATCCCTCGATAAAGCAATGAAAACACATTCTTATTATTTACCCAAAGGAGTCAAAAACTTGTATCCACACAAAAACCTGCCTACAGAGGCTTATCGCAGCTTTATTTATAATCACCAAAACTTGGAAGCAACCAAGATTACCTTTCAGTAGGTAAACTGGTATATCCATGTTTGACAGAATATTATTCAGTGCTAAAAATAAATGATCTGTCAAGACATGACAAGACGTGGAAGAACTCTAAATACATAACATTACTAAATAAAAGAAAGCATTCTGACAAGGTGACACACTGTTTGATTTCAACTATATGACATTCTGGAATAACAAAAACTATGGAGACAATAATAAGAATCAGTGATTCTCAGGGTTGGGGAAGGGGAGGAACAGATGACTAGGCAGAGCATAAAAGATTTTTAAGATACTAAAAATAGTCTGTGTGATATTATAATGATGAATATATGTCAGTATACATTTGTCCAAACCCACAGAATGTACAACACCAAGAGTGAACCCTTGGGTAAACTATGCACTTTGGGTGATTATAATGAGTCACTGTAAGTTCATTCTTAGTAAAAAAAAAAATATCATTCTGATGAATGATGTAGATAATGGGAGGGGCTGTGCATGTTTGGGGGCAGGGGATATATGAGAAATCCCTGTATTTTCCTCTCAATTTTGTTGTAAACCTAAACTGCTCTAAGAAACATAAAAAAGAAAAGAATGGTTAAAACATTCTTCATGGAAAATAAGGTGGGATGTTTTTCTACTGAAATCGAAACATTATAAAGCTACAATAACCAGCACAATGTTGTATTTGGCACAAGGATGGAAAAATAGACCAATTTAACAGAACAGAGAGGTCATAAATATACCCACTTGATTTATGCCAAAGTAGCCCTATAACACAATGGGGAAAGGATGGGCTTTTCCATAACTGATACTGGTTTAATTGGGTTCACATAGGGCAAAAAAATTGGATCTTGACCAATTTTGGTCGAAAAAATTGGATCTTAACCAATTTTTGTGTGTGGATCATACCACACACTGAAAAACAATTCCAAATAGAGTGCAAATATAAATGTTAAAAAGAAAGCAATATAACTTGATAAGATAATACAAAAAAATCATGTAGTCACAGTCTTGAGTAAAAATTTCTTAGGAAGCAAAAAAGTTTTAACAGTAAGGGAAAAATGATAAATTAAGACACTTTAATTTGTAGAAATTGTGTTTATCAAAAGATGGCATCAAGAAAGTTAAAAAATAGAAGGAAAACTATGAGTAAAAGTATTCACTATACATAATGAGAAGTGGCTAGATGAAATACACATACAAAATCAATACAAAAAAAATACACAACTCAAAAGAAAAATGGGCAAGAGACTTATAGTCAAATGACAAATCTATGAAAATTTGTTGAACAGTACTAGTCATCAGGAAAATTAAGTTAAAACATAATAAGACACTACTGCATACCCACTACCATGGCTAAAATCAAAAGGACTTTTAGTACCAAGAGATGGCAAGGGCATGGAGCAACTAATTCTCATATGCTGTTGGTTAATGTTAAATTGATCCAAAAATTTAGAAATCTGTTAAGTAGTTATCTTCTAAAACTGAACACAAACATTCTTTATAAGATAGCAGTTACATTACTAAAATACTCCCAATAGAAACGCTTGCACAAGTATCTCAAGAGGTATGTAGAAGAACTTTCAGCATTATTCATAAGAGCTAAAAACTAGAAACAAATCCAGTTTCCGTCAACAGTGAAATAAATAGTAAATTGTGATACCTCTGTCTAGTGTAACAAAAAACAGCAATGACAAAGAATAGAATGCTGCTACACATAACAACATGGATGAATCTTAGAGGCATATTGCAGTAAGACATAAGCCAAACACAAAAAATACACATTTTCTGACCCCATTTTTAAAATTTTAAATCAAACCAAATCATAGTGGAGGAGGAAAAGGATAGAAATGAGGAGTGGGGTGCCTGGGTGGCTCGGTTAGTTAAGGGTCCAACTTCAGCTCGGGTCATGATCTCATGGTCTGTGGGCTCAAGCCGCAGGTCAGGCTCTGTGCTGACAGCTCAGAGCCTGGAGCTAGCTTTGGATTCTGTGTCTCCCTCTCTCTCTGCTCCTCCCCCACTCACACTCTGTCTCTCTCCATCTCTCAAAAATGAATAAATATTTTAAAAATGAAAAAAAAAAACGAGTATATGAGGGAAGTAGCGATTCTGTAGTGCGGGTAATTTTCTATTTCTTGATATGGAAAGGGGATAATGATTGATCTCTACAACCATATTTTGTACACTTTTTGATAGATGGATTATATCTTAAATTAAATATTAAAAACCATGGTAGATAATATTTTTTTGTGTGTGGAGAAGTTTGACAACCATAAAAACCATAGGGACAGTTATGAGTCAAGTTCAAACATATGAAATATTTAGGTAAAATTCTGAGGAGAAATAGATTCCTCATTTATCGAGAAAAAAAAAACTGTGTCTGACTAATCTAAGCTATTTAAATTTCCAAAAACCACTGAAATTTTTCCACATCAAAAACTGGAAAAAATTTCTATCAAGATGACTAGGGGTTGGAGGGACATTTGTCCTGAATAGGAAATTAACTCAGAACAAGAGGAAAAAATAAAGGGGAGGAAAAATTGTACTCTTCAGATGAGTTAATATAAGAACCTGTGCAATTTGGAATTTTTATAAATAATCTTAATGGGGTAAACAATACACTCTTTATATTTGCTTTGGCTAAACTTTGTTTATTAACATTTGCCTTCATCTTCCCTAATTTTTCCCCAGAAATATTTCCATATTGCCCTTTTTATTCATTTATTTATTTGATAATTTTTTTCATAATATTTACTAGGGATTATCATATAGGATTAGTGTGTACAGATACTGTGTTGGGCACTAAAATTTCATTGTAAACAAGCCAAAAGATGCCCTCTCTGATTTTGTATTCTACTAAAGGATACAGACAATAATCAAGCAAAGAAATAAGTGAGCAAGATAATTGCAGATTGTGAAAACTGCTGCGAAGGAAATTAAAATGGTATGGGGTACCATTATAATGAAAAGGGATAAAGTGTAATGTAATCTTGGTGGGGGGAGCAACCTCAGAAACAGTATTTAGGAAAGGCCCATTTGAGGAGGGGAAATTGCAGCTGAGACCTTAGGGATGAAATGTAATCATGTATTTAATTCAACAATGCATATCAAACACCTAATGGGTAACAGGCACCATTCTAGGTGCTGGAAAATCAACAATGAATGAGAAAGACAAAAAATGCAACTTCATGGCATTGATATTGAAGCCAACAAAAAGAAGACTCTCATGTTGCTGCAACAATGACTATAAAAAATCTGAATGGAAAATAACTTAGTGGGCTCATTGAACTTTTAAAAGGAAAGAGTATGAATAACATGATGAACTATTGCAAGAATGGCCTGCAATGGATTTAAAGAAGTAGGCAGGGACCAGGGCATGTGTGATTCTGTACATCATGAAAAGAAGTCTGCTTGATATTCTTAGTTAAATTAGAAGGCATTGGTGGGTTTTAAGCAGAGGAATGGCATGATAAGATTTAGTTTAAAATCATACTTGCTGGGGCACCTGGGTGGTTCAGTCGGTTAAGTGTCCAACTCTTGATTTCAGTTGGTTATGATCTCAGGGTCCTGAGATCCAGCCCCATGTTGGGCTCTGCGCTGGGTGTGGGGTCTGCTTAAGATTCTCTCTCCCTCTCCCTCTTCCAATTCCCTGCTCACGTGCTCTCTCTCTCTCTCTCCCTCTCTGTCTCATAAAAACAAATAAATAAAAATAATAAAAAATAAAAATAAAAAATATTTAAATCATACTTGTTGTTTTGTGAGGAATGATATGAAGGGAATAATAACAGACATAAAGAAACAGATTAGTAAGCTATTTTCCAGGCAAGAAGGGATAGTAAACTGAACTAAGATTAAAAAAAAACAAAAAACAAAAAACAAAAAAAAACAGAGATGGAGATTAGACAGATTTGGAGAATAATGTGAGGATGAAATCAACAGAATTTACTGATAGATTGCGTACAGTGAGGAAAAGAAAGAAAGAAGTTACTCTTTTGCTTCCAGAAGAAACAACTAGATGGATTTTGAAGCCATTTGCTAAGGTGGCAAAGAAAGAGAGGAGTTTAAGGAAGATATTTAGGCTGGAAAATCATGAGTTTATGCTTTTTTAATACACATATGTGAGAAGTATATGAAGGATCTAACTGTGGTGTCAGATAAGTAGCTTGAAACAGAAGTCAAGAGCTCAGGGATAAATATAAATATTTGAGAGGTATCAGAATAAGTATTAAATTTATATCTATGAAAACTGAGGAGATAACCTAGGAAAAGTATGTTTTCCTAGAGGGAAAGAAGATCTGAGACTTAGAACTAAGGAACCCTGAAAGTTAAAAATCTAATAGAGGAGGAGTAGGCAACAGAGGAAACAAAGATGTTGGTATTAAGTTTAAGAAAATCAGGGGCACCTGGGTGGCTCAGTCGGTTGGGCGTCGGACTTCGGCTCAGGGCATGATCTCGCGGTGTGTGAGTTTGAGCCCCGCATCGGGCTCTGTGCTGACAGCTCAGAGCCTGGAGCCTGTTTCAGATTCTGTGTCTCCCTCTCTCTCTGACCTTCCCCCGTTCATGCTCTGTCTCTCTCTGTCTCAAAAATGAATAAATGTTAAAAAAAATTAAGAAAATCAGTAGGGTTAGGGCACGTGGGTGGCTTAGTCAGTTGAGTATCTGACTTTGGTTTTGACCCAGATCATGATCTCAACGGTTCGTGGGTTCGAGCTCTGAACTGTGCTCTGTGCTGACAGTATGGAGCTTGCTTGGGATTCTCTCTCTCTCTCTCTCTCTCTCTTTCTCTCGCTCTCCCTCTCTCTGCCCCCCCCACCTCAAACTAAATAAATAAACTTAAAAAAAAGAGAAAAGAAAATCAGTAGGCTCATGAAGCAGAAACCAAAGGAGAAAAGTGACTAGGAAAAAAGAAAAAAAAAAAGATGTATCTACTCTCTTGCATAATGCTAAGAAATAGAACAAGACATAGATAATGTTAATGTTGACCAGCTAAGATTTTCAGTGGAATGCTGGGCACAGTGGACACAGAAGTCTGATCACAGTGGGTTGAAGTGAATATGGAAGGGGAAGAAATGAAAGAGCACAATTATTGATTGGGAGTGAAAGGGAAGGAAAAGTTACAGGTGGTTTGAAGAGAAAAGAGAAGGTATGGAAGTTTCATATTAAAAGTGGAAATATGATCCCATTAGAAGAAAACATCAGTATCAATGAGTAGTATTGAATGGAAGTTTGAGATTTTAGATCACAGAGTCATGTCATCTTTCTCTAGCAAAGTTTCCCAGCTAAAGTTCATTTATAAAGGCAAATGACAGCATTTTGCAAGGTAATTAAAGTGGGAAGGCAAGGGGAGAGAGAGTGAAGGATATCACAACAAAGTAATCATAATGATGAACACAGGAAGTAGGCTGAACACAAGAGAAAAAGGAACTATGGAGTGGAATGCTAAAGATACGTATGTAGAGGCCAGAGTCTTAATGTATTTGAAGAATTGTGGCAATAGAGATACTTGAATAAATGCACCAGAAAAAGAGATGGTGGTTATGGGAAAATGAGATATTTAAAATGAGGATTTCAGAAGTGGTATATTTTCTGGGGCTGAAAACACACACACACACACACACACACACACACACACACACACAGTAAAAATGACTGGTCAAGATAGATAAAAAGAAATTTGAAGATAGGAAGTCTAAAGAACCAAAAAGGCAACATTTTGGAAGATTTATTTATGTGGAAATTGAAGTCACAGGAATCTATATTCTTGAATAAAAGAGCTTTAATAAGTAGGCAAATAGACAACAATAGCAAAAAATGGACAAGGTATATAATTCAAGAGCCTCAGGAGCAGTAGAAGGAGAATAAAGAGCTAGTAGTGGAAACAGAAATAAAAGAGGACACCAGCCTAATCTCTTACACCTCATTTAGTGTAAGAAAGAACAAACAACTTTATTTTGAGAGGGCTACATTAAAACTAACAGTATAAAGGGACATATAGTTTTTTTGATGAGGCAAGAATAAAAAGAAGGTTTCTAGAAGAAATGAAACATACAGGGTAGTTTTCTGATAAAGAAACAAGGGCTCTAAAGGGAGATAGGATGGGAGTAGGAGGAAACAAGTTAAGGGCTGGACAGAACATCATGGGGTTTCGAGTTTTTGTGAAAATGAATGCTCTTCTAATCAAATTTCTAGTTATGACTGAGCTAAACAGGGATATGACTATGATAGCATTGATCTATGTCTTGGAGAAAGAAGGGCAATCAGAACTCATCTGGAATAGAAACACTACCCTCAGTGGTATGGAAGCTTGTTAGATAGAGGTCCCCCAAGGGATGAACAAATGTGACCATGTACATTTGTGATCATGCATGGCTCCATGGCTCCAAGGCTGGGGTCAGTGTGATAGTATTCACAGGTTAGTAACAACTTCCCAGGACTTTGAACCATGTAATGTCCCACCAGCTTCCAAACATTGTTCACAACTTCTCTCAGGCCTCACTTCCTTCAGCAAAATTTTTCTCACCCTTCCAGACCATAGTGTTTGAACTCCTATGGCACTTATTGTCTGTACTGTTCTTCTCTTTATTTAACCACATATCAACTAGCCCTAGGAATTGTCACATATATCGGCAACTTATTGTTTCAAGTATTTAATATGTTTGTAAAATGCAGATATCACATTTTATCCTTAGGATGTACATCTCTCGAACTGCAAATTAAGGTCTACAAGTAGCAACTATATTTTTCTGTAATTGCACTCAGTCTTTGTCCATTCCTCTTAAGGGAAGAAATTAAATATGATCAATTCCAAGTGTATTCAGACATTTATGGATTTCCTAAGACACATAAATAGTATTTATACTATTTATAAGGTATGTTAACTAATTCTAGAATATCGAGGTAAGGAATTATGTTTTAAAACTTGAAGGGATAAATTTAAAACAAATTAAACATCAACTCATATGCTAATAATGGAACACTTCATCTCAGAAGGATATTCAGGCCAGTCATCCATTCAACAGATATTCAGTATCTGCTATTGATTCTGAACCCTGTGATAGATACATGTAGTAGACAAAGTTTGATAAGACACAGTTGCTTATATCAGAAATCTTACAATATACTAATACAAAGTATTTCCTATATATGGATGTTTTTGTGTACATATATATATATAACAATGATGGATCTATAAAATGATATTAGTATATAATTTCTAGAGGAAAAAGAGGGAGGAAGGAGAAGAGGGAGAAAGGAAGAAATTTGAAGCAAGTTTTCCACTTTTGAGGATGGAATCCAGAAAGAAAAACCACACGCTTCCAGATGACCATCACAAAACCACCGTCATTAACTAATGGTCAGGCTCAGAATAAACTGATCAAATTAGGTAGATCTGGTATTGTTAGGTTCTAAAGGGAAATATTTTCAGTAGCAGTGAAGTTTATCTGTTTTCACATGGAATGTGGGTACAAGTGTGACTCAACTACTGAGTGGTTATCAGAACTTTTTTCCTGAACAAACTACTACTTTCATGATGTTACAGATGAGCTATTAATTGAAAAAAGAATCTACCAACCAAAACATGTATGAAAGTGGTAGGTCCCATATATGATCCTTTAAAAATGATAAACTAAAAATTTAGGATTTGTCTAAATTATGATAGTTACATTTAAGATGATTATTGTTCATTTATTCATCCAACAAACATGACCACAATTCTATGCATTAAGCATCTAGAAGGTCTTAAAATATTTGTTTATACTGATATATATTTCCAAGTAGTTTATTCCAATCCAAAACCAAAAATATTTAAATGTTTCTTCTGCTCTTTAACGTGCAAAAATTATTCTCCTACCCAGGTATATAAGCAATAGTAGTTGATTTTAGAATAACAAATATGCAGGGGTAGAGAAAAAAATGAATTTAAGGGCTTTTCAAAATTTATTTTAAAAATACACGGCAAAGACATCACAAAATTACCACAATTTTAGTAGTATTAGAATATTCTATGAAAGACTCTGTTCCTTGGTTTAAATGATGTAATTTTTAGATTAAACATGTGTTTTAACAAACACAAAAAAAGAAAACTAATAGTCCATGGAAAAAAAACCTAGAAGAGTTTTTTTTGAAGAAACTAACAGCAACCAAAAGAAGTGAGTTACAAAGTATGCCTTATTCAATTAAAGTTCAGATAAACAAGTGTACACATACTGCAAATTTAAGATGTCCCTAGGCATTAGTAACTTGTGTAACTAAACCTTACATAGTTGATTTTTTAAGGAACTCTAGCATTACCACAGTTTGTAGTCAATGTGCCTTTGAATGGGTCTTCTCAATCCTTGCCCTTTTCTCTTTTAGGTCAGTGAGCCAAAATATTAGTCAAGTAACAGCCCCAAAAGTAAAGGGTAATGTTACTTGGTCTTTAAAGAAAATGATCAACACTGAAAGCAACATGTAGTTTGGTACTTACAACTTAAGATATGAATTCTCATTCATTAATTTTCTAAGAATTAATCATTACCTAATCTGTATCTACGTCCTATGTTAAAATGGATGTATATGTATATATACATATATACATATATAAATATATGTATATATACATTTATACGAATATATGTATATGTAATGACATATACACATACAGAAATCTTAACCAACAGAAACTTTAATGGCATTCTTAGAGCATCATGCTATTACCCATTTATTTAGTGGTTCCCCCAATTTTTGATTAAATTTTCATTTTGAACTGGAATTCAGACTTCTGATTGCCAAGAAATGAAGAATAAATATATTCATATTCACTAGTACAGAGAAATTTATATTAAAATGTGAAGTAAAACTGACTATACCCATACTTAAACAGGGGGCAAAGGGTAGTAAAGCTTCCAAGTTGGGACAATATAAAGGATGTCTTGCAAAAATACAGTAAACAAATATGTCCTGTGGATAGGATGCTCATTTTCATTCACTCCATGCTCAAAATATCCCAATATTTGAAAGAAAATAAAAATATGAACTACCCTTGTGTATTTACATTTCCAAAGCAAAAATACAATTTTAATAAAATATGCAGATTTAATTTGATCAATAACATTACTATGTAACACAACAAACTGTGAAAGACCCTGTCAGTTACTGTCAGAGATGGTTTCTCTTTGTTCTTGCAATAATAATACTCATAAAATAGGGGTGCCTGGGTGGCTCAGTTAGTTAAGTGTCCAACTCTTGGTTTCTGCTCAGGTCCTGATCTCGAGGTTCATGAGTCTGAGTTCCACATCAGGTTCTGTGCTGACAGCTCAGAGCCTGGAGTCTGCTTCGGATTCTGTCTCTTTCTTTCTCTGCCCCTCCCCCACCTGCTTGTGCTCTCTCTCTCTCTCTCTCAAAATAAATAAACATTAAAAAAAATAATACCCACAAAATAAATTGTCTAAGCTGCAGCTGGTCTTCTCAGAAGTTAAATGCAAAGATGAAAGTATGCTCTCTTCTTCATTCTCATCTATTCTCCCAATTAATTCAGCAACTTTCCCAAGAAATAGTAATAATTATAAAAACTGTGTTAAGCTCTTAATCTGTGTTAGTTATTGTATTAGCTTTCTAGGGCTGCCATAATGAAATACCACAGACTAGGTGTTAAATCATAGACATGTATCTTCTCACCCTTCTGGAGACTGGAAGGAAGTCCAAGATAAAGGAATTGGCATGTTTGATTTTTTCTGAGGCCTCTCTGTTTGGTTTGAAGATGGTTATCTTCTCTCAGTGTCCTTATGCGGTCTTTCCTCTGTTTTGGAGCATGCTTGGTGTCTGTCTATTGAGTCCAACTTTCCTCTTTTTTTTTTTTTTAATTTTTTTTTTCAACATTTATTTTTGGGACAGAGAGAGACAGAGCATGAACGGGGGAGGGGCAGAGAGAGAGGGAGACACAGAATCGGAAACAGGCTCCAGGCTCTGAGCCGTCAGCCCAGAGCCTGACGCGGGGCTCGAACTCACGGACCGCAAGATCATGACCTGGCTGAAGTCGGACGCTTAACCAACTGCGCCACCCAGGTGCCCCCCAACTTTCCTCTTTTTATAAGGACTCCAATTAGATAGAATGAGGTCCCACCCCTAATGGTCTCAGTTTAACTTAATCACCTCTTTAAAGGCTCTATCTCCAGATACAGTCGTTGAGAGGCAGTGGGGATTAGGGCTTCAAATACGAATTTTGAGAGGAATACAATTCAGCCCATAACTGTCATTACCAGTGTTATTATCATGATTATGATACTAGTCTAAAAACACTATTTTACTTAGTCTCCATAGTACACTGAAGGGTTAAGTATTTTCATGTCCATTTAACTAAAGGTTCTAAGACCTGAATTAAGGTTTCTTAAGGAAGAAGTGGAGAAACTAGAATGCCTTTCCTGATATTAAGTTTCTTATAGAAAGTAAGTACCAAGAAAAGTTTCAATGTGGACTTACCTTCCCTATCACCATTCTTTCCAGACTACTGCTAGAAAATTCCAACATACAGCTGGAGAAAATCCTCCCTTTAGCCAGGCAGAGCACCCACACATAAATAAACAACCATAAATAGTCGGTCTAGCAAAATTCTTCAATCCTTAGTTTCAAATTCTTTCCCCTCTGCTCAGAAGAATTCAACATCAGTTCTGGGTAGTTGATGAACATTTGTTTTCCATCACAGGACTTCTTGCATCAGCATTTGGCTTTAATGTTTAGGAAAGAAAAGCCACCATGTTGGAAATGGTCAAAAGATTTCACTAAGTACATGAGACTGAAACAGTCATACTTGCTTGGAAGTGAAGTGGTAGTTTCCATGGCAGCAGCTTTGGGGAAGGAGAGCAGTAGCTACAGATTTTTTTAAACTATGCTTAAAAAAAAAACCCCAAAAACAAAAAACAAAACCCATGAACCAGATATTCAAATATATAATAAGCGATTCCGTCAAGCTCAACCCGTGTACTTTGGGACCCTACTCTGTGGCCACCGTATCGGGGAATGTCTTTATTTTACTTAGACTAAGCTCTCTTCAGGAGTTTCTGTACTTTCTCAAGTCCATCGGGATCTCTCTACAGGCCTCTATATCACATTATTCTATCAGACCACCCTTGCTTATCTTTGCATTTTTAAAATTTCATTCCTTTCCTTCTCCTCTAGGAATAAAAAAATAAATTTTCTTGCACATACTCAAGCAAAAATCTAATGGGTTATATTGTTTCTATTTAGAAGCATTTAGATATAACCCAAACTTACCAAACAAATATTTAAAAAGCTATGATTAAAATGGTATATTTCATCCTTTATAATATTCATTTTTTGTATTCCTTTGTCAGGGATAAAGACGTGTTGTAAAAATCTCTGATGAATTAAGCTGGCTAGAACTGTTTGCTTGTTTTGTCATATTATGTTTTTGCCAATTCAAAAACTGCTGAATGATTTTATTGTTCTCTTGTTCCTAAATACCATGTAATAGAATATGATTTTGAATTAATCTCTCTTACTGGTGTATATAAATGATATCTATAGCATATTTTCTATATTTTTTCCAAAAGGGTAACGTTTGAGCAGGTAACACAATTTCCTTTATTTTTTAAAAAAATTTTAAAGTTTATTTATTTGAGAGAGACCGACACAGCATGAGCAGTGGAGGGGTAGATAGGGAGAGAGAGAAAGAGAATCCCAAGCAGGCTCCACACTGTCAGCACAGAGCCTGATGCTCAAACCCACAAAACTGTGAGATCATGACCTGAGCTGAAACCGAGAGGCAGACATTTAACCAACTGAGCTACCCAGGAACCCCACACAATTTTCCTTTAAAACAACATAACAACAACCACAAACTACAGAAAAAAAAATCACTTTAAAATGAAAATCAATTCTACTATACAATAATAATTTAGGACATTTATGCCCTTTTTGCCCATTCCATTCTTCCACTACTTTATAAACTGTATCTTTTCATTTGGCTATAAGGAAGGAGCAGGCTATAGTCCTAGGTGATTTTCCAAATCTGCTTGGAATCATTAAATGAGTGGTCTCTGTGGCCTTTTCATAATAGATATCCTGTGAACTAGTTTGTTTTCACACCTCCACCCAAGTTACAGCCCTAAGGTAATTCTCAGGCTCAGATGTGGCACAGTGCCTGACAATTGATTTATACAGCCTATTTGCCATTTGAAAAGGAAAAGTAGATGAGATTAGATCTGGCATAAAAATTATATGTAACTATATATAGGGGATATGTTTTACAATGTTCACAAAATAAATTTTTTTCATACTAGAAAATACTTATAAATGAACCATTAATTTGTAACAGAACTTTATTAACAAGTCTATGAAATGACAGATGTTCTTTTCCTATTTACATATTGAGTTCAATGCTGGCATTAAACTCAATAATATAGGCAAAGATGTAAACTTTGAGGTTATTTTTACTAAAAAAACCCATATGTTGACCTTTTAATTTTTTTCTGTTGGTCAGAACATAGAAAATCAGCAGTAAATTCTTAAAATATTACACAATGAATCAATTGGTAACATGTCTTCATGATTTCTGCCAGTTGGCAGCAACATAAGAACTTTACTTACGATATTAACAGAAGTTTAGAAAACTTATATTTTTAAAAAGGAGGTGGTTATATTTTAAGGAACAATTAACCTAAAAACTTTTACTAAGTAGAAGTCATTGGACTGATCCTTAGGATAAAATGTGGTCTAAAAAGGAAAGTGTGCCTTCAAGAAGTTTACAAGATACTTTAGGGGAGAAGCCACATGAATGTAAAATGTACCAAAAACTAATCATTGAATCCTATTATTTTGAGAAATGGGATATTTGATCAATGAACATTCTCTCATACTCTTTTATAATAAATCTTAAGACACTGTTTTTCTGAGAGGTTATCCTGCATGTGTAAAATCATCTTCACTCTTACATCATAGAATAACATTATAGAGAAACATTAATTGTTTCTCCATAAGTCTTTAAAAGCACAGCATCATGGGCTTGCTAGGTTTTCAAGATCCTTAAAAAAGATTATTGGCTCAAAAAGATGAAAATAAAATTATAAGCTGAAATTATTAACTGGTAATAAAATGTATAAAAATAGCACATTATATCAAACTATTGAACTTCATTGAAAATCAATTTATGTAATATAAATAATGTATAATGTAGGATGTAAAAGCATATTAATATATTTGATATAGAGTGATAGAGAATCAGATCTCTCAGAGTTCCTAGCTGTAAGGCATTTAAGTGGTTATGCCCCAACCAAAATATCAAATGGCTTTGCTAAACATTTTGAGTACACAACAATCAAATAAGAAATTAATCTTTAATTGTGTATGGTATTTGCACAATTCAATAGCAGGGTTAAAATCATGTGAATAATGTCAGAAAAAAAAATAATGTCTCTATCAAAAAAAATAATGGAAAGATTACAAAAACATTTTTAATATACAATTGTCCTATGATCTGGACCAGGCAGTAAAATTTCAATAAATGCAACACCTAAATTATGTGTAGTATTTGCATAATTCAATAGCAGGGTTAAAATCATGTGAATAATGTCATAAAGCTGAAAAAAAGTCTCTATAAAAAATAATAGAAAGAATATAAAAACATTTTTAATATATAATTGTCCTATGATCTGGACCAGGTAGTAAAATTTCAATAAATGCAACACCCCAATATTAGCAATAATATTCTAATTGTTCTATTTTCAGTTATTTCCTTCACTTCCAATCTCCCAGCAACTCTGTTGGTTGACCAGTTTTCTCTCTGAAATGACCCTGTAATTCCTACCTCCAAGTGTCAGTTCATACTTTCCTCACAAATCGAATCTTTGCCTTTCTCTCTCAGATCCAAAGCCCCCAGTTTCCAACCGTTGCAATGAGAGAAAACCTGCTCTGCTAATTAATGAAAAGTGGTATCTTGTTATTGTTATTTGAGACACATCGTGTTCTTTTCAAATATGAGAATTTCAACTGCCCTGTTCTTTTATTCAGTTTCTTCATATTCACAAAATGGGAAGCAAGTGGGGGAGAACTGTGACATCACCTCAGACATGATGGTCCAGTGAGCCTGTGCTCACTGATGATCCATAATTCTGAGTTCCCTACTGCCTGATCTCTCCTAAATCTTGAAAGGCTGCTCCAACGGTTACCTAGACTATGTGCTATACTCACGTGCGTTGCTGGTTCCGCTTTGGTTTTGATCTCTGCTGCCCCGTCTCTCTGCATTAGCTCAGGGACTTTTTCCCTAGGTTGTGGATTGTTTCTCCAATCTGATCCTTCAACACTATTTGACAATCTGGTTCTTCTCTCCATAGCTCAGACCTTCACTCTTCATGCATGCCCACTTTGGTGCCTCCCAAATTACTCTAAACTGCTCATCTGCTTCCTTCTGCACCATTTTCCTTTGTTATTAAATTATTTCTTAACCCTCAGCTTCTGAACTCTGAAGGGAGTCTTATCTGACAAATCCTGTTCACCTGGCTAAAGTTCATCTGTATTATAAGGTCTATTATCATTTTTTAAAATAGTGGTTATCAGACATTTACAAGTTTACATTGGGAGAAAATAATAATAGGGTGATAGTATGCTCTTTTATAGTTATTAGCATAAAGGAGTATACATAACTGTATTGTTCCTATAAAGAGATCAAACTTTAAAGAAAGTGTTCTAAAATAAATCTTTCTACTAGAAAATAACCATAAACATTTTTCATGACTTAGGGACATACTTTATTGTATCACTATCTTCCAACTACAAACAAGAGGAAAAAAACATTCATTCATTCCTCTGAGACCTTCTAAGCGCTTTGTAGCTTGCAGTCAAGTATTAAATTTTTAAAAAGTAAATTGAGATACATAGGATAGTTGCTATTAATATTGCTACTTGTACTCCTTAATCAAATGTATCATTAAACACTCAAAAATTTTAATGGCATAGTGAGTGAATCTTTGGGCTGATGGATTAAAAAAAAATAAGAACAAAGCGTTTGGATAGTTATTTTACTAAAAATGGTAGTGACCATAATTTTTTCCATATTTATGCAACAGATAGAAATAAGAAATAGAGATATCCAGTAATCCTCTGACTCAATTAAGGATTTACTGAAAGATACAGAGAAAACCCAAGATGTGATCACTAAACACAATAGTACCTCGTGATTGCTAACAATGCTTTCCCATTGTTATGGAATCCTCTTTAGCCAACATTTTCAATTGTGCTTGTCCTACAAGTCAATATAATAATTTAAAAACTGATGATTAAAATACAAAGTAAATCTGTTCAGCAATGGATACCATCAACAAAGTGAAAAGGCAACCTATTGGAATGGAAGAAAATATTTGCAAATCATGTGTCTGATAAGGGGTGAATGTTCAAAATATAAAAAACTTACACAACTCAATAGCAAAAAAACCCCAAACAATCTGATTTAAAAATGGGCAGAAGATCTGAATATACAGTTTTCTAAAGAAGGCATACAGATGGCCAATAGGTGCATGAAAAGATTCTCAATACCACTAACCACCAGGGAAATGCAAATCAAAACCACAATGAGATATTACCTCACATTATCAAAAAGACAAGAAATTACAAGTGTTGGTGAGGATGTGGAGAAAAGGGAACACTTGTGAACTATTTATGGAAATATAAGTTGGTGTAGCTACTATTATGGAAGTCCCTCAAAAAATTAAGACTAGAACTACCACATGATCCAGCAATTCCACCTCTGGGTATTTATCCAAAGAAAACAGAATTACTAACTCAAAAAAATAAATGCGCCTTCATTTTCACTGCAGCATTACTTAAAATAGTGAAGATATGGAAACAACCTGTGTCCATTAGCAGATAAATGGATAAAGATAACGTGGTGTGTGTGTGTGTGTGTGTGTGTGTGCACACATGTGTGTGCATGTGCACACACGCGCACGTGATAGAATACTATTTAGTCATTAAAAAGGATGAAATCTTGCCATTGCAACAACATGGATAGACCCGAAGGCATTATGCTAAGTGAAGTAAGTCAGACAGTGAAAGACAAATACCATATGATCTCACTTATATGTGTTTTGTTTAAAACAAAAACAAAAGTTTATAGATACAGAAAACAGATTAGCAGCTGCCAGAGGTAAAAAGTGAGGGAATGAAAAATGGGTGAAGGGAGTCAAAAGGTACAAATTTCCAGTTATAAAATAAATAAGTCATGGGAATGTAATGTACAGCATGGTGACTAGAATTAATAACAATGAAAATTGCTAGGAGATTACATCTTAAAAGTTCTCATCACAAGAATGAGAAAGAAACGTTTTGTAATGATGTAGGGTGACAGATGTTAACACTAAACTTACTGTGGTCATCACTGTGCAATGTATACAAACATCAAACCATTATGTTGTACACCTTAAATTCATATGCCAATTATACCTCATTTGAAGAAAAGGATAAAGTAAAGAAGACCAAATGAGGTATGTTGTTTTTGTTTGGTTATTTTATCTGTGGTAGTGCTATAAGCCAATGGATCCAGGCCTCGGTCAGTCAAGACTTCACATAAAAGGTCTGAGTTGAATATAGTTGATTTTGGAGTAAGTCCAAAGAAGGAAGAGGATCTACTCTGAGATGGCAGCACAAGAGAACATTATGCCAGGAAAGAGTTTAAAAGCCAGGAAATGAATCAGGCTTATGAATGGAGGGAGTCAAACACATCACTAAATCAGGAGGAGCAGGCAGATGGAAAACCAGAAAAATGTACCCAACTTTGAAAAACACCCATTGCAGTGGAGCTTGAGGTCAGACAGGCTGATGTTTTACTGGTTTATTCATCTATCTCATTGTTCTTTTTATCCATAACATCCTGGGTCAGGGTAATTTCCATAAGGCAAGACATACCTACTTTCTTTATGTTGTGCTCCTTTAACAGAGAAACAATGTTTCCTACATACTGATCTGTTGTCTGGTATTAGCCTTTGTACTCCAAAAAAAAATGGGCTAAAAGGAAGAAAACATTTAATATAAACAGAGTCTTTTTTTCAAAGATGGGAATTTGGCATATATACTAGCGTTGATTTTCTGAAAATTATTCATTCACTTATTCAAATAATGCATTTTAACTCTAGATAGAGCAGGGTAGCGTTAAATGCTAGACAGTCTGCCTACTACCAAATGGCCACAACTTTGACGTTTAGTAATGTGAATTTCAAAGAAAACAGAAATTCTCTAGTTCTCCACTTATGTTGATACTGCTCAAAGCAAGCTATTAGGTGTAAATCTGAGAAAACAAACAAAACAATCTATGCCTTGGAGAGCTAAGCAAAAGGAGTTTCTAATTTGTTTTGTTTTGTTAAATTCCATGGGCTTTATACTTTGTCAAAAGATTGCCCTCTTTGCATAACTTGATAGATAGTTTTATAAATCTTATATTTATAATTGGACATTTGGGAAAGGCATCTCTAAGAGGTATTTGAGTATTCTTATCAATTATTTTAAAGATCACAAAATTAGTATCTAGTGATCTTTTAAGGTTTCTTTACAAATCAGTAGAGTCAAACCCTCACCTTAACTGAAACAATATTATTTTCCTATGCAATAAAAATTTTCCAGTTATAAAAAGTACATATACTATTTTATCTGTCATGTTTTATCTACTTCAAGCTATAAGCCTTAACACTTCATTGTGCTGAGAGAGTGCGGACAGAGGATGTCCAAGTTTTGTTCATAAAGTCTTAGAAAAGGGGGTCTGTAGGTAGAGAAACATTCATGGAAATACTTATGAAACCCAAACCAAATTGCCCCTGATATTGGGAGGTTTATTATGGCTTCTTTTTATTTAACGTATAGTCACTGATAAAGTAAAATACCTGTAAAATGAACCTTAGAAAGTCAAAGATGTGCTTAATTCTCTTCTAACAAAATGGTGGGGAAATCTAGAAATTGAGTTTCTTTGTATATGCTTGAGGTGTGTTTAATTTCTACTTCTTTATTAGAGTTTAATTTTGCTGCTTATTATAATGCTAAGTTATATAAAGTGCTTAGAATAAGTATACATATGTATTTTTTTAAATCTTCACAATAACCCTATGAGCTAATTAATGGTTACCCTTATTTTATGGATTAAGAAACAGAAACACCAAAAAATGCAAATAACTTGAGATGAAAGTTATTGCCTTGTGTTTTGATGTTGTCACTGATATTCAACTGTTCAAATATCACAAGTAAACTGTTTCTTGCTTTTGTAAGTTTTATTTTATTTATTTGAGACAGAGACAGAGACAGTGTGATGGGGGAGGGGCAGAGAGAGCCAGAAAGAGAATCCCAAGCAGGCTCTGCACCACCAGCTCAGAGCTGGACACAGAGCTCGAACTCACGAAATCATGACCTGAGCCAAAACCAAGCGTTGGATGCCTCACCCGCTGAGCCACCCAGGTGCCCCACAAATAAACTATTTCTTGAAGGATAGTCATATAATATAAAATAACAGAAAGAGGAATATTTTTTCCTAATTATTGATTTTTGAAGTTAAAATATAATTGCCATTTTAACATACTGTACTTCCTTCAAGTTGAACAACCAGATACAACATGCATATGAGTTTAGGATCAAACTAGGCATTTTCATTAGAAATGAACATATCCAAATATAAATCATTATTTGAAAATTTTTCAGCTAGCATAAATAGCAAAGATTTTTATATGAATAAAGTAGGTACAAGTGTCTTGCCTCTTTTCTCTTTAGAATTGATTTTTTTTTCCAAATATAAATAATTTTTAAATATATTTGTTGACTTCACATCTGCATCTAATCCAAAAAAAAAGGATTGAATTGTTACCTGTAAGTATTAGTGTAATGGCAATTTCTTGTTGTTAAAGTGACCATCCTTAATAAGTATTATAAAATTACAGATGGTCTAGGCAAGTCTTTCATTTGTCAGTTTTGAAATAACACAGTCATACTCAGGATGCAGTAAGCACGCAAAACTCCAGCCAGGTGTAGGATATAAAGCATGATCATTTCCTGAGAGAGGGCTTAGAGCCCCTTCTTCCCAGGTGCTTCGGTATTTTTTTAACAGTCTTCTATTCGCTTCTTCCACAGGGAACAGTGGAATTCCAAGCATCTCCCTTATAACTTTCAAAATAGGTCTTCCCACTATTTGCAAAAAATAATGTGATTTTAAAAAGCTACTATCAAAAGTTTTAGACAGTTTACTCAGAAGCCATTGTGAATCACAGGGAATTATTTTGTGGCCAAATGCTGATTCTGATCATCTAACTAGGTTAATAGGCCATTGAAATTCTTTTCCCTTATTTTAAGCTAATCTTTATGGGGGGGGGGGGTGGAGGGCAGGTTAGGATACCAAATATCAACAGATCAGTTTTTCTGTGGCTTTTAAGAACTAGCTAATGAAAAGTAACAAGTCTGTGAACTACATTCTGGAGCTTAGAGAGAAAGAGAGTGACAGAGCATGAGCAGGTGGAGGGGCGGAGAGAGAGGGAGACACAGAACCCTAAGCAAGCTCCAGGCTCTGAGCTGTCAGCACAGAGCCCGATGTGGGACTTAGAACTCATGAACTGTGAGATCATGATCTGAGCAACATCGGGTGCTTAACTGAATGAGCTACCCAGGCGCCCCATGAACTTGGTTTTAGACTGCTATAGCTTTGAAACTGAGGCTTGTAAGGGCTATCTATAAAATGAGAGACTGAGTATATCATCTTCAAGATTCACTTTCAGCTATGTATTTTGATTTTATTCTATCTCTTTTAAATCTTATCTATAGGAAAAACTGAGAAATTGAATGTCCTTTTTCCAGTAAGTTCCTTGATTATAAGCAGAAAATTTTAGAACTGGGAAAGAAGCAACTTTACCCTAATGTTGACTAATTATGTTTTCAAAGTATATTTTCAAGGAAATGATTTTGGGAGTTCAATCTGCCAACTATAGTTTATTATTTTGGAGCCTAAACTTAATACAGTATTAAATTCCCTATACAATTTTTTTGGCCAGTTATTCTCATTTTTACAGGTCTCTTTTCCAAGGGGGAAGGAGTGATAACAAAGAACTGGTAAAAACAGAATGCTAATGTAAAGTAGAAAAGTAGTACATGCACAAAAATATAAATCATGGTTAGTTCAAGGCAACATTACATTTGCAGTGATGATACACAATCCTTTCTGAAAACGGTAGTAATTCCAACTATCTACATGGACATGTTGGAAAAATTTGGCTGCTGTGGTAAGCAGGCTCTAAGATAGCCCTCAGTGATCCCCACTTCTTGGAATCCACACCTTTGAATGAAAGCTGATCTTTCTGGAATGTACTTGAGACGTAACTCCATATCCAACTAAAAGGCAAGAGCCCATCAGAAAAATCTTATTCACTTATACCATAGGTAGAGCAGATCATCCATTTTTTAGCTGTTCTGCATTTGAAAGATTCAACTGTCAGTAGGAAGAAATAGCGCAAACTCTAACTATGACCTAAAACTACCCCAAATCATTATACATCTGAAATACACCTCCATGTTTTTGCATGAGAGTATCATTCATTCCCACATGAACTTTGAGAAATTTTGGAAGGATAAAATTAACACGTTAACATGACAATCACACTTTGAAGCTCTTGTTATATGCCAATTGTTTCATATAGTGTTCTTTATAAATTAGCCCACTCATAAAAAAAAAACCTAGGGCACTTAGACAAGCATATTATTGAAGGTCATATCTAGCAACTGATAGATCAGAGCTTGTATACAAGTCTATCTATCAGATTCTGAACCGTCTTTTTCCCGATGGTCCTATTCCCATCCCTCAAAGATCTGCTTGAAGAAGGCAGCACCCAACTTCCCAGGGAGTGTATATTCAGGCCCTTTCAGATGTCAGCTATCATAAATCCTTGTTTCCTCACAGGGCCAGATTTCCTTGCATCTTTCATTATCGGCAATGAATGTTACTGTTTTAGAATTCTCCAAAAAGTGTTCAGATTATCTTCTCAAAGGATGAGCCCCTTCAAAAGATGTCTTTCCGGTAGTACAGAATGGCTTTTCTTATGTCTTCTGTCAATTTCTTCTCACTCTCTTTGTCTGTCTCTCCTATTGCCAGATGTGTATTCCTTTCATATTATTGGAGAGCTCACATTCTGTTCTATTTTGGTTTCACACCCTCCATTAACTCTAGCAACTCTTCCATCTCTAACCCTGCAGAGTGTTGTGGAGAAGTGCTCCTTAAACCCTTTCCCTCTCTCAAGCATGCTGTATAATCTGTTTATGATGCTGGCATTCACCTTTGGCAGGAAGGAGGAATTCTCCCACCAGCCACCGAAATAGCCTTCCAGTTTCCATCCCCCTAGTTAAGGTTAGCAATGGTAACATAAATCTTGCCTCTTAGGGCACAGCTCTTAACAACTTGCTTGGCTTGGCAATCGGAAACAGACACATACACTGTCTTCTATGTAAGCTGATTTGAGCAGGTTTTAAGTTTCCATATGGGAATGAATGGGTAGGGATGGCAGGGTTAGTTTTCAATTTTGGCTCAAGCCTCCTAAGGAGGAAACACTCTCTGCTGGGCCAGCTAAGCTGCACATTAATTCTTCAACCCACCCTTTCTGGAAGGGAAACAATCCTCTCAGGTGAGCAAGCCTACGAGTAAGGCAAGTGGCCTATGAGTCAGTGCACAACTCCATTCTGCTGCAATATTGCCAATTGAGAAAGAAGACTTAGCTAAATAGCTAAAACTCCATTACCCTCTATTTTAGTGTTTGCCATAATATGCTTCTGAAATATTTATCGAGTGGAGATGTAAGAGTAAATTAACAAATATGAGTTAAATTATCTTAGTGTACCTGTGACAGATAACAGCAACTTTTTTCTTTAATTTTTTAGCCAGATATTTGATGGAATTTAGCAGCACCAGGAGCTTCCCAACCAATCTGTCATTTCCAAATGTGGGCATGGGGGTTTAATTGAGGCAATTTTAGAAGCTAAGAAGAAATATCAAATGTCCCAGATCTTTCATATTCACTGAAGATAATTAGACGTAACAGAGGAAGGAACTTTGTTCCATGCAACATCAATTTCCATGCCCCCCTCTGCTCTTCAGCTAGTATTTATTAAGTACTTGGTATGGAACAGACACTGCGCTAAGCCCTGGGCTTAGAATAGTGAACAAAACCTGACCCAGTCCCTATTGCTGTATGGGGGTTGGCATTAACCAGATACTCACAGTGTCTTTATAAGCTGAAATAAATATTCTGGACAAAAGGAATATGGAGTAGATCGAGTGTAGGACTGGTGCATGATCCGATCTGTGATTTTTTTAAAACATAATTGCTGAATGTAGAAAATCAATTGGAAGAAAGCCAAGTAATTACTCATTAGTAAGATGCTCTGATGCTGTTCTGCAAGGGAACTGACTTTTCATATTAGTTAATAAAAATACACTTAGAAGAAATCTCATTTTATGTGCACTTGTCTAGAACTTTGAAAAAGAAATTTTACATCTATGTGGGAAACATGTAAGCTGGGCAATATTCAGGCTAAGCTACTCTATGTTCATGGAACTTTTAATGTTTTATTGTGTATTCCTTTCATGCATGTTTTAACTGGAGTAGGGTCTGAGTGGGTGGCAAGCAAGTACCCTTTGTTAAAACTTGCTCTACTCATTTTCTCTATAAAGCTTCAGAATATGGCTACCAGTGGGACCAGATTCAACTATTTGTTATTTCTGAATCCAATTATTAGGTCAACATAGATCCTTAAAAGAAATCACAATGCAAAATATATTGTCATAATAGATTCCTCTATGTATTTCCAGAAAAGAACATTGACTTAGGAAATTCAGCTAACAAACATGATATAGAAATGTTAGATTAGAATAGTATAAGAAAACGGTAAGTTTCTATTGAAAGTGACTTAAATAAACAGATTTCAAAATGTTTAATGAGACAATTCTCTCACCTTTATCTTTCCACCTTTATACAATATATATTTTTATATGTATTGTCTCTGAAAATTCTATTATTCTTCCATTATTCCTCTATAATCTTTTCCTATTTAACCTCAAATTATTTGAAATGCCATCTGTTTACCACTTCCTATACAGTCTAGACTTCAGAAAAATCTCTAAAATCATACTTCCTTCCTTCCCTTGCATTTCAAACTCTTCTATTTCACAAGGTAGGAACTAGAAATACCCCCATTACAAATGTCATCAAAGTTTACCACAGAGGGAAAGTATGCTTAATCAAAATAAAAATTTTTTTCTGCCTATCAATTTATGAATTTGAAAACCACTGGTCACATTAGCCATACACATTTAATTATTGGTTAATTTATGTTGAATTCAATACATGTAAGTTAGTTGGATAGTTCCACAAAGAGATGCTGTCTGATTAAATGTACATTTGCATGTAAATTTTTATAAAAATTAACATATCATCATAAAGTACAAATTCCTTAAAATCATACCAAATTTATGAATGTTACAAAACTTGTTTCGATGTGGTATTAAACTGAAAGAAACAGAACAAATACATTCAATTTTTTTCTGAAAGTTTTTAAGAAGCATATAGTTTATAAAACAGTTGGTGGGTCAGAATCCTCAATATGCTAATAGAAACATCTGCAGAAAATCTGGTTTTGTTTTACTTATCGTGGTAAGTAAACATAAGATAGCCACAAAGGGAAATGTATCTTATAAAATCTTATTTTTATGAGCCAGATCTTTGATATTAAAAGGAAATTATATCAATTACAATAACACTTAAAGCACTGAAGGGCCTTTCTCATGGAATTATTTTAATATGGAAAGCTGACAACACTTTTTAATAGAAAATACTGTTTTAAAAGGCATTTAAAAAAAATCTTATCAGCAAAATTAGTGCTCCCCATTTTGGACATGAAATATTGCAAGACATCTGCATTTCTTTTAATGTTGCCAAAAGATGGTGTTATGTCTTCACTTGTTATTTGACTTAAAGTCAAATGCTTCCTAAGAGGTGGGGGGTGGGAGGTTAAGCAGGAAAGAGAAGGAGAGGTTCTCCTCAAGACATCTATCATAATATAAGAGTATATTCTTTGTCAAATCTACTTATTTTCCAAAAATTAAATTCCTTCCAAATAACTCAGTATAAGAACTGACCTTACCAACAATATACTTATGGGGCTTATGGGATGCTATGTTTTAAATTTATTTAATTAAAATCTTCCGACCTTTAAGTATAAATAAGAAGGAAGGCACCTACTTTTAAAAATAATAGTGGCGCCTGGGTGGTTCAGCCAGTTAAACGTCCAACTTCAGCTCAGGTCATGATCTCACAGTTCGTGGGTTCAGGTACCATGTCGGGCTCTATGCTGACAGCTCAGAGCCTGGAGCCTACTTCAGATCTACGTCTCCCTCTCCCTCTGCCCCTCCCCTACTCATGCTCTGTCTGTCTGTCCGTCTCTCTCTCTCTCTCAAAAATAAACATTAAAAAAATTTTTTAATAATAATAATGATAATCAAGAGGGGCTTCTGGGTGCCTCAGTTGCTTAAGAGCCGGACTTTGGCTCAGATCATGATCTCACAGTTCATGGGTCTGAGTGCCTGTGTGGGGCTCTGTGCTGACAGCTCAGAGCCTGGAGCCTGATTTGGATTCTGTGTCTCCCTCTCTCTTCCCCTCCCCTGCTCATGCTCTGTCTCTCTCTGTCTCTCAAAAATAAATAATGTTTAAAAACATTTTTTAAAGAAAATAATAAAAGTAATAATCAAGAGCATGATGTAATGAAAAAGGAAAGGCTGAAAGCAAAGGCAAGAACCATGTACTTTCCTTGACTCTTTAGTCACTGATTTGCTATGTGACCTTGAAAAGTCAAGGAACAACTTGAAGTGTCTCTTTACTTATCTGTGAAGTAAATACATATTAATGGTTACCAGCTGTTTCCAGAATTGATAAGTTTGGGTGTGATCCTCCCATGTTACAGTAATACACCCCAGCTAGGCCTGCCTGAGCCTGCTATCAAAAAGAATAGGGTATATCAGGAAACATCAGGCCGGTGGCAGATACCACACAGGCTGCCCAGCTGGAGGGAGTCCAAGATGGCGACTAGAAAGATCCTGAACTCACCTCCTCCTGCAGCATACCAAATCTGTAACTACACATGGAACAAGTCCCTCAGAAAAAGACCTGAAAACTTGCTAAACATTTCCTTCTCAGCTACAAAAAAGAAAAGACGGGGAGAGACTGAGATGTGATCTTGTCATAAACCCCAGCACCAGTACAGCAACACACAATCTGAAAGGAACTTATAAATCCAGAGCTTCTCTCTGAGGGGAGAAAGGTTGGCACCCCACATCAGGCACCCCAACTTTTATGATCTGCACCTGAGAGATGAGACCCCAAAACATCTGGCTTCAAAAACCGATAGGGCTGTCATCCACAGGACCCAAAGGGCTGTAGCAAACTGAGAAGCTGCCCTTAAAGGGCTCATGCACAAACTCACTTACCCTAGAGCCCCAAACAGAAGTAGCAGTTTGAAAAACACCCAGTCTAAATGTGAAGGATTCATTTGTTAATTTTAACGTGTCCTCCAGATGGGCAGGGGCTTGTTAGGACACTCTCTGGGGAAAAGCCACAGTCAGGTCTAATTTTCAAGCATTTTCTCTACCTTGTTAAAGTCAGCATCAGGCAACTTTTTTTTTATTCTCAGTGGGTTCTATCTTCACGCTCCCCCTCTGTGATGCTCCACAGTGCCAGTATCTCTGGGGCAGGGAGGGGGCTTTTATACACACAGCTGATGTGCTGGTTTTTACATGTGGTGTCCCAGTTTTTGCAGGTGTAGCCCAGGGAGCACCCTTTGATCTCCTGGCTCTGGTGGCCAGGGGACTTGTACTCCTGGGTCCCATGGGACTCTAACAATCAGAAAGACAGTTCTTGGCAGACTACCACACTTAGGGCACTGCACAGATAGCAAATTAAAACACACCCCCAGTTTTTCTGATAAAGGTCCTATATGGTTGTCTGGGAGCTTTGACCTGAGGGACAGGCTTCTGGCTGAGCATGCTCATAGGAGACTACAGAGGTACTCAGGGAAGGAGGCCAGTGGATTCATTCTTTTTACTTTCTCTCTGCCTTTCTCCTTTTTGCTGGTATCTTCCAGGAAGAAGCTTATACCCTTGTCTGATGCCCTGATTTTTGCAGTTCCTGCTGGGGGATACCTTTATATCACGTGGTTCTGGTGGCCAGAAGGGCTTCTGCTCATGGGTCTCACAGGACTTTGTATATTTGCATACTTTAAAAGTTGTTGCCTGAGGTTCTGGTTTTTAATCAGCCTGATAAGGTGCTGAGATCTCCCCCTTTGGGACACTGATAGGTCTTATCACACCCTCACAACTGGGAACCATGAAAAATAAAATAGGCTGCTTAGACAATCACAAGGATTCAAAAGACTACTGAAAGATAGAGCAAGGCTGAATGATAAGGTTCATCTCTCCTACATGAGGCCATTCTTTCAAGATTGAAAGAGGTGGATGTTACATTTAATACATAGAAACACAGAGTCAAGCAAAATGAGAAAACAGAGGACTATGTTCCACATGAAAGAACAAAACAAAACCTCAAGAAAAAAATGAAACAGAGATAAGGAATTTACTTGATAAAAGTTCAGAGTGATAATCATAAAGATGCTCACCAAAACTGGGAGAAAAATGAATGAACACAGTAAGAACTTCAACAAAGAGAGAGAAAACATAAAGTACCAAATACAAGTCACAAAGCTGAAGAATACAATAACTGAACTGAAAATGACACTAGAGTGGTTCCACAGCAGACTGAATGAAGGAGAGGAAAGGATTTTACCAGCAGGTGAGCATGCAGAGAATGAGGCTGGGTGCATTGGGAGATAGGCCCTTCTTCTAGTCACTGCAATTAGGAAGAGAGGGCAAAAGTGCAAGGGGGAGAAAATAAGACAAAAGAGGGACACAAAACAAGCACATTTTTGAGCACCTACTATAAAATGCAGACAGCCATAGTAGTTCAGGGTAAAATGATGAAAATTAAAGAATTTGACTCTTAGTGGAAAAACCTTAGCAAAATTCCTGAAGTACCAAAGTGCTAAAAAAAAAAATTGTTACTTTCATTGAGGTGGCTTCAGATCCAAACTGACTAGGTTCAGATTCCTATTCAAATATACTATTTGTGTAACTAATTAATGATTTTCCCTTTGTCTCAGTTTCCTTAATTATAAAATGAAGGTAAAGATACTACCACTCAGGACTGATGCAAGGACAAATATGTTAATACTTGCATAGCACAAAGAATAGTGCCTGGCCAATTAATGTTCTCTGGGGCAAAAAAAGGCTATATGGTAATTTGTATTCTCTCAGAGAAAGATATAACAAGGATGGTATTATGTTTATGATTCAAAAAAATCTAATAGAAAATAATTTTAAGGAAGATAGCACTGCACAGTATGCTATTATTAATCTTGAAATGCCTTAGTGAAAAATATCGATTGGTGTTTTATTTATTCCATAAATGTTTACTGTTTACTCACTATATGCAGATTTTGAAGAGATTTCTTTCAAAAAGCTCTTCTCATTATCTGACAAAGGTTAAGGTAAGAATAAACTTTCTACCAAGTACATTATATTCATTAATTTTATTCCCAGGAGATTTTTTTCCTCCAGTTTTGTATCTCCTTCCTAAAAAGACTTTCAACTTCCTGCTTTCTCTTCACTTTGGTCTCTGCAATCAGTCCTTGTTATTGTTTCCATTTTCATCTCAGGATGCTTCTCCTTTAGGAAAAGCCTCCATCAGTTCTGACCCTTTGTTGTCAGGCTTTGTATCATGGCTTGAGCACAGATAGAGCCAAATTAACCATGGCAGGGAGATTGCTGTTGTATAACAAACCATAACCAAAATGAGTAGCCTGATACAATAGCCACTTCATTTGTTCATTATTCTCTGAACAAGCTAGGAAATTTTGGTCTGGGCCAGCTTGATGGATCCCTGTAATCAGATGGTAACTCCGCTGAGGCTAATGGTTTAGGATGGCCTTATTCATAACTAACTGGGTCTAGCAGGCCTCGTCTCTGGAAGAAGAGACAACCTATCTCTGCTTCATGTAATTTCTCATCCTTCAGTAGGCTATTCCTGGTTTCTACCCACAAATCCTGAAAAATGAAAAGAGAAAAGGCAAGTCCCCAGGTACAAGCACTTTTTAAGCCTCCGCTAAATCACATTTGCTTGTGTCCCATTGGCCAAAGCAAGTCACACAGTCAAGCACAGATTCAAGGAGAGAAAAAAAATAGATTCCTCCCCTTGATTAGAGGAGTTTTGCAAAAAGGCAGTATACAGCATGCAAAGATAGGAAGAATTTATGACTCGTTTTCACAGGAAGCTAAAATAAATAAATAAGTAAATAAATAAATAAGGCAAGACATCACAAATATTGGGGAAAAATAAAATTTTTGATATTTGAAAATTCAAAAAAGCATTGAAGTGATTATAATGGAAAAATCAGTACTAGGGTATATTTCTTTACACTTATAATGATATAAGATCTTGGTGTTTTAAATTACATATGGAGCAAATATGGACACCAATTTCTTTTCATTACTTAGTGTCTTAGTGCATTTGTGCTGCTAAAACAAAATACCATAGACTGGATGGTTGGGGTCTGATTGTTCCCACACCTGCATTTTAGACTCTCATAGATACACATCATTTTCATAGTATTCATCATAATTGTAACTAATAACCATTATCAATTCTCCCAGGAAACTGTAATCTCCATGAAGACATAGGCCACACCTGTCTTGTGTCCTGTTGTATGCATCTCCAATGACTGACCAATAATGGACCCTTGATAGGGGATAGTTGAATGAACGGCAAAGCAGGAGAGAGGAAAGAACAAAGAGGTAAGTACACAAACATATGTTTGAAATTGATGGAGAGGATGTGAGCTGAGTAAGGGAATATACTAGAGAGGCCTGCCAGCACAAGTTAATAAAGGAAATGATTATCCACTGAGAGAATGATAACAAGTAAAGATATATTCTGTAGGAATGACGATATAAGAAGGGTATGAGCAAAGATTTCCCATTTTGAGGGATTACAAGGCCCAAAGTGAAACTGAGACTAAGGGTGATGACAGTGGGGAAAAATGGGACATTGGACAATCAAAGAGTTTGATAAATCAAAAATCCAGAAATAGTACAGTAGGCCTGGGCAAGAGGGGCACCTGCCCTGGGTTCTCACCCTGTGAAAGACTACTTTCTGGCCCCCATCCAGTCCTGCTCCTCCCGAAAAGGCAGGGAGCCCACCCAGAGTCCATATACCTCCTTTTAGATCCTATTTTGAATATCTGGGACCCAGAAATTCCATGTAAAGATTACTCTATATGTCTGTCCTCCTGAGGGTGGATCACACAGCTATAGTATACTCTCTGTATCAAGGGAAGAGGAAGACAGGACTGCTTTAATGGCAGTTTGCTCATGTGGTCTGGAGTATCTACTCACTTTTCTATATATTTAAATATATATTCATTTTTAAATATAATATATTTAAAAATTTAAAATATACTTAAATATGTTATATTATATTAATACCATCCTATTCTATATGATATTTAAATATCATATATTTAAATATATGGCATATAGACCTCCATTTTTAATCTTGACACCAGCTCTGCAATGTTAGGGGTAGGCCTAGCCAGGATGTTTACCTTCTATTAGAAAGCTATGATTCTGAAATGATCTTTCACTTTAAGCTGGTTATGGACTTTTTAATATTCGTAGCTCTTATTTTTTTTATTTAAAAAAAATTTTTTTTAACGTTTATTCATTTTTTTTTATATGAAATTTATTGACAAATTGGTTTCCATACAACACCCAGTGCTCATCCCAAAAGGTGCCCTCCTCAATACCCATCACCCACCCTCCCCTCCCTGCCACCCCCCATCAACCCTCAGTTTGTTCTCAGTTTTTAACAGTCTCATGCTTTGGCTGTCTCCCACTCTAACCTCTTTTTTTTTTTTTCCTTCGGCTCCTCCGTGGGTTTCTGTTGAGTTTCTCAGGATCCACATAAGAGTGAAACCATATGGTATCTGTCTTTCTCTGTATGGCTTATTTCACTTAGCATCACACGCTCCAGTTCCATCCACGTTGCTACAAAAGGCCATATTTCATTTTTTCTCATTGCCACATAGTACTCCATTGTGTATATAAACCACAATTTCTTTATCCATTCATCAGTTGATGGACATTTAGGCTCTTTCCATAATTTGGCTATTGTTGAGAGTGCTGCTATGAACATTGGGGTACAAGTGCCCCTATGCATCAGTACTCCTGTATCCCTTGGATAAATTCCTAGCAGTGCTATTGCTGGGTCATAGGGTAGGTCTATTTTTAATTTTCTGAGGAACCTCCACACTGCTTTCCAGAGCAGCTGCACCAGTTTGCATTCCCACCAACAGTGCAAGAGGGTTCCCGTTTCTCCACATCCTCTCCAGCATCTATAGTCTCCTGATTTGTTCATTTTGGCCACTCTGACTGGCGTGAGGTGATACCTGAGTGTGGTTTTGATTTGTATTTCCCTGATAAGGAGTGACGCTGAACATCTTTTCATGTGCCTGTTGGCCATCCGGATGTCTTCTTTAGAGAAGTGTCTATTCATGTTTTCTGCCCATTTCTTCACTGGGTTATTTGTTTTTCGGGTGTGGAGTTTGGTGAGCTCTTTATAGATTTTGGATACTAGCCCTTTGTCCGATATGTCATTTGCAAATATCTTTTCCCATTCCGTTGGTTGCCTTTTAGTTTTGTTGGTTGTTTCCTTTGCTGTGCAGAAGCTTTTTATCTTCATAAGGTCCCAGTAATTCACTTTTGCTTTTAATTCCCTTGCCTTTGGGGATGTGTCGAGTAAGAGATTGCTACGGCTGAGGTCAGAGAGGTCTTTTCCTGCTTTCTCCTCTAAGGTTTTGATGGTTTCCTGTCTCACATTCAGGTCCTTTATCCATTTTGAGTTTATTTTTGTGAATGGTGTGAGAAAGTGGTCTAGTTTCAACCTTCTGCATGTTGCTGTCCAGTTCTCCCAGCACCATTTGTTAAAGAGGCTGTCTTTTTTCCATTGGATGTTCTTTCCTGCTTTGTCAAAGATGAGTTGGCCATACGTTTGTGGGTCTAGTTCTGGGGTTTCTATTCTATTCCATTGGTCTATGTGTCTGTTTTTGTGCCAATACCATGCTGTCTTGATGATGACAGCTTTGTAGTAGAGGCTAAAGTCTGGGATTGTGATGCCTCCTGCTTTGGTCTTCTTCTTCAAAATTCCTTTGGCTATTCGGGGCCTTTTGTGGTTCCATATGAATTTTAGGATTGCTTGTTCTAGTTTCGAGAAGAATGCTGGTGCAATTTTGATTGGGATTGCATTGAATGTGTAGATAGCTTTGGGTAGTATTGACATTTTGACAATATTTATTTTTCCAATCCATGAGCAGGGAATGTCTTTCCATTTCTTTAAATCTTCTTCAATTTCCTTCAGAAGCTTTCTATAGTTTTCAGCATACAGATCCTTTACATCTTTGGTTAGATTTATTCCTAGGTATTTTATGCTTCTTGGTGCAATTGTGAATGGGATCAGTTTCTTTATTTGTCTTTCTGTTGCTTCATTGTTAGTGTATAAGAATGCAACTGATTTCTGTACATTGATTTTGTATCCTGCAACTTTGCTGAATTCCTGTATCAGTTCTAGCAGACTTTTGGTGGAGTCTATCGGATTTTCCATGTATAATATCATGTCATCTGCAAAAAGCGAAAGCTTGACTTCATCTTTGCCAATTTTGATGCCTTTGATTTCCTTTTGTTGTCTGATTGCTGATGCTAGAACTTCCAGCACTATGTTAAACAACAGCGGTGAGAGTGGGCATCCCTGTCGTGTTCCTGATCTCAGGGAAAAAGCTCTCAGTTTTTCCCCGTTGAGGATGATGTTAGCTGTGGGCTTTTCATAAATGGCTTTTATGATCTTTAAGTATGTTCCTTCTATCCCGACTTTCTCAAGGGTTTTTATTAAGAAAGGGTGCTGGATTTTGTCAAAGGCCTTTTCTGCATCGATTGACAGGATCATATGGTTCTTCTCTTTTTTTTTTGTTAATGTGATGTATCACGTTGATTGATTTGCGAATGTTGAACCAGCCCTGCATCCCAGGAATGAATCCCACTTGATCATGGTGAATAATTCTTTTTATATGCCGTTGAATTCGATTTGCTAGTATCTTATTGAGAATTTTTGCATCCATATTCATCAGGGATATTGGCCTGTAGTTCTCTTTTTTTACTGGGTCTCTGTCTGGTTTAGGAATCAAAGTAATACTGGCTTCATAGAATGAGTCTGGAAGTTTTCCTTCCCTTTCTATTTCTTGGAATAGCTTGAGAAGGATAGGTATTATCTCTGCTTTAAACGTCTGGTAGAACTCCCCTGGGAAGCCATCTGGTCCTGGACTCTTATTTGTTGGGAGATTTTTGATAACCGATTCAATTTCTTCGCTGGTTATGGGTCTGTTCAAGCTTTCTATTTCCTCCTGATTGAGTTTTGGAAGTGTGTGGGTGTTCAGGAATTTGTCCATTTCTTCCAGGTTGTCCAATTTGTTGGCATATAATTTTTCATAGTATTCCCTGATAATTGTTTGTATCTCTGAGGGATTGGTTGTAATAATTCCATTTTCATTCATGATTTTATCTATTTGGGTCATCTCCCTTTTCTTTTTGAGAAGCCTGGCTAGAGGTTTGTCAATTTTGTTTATTTTTTCAAAAAACCAACTCTTGGTTTCGTTGATCTGCTCTACAGTTTTTTTAGATTCTATATTGTTTATTTCTGCTCTGATCTTTATTATTTCTCTTCTTCTGCTGGGTTTAGGCTGCCTTTGCTGTTCTGCTTCTAGTTCCTTTAGGTGTGCTGTTAGATTTTGTATTTGGGATTTTTCTTGTTTCTTGAGATAGGCCTGGATTGCAATGTATTTTCCTCTCAGGACTGCCTTCGCTGCGTCCCAAAGCGTTTGGATTGTTGTATTTTCATTTTCGTTTGTTTCCATATATTTTTTAATTTCTTCTCTAATTGCCTGGTTGACCCACTCATTCGTTAGTAGGGTGTTCTTTAACCTCCATGCTTTTGGAGGTTTTCCAGACTTTTTCCTGTGGTTGATTTCAAGCTTCATAGCATTGTGGTCTGAAAGTATGCATGGTATAATTTCAATTCTTGTAAACTTATGAAGGGCTGTTTTGTGACCCAGTATATGATCTATCTTGGAGAATGTTCCATGTGCACTCGAGAAGAAAGTATATTCTGTTGCTTTGGGATGCAGAGTTCTAAATATATCTGTCAAGTCCATCTGATCCAATGTGTCATTCAGGGCCCTTGTTTCTTTATTGACCTTGTGTCTAGATGATCTATCCATTTCTGTAAGTGGGGTGTTAAAGTCCCCTGCAATTACCACATTCTTATCAATAAGGTTGCTTATGTTTATGAGTAATTGTTTTATATATTTGGGGGCTCCGGTATTCGGCGCATAGACATTTATAATTGTTAGCTCTTCCTGATGGATAGACCCTGTAACTATTATATAATGTCCTTCTTCATCTCTTGTTACAGCCTTTAATTTAAAGTCTAGTTTGTCTGATATAAGTATGGCTACTCCAGCTTTCTTTTGGCTTCCAGTCGCATGATAAATAGTTCTCCATCCCCTCACTCTCAATCTAAAGGTGTCCTCAGGTCTAAAATGAGTCTCTTGTAGACAGCAAATAGATGGGTCTTGTTTTTTTATCCATTCTGATACCCTATGTCTTTTGGTTGGCGCATTTAATCCATTTACATTCAGTGTTATTATAGAAAGATACGGGTTTAGAGTCATTGTGATGTCTGTATGTTTTATGCTTGTAGTGATGTCTCTGGGACTTTGTCTCACAGGGTCCCCCTTAGGATCTCTTGTAGGGCTGGTTTAGTGGTGACAAATTCCTTCAGTTTTTGTTTGTTTGGGAAGACCTTTATCTCTCCTTCTATTCTAAATGACAGACTTGCTGGATAAAGGATTCTCGGCTGCATATTTTTTCTGTCTAGCACACTGAAAATCTCGTGCCAATTCTTTCTGGCCTGCCAAGTTTCAAAAGAGAGATCAGTCACGAGTCTTATAGGTCTCCCTTTATATGTGAGGGCACGTTTACCCCTTGCTGCTTTCAGAATTTTCTCTTTATCCTTGTATTTTGCCAGTTTCACTATGATATGTCGTGCAGAAGATCGATTCAAGTTACGTCTGAAGGGAGTTCTCTGTGCCTCTTGGATTTCAATGCCTTTTTCCTTCCCCAGTTCAGGGAAGTTCTCAGCTATGATTTCTTCAAGTACCCCTTCAGCACCTTTCCCTCTCTCTTCCTCCTCTGGGATACCAATTATGCGTATATTATTTCTTTTTAGTGTATCACTTAGTTCTCTAATTTTCCCCTCATACTCCTGGATTTTTTTATCTCTCTTTTTCTCAGCTTCCTCTTTTTCCATAACTTTATCTTCTAGTTCACCTATTCTCTCCTCTGCCTCTTCCATCCGAGCCGTGGTCATTTCCATTTTGTTTTGCATTTCATTTAAAGCATTTTTCAGCTCCTCGTGACTGTTCCTTAGCCCCTTGATCTCTGTAGCAAGAGATTCTCTGCTGTCCTGTATACTGTTTTCAAGCCCAGCAATTAATTTTATGACTATTATTCTAAATTCACTTTCTGTTATATTATTTAAATCCTTTTTGATCAGCTCATTAGCTGTTGTTATTTCCTGGAGATTCTTCTGAGGGGAAATCTTCCGCTTGGTCATTTTGGCTAGTCCCTGGCGTGGTGAGGACCTGCAGGGCACTTCCCCTGTGCTATGTGGTGTATAACTGGAGTTGGTGGGCGGGGCCGCAGTCAGACCTGATGTCTGCCCCCAGCCCACCGCTGGGGCCACAGTCAGGCTGGCGTGTGCCTTCTCTTCCCCTCTCCTAGGGGCGGGATTCACTGTGGGGTGGCGTGGCCCGTCTGGGCTACTTGCACCCTGCCAGGCTTGTGATGCTGGGGATCTGGCATATTAGCTGGGGTGGGTAGGCAAGGTGCACGGGGGCAGGAGGGGCAGGCTTAGCTCGCTTCTCCTTAGGTGATCCACTTCAGGAGGGGCCCTGTGGCAGCGGGAGGGAGTCAGATCTGCTGCCGGAGGTTTGGCTCCGCAGAAGCACAGAGTTGGGTGTTTGCGCGGAGGGAGCAAGTTCCCTGGCAGGAACTGGTTCCCTTTGAGATTTGGGCTGGGGGATGAGCGGGGGAGATGGCGCTGGTGAGCGCCTTTGTTCCCCGCCAAATTGAGCTCTGTCGTCCGGGGGCTCAGCAGCTCTCCCTCCCTTTGTCCTCCAGCCTTCCCGCTTTCCGAGCTGAGCTGCTAACTTATGTCCTCCCAGACGGTAAGTCGCGCTTGCTGTTGGAACACAGTCCGCCCTGCCCCTCCGCTTTTGCCAGCCAGACTCAGGGGCTCTGCTTGGCCGGCGAGCCGCCCCTCCGCCCCGGCTCCCTCCCACCAGTCCGTGGAGCGCGCACCGCCTGGCCGCCCTTCCTACCCTCTTCCGTGGGCCTCTCGTCTGTGCTGGCTCCGGCGACTCCGTTCTGCTAATCCTCTGGCGTTTTTCTGGGTTATTTAGGCAGGTGTAGGTGGAATCTAAGTGATCAGCAGGACGCGCGGTGAGCCCAGCGTCCTCCTACGCTGCCATCTTGCCAAAGAGGCGTTTATTCATTTTTGAGAGAGAGAGAAACAGAGCATGAATGGGGGAAGGTCAGAGAGAGAGGGAGACACAGAATCTGAAACAGGCTCCAGGCTCTGAGCTGTCAGTCCAGAGCCTGACACGGGGCTCGAACTCACAGACTGGGAGATCATGACCTGAGCCGACGTCAGATGCCCAACCGACTGAGCCACCCAGGCGCCCCTCATAGCTCTTATTTTTATGTGTAAAGTTAACCAGACTTTTCCACAACCATTGACTTAGGTTTAAAATTCCACATACTCTTTTCAATGAATGCTGAGTCATGCATTTGCTCTAGGGGTTTTCTGAAGTCAGGGAAATGAAGAAAATTAGGCAGAGATGAAGAACCTACAGGTATATGGTAGTTGATGATTTCAAAACCCTTTCATGTATATTGTTTTAATTTGGTTCTTAGAACGACCCTGTCAAAATAGATAGGGAAGATATTACTTTCTTTCTTGACAGTTGAGAACAGTTGAAACTCCAAGAGCTTGCATCATGATGAATAACGGAACTCAAATCTGAACCCAGTCTTCAAATATCATTTTATGTTTCAAGTAAGGAAGGAGGTGAGGTATTTACAAAATTTGAGGTTTTTTTTTTTCTTAGCAAAACAAGATATATAAGCCTACAGTGAATACTCACGATGAGAAGATGGTGTAACATTTTTTTGAAAAGAAATAAATTCCTCTGGTTGGCTTCTGTTTGAAATCTCTGACTTCATCAATTTGCCTGGTATCCAGCTGGCTTATGCCCTAGAAATCCTGCACTTTCTTTCATTAAGGGGAGAGAAAAGGAACAAAAAAGGGAAACAAAGGATATAATTTTAGGGATAGTTTTCATCTAACCCTTTATTTTTACTTGAGGTCATTGAGGCTCAGAAAAGTTAAGTGAGTTGCCTTAAATCTCAAAGAGATAAAAGGAAGAGCTGGACCATGAAGCCACATCTGATTCATATCTCTGAGGCTTCCCCTCACTCTGTGTCCTATGAAATAGACTTTACTCCATTCAATTAATTTTATTCTTTCTTCCTTAATTTCTTGTCACCTTCTATTCTTTTTAATATGTCTCTGCTCAGTTATTCAAACTTACTAGTTTGAAGCAATATATAAGAAATGCAAACAGGGGCACCTGGGTGGCTCAGTAGGTTAAGCGATTTCGGCTCAGGTCATGATCTCATGGTTTGTGAGTTCCAGCCCCATGTCAGGCTCTGTGCTGACATCTCAGAGTCTGGAGCCTGCTTTGAATTGTGTGTGTACCTCTCTCTCTGCCCCTCCCCAGCTTGCAGACTGTCTCTCTCTCTCTCTCTCTCTCTCTCGTTCCTTCTCTCTCTCAAAAACAAATAAAAACATTAAAAACTTTTTTCAAAAAAGAAATGCAAACATATATCTTATATTTTAACATATACATTTTGTATATATACTTCTGCTGTACAAAATATTTTATGTTCTTATTTTCACTATGCATTACATTATATGCATATTTTATGTCCTATTATATTCATACTTATCATTTCTAGTGGTCATAGCATTGCAGCAAGTTGATGACTCATAATTTATTTAACCCACTTTCCTATTTTTAACATTGAGACTATTTCAGTATTTTCTATTGTTATTAGTGCTCCTATGACCATTTTTATTAATACACCTTTTTTATTCTACTGAATTATTTTCTTAGGATAGGTGTCAAAAAATGGTATTACTGAGCTAATGTGTAGAGATATTTGTATAGTTAAGTATGTGATACTGTGACATATATTGCTATATTGTTTTTTGGAAAAAAGATATATTAAAACAATGCTCTCCACTGGATGTTGTATGGAAACCCATTTGACAATAAATTTCATATACTGAAAAAAAAATAAAACAAAAATAAAACAATGCTCTCAACAGAGCACGGTATCATTCCAATCTTACTAGTACTACATATTACATACCATTCTTTTCACTAGTTTCATAGGTATAAAAATGATAATTTGCTTTAGTTTATATTCCTTTGCTTACAAATAAGATAAATATTTTATCTGATTAAGCTTGCAGGAGACCTTCCGGAACAGGACCAAAGACGACTCAAGGCCTGCTTTCATTCATGCACTTGACTCTTAGGTGCTCCTGTCAGCACCTCCCTCCTCAGCCTCACGTAGGCAGGGTTAGAGTTCTCAGAGCATACCAATAATTTTATTAAAATGGCTCTTCACACATACTCTTCAGTCTCCACATACTCTGACCCTTTTAATACCTTTGTATGTGTAAGAATGTTAAGAGTTGTCAAACTGGTTTTCAATAATCTCCTTTGAAAATTGGCATCTTGTACTGGCGCACCTTTTTGGAAAATCACAGCTTTGAATCTTGGTGCCTCAGTTAAAACTTCTGATTTAATAGTCTGCTGTAAGTATTTTATAATCATCTATCATTGAAATCACTTTATCATTTAAAAACCAAAAAGAGAATAGTTTCCCCACATGTATTTAATATAGTCATTTAAATTTTCTGTCAGGCTTTCTTTTTCTTTTTCTTTTTCTTTTTCTTTTTCTTTTTCTTTTTCTTTTTTTACTTATCTCTCCAACTTCAACCAGTTATGCTTTTCTCTTGTTATGTGCTATAAAATACGGATTGATCTTCCTAGTGTGGTTATATAGTTATCCTATTACTCTGTCCATCATTCTAAATGCTTACTTACTTTCTTTTATTTCAAAAAGTTTATTTTTGAAATAAAATTGTTTTCCTATAGGATCGGATCAGTTTTTGGTTTCTCCTTTCTTTCACTAATCAGCATTAAGTTATTGTTATATAGTAATATGTTCTATCTATGGTTGGGTGGGAACTTTATGTCATTTGATAAGAGTTTATCATGCATATAAGAATAGTTTGCAAACCAGGAGCTTTCAAACCAACAGTGGAATGAGCCTCAGAGTTATATTGTTATAAGATAGTGTATTAAGTAACAGTGCAGAGGCTTTTAATTCTTTATAATGATTGCTATAGCATTAGACTTTTCCCAGTGATAGGGGATAGCTTAAAAGTGGTTACCTCATGTCAATTTTGGGGCACAGCTTGTTTCATCTATGTTACTCTTCTTTAAAATATTACCTTACGCTGAGTTTTGAATTATCATTGGACTGAGGTTTTTATGGGAATGACATTAAAATATAAATTAATTTAGGAATAATTATAATAGGAATAACAAATTAAAAAAAGCATTAATACTGCTTACAATGGGACAGATGGGTGGCTCAGGTCATGATGTCACGTGTGTTCGAGCCCCATGTCGGGCTCTGTGCTGACAGCTCAGAGCCTGGAGCCTGCTTTGGATTCTGTGTCTCCCTCTCTCTCTGCCTCTCCCCTGCTCATGCTTTCTATCTCTCTCAAGAATAAATAAACATTAAAAAAATTTTTTAAAAATACTGCTTGCAATGGACCAAATGCTGTTCTATTATAAATTATAAAGCATATGTGCTTTCCAGTATTAACTCATTTAATTCTAACAACAACTGTGGTCAATTTAATTATTGGCCCCATTTCATCACCTCATCCTGCATCAACAACTTTTTGGTAGCCTCATCCTAGGAAGAATGCATTTCCCACCCTTTGACTCTGGGTGTAGTCATAAAATTTGCATTGGCCAGTGAGCTATAAGCAGATAAATGGAGTGTTGATATGTGCTTGCTTGGTTGGGCTTTCTCTCTTGAGCTTCAGCTATGCCCTGAGAAGAACATATGTCCATCCCACTGATCCTAGGAAGAGATGAGAAACAGCTGGAGCAGAGCTGGCCCAGTGAATGCTCAAATCTGTAAGAGTACATTACTGTTGCTTTAAGCCATTGAGCGTTGGGTAGTTTGTTAAGTAGTGTTGTTTGGTGATAGATAAGTAACATGCCACACTATGAAGTAGGTGTTATTATTATCCATATTTTACAGATGAGAAAAATGAGGCAAGGAGAGGCTCAGTAAGTTACTGGCTAGCAAGTGGACTAGCACTAATTATACACCATAATACATGCACCATAGTGCATGTTTTTGATCATCTTTATAACACTGAGTCCTTAGTTCAGAAAAAAGCTTATTCAAAATCATCTATTTAAATATTTTCAACTCCCAATATATAAATATATACTTTTCTTTATAAGGACTTTACACATCTCATCGAGTTTATTCTAACATTTATATGTTTTGATGATTGTCAGTTTCTTTGAACGGATTTTGAGCTAAAATCCTTTTTTCCTTACAAACCTACTCTGTTCATCAATACTTCAATACAATAGAGTTCTATCATTGTCACTGTTGGTAAATTCAGAGAAAGAAAAAAGCTTTAGTAAGTTATTTGCAGAGACCTTATTCCAATGCATTAGCACCTACTGTGTTCCCCAGTTCACTGTCCTTTTCACTCTTGACTTTATTGGCCTTTCTTACTTCTTGGTGTGTTAGTTTTCTGGTCCTTGGCTATTTGATATTCTGTTCTCTTATGATATCTTTCTCTTGTTTTCCGTCTCTTTGTACAACCATCTGATGTAACTTAAGCTTGTTTTATTCACATGTAAAATGGTAATAATAGCATCTATCTACATAGGTTGTGAAGAGCGCTGGATAGTATGTGAAAAACCACATACTTTAGTGCTGGAACCATCGCATTATGGAGTAATGTTCAATAAAAGTTGCCATTGTTGCAGTTTTATTCCTCTTGCTACATCTTGGTTACATTGTGGGCTCCATTTCATCTTCCCTATCCTTAAAATAGTTCTGTCCTAGTCCCCTTTCTCACCTCTTATCTCCTATCTTCCCTTGGGAAATTTTATCCACCCTATCTACCTGTGAATACAATTTTCTCTTCTGTGTTTTATACCCTGAGGTCCAGACCCATATATCTGCCTATCTACTGCACTCCTCTATTGGGATCTTTCAGAGATCTCAAGTTCAATAATACCAGAGTAATTTTTTTTCCATCTATTCCTCAAACTTGCTAGTCCTTTCATGACTCCTACCAATATAAATGGTACTACAAGGGTATCTGGGTGGCTCAGTCAGTTAAACATCTGACTTTGGCTCAGGTCATGATCTCATGGTTCCTGAGTTCCAACCATTCTGGGCTCAAAGCACAGAGCTTTCTTCCAATCCTCTGTCTCCCTCTCTCTGCTCCTCCCCTACTCGCATGAGCATGCTTGCATTCTCTCTGTCTCTCTCTCTCAAAAATAAATAAATGTTTTTAAAATTTTAAAATAAATAAAGAGGAGAGGGGAGCAGCCAAGATGGCGGAACAGCATGGAAGTCTTTTGTGTGTCTCGCATCCATGAAATACGGCCAGACTAACAGTAAACCATCCTATACCTAGAAAACTGATTGGAGGATTAACACAACAACCTGCACAACCTGAACCACAGAATTCAGCAGGTACGTGGCACGGAGAGGTGAACTTGGAGAACTTCTTGCTTTTGCGAGCTGATAGGACAGAGACTGGGGGGAGTGGTGGTGGGGAGAATACAGGAAAAGCACCCCTCCCCAAAAGCAGCTGGAGAGAAAGTGGAAAATTGGAAACAGCCAGAGGGACTAAACTAAAAAGGTAGAAAGGAGAAAGGAGAGAGAGTTTAAATCCTATTAAGACTGTAAACAAGGGGAGGCTTATGGAAACCAGTTTGACAATAAATTTCATATGTTGAAAAAAAACAAACAAAAAAACACAAAACAAAACAACAAAAAAAAAGGGAGGCAAAGTCTGCAACTCTGCAGCTTGATACCTGGCAGTGCTGTGGTGGGGAGGGCAAATCCCCAGGACCAGAGTGGGGTCCAGGAGGTTTTCGGGCCACATGGGGAAAAGCTGTTCCACTGCTGGCAGGATATTTGGTAGAGACTGTTGAAGCCACCTGGTCCCAGCAGACCCCAGAAAATGGCCACATTTGCTGGTGCTGGAACAAGGTCGTTAAGGGTGAAGCCTGGTGCCAGATGTGTGTTGTGATTTTCCATAATCCCTGAAAAGCTGCTGGTATACTATCTCACGAACTTGTTCTGGGGCGGGCTGGCACCTGGCCTCAGTCTTGGGGCACCAGCAGCAGCAGGGTCCAGCAAGGGTTTCTGGGTGCAGCCGACATTCAGCCATTGCTCATTTGGCCATTGCTCGGTGAGACCCTCCCACAGAGGGGCGGAATGGGTCAAGGCCACAGTCTTTCAGAAGTAAGGGGCCAGGGAAAACAGCCACATCTGAGACAAAACTCAGGAGAGAGGTACTGCCTGGGGCCTGGTCACAGACAGTGAAAAAGTGGGGAGTGGACGAAAGCTGAAGACAGAGGACGGGTGCGCAATTGATGATCCGGGAGAACAGAGTTCCGATACTAGAGACTGGGTGGCGCCATTTTCACCATTCCCGCACATGCACATACGCATGGCACCTATGGGTGCCATAACACTCCACCCCAGTAGGCTAGCAGCGCCATCTAGTGGAGAGCGGAGCCGTTACACCGAGCCTGGCCCAACTGGGCCAACCTTGATCTTCAAGAACACAAGTCTCACTGCCTGCTTAGTTTATGGACTATAAAGCACTACATAGTCTGACTTCTAGGGGAAAACAAAATAATTTCAGTACTACTTCAATCTGTCAGCAGGTCCATCTATTCAATTTTCTTTCTTTTCTTTTTTTTCTCTTTTACACTTTTCTTTTTCTTGAATACAGAAAGAGAAAAAATTCATTTTTATTTTCAATTTTTATTAAAAACATTTTTCTTTAATTTTTATTACTATATTTTTTACTTTTGTGTAAATTTTTTTCAAATTCTATTTTACTTCCATCATTTTATTTTAGTCTAGTACAGTGTATTTACTTTTTCAAATTTTCAAACAATTTCCTTTTTTAAATTTTTTGTTTCTTTCCTTTTTCTTGAATACAGAAAAAGAAAAATTCATTTTTATTTTTAATTTTTATTACAAATATTTTCCTTATTTTTTTTCTACTATATTCTTTACTTTTGTGTATATTTTTTCAAATTCTATTTTACTCCCATCATCTCATTTTAGTCTACTTCAGTGTATTCATTTTTTCAAGTTCTCAAACGATTGCCTCTCCCCCCCTCCCCTTTTTTTTCTCTAATCTGTCAAACCACTTTCAACACCAAGACCAAAACACACCTAGGATCTAGCATCATTTATTTGATTTTTGTGGGTGTGTGTGTTTTTATTTTTAATATTTTTTAATTTTAATACTTTTTTAATTTTAATTTTTCTACCTCATTAATTCCTATTCTCCCTTTAAAACGACAAAACGAAGGAATTCATCCCAAAAGAAAGAGCACAAAGAAATGATATCCAGGGATTTAACCAACAGAGATACAAGCAAGATGTCTGAACCAGAATTTAGAATCATGATAATAAGAATACTAGCTGGAGTCGAAAATAGATTAGAATACCTTTCTGCAGAGATAAAAGAAGTAAAAAATAGCCAGAATGAAATTAAAAATGCTATAACTGAGCTGCAATCACGGATGGATGCAGCGGCGGCAAGGATGGATGAGGCAGAACAGAGAATCAGTGATATAGAGGACAAACTTATAGAGAATAACAAAGCAGAAAAAAAAAGAGCGAGATTAAGGCAAAGGAGCATGATTTAAGAATTAGAGAAATCAGCAACTCTTTAAATAGGAACAACATCAGAATCATAGGGGTCCCAGAAGAGGAAGAGAGAGAAATAGGGGTAGAAGGGTTATGTGAGCAAATCATAGCAGAAAACTTTCCTAACCTGAGGAAAGACACAGACATCAAAATCCAGGAAGCACAGAGGACTCCCATTAGATTCAACAAAAACCAACCATCAACAAGGCATATCATAGTCAAATTCACAAAATACTCAGGCAAGGAGAGAGTCATGACTGCAGCAAGGGAAAAAAAGTCCTTAACCTACAAGGGAAGACAGATCAGGTTTGCAGCAGACCTATCCACAGAAACTTGGCAGGCCAGAAAGGAGTGGCAGGATATATTCAGTGTGCTGAATCAGAAAAATATGCAGCCAAGAATTCTTTATCCAGCAAGGCTGTCATTCAAAATAGAAGGAGAGATAAAAAGTTTCCCAGACAAACAAAAATTAAAGGAGTTTGTGACCACTAAACCAGCCCTGTAAGAAATTTTAAGGGGGACCCTTTGAGGGGAGAAAAGATGAAAAAAATATATATATGAATAAATAAATATCAAAATCAACAAAGATTAGAAAGGACCAGAGAACACTACCAGAAACTAACTCTATAAGCATCATAATGGGAATAAATTCGTATCTTTCAGTACTCACTCTAAACATCAATGGACTCAATGCTCCCGTTGAAAGACATAGGGTAACAGAATGTATAAGAAAACAAGATCCATCTATATGTTGTTTACAAGAGACCCACTTTAGACCTAGATACACCTTCAGATTGAAAATAAGGGGATGGAGAACCATCTATCATGCTAATGGTCAACAAAAGAAAGCTGGAGTAGCCATACATATATCAGACAATCTAGACTTTAAAATAAAGACTGTATCAAGACATGCATAAGGGCATTATATCATAATCAAGGGGTCTATCCACCAGGAAGACCTAACAATTGTAAACATTTATGCACCAAATGCGAGAGCACCCAAATGTATAAATCAATTAATCACAAACGTAAAGAAAATCATCGATAGTAATACAATAATAGTAGGAGACTTCAACACCCCACTCACAGAAATAGACAGATCATCTAATCAAAAAATCAACAAGGAAACAATGGCTTTGAATGCGCAGTGGACCAGATGGACTTAACAGATATATTCAAAATATTTCATCCTAACGCAGCAGAATACACATTCTTCTCCAGTGCACATGGAACGTTTTCTAGAATAGACCATATACTGGGACACAAATCAGCCCTAAGTAAGTACAAAAAGATCGAGATCACACTGTGCATATTTTCAGACTACGATGCTATGAAACTCTAAATCAACCACAAGAAAAAATTTGGAAAGGTAAATACTTGGAGACTGAAGAACATCCTACTAAAGAATGAATGGGCTACCCAAGAGGTTAACGAGGAAATTAAAAAGTTCATGGAAGTCAATGAAAATGATAACACCACAACCCCAAACCTCTGGGACACAGCAAAGGTGGTCATAAGAGGAAAATATATAGCAAACCAGGCCTTCCTAAAGAAGGAAGAAAGATCTCAGATACACAACCTAAACTTATGCCTTAGGGAGCTGGAAAAAGAACAGCAAAAAAACCCAAAACTAGCAGAAGACAGGAAATAATAAAGATTAGAGCAGAAATTAATGCTATCAAAACCAAAAAAACAGTAGAACAGATCAATGAAACTAGAAGCTGTTTTTTTTAAAACAATTAACAAAATTGATCAACCACTAGCCAGTTTGATCAAAAAGAAAATGGAAAGGACCCAGATAAATAAAATCAAGAATGAAAGAGGAGAGATCACAACCAATACGGCAGAAATCAAAGCAATAAGAAGAGAATATTTTGAGTAATTATATGCCAATAAAATGGACAATCTGGAAGAAATGGAAAAATTCCTAGAAATATATATACTACCAAAACTGAAACAGGAAGAAATATAAAATTTGAACAGACCCATAACCAGTAAGCAAAATTGAATTAGTAATAAAAAATCTGCCAAAAAACAAGAGTCCAGGTCCAGATGGCTTTCCAGGGGAATTCTACCAAACATTTAAGGAAGAGTTAACACCTATTCTCTTGAAGCTGTTCCAAAAAATAGACATGGAAGGAAAACTTCCAAACTCTTTCTATGAAACCAGCATTACCTTGATTCCAAAACCAGACAGAGACCTCACTAAAAAGGAGAACTATAGATCAATTTCCCTGATGAACATGGATGCAAAAATCCTCAACAAGATATTAGCCAACCAGATCCAACAATACATTAAAAATCATTCACCACGACCGAGTAGGATTTATACCTGGGATGCAGGGCTGGTTCAATATCCGCAAAACAATTAACGTGATTCAGCACATCAATAAAAAAAAGGACATATGATCCTCTCAATAGATGCAGAGAAAGCATTTGACAAAATATAGCATCCTTTCTTGATAAAAACCCTCAAGAAAGTAGGGATAGAAGGAGCATAGAGATCATAAAAGCAATATATCAACAACCCAACTCTAATGTGATCCTCAATGGGGAAAAACTGAGAGCTTTCCCCCTAAGGTCAGGAACAAGACAGGGATGTCCACTCTTGCCATTGTTATTCAACAGTATTGGAAGTCTTAGCCTCTGCGATAAGACAACACAAAGAAATAAAAGGCATCCAAATCGGCAAGGAGGAGGTCAAACTTTCACTCTTCGCAGAGGACATGACAGTCTATATGGAAAACCCAAAAGATTCCACCAAAGAAACTGCTAGAATTGATTCATGAAGTCAGCAAAGTTGCAGGATATAAAATCAACACACAGGGATCAGTTGCATTCCTATACACTAACAATGAAGCAACAGAAAGAAATCAAGGAGTCGATCCCATTTACAGTTGCACACACAAAAAAACATAAAATACCTAGGAATAAATCTAACTAAAGAGGTGAAATATCTATACACTGAAAACTATAGAAAGCTTATGAAAGAAATTGAAGAAGGCACACAAAAAAGTGGAAAAAGATTCCACACTCCTGGATTGGAAGAACAAATATTGTTAAAATGTTGATACTACCCAAAGAAATATACATATTCAATGTAATCCCTATCAAAATAACACCAGCATTCTTCACAGAGCTAGAACAAATAATCCTAAAATTTGTATGGAATCAGAAAAGACCCTGAATAGCCAAAGCAATCCTGAAAAAGAAAACCAAAGCAAGAGGCATCACAATCCCAGACTTCAAGCTATACTACAAAGCTGTAATCATCAAGACAGTATGGTACTGGCACAAGAACAGACGCTCAGATCAATGGAACAGAATAGACGACCCAGAAATGGACCCACAAACGTATGGACAACTAATCTTTGACAAAGCAGGCAAGAATATCCAATGGAATAAAGACAGTCTCTTCAGCAAATGATGCTGGGAAAACTGGACAGCGACATGCAGAAGAATGAACCTGGACCACTTTCTTACACCATACATAAAAATAAATTCAAAATGGATGAAAGATCTCAATGTAAGACAGGAAGCCATCAAAATTCTCAAGGAGAAAGCAGGCAAAAACCTCTTTGATCCTGCCTGCAGCAACTTCTTACTCAACACGTCTCCAGAGACAAGGGAAACAAAAGCAAAAATGAACTCCTGGGACCTCATCAAAATAAAAACTTGTGCAGAGTGAAGGAAACAATCAGCAAAACTAAAACGCAACCGACAGAATGGGAGAAGATTTTTGCAAAAGACATATCAGATAAAGGGTTAGTATCCAAAATCTATACAGAACTTATCAAACTCAACACCAAAAAAACAAATAATCCAGTGAAGAAATAGGCAAAAGACATGAATAGACACTGCTCCAAAGAAGACATCCACATGGCCAACCGACACATGAAAAAATGCTCAACATCACTCATCGTCAGGGAAATATGAATCAAAACCACAATGAGATACCACCTTACACCTGTCAGAATGGCTAACATTAACTCAGGCAACAACAGATGTTGGCAAGGATGTGGAGAAAGAGGCTCTCTTTTACATTGTTGGTGGGAATGCAAGCTGGTGCAGCCATTCTGGAAAACATTATGGAGGTTCCTCAAAAAACTAAAAATAGAACTACCCTACGACCCAGCAATTGCACAATGAGGCATTTATCCATAGGATACAGGTGTGCTGTTTTGAAGGGACACATGTATCCCCATGTTTATAGCAGCACTATCAACAATAGCCAAAGTATGGAAAGAGCCCAAACGTCCATTGATGGATGAATGGATAAAGAAGATGTGGTATACATATATATATATATATATATATATATATATATATATATATATACACACACACAAACACACAATGGAGTATTACTCAGCAATCAAAAAGAATGAAATCTTGCCATTTGCAACTAGGTGGATGGAACTGGAGGATATTATGCTAAGTGAAATTAGTCAGTCAGAGAAAGACAAAAATCATATGACTTCACTCATATGAGGACTTTAAGACACAAAACAGATAAACATAAGGGAAGGGAAACAAAAATAATATAAAAACAGGGAGGGGGACGAAACAGAAGAGACTCGTAAATATGGAGAACAAACTGAGGGTTACTGGAGGGGTTGTGGGAGGGGGGATGGACTAAATGGGTAAGGGGCACTAAGGAATCTACTTCTGAAATCATTGTTGCACTATATGCTAACTAATTTGGATGTAAATTTTAAAAAATAAAAAATTAAATTAAATAAATTAAATAAATACATAAATAGTACTATCATTTAATTATTTATAATAAGTTTATATACCATATAAATTTATATACCATTCATAAATTAAGTTTATATGCCATTTACATATTTGTATTACTTATAAATAAATAAGTAAATAAGTACTACCATTCAGGCAATTTCCTCAAACCAGAAATTGGGCATAATCATTTATTCCCCTTATTTTTATTCTTCAATCACTAACTTCTCTTGGTTTCACCACTGAATATCATATAAATTGATATAATTTTTGTTCTTCTGATTTATGTGGTTCTTATAGTCTTTAATTCATTTGACTTTTATAAATTCATACAATCCACAATTGGGAATGTGCTATTTTCTGGATGCCAGATCAGGCACTGACTTTTACTTAGTAACCTTGACTCTAGATTTCACAGCTATCTAGACTCCTTGAGACCAGACACCAGCACATTTCGATCTCAGGAGGTCAGCACCTTAGACCTTTGGCCCATGCAACTGGGAGAATACTACAAATCCTGACGAAAGATATCACTATGGAAGAGCTGGCTTTAGAACTTAGTTTTTCCTTCCAGTCTTTCCCTTCAGTACATGTGAACTCAGCAGTGCCTGCCCACGCTATTGCCCATGTCATTCACCCACTTAAGCTTTAATGCCTTTCCCTTTTTTCTTGGTCCTGGTGGCTTGGCTATACCCCAACTTTAATTCTTCCTGCCCTCTTACAGAAACTGACTGTTCCCTCAGATGTTCAGACTCTACATTTATCCACCCATTTTTCAGCTGTGTTCCCCTTATTACATTTGATAGATGGCACCAAACTCACCCATTAAGCAACCCTATTAAAATTTTTTGATGCTGTAGCTTCTAAGTCAGTGTTTTTCAAAACTCTATCCACACCAGAATCAGCTGGAGAGCTTTTCTTAACATAAATATTCCCAAACTCTGGATATTTTGATTTGTATCTTGGGTGGAGCTGGGAATTTCCTTATTTAAAAAATCCCTAAAGGAGTCTAATGACCAGCCAGGTTTAGAAATTGATATTCTAAATAGAAAATTGCTACATAAATAATACAGAATTTGACTTACAATTTAAGCAGTAAGAACAGATTTTAAAATTGTTGAAATTACCAGGTTTCTCACTGTAAAAATTTTGTTTAAATGTCTACTTTCACACGTTTGAAAAAAAAAAAAAAAGATCTCTTCTTTGGCAGTTCAGATCTTCTGAGTTTCTAAAGTCAAAAACCTTGTCACTCTTGGGTAGCAATGTTTATACATGGTTGAAACTTTAGTGTCACTCACATTACTCAAATTATTACAGCTTATTTCAACAGAGACTTTCCAAGAAAGGACAGTAAGTGATCCTTACTTAACAATTACTTAATTAGTAATTGTGCTCTCTCTCTAATCAGAGAGCTCTTGTTTCTTGTGACAATGACTCAAAGTAGCTTTAGTTCCGTAGTCTTTTTATTTCTTAAGTTTATTTCTTTTGACAGAGAGAGAGAGAGAGAGAGAGAGAGAGAGAATGTTATGTCCTGCTCAAAGGACCTCATCACTTTTAATGCCCCCAAATCAAGTTCTAACCCTTCATACTTTTTCAAAGCTTTCCAATATATGGGGTGATCTGAACTTCCTAATATTACTTCCCATACTCTCCCAGTCCAAACATATCTCAGCCAGTTGGTTTTCTCTTTCCTTTTACCTGAAATGCCTTTCCCTTAACTTCTCTTCTCTCCCAAATTTTAATTTTGTTGGTCCTTTCAGGCATAGCTTTAGTCCTACCTCCTGAGTAAGCCTCACCTGAATAATCAGTCCATGCTAATTTCATCTCTAAGCACTTCTATTTCTCTCTCTCTCTCTTTCTCTCTCCCCTTACTAAATCAAATGGTACCTTTAATTTTTATAATGCCATTCCATAACTATAGGACTGTGTAATGTGACTATATCTGGGCCGAAATAAATTTATGATGTGGTTGCATTAGTGAAGCTGATGCCTGAACACCAAAAATCCTGGCTCTAAAGTCAGAAAAAAACAGTTCAGTTATAGAGGGTCTTTAACCTGGGATTTCATGAGGACGCTAAAACTACAGCTTGGAGTGTATGAAACCCAATCCTATAATGAGAAATGTGAAGTTTCTGTGCTTATAATACCAGTATATGTACAATAATGTATAGTGCATTCAATAGCCTCTGATTTCATTCTGAAGGTATTCCTCATGGATGTGGGAATAACCATTACCCATTTCCCACTTTGGCTAGGGCACCCAACCAATGGATTTTCCCTCTGAGTCACATCTCATTTGGTCTGCCGTAGCATGACTATTCTTGTTTCTTGGCTCTTACTACTAATTGCAAATAGTTCTTAGTCTCCCCTAATATAGTACTGTTTATTCCAAAATGGCATTTTTAGGGCCAGAATTCTGCCCTTTTATCTTGAATGTGGAGAGCATGCATGCCTTGTGTAAAGATTAGAATTCTCCAACTCTGGCAGCTGTGTTCTCTCTGTGCTGTGTGGCTGGAAAAGACCTTAATGCCTACTTGTGGGAAGATTATCTTTTGAAAAACATGGATTTTGAAGTCAGACAGATTTGCAAGTCTAAATTTCCTGTAAAAGGGGGATAGACAGCTTTTCCTCAGCTGCTGCTAACGTGCTCCATTCTTCTAAGGAAGCTACGGCCAGAATAGGGTGAGGCCCTCACTTCACCCTGTGACTAGCACAGCTCCTGGCAGCACCCACTCAGCACCCACCTGCACCATGGCCTCGGTCTGGGAGCTTGCCTGCTTCTACTCAGCCCTCATCCTGCACAACGATGAGGTGACGGGTCACGGAGGATAAGATCAATGCCCTCATTAAAGCAGCGGTTGTAAATGTTGAACCTTTCTGGCTGGGCTTGTTTGCAAAGGCTTTGGCCAATGTCAACATCAGGAGTCTCACCTGCAGTGTATGGGCTGGTGGACCTGCCCCAGCAGCTGGCGCTCCACTAGCAGGAGGCTCAGGCTGAGGAGAAGAAAGTGGAAGCACAGAAAGAAGAATCCGAGGAATCTGATGATGACACGGGCTTTTTGACTAAACTTCTTCTGTTATCTGTTCAATAAAAAGCTGAACTCTTAAAACCAAAGAGGGTGTGGATAACAAAATAACAGCTCCCTCAGTTTACAGGTCACATCCCTGTACCACCCCACCCACTAACACACCCAGTCTAAGTCAGATTTCTTTGTTTTAAAATTTCTTCTAATTTTGTTCCTTTTATTCAGAATATTTCAGAATAAACTCCAAACCTTTGGAGTTTGGGGATGATCTGTTAATCTCTTTCCATCAATGTAAACTCCACAAGAACAGACACAGTGCCTGATTTAGCTGACCATTACTTTCCCAGCTTCTAGCATTGGCCCAGCTCCTCAGATATTTGTTCCATGGAAGAATACCTCATAAAATTGGTGGATAAGGAGAAGAGATAAAGCATATAAAGCATTATATAAATACTATACAGCATATGTGTGTATATTTATGTATACACATATATATATAATCATTATATACAGCACGTGGTAGGTATTCCATGACTGTTAACATCATCATCATATTATTATTTACTCTTTCTTTTGCTTGAAACCTGAACTGAAAAGGACCCTCTTTTGGGGCGTCTGGATGGCTCAGTTTGTTAAGTTTCCAACTTCGGCTCAGGTCATGATCTCACAGCTCATGAGTTTAATCCCCACATCGGGTTCTGTGCTGACAACTCAGAGCCTGGAGACTGCTTCAGATTCTATGTCTCCCTCTCTCTCTGCCGCTCCCCTGCTCACACTCTCTCTCTCAAAAATAAGTAGACATAAAAAAAAAGGACCCTGTTTCTTGCATAGTAACATGGATACTTCTTGTTCTATGTCACTGACCACTCCAACTAAAAGTGGCTAACCCATCTGAAATGTCTGCTGGCGTTCAAGCATCTCGTTAGACCCACGAAGCTGGAAGCCTTACCTTAGTGCTTTCCAATGTCCCAACATTCCGTTCACTCATTACATATTTGGTGATTTAACTTACCGAATTGCTAAGATCATATTTCTCACAGGTTTCTAACACTGCTCATCTCTCCACAGACTAATCAGAATGGTCTCAGGAAAGAAAATAGACTAGCAGAAGGCTACACGTTAGTAACATTAACTGTATGGAGCACACTGCAAGTTTCAAAGGTGCTAAGTTTCCATTTACAAATGTTTTGCCTAGAAACTAAATAGGAACTTTAGCAATAGGAAAGAATTAAAAATAAATTGGCTAAGTGAAACCTAGATTTATGCTCAGGCATTTGGGAGAATCTGACTTTTCATGTGTCAGCCCATAGTAGGTATTCAAGAAAGAACCGTTGAATAAATTTGGAGAAAGAAAAACATGTCTCAGTGGCTCTTGGCATCTGTTGCCTTCTCTCTCAATACATACCCTAAATCCTTTTCCTGACTGAGCAGAGCTTTAAAACCCCATAATTCTAGTACAAGCATGCATATCTTCCCCGTCAGCACAAGCTTTTACAATACTTTCACTCCACATAGTTTTTAAAAAGTGATGAAGTTCCCTGAATTATTAGATGGGAAACTGTGGTTTCTTTACTGCAGGAGTACAGACTGGGCTCTCCGTTCTTGAGGGTGAAATGTGTAACTCCTCTTCCGCCCTACATTCTTGGCTGGAGACGCCCTGTGGGTAAGTTTGGGAAGAGGTAAGAATAAGGGGGCAATTTCAGTATCTTCACGTGGGGAGAAGCTAATGAGGAAGTCAGGCTGGAAAGGCCAGCAACAGGGAAAGGAAATTCAATTTAAAAACTTGTAGTCGAGGCTGCTGGAAAAAAAAAAAAAAAAGAGGCGGGGATAAAAGGAGTAGGAAAAATGGGGAGGAGGGGGGCAGAAGGGAGTAGTAAAGGAAAACTAGAAGAGTAGAAGAAAGGATATGCTACGCAGTTTGTTGTTTCTCCTGCTCTTCCTCTCTCACTCCCTCCTGAAGCTAGAAAAAGTTTGCAAGCGCAGCCTTCGGGATGGGGGAGAGAGCTCTTCATTTACAGACCAACAACAAGAAGCGGCCGCTTCCCCCCTCCGGATCCGCATCGCCGCGGATTTTCCCCTCTCCGGATGATGGAGGGCAGCCGGCGAAACCCAGAGAAGCGTTAGCCCTGGCGGATCCCGGATCCTGGATCCCGCAGGGATCGAGGAGGAGCGCGCAGCTTTCTCTCTCTCCCGCAAAGCCCCCCCTCCCTCCTCCTCCCGGAAGGGAAAAAGGAGAGCCCGAACCTCTAAACCAACCTTACCCCTCCCCCTCTTCCTGGAGGAGCTAAAGCAGAAAGTACCGTTCTGTGATTCACTGGACAAAAAAGAGGGAGGAGGCAGCCACGAAATCCCAGTGCCAAAACTAAGTAAGTTAGCTGACACAACGCACCCATCTTGCAGCGCGTCGGCCGGGTGCACCCACTCCGCGGAGACCAAGTGGGCTCGAAGTGGAGTGGCCACCGGGGCAGGAACCCCGCTTCGCTCCCTCCGCGCTCCAGAGGCCCGGAGAACTTGGTGCCCGAAGTTCCTGCAGAAAAAGGGTGGTGAGCCGTGGAAAGAGATCAGGAAACTGGGCTTTTATTCCCCCTTACTTCGCCGCCTAGTGTCGGGGAGACTGGCAAACGCTTTGGAGAGGACCGGGAGAAATAGAGAGCCCTGGAAAAGTGGAGAAAGTGGTCAGGAAGTCGGTCCACTTCAGGCAGCCGTTTATCTGTCAGGGTAAGAGCGCGGCGCGGCTGCTCAACCCTCCCCCTTCCCCCCCCCCCCCCCCCCCCCCCCCCCCAGTGCCTTCCAGGTGAGGGGACCGCCGGACCGCGGGTCCCCCGACCTGTGTGCGCGGGCGGCTGCCAGAACCTCGCTCCTCAACGTCAAGGGCGCTCTGGCCACAAAAGGTCCCTACTCAAGGTGATTCCTTGCTAGACTTTTTGTCCCGAGAACTTTCGGGTGGAAGCCTTCACTTTTTTTGTGTGTGGAAGCTACTCAGGGGAGCGAGGAGGAGGAGAGAGTCAAATCCGACGGAAAAGAGCAACTCCTGGTTTGTCTGGCGTCCCATCACTTGTAGAAGGTTGAAGCTGTTGGATGTGGTGACAGCCGAGAGGAGCGCAGGACTTCTTTCCAGGTGGGGACCGTCCACCGCCTGTGCGATCTACCCCTCTCCCGCGTGCATGTGTGCGTCGGCGGCCGCACCGGGTGCGTGGTTCTGCGAGTGGAGTCTCAGCCGGGACCCAAGTGAATGGCCCCCAGGGGGTGTGCGGGGTCCCCTCCTCCGCCGACTCCGCCGGCCTGGGTTTGGCCCGGAAAGATGCTAGCCATGGGGGCGCTGGCAGCCTTCTGGGTCCTCAGCCTCCTCACCTACGGTTACCTGTCCTGGGGCCAGGGCTTGGAGGAGGAGGAGGAAGGGGCCTTGAGAGCTCAGTCTGGAGAGAGGCCAGAGCCCAGCACATCTGCCACCTCCCAACCCCATCTCATTTTCATCCTAGCGGATGATCAGGGATTTAGAGATGTGGGTTACCACGGCTCGGAGATAAAGACTCCCACTCTTGACAAGCTTGCTGCCGAAGGAGTTAAACTGGAGAACTACTATGTCCAGCCTATTTGCACACCGTCCAGGAGTCAGTTTATTACTGGAAAGTAAGTGTTACTGCTTCATGTATTTATGCCTTGCAGAAATCTTAAGCATTTAACTAAGACCCCGCTCCTAATTTAAAGAGTAACAGAAAATATGGGGAACGAGAGAATGAATGAATGAAATGTGGTATTGATTTATGTTAGTATTAAAATGGATTCCCTGTTAGTGATCTTGAACAGCTTGTCACTAGTCTAGGCTCATTACTCTGCTTACTCTCAGAGCCTGCTGTGAAGTGCCCTCCAGGTTTTTAAACAAGATCAGGACATTTTGAAGTCTCACCTACCAACCAGATGTCTCCAGAAGGGGTCTCCTTTTCCAAATCCATTTTGACTTTTGAGCATGCTCAGATTTGTTTCACGTATCACAACAGAATTCCCAGTCACCATCACTGATAAGAAGGACAGACTAAAACGTTTCTGCAACTCTCGATTTGTTCTTAAATCTAGAATTGAATAATCAAAGCCACAGGTCCTCATGGCCAGAAAAGAGGTCAAGGAAATAGATGGAAGGCGATATAAAATCAGTGTACAAATGACTCTTTTTGGGTCTTTGGTAATTTTGTCTTACTGGATCACTAAAGACGGTCATGTGCAATTACCAAGGCCATTCTCAAAATGCAGGGAAATTCAATGATAAATGTTCAACAGGAGTCAAGTTTCATCTGAAGTTTTCTGCTGCTCTCACAGGTCTGGGAATTTTCTGGTTAACTCTAAGAAGAATCAAGTTATTTGGGTGCTTAAGTAAAGCGTTTTTAATATTGTCGCTTTGCTCAACAGGTAAACCTTCTACTTAAGGTGTTCACTCATTTCCATATTTTCATTCTATCCTACTAGAATATAGGTTATTGCTATTGATTTGGATGGCCAAAGTCAGCGTGTGGAACAGAGATAGTCTAGGAGGTCTGGAGGTCAAGCTACCACTGGACAAAGATAGTGGGGAATCCTTAGTGGCTCAGTATATGTGTCCTGTGATTTCAGTCTCAGGGAACCCTGCTTCAGTGAAGTTGTTGTTGGAATTGAATCCTATAAAAGTAGCCAGTATCCGTTGGAAACATAAAGACTGTTTTGTAAGAATCTCTGTCTTGCAGAGACTTTTGCTTACAGCATGATTTCCACTGCTTAGCAAACTGTCAGAACTTAGCATCATTGCCAAAAAAAGAAAAGAAAAAATCCTATCCTTTCCTTTCTTGAGAGAGAGAGATTAAAAAAAAAAAAAGAGTCTCACTGTACTTCAGAGTAATTTTAAAGGTTAATTGTGGCGTCAGAAAGTCAAGGGCATTTGATATTTATAAAGTAGCAGATTTTGGCTGGAAAATAAGTCCATCTGGCGGCCTGCAGGTCAAGTTCTTCATGTCTAATCCCAACCACTCTTATATTTGGTTTATGAATTAAATGTGTCTTAAAATCTCACTGAACTTCTTCAATTAATTTATAGAATTTAGATTTACTCAGATAGCCAATGGTAGTTGAAAATATGTAAATGAATTATATGAATTTATCTTTCACAATAAAGCATATGCTTTAAGGCTTTTCACCAAATAAGAACATTTAGTTCCTAAACATTATCTTGTACTGATAAAATATCTAGGTTTTATCTTTTAATCTTTATGTTTACCCAATAACATGAAACAGAAATGAAACTGGAAATAATTCCTAGCTTTTTTTTTCTCTTTTTTAAATTGAACATGTTACACAATGTTGCATTTGATTCAGGCGTACAACATAGTGATTCCATGACTCTACATTATGCTGCGCTCACTGCTGTGTGGCTAATTTATCTCTTTTGTCAAAGGGTGACTCTCTTGTTCTTTCAATGCAATCAAACATCTTATGAAAAGGTTTTGTCTCCTATTAAGATTTTCTATTCAGTGCAACAAATTGTGTAAGTGCTTTATAGACAAAAAGTTTAAATAGCTACTGTAATTCTATTTAAATTTTTATTTGAATTAAACAGTTGAAGACATTTTCATTTACAGTTCTCTTTTTAGACTGGAACTTTCCTGTAAATGAATGAGATGTAAGAAAGAAAGTAGTTCTAGAAGCCCAGCTATGGGCCTAATGTGAATAGTGCAGTGCCCAGGGAATATGGTTATTTGTCCTCTTCAGGAGCACATGACTGTACTCTCTGGATCTTCTAAAGTACAACAAAACAAAACAAAAACAAAAAACAATAAAAATCTAAATGGACTGGATTATTTTAAGAAAAAATGGGTTATGTAAAATATAAGAGGATTCAAATATCTTTGCATTTGTAAAGAAAGTTAAAATGATTGAAACTGAGACTACTTTTAATATTAACAAACCTACTCGCGTCAAAATGTAAAAATCTATTCCCTTATACTATACAAATCTGTAACAAATTCCAGATTCCTTTAATCATTTATATTATACTCGTCTGGCAATGTTGAATATCATTCAGACTGTCAGTAAGCACTAGCTGTGTGCGGATCCCTGTATTGAAGATCTGTGGAACAAGTAGGAAGTGGACCTTAATCTTTGGATAGTGGTCTTCAAATTTAAATCAACAAAAATAATCACTCAAAATGCTAGATAAAATGGAGATTTCCAGGCGCAACCAGCAATTCTACTTCAGTATGTAGGGGGTCAAGCCCAGAAATCAATAGTGATTTAACCAACACCTCAGGTTATTGTGATGTTAACACTATTAATACAAATTAAGTGTTCCAGGAGAATGCATTTTTATCTTGTTTAACCTTTATAACACTATGAGATAGTTGCTGTTATTATCTTCTTTTTATATAGTTATGGCAAAAGATTTCAAGAGAGATAGTAACGCAGGGGTTCTGTACATGGGGCTTTGAGAAACAGCCTTATATGTGTTCCAAGTTGGCCTCATGATACAAAGGTTGGTTGAGAAAGTAGCTGCCTACATTTGATTTATTTCAAAGTAATTTTCCCACCTTTTGTTTTGTTTTTCACAGTTTTACACATAGACATGGATAAATGACATCATTTCTTCTTAGAATATAGTGACGTCTTCAGAAAAGGAAAAATTTTGCAAAATTTAGACATGCATTTTATGTAGACTTTAAAGTAGGAAAAATTGGCCATCTTAACCGAATTTATGTCTTTAGCAATAATTTTGTTTTTTTATTATTTTGTTATTCATTTTTCTTGTTAAATTTTTTTTTCAACGTTTATTTATTTTTGGGACAGCGAGAGACAGAGCATGAACGGGGGAGGGGCAGAGAGAGAGGGAGACACAGAATCGGAAACAGGCTCCAGGCTCTGAGCCATCAGCCCAGAGCCTGACGCGGGGCTCAAACTCCCGGACCGCGAGATCGTGACCTGGCTGAAGTCGGACGCTTAACCGACTGCGCCACGCAGGCACTCCTGATTTTTCTACTTGAAATACCAAGATGAGCATTTTTATAAATGCAAAGGTAACTCAAATGTGTATTTGTAATAGGATATTGATAAATTTATTTCATTTTAAAACAAGCCCTCCCTATTGCGGAGGGTAATCACTTTCCTGACTTCTAACACCTCAGGTTAATTGTTGCCTATGTTTAACTGTATCTTAATGGAATTATAGACAATGTACTCTTTCATGTCTGACTTCTTTCTCTTTACATTATGACTGTAAAACCTTTCTGTGTTGTTGCCTGTAGACATAATTCATTCATCTTCACTACTGAACAGTGTTCTTTTGTATAAATATACTACAATTTATTCATCCAGTTTACTGTTGACAGACATTAGGGTGGTTTCGTGTTGAGCCGTTATGAATAGTGTTTTCATAAACATATCTGTAGGTGTTTGCTGGTGAACATATGTATACATTTCTCTTGAATATCTATGCAGTTGTAGGATTGCTGGGTTATGGGAATGTGTGTATTTGTTTTCTATCAATACTGCCCAACAGTTTCCCAAAGTGATTCCACCAGTTTATACTCTTAGCAATACATACGCTCAACAATGTATGGAGAGTTCTATTTGCTTCACATCTTTGTCAACATTTGATACTGTCTTTTTTGTTTTAGTTATTCTGATTGTTATGCACTGGTATAACAGTATGGATTAAATTTGCATTTCTCTATTGGCTAATGAAGTTGAGCATCTTTTTGTATTTTTATGGACTACTTGAATATTCCCTTTTAAGAAGTGTCTATTTAGTCTTTTCCTATTTTCTCATTAGGTGATTGCTTTTCTTTGTAGTAGTTATTAATATATTTGTTTCTTTGTCAGATATTTAGGTTTTTTGTTTTGTTTTGTTTTGTTTTGTTTTCCGATGCAAACACATGAGGGTTTATTTGCAAGTTCAAGCTTGGGCCCAAGTATACCCGACACAGCGGAGCAGGGACTTGGACGACTTTGTCAGATATTTGCACTGCAGATGTCTTCTTCCACTCTGTGGCTTGCTTTTTCACTCTTAATAGTGTCTTTTGACAAACAGAAGGTTTTAATTTTATTGTAGTCTAATTAGTAATCTTTTTCTTTTTATGTCCTATTTAAGGTATCTTTGACTAAACCAAGGTCATGACAATGCTCTTTTTTTTTTTTTTGCTAAAAGTTTTATTGTCCTATTTTTATATTTAGGTCTATAATTATTGGAAATTAAATTTCTGTTATGGTATACGTCAAGATTCAAGATTTGTTTCCATGTGTACCTCCATTTGGCCCACACTATTTGTTGATAATCACTTTTATATAAATCAGATAAATGTAGACATTGGGTCTTATTTCTGGACTCTATTATGTTCCATTAGTCTCTTTGTCTATCCTTTGCCAATACTACATTCTTAACTACTGTAGCTTTATAATATTGATATCTGGAATTAAGTTCTCCTACTTGTTCTCCTTCAAAATTGCCTTAGTCCTTCTTTACCAGTTCATTCATTGTAATATGAAAGAAGGGAAAATATGGGTGTACAGATGAAAATAGCATGGAAGATTTGGTTTTGGAATATGAAGTAGTTCTTTTCTGAATTATACTACTTTCTAAGTGAAATAACAAATGAGGTCATTAGCTAAGAATAAAGATCTGGAGGTTTAAAGACAGAAATAGAAAATATTCTTCCAGGAGAATGAGAAAGTGAATTAAGTAGAGAAATGCTGTACAAATACGGGGCACTAAGCTGAGCCCACTTGAGATTTGTGGTGATAACTTTAAACAGAAACTATTGTCTGTTTTTCTCATGCCATGGCCAGGTGCTGGTGTGCAGAAGAATCGCCATTGAAGAGGTAGATTTAACTAGATTTGGAGCTTTGCTAAATGAATAGAGTGGGATCATGGACTCTAAACTTGGCAAGGAAAAGGGGAAGACTAGGAGGGAATTATGTTCTCTAGAAAAGTGCCAGGGTCGATGAATTTGCTATCCGGCTGGGGTCAAGTGAGACACTCTTATAAAGTTGAAAAGCAAGATAGATAATGGTAGTTGGAGAAATGTATGCTTGGGATCAAAGTTGTGTGAGTAGCACAGTTTGGGGAAATGACGGGGGGATGGATACTAAGGTGAGACTGAAGAAAAAATGTTTGTAAATGAGGAAGGCAAGGTGTTAGAAGGGCAAGGTATTGGATGGATCACTTCAGTGGATATTGAAACCATTAACAACAATGAGAGAAGTAATATTCAACAGGACAGTGAACCAAGTGATGGAATCATTTATGACTGAGAGGTAAGGGGCAGGGCCTGGAACTGGGTAAAGAAGTCAGACAGGGAAGATAGTGAGTCTATAATCTGTTGCCTTGGTTTTCAAAGGAGTTGAGCTTTTAGAAGGAGACAAGAGCCAAAATTGCCTGGAAGTGTCAGTGAGGAGCTAAGAGGACACCCGCCCCTGTTTCAGGCTCTTTGATAATTGGGGTATGGGTAAAAGAACAGCTCCAAGTTGAGAGGATGTCAGGGATACCCAGCAATCAACTAAAGCAAGAAGGTGGAGAGAATGTCCAGGAAAGAGGGGAGGTCATATTGAATTTTGCTAATGGCATACTTTCAGTAACAGAAGGCTTCTTGGCTAGGGTTAGAGAGGAGAGGAGAGGGATTGACTGAATCAGAGTAGAGGATGTACAGAGATACATGGAGATTCAAACCCAAGTGAAGAATGATACATTGAGAAGACTGGAGTTATAGTGAAAACACAGATGGTGCTGAAAAGCACGTTGGGTTTTTTTCCCCAGAAGATCTCCTAGGAAATTAGTGTTCAGTTTTATTTATAGCCTCGTCCTGGAGAGTGACTGAGCTGGGGACTCCTGGCCCTTCATTGCCAACTACTGCAGCCATAATCAGGCACATAGTCAGGAGGCCTGGGGCCCTCATTTGGTCCAGGAAGATAGGATCCATGTAGACTTCCTCTGTAGACTGCAATGGGCAGTGGAAACAGGGGACCATGTCTGTTGGGAGTTTATAACGTATTGTTTGTAGATATGAAATTATCAATTAATGGGGCTCCTGGGTGGCTCAGTCGGTTGAGTGTCCGACTTGATTTTGGCTCAGGTCATAATCTCTCATGGTGTGTGGGTTCAAGCCCTATGTCAGGCTGACAGTACAGAGCAGGCTTAGGATTCTCTCTCTTCCTCTCTCTCTGCCCCTCCCCTGCTCGCATGCATGTTCGCTCTCAAAATAAATAAATTAAAAAAATCAATTATCAATTAACAATTGTTCTGGTGTTGAAAACCTTGAAAAAGTAATTGAACTCTTTCAGCCACTCTCATAGGAAAAATATTCAAGGAAGCTAAGGGGAGTAGGGTTCAATTATTCCATTTCATAGGCATGCGGGTACACATTTTCCCTCTACTTGTATTGTAAACATAACATCAAGAGTCATGCATGCTTTCTCCCATCTACTTCTTTTATCCAAAGCCTAGTTTTAAGTAGGGTTCTACACACTCAGAGTACACAATAAATATCAGTTACTAAGAGTTCCCTTATTACATGCATAAATATTTAGTTAATGCATAAACATTTAGAGAAATGTTTATGGTTAAAAGTTTAGAAGAAACAATTTTTTTCCAAGGCTCACTTGGGCTTTGGCAAATGAATGTAACAACAAATGGAGAGGGTGGCTTTAAAACCTCACATATCCATTTCAAAAAGAACAGCTCAATAGAGGAGACAATTCAACAAATAGCTCCCTCTTCCTATTTGATCATATGGGTTTTTCTGACAATAGAATCATGGTCTAGTAAGCTATTGGCACACTCTTGTAATCCAAGTCCCTAATTTTAAATGAGGCTTTTTAAAAAGATTTCCTTTGAAATGAATCTCTATTCAGGTGATCCTGGTGAGTTTCCTGAATGGCTGCTCTGAAAGGTGGAAATTTATCCAGGTGTAGAGAATTGAGAACATTTTGTTTCATCCAAATGACCTCTTTGAGAGAGATCAAAGGTGAGAGAAGCAAAAGACATAGAGCCCCTGCTTCTAACGTGAGCTCAGTATGAAAGCCTCTTTTATTTCAAAGCTTGATTTCATTCATATTTTTCCTATAGCAATATTCCAGAATTAATTTCACTATGATCTTTTTCCGTATTTCACCTTGATATAATTATTGTGTGTTGCAATGTCCTTCTATCATTGTAGATAGTAAATATTCCCAGTAGTGTTACTTTATTGAGACATGCATTCCCGTGTGCTCCATTGCAAAAAAAGACTTTTTACCTCATTTACTTCCTCTCTCTTCTAATTCACCCAGCATATTTGCTTTACTCAAACATGACTCTCATTACATCACCAGCCTCAGCAAACACCCTTCCTGCCTCACCACTGACTACCAAAGAATAAGAAGAGAAATGAAGTCTTACTGACAACCTTATCATGCTAGTCATTTTTCAAACATCCTGTCATTTGATCTTCATGGCTACCCTGAAGGTAAAATATTTTTATTGAAAAATATTTATGAAATATTTAACAAATGTCTTCCTTTCATGGATGATATATGAAAGTTTTAGAGAAATTACCTAAATTGATCATGATCACACAGCCACTAAGTGGTAAGGCCTGTATGTGAACCTATACTTGTGTGGTTTCAACAAGACCCTTGCTGTTTTCATCACATCATTCTGCACTATATGAAAATTGTAAGCACCTTAGTCAAGTCTTTAAAAAAGTGTTTAGCCTTATTTTCCTCTCTCAACCTTCACACTCAACCCCAGCAAAGAGAATGATTCAGTTTCTTGAGCACGTTACATAGTTCACTTTCTTCTTTCTTTTGCACATACTGTTTTCACTTCTTGGAATTCATACCCCATCTCTCTTTGCCCAAATGTCAGCCACTCAGACTCACCTAAAATACCACCTTTCCTGTGCAGTTTTCCATGATTCCTTAGCCAGAAATAATTTATTCCAGTGATTACCTTTCATAATTCTTTCTATTACTGTCTCATTATGCATGATTTCCCCCTTGTTCATAGCTGTCACTGAAGCTTGTACCTCCCTTGCCAGTCAGTCCCCAGAACAGACCCTGATTTATAATCTCTGTAAATCTCACAGTGCTTTGTACTAATAGACAATAAGCATATGTGTGAAAAATGAATGAATTAATACATGAATTAATGAATAAATGATTATTTCCTTCTGACAGGCAATGTGATAGAGAAGAAATAACATAGACTTTATAGTGAGGAAATATGAATTACAGTGCTGATTCAATGAACAAGTTCCTGACTGTGACCTTTAATAAGTAGTTTAATCTTTCTGAGACTCCATGGTTACATCTGTAATATAGGAATAATGATATTATTTATATTACTAATCTCAAAGGTTATTCCATTGGTCAAATGAGGTAACATGTGAAAACATTTTGAAAACTTTTAAGTTTATATAGTTTTTAAGTAAAAAGTCTTTTAAATTTGGAGCTACCTCTCCATAATTTTTAATTACGTACAAACTTTAAAAGAACAATTTGGTCTTTTTAAAAGTTTTCTGTAGAAGAGTCGTATCTCTTTTCCAATTTCTATCTAGCAGTGCAGAGTTAAAATTAAATACCATATGCTTTAAACTTTATACATTTTATCCACCAACATTTTTCACATAATATTATTAGTTATGAGATGTTCGGGAAGGTGACTAGGGGTATATTTTTTTTAAAGCTTCTGCACTTGGAGATTTTGTGTGTTGTTATCATCATGCTTGGCAGAATCTGATGGAATACTGCTAAGCTCATGACAACTGAAAGCAGATGCATATTTAAACAATAAGTTAAGACTACAACACTAAATGAGAAGTAATGGACATAGAGAAATGGAAAGATTACTTCAAATTCCTTCAGTCAACAATAACTTTTTTATTGAATATCATCAACATATCTCATTCAGTTTTGAATGCCAGTTCACCCTTGGGACTACTACTCAGTAGGTATGCAATGGTTTTGAATTAAGACATTGCTCTTGGCTTCGCGGGAATTGGAATTTTATATGCTCTATGGCCACTATTTCAGTCACCTCTGAAATGATTATATTGCCTGCAGCATCTGACTGTAACACTAGGACGTGAGTGAAATTTCAACACAGTCGAAATCATACCACTCCCCTGCTTACAATCCTTTAGAAGCTGCCATTATCTGTAGACTAAAGCCCAATTCCTAAGCATTCTATATAAGGACTTTTAAAATATGGCATCTGATATGGTTCTGGTGCAATCTGCCAACACATTCCCATTTATACCTTCTTTGGGTTATCACTGCCAGGGTACTTACACTTACCCACAAGGGCTATGCCCCAAATCCTCATTTTTCCATCTAAGCATGGAATATTCCTCACTCTCCTCTGGGAAAATGCTACTGCATCTTTCCAGACCCTCTGCTACCTTCATCTCCTGTCCAATCCTTCTCTGATCATTTCTTTACCCCACACCAGGCAGAATCAAGTGCATTCTTCTGTTTCTGCAACCTTTCCTCTCTATTTTTATAATAAATTCCAATTATTTTATTTACCTGTTTCCTTCAAATTCCAAAATGTACAACAGCACACTAAACTGTACACTTCTTACCACATAGTCTATTTTTTAAAAATACATACCCTAGTGATTAAAAGCAAGGATCCTGTAAGACATCAGCCATGTAACTTAAGCTATATGTGCCTCAGTTTTCTCATGGGAAGATGGTCATCATAATTATAATACCTACTCAAAGGGTTTATTGTGAGGCTTAAGTGGGATTGTGTAGGAAGAACACATAGAATAGAGTCTGCCACATAGAAACCCATCTATATATGTTCTATATATTTATATATATAAACCTTGATTATCTCGGTTATCACCTTCATGCTGGACAACTTTAAGCTATCCAACAGATAATTAGTGTTGATAATCAGACTTTCAATAAATATTTATTCAATAATTGTGCTGAATCAAGTGAAAAGCTCTTAATGAGAAATATCAAAAATATGGTAAGTGTATATGAGTCACATACTTGAGTTTATTCTGAATTTTAGGAGCTTCCATATTTTTCATTGATTAGTACAATGACTTAAAATTTTAAAGGAATTTGTTTTGTTTTTAAAGTTTATTTCTTTATTTTGAGAGAGAGAGAGAGAGAGTGAGAGAGCAAGAGAGTGCACACACACATATGAGCAGGGGAGGGGCAGAGAGAGAGGGAGAGAGAGAAAATCCCAAGCAGGCTCCATTCTGTCAGCGCAGAGCCCCATGCAGGGCTTGAACCCACAAACCATGAGATCATGACCTGAGACAAAGTCGGTCGCTTAACCTACTAAACCACCCAGGTGCCCTAAAGGAATATTTTGATTTAAAAATTGTCAACATCTGGAGGCGCCTGGGTGGCTCAGTCAGTTAAGCATCTGACTCTCGATTTCGGCCTAGGTCATGATCTCACGGTTCATGGGATCAAGCCCCACGTTGAGCTCTGTGCAGCCCAGAGTCTGCTCGGGAATCTTTCCCTCTGTCTCTGCTCCTCCCTCCCTCCCTCTCTCTCTCCCCTTCTCTCTCTCTCAAAATAAAGAAATAAACATTTAAAAAAATTGTCAACATCCATATCACCATTGCTGATCAACTGAGATTTGATACTCCATTTAATAGAATTAGGTAGACATAAATATTCAGATTGGTAACAACCTTTAACAATTGTTCAAGTATAACTTTAAACTATTATATTCAGAGAAAGCAGCCATGTTAAGTGGAAGTTATTTGAGAAGCAGTTTGCTATGTGGAAAGAACAGTAGGCATAGGGTTGAAGACCTGGGTCTAAATACTAATTCCCACTTACAGTAAAACTTTAGATAGGTTACTGCATGCCTCCGAGTTTCCTCATCAAATGAGCATAATAAGAGCTAACAGACCATTAATTTCTGGTTTGGTTATCATATTAAATGAGACCTTGTTGGTGAAAGAGCATAAAGTATTGCCTGACATATAATAGATGCTTCATACATTCTAGTTTTAGGTTTAGCTGAATTCTATGGGGCATTTATTTTGAACAGAAAAGGAAAAATCTTTCCAAATTCTCAACCACTCTTTTAAATTTTTTCCAAAGTGGGGATGTGTAGAGCCTTACCACAAATTATATGACAATACTCAGGAACCCTTTGGGTTTACCTTATGTAGGCTTTATAAACCTTTTCTTGGGTATGTGATATGGCAGCAACACAGTGATAGAATTCTTAGAATGCAGATGGATATCACACATAATGTTTTTTCAGCTCCTTCATTTTATGACAATGAATGAGACTCTTTTCTCCACTGACCAAATAGAATCAATAATAGTGCATCTCTATCATAACACCAACACCGATCTACCAACCACCTGGGCCTAGTAGGGAGACAAGCCAGAAAATAATCACTAGGTCATTGCCCCCTTGCTGAGGAGATATACTGATGTGCTTTCTCAATACTTGGTTGGTGTCAGGCTGGATTGGAGAGGGTAAGGTAATCAGACCTGGGTAAGAAGGAGGCTGAGGAAACTGACTGGACGCTATGGGAGTACTGGATTGTTCCATGCAGTGTCCAAAAAGGCTTTGTGAGCATGATTTGGCAGCATTCAGTGTCCAGTAAGGTCCAGCGAACAGGTAGGCATAGCAGCAGGAACATGAGTGGCGACCAACACTTGATTAAATTTATCACCACAAATTGAAAATAGGCACTCAAAAATGCACAGCGATCTTCTTAACTCCCTCTAGTACGTGTTCCAGTCTTTAGGACTACCATTTCAAAATTTCCCATCTCCTCAAATTGCCAATATCCTCTCATCAGCTCATTGCCTTACTTCAAAATTCCATTGAGACAACAGAAGCAATAATGAATACTCTAAACCATAATATTAATGTATACTATAAATTATCTATAATTTTAATTTATTACAAATTTATAAAAAGACTTGCCATAATCTTGGATCAGAAGACCTCAAGAATTTTTAAATTGTTTTGTCATACTTTAAAAAATTATCTTTGGGGTTGAATGTTATAAGATTAAAGACTGTGTTATATTTTTTGAACATACCAGGTTCTTGCACAGAATAAGTATGTATCATAAAAGTATATGAGGTGAGTGTATCAGGCTCATCAAATTAAAGTGTTTTTTTTTGGTTTAGATAATTTTTAACACACTTGAAATATAAGCTCAGATACTTGAAATCAGTTTTGGTTTTTACTTTCTTTTTATTTGTTTGTTTTTTTGGCTTTGGTTCTAGTTTGGTTGCATTTGCAATGCTCTGAAGTCTAATTTAATCATAAATTTTTCTAAGAGATTAGTTGAAGATAAAATCTTGGGAGCAGAGAAGTAACATTTACTTGGCATTTAACAAGTGTTAAGAAGTGTATATGGGTGTGTGTGTGTGTGTGTGTGTGTGTGTGTGTGTGTTTATTTACTTTGAGAGAGAGAGAGCAGAGGAGGGGCAGAGGGAAAAGGAGAGAGAGAATCTCAAGCAGGTTCTACTCAGCACAGAGCCTGAAATAGGACTCAGTCCCATGAATTTGAAATCATGACCTGAGCCAAGATCCAGAGTCTAACACTTAACCATTTGAGCCACCCAGGAGCCCCAGGAAATATATATTATTCTCTAATCTGTCTATGTATGTATCTCTCTTTGTCCCAATATGTATATAGGCCTCATCACTCAGGGGTAAATATTATTAATCACATTTTATATATGAAGAAATCAAGCTCACAGAAATGAAATATCTTGGCCAAGACCCCATACATAGTAGGTGATGAGACTAGAATTCCAACCTTAACACTATGAGTGCTCCACCACATTGCTCAGATGGTTGACAGGGTAGGTTTGGTATAGCTGCACAGCTTATCTTTAGAGTAGAAATCAGTAAATATCTTATTGAAGTAAAGCTGTAACAGACTAAAATAGACATAGCAATTCTAAAAGGCAGAAATTCATTTTCAAATTGGCTTACTCACACAATTTCAGGAAAATTGAAGGAAGTTCTTGTTATCCATTTGTGTCATATCTAAATTAAGAATGACACTATTAGTTTACCTTTCAAAATTTGTACTACTTAAATTATTAGTCAAACTACATTTTCTCATATTGAGGTGAAATGAAGAAGTTAAATGGCCCATGAGGTACTTAAAATATAATCCCAGGTCTATTATTTTAAGCTTACTTATTTATTTTGAGGGGTGGACATGAGGGGCAGAGAGAAGACAGAGAGAATCCCAAGCAAGCTCCACATTGTCAGCGCAGAGCCCGACATGGGGCTCAAACCCACAAACCGTGAGATAATGACCTGAGCTGAAATCAAGAGTCTGATGCTTAACCATGTGATTCCAGCTCTATTTTTGTTACTGTGTTTTTTTTTTTTTAATTTTTTTTTTCAACGTTCATTTATTTTTGGGACAGAGAGAGACAGAGCATGAACAGGGGAGGGGCAGAGAGAGAGGGAGACACAGAATCGGAAACAGGCTCCAGGCTCTGAGCCATCAGCCCAAAGCCTGATGCGGGGCTCGAACTCACGGACCGCGAGATCGTGACCTGGCTGAAGTCAGACGCTTAACTGACTGCGCCACCCAGGCGCCACTCTGTGTTTTGAAGTAATAGTTGTTTAGTCCCTATAAAATGTTTTGTTTAATTTGACTTTGAAAAGTTTTAAGGATTTTTTTCATATGTATTGTTGACTCTAACTTCTTAAATATTAACAATTAGATACTTAGAACTGTAAGATGTATGTAATAGTGTGGTGCATAAGAATCACCCGGAGAACTTGTTAAAACATTCATTCCTCTGGGCGTCACCCAGAAATTTTGTTTCAGAAGGTCCTGGGTGGGGCCTGAGATTCCTCATTTCCAATAAACTGCCTGGTGATGGTGAAGTTGCTAGTCTGGAGACCACAATGAGTGCTGAGTGACACTGCGATACAGTTTTGGTCTCCTAAGGCTCCATGTCATTTTATTGCCATCTTTTTTTTTTTAAACGTTTATTTATTTTTGAGAGACAGAGTACAAGCAGGGGAGGGGCAAAGAGAGAGGTAGACACAGGTTCCAGGCTTCGAGCTGTTAGCACGGAGGCTGAAGTGGGCCTGGAACCCACGAACCATGAGATCATGACCTGAGCCGAAGTTGGACACGTAACCAACTGGTCCACCCAGGCGCCCCTGTTTATTGCCATCTTTACTTCTTTCTTTTTTGCCACTATTTAGCACCCACTGTATGCACAAGCCTGTTTAAATACCATCCGACTAGCAAGCACAGTTAATTTTTGAGGCTTTCTTTACATCCTCTACAGTTGAAGGCTTGTTTCAGGTCACATAGATCTGGCTCTTGGAAGAGACAGCTTCTCTATTAATGCGCTTCTGCTCTCCCACAAAGTGGATGATAAAAAGATTCCAATTTTGGGCAAAGCAACTGGCACAAGAGCAAAAGCAATTGAATTTCTGAGAACTGAATCATGAAATTAAAAGTGCTAGGAAATAAAGATATTTTAGCACATTGTTCTCTTTTAGAACCTTTCTACCACAATGCCGACTTAGAGAAAATGGACATTTATTTTGAGGTCTCCTTTAAATCAGTAAATTAAGAATTTTATCTAATTTGCCTCAGTTTCAGGATGAGTTCAGGTATATCCTAATTCTTAAAAGTGTTGTAGCTAGTCTGAATTAGCTGAAGAATTCAGTGTCATCATTTACCTTTAAATGAAATCGGACCATTTGGTTCAGTAGTCTCACATTTGCTAAAATAATTCAGTGATTTGGTTTTAACAATAGAACTTCTCAGATCTCTTTTCTAATGTGGCTCTGAATGATCACAGATGCCAAAATAACAAAACAAAATAAATAAATGATTTAAACTTAAGGTTTTTTTTTTAAGACAAATGTTAAGCCTCACCACAAATCTATGAGGAAAGGGAATGTTAATATTTCTTAGTCTTACAAAGGAGTCTCCCAAGATTAAATGTAAACCCTTAGAAGTTCTGTAGAGGAGAAAACTATACTTTGACTACTTCATCACACTCACGTGTAAGCTTTCATGAAGTTTCCATTACCAGTTAATGGTTCCTGAGGTAATCACCCTTAACTTAATTGAGCTTCTTGTTTTTATTTCCCTGAGATTCATTCATCATTCATTCATTCATTCAATATTGAGCACCTACTCTTTGCCAGCTACTGTTCTAGGCACTGGGAAACATATCATTCAACACACCCTACAAAAATCCCTGTTCTTGTGACATATATATTTTAGTGCAAGGAGAAACAAGTAAGTAAAATATATAGTATACCAGAGGATGATATGCTCTGTGAAGGAAAATGTAGCAAGAAAGGGGATGGGAGTTAAGAGGGCAATATTATGGAGGTCACGGAAGGCTTCATTAAGAAATGAAGTGAAGGAGGGAATCTTGTATATTGATGCTCTGGGCAGACACAACAGTAAATGTGTAAGCCCTGTGGTAGGAACACCTTTGTTCAGGTTCCGTTAAGAACTCATCTACCTAGATCAATCAGAGGGAGAACAGGGAAGAGTAGGAGGAAGTGGGGTCAAGGTCATTAAAGGAGCCAGACTGTGTAGTGCAGTGAAGACCAGGACAGGAAAAAGACTTCCACTCTGAGCAAAATGGGAGCTACTGAAAGGCTTAGAGAAGAGGGGTGACCTAACCTAGCTTAGTTTTAACTGAATTGGTTTGGTGCTTTTGTTGAGGATAGATTGTGGAGGTAAGGTTTGCAGCAGGAATACCTGGTAAAGAGATCATCTGTTAGCCTGTAGAGAGATTGTGGGCTGTGGAGATGGGTGATGGAAAGCAGTGGATTCTGAGTATGTTCCACATAAAATTCTTTTATGGACTACAGATGGGTTAGGAAGAAAAAGAGGAGTCAAGGACAACTTCAAGGTCATTCATTCTGCTATCAGCAGGGAAAAAAAGTGTGCTCCCTCAAGAAGGTAAAGTTACTACCCATTACAAATTACAGGGATGCCTTTGGCAATTACATTTTACACTTCAAAGCCCACCAATAAATTAGAGCCTTTGTTTCTCCCTTCTTTTCTGCCTCTCTGAGTTTTTATAGTTTGAGGGAGTGCTATAACACATATATTTTTTCATTGAGTAGTACAGTGGAGGGAAAAGAACATAGTAGGTGGGGTTAAAAGACCTGTATTTGGCCAAACCAGACAGAGACACAGCAAAAAAAGAGAACTACAGGCCAATATCCCTGATGAATATGGATGCAAAAATTCTCAATAAGATCCTAGCAAATCGAACTCAACAGCATATAAAAAGAATTATTCACCATGATCAAGTGGGATTCATTCCTGGGCTGCAAGGCTGGTTCAACATTCACAAATCAATCAACATGATACATCACATTAATAAAAGAAAAGATAAGAACCATATGATCCTGTCAATCGATGCAGGAAAAGCATTTGACAAATTCAGCATCCTTTCTTAATAAAAACCCTCAAGAAAGTCAGGATAGAGGGAACATACTTAAACATCATAAAAGCCATTTATGAAAAGCCCACAGCTAACATCATCCTCAATGGGGAAAAACTGAGAGCTTTCTCCCTGAGATCAGGAATACGACAGGGATGTCCACTCTCACCGCTGTTGTTTAACATAGTGTTGGAAGTGCTAGCATCAGAAATCAGACAACAAAAGGAAAAGGCATCAAAGTTGGCAAAGATGAAGTCACACTTTCACCTTTTGCAGATGACATGATATTATACATGGAAAACCCGATAGACTCCACCAAAAGTCTGCTAGAACTGATACATGAATTCAGCAAAGTCGCAGAATACAAAATCAATGTACAGAAACTAGTTGCATTCTTATACACTAATAATGAAGCAACAGAAAGACAAATAAAGAAACTGATCCCATTCACAATTGCACCAAGAAGCATAAAATACCTAGGAATAAACCTGGCCAAAGATGTAAAAGATCTGTATGCTGAAAACTATAGAAAGCTTATGAAGGAAATTGAAGAAGATATAAAGAAATGGAAAAACATTCCGTGCTCATGGGTTGGAAGAATAAATATTGTCAAAATGTCAATACTACCCAAAGCAATCTACACATTCAATGCAACCCCAATCAAAATTGCACCAGCATTCTTCTCCAAGCTAGAACAAGCAGTCCTAAAGTTTGTATGGAACCACAAAAGACCCCAAAGAGCCAAAGTAATATTGAAGAAGAAGACCAAAGTGGGAGGCATCACAATCCCAGGCCTCTACTACAAAGCTGTAATCATCAAGACGGCATGATATTGGCACAAAAACAGACACATAGACCAATGGAATAGAATAGAGACTCCAGAATTGGACCCACAAAAGTATGGCCAACTAATCTTTGACAAAGCAGGAAAGAATATCCAGTGGAATAAAGACAGTCTCTTCAGCAAGTGGTGCTGGGAAAACTGGACAGCAACATGCAGAAGAATGAAGTTAGACCACTTTCTTACACCATTCACAAAGATAAAGTCAAAATGGATGAAGGACCTGAATGTGAGACAGGAAACCATCAAAACCCTAGAGGAGAAAGCAGGAAAAAATCTCTCTGACCTCAGCCACAGCAATTTCTTACTTGACACATGTCCAAAGGCAAAGGAATTAGAAGCAAAAATGAACTATTGGGACCTCATGAAGATGAAAAGCTTCTGCACTGCAAAGGAAACAATCAACAAAACTAAAAGGCAACCAACAGAATGGGAAAAGATATTTGCAAATGACATATCGGATGAAGGGCTCGTATCCAAAATCTATAAAGAAGTCACCAAACTCTATACCCGAAAAACAAATAATCCAGTGAAGAAATGGGCAGAAGACATGAATAGACACTTTTCTAAAGAAGATATCCAGATGGCCAACAGGCACATGAAAAGATGCTCAACATCACTCATCATCAGGGAAATACAAATCAAAACCACACTCTGATATCACCTCATACCGGTGAGGGTAGCTAAAATGAACAAATCAGGAGACTATAGATGCTGGAGGGGATGTGGAGAAATGAGAACCCTTTTGCACTGTTAGTGGGAATGAAAATTGGTGCAGCTGCTATGGAAAAGTGTGGAGGTTCCTCAAAAAATTAAAAATAGACCTACCCTATGACCCAGCAATAGCACGGCTAGGAATTTACCTAAGGGATACAGGAGTGCTGATGCATAGGGGCACTTGTACCCCAATGTTCATAGCAGCACTCTCAACAATAGCCAAATTATGGAAAGAGCCTAATGTCCATCAACTGACGAATGGATAAAGAAGATGTGATTTATATATACAATGGAATACTACTTGGCAATGAGAAAGAATGAAATCTGGCCATTTGTAGTAACGTGGATGGAACTGGAAAGTGTTACGCTAAGTGAAATAAGTCAGGCAGAGAAAGACAGATACCATATGTTTTCACTCATATGTGGATTCTGAGAAACTCAACAGAAGACCGGGGGGGAGGGGAAGGGGGGGAAAAAAGTTACAGAGAGGGAAGGAAGTGAACCATAAGAGACTCTTAAAAACTGAGATGGGGGTGGGGGGGGGAGGGGAAAGTGGGTGATGGGCATTGAGGAGGGGACCTGTTGGGATGAGCACTAGGTGTTGTATGGAATTTGAGAATAAATTTCATAAAAAAATAAAAAATAAAAAAATCTGTATTTGAGTTCTGGCTCAGCCACTCACAAATATTTCAAAGGAAAGACAAAGAGTATGGGTGAATGTGGAGAAGGCAGCTGTGTCAGAGCAAGAACAGGGGCTTGTTTGGTCTGCAAGTCACCCAGAATAGCATTAACTAGGAGAATTCACCAATCCCATCACTTCACCTCCTCAGACATGTAGACACAAACACTACACATTATTAGAATTGCTCAGAAGGTTGCTGGAAAAAGGAAACAGACAAGAACAACCAATGTATAAACTCAACATTCCTCTCTATTGCTATTACACTGAAAATGCTGCTACTTGAGACAGATTAAATACCAAGTATACACACACACACACACACACACGCACACCTCCCTTTCTCTTGGATTCATGTCAAGGCTAAAGAGTCTGAGTGGTAGTTGGTGGTTGGTTCTGCACCTGTATTTATAGAGTTATAGTGTTTAAGGATCTACTTCTGTTAAGAACTTTTTTTTTAAATTTGAGCTGTGCCCATTTTGTTCCTTAGTTTAAAAATGGCTAAAAATAGAACATCTGCTCTTATTTTTAGAAAACACTTATATAAACAAACTTTTCCACATTGGCAATCTCTTCTTTTTGTTCTCTCAATTAGTAAAATTGTTCTCTAGACAATTTATGAACCACCTTGGGTAAGTTGTGTCACTGATGCTGGTTTCTGTGTTGTTTTCTGGGATACACTGTGCAGATCCTGAAACAAGCTTTAATGAGATGAATATTTGTTTCAGGGCGTTTATTCACCTCACCTACCCACCTCATATTGTGATCACAAGGTCCACCTTCCATCTCATGTAACAGTGAGCCCAAACTTTCCCTTCCTTGGATTTTTAAGCACAAGAACTGTAGAAAAAAATTGTATGCCGATGCAAAAGAAATTTTCAAAAAATTTTTTTGAAGAACACTGAATCTCAAGAATCTTTTACCATCTCAAATTTCTTCTCAAAATCCCTTAATTTTAAATCTTTGTGGGAAACTTTAGTGAAGCCATGTTGTCCTGTCCTCTAAGGGTTACCTCACTTCCCAAGTGCTGAGGTCTTTCTGGGCCCCTGGAGTGGGGCTAGGGTATCATGCCTCTGGCTGTCTATGCAGGAGCCATACAGTCCTTGCTTTGTCCCAGGGCTTCTGTTTGACCTCGAGGAGCTGGCCAGTCCACAGGTTTCTCTGCCACATGTAAAGTGATTTATTTCCGTGTTGGGCCTGAAACTTGTTCTGTGACTTACAAACCCTTTTTCTGTTGTGGAACTTCTTACTCAAGTCTTGATGGAAAATATATATGAAACAGATGAGAAAGTAGAGAGTCTGGTGGAGGTTCCTAGCCTCAAACTCTTCCTTGTAAGGCAGGCTCAGGGCCTCTTTGCCCAATCTTCAGGGTTCCTGGGTCATGGTTTGAAACACTTAGGCATATTTTATTTACTCTGTGAGTGATTTTCTAACAGGTCAGGGAAGATACATTACAGATACATTACTGACTTAATGCTTAAATAGTTTGTTGACAAATGCAGTCAATCTCAAGAGTAGAGAATATAGGGAGCACCTGGGTGGCTTAGTTGGTTAAGCATTCAACTTGGGTCAGGTCATGGTCTCACGGTTTACTAGTTCGAGCCCCACATCAGGCTCTGTGATTGCAATGGGGAGCCTGCTTGGGGTTCTCTCTCTGCCCCTCCACCACTTGCTTTCTCTCTCTCTCTCTCAAAATAAATAAACTTAAAAAAAAAGGATAGAGAATATAGGCATCAAGTTACAAAATGTAAAAATAATGACATAGCGGCAGCAACCAAAAGCTGCCAATCTCTTAAATACATCTTTTGTAAGTAAATGCTTTGATTACAACATATTTTCTTTTACAAATCATGATGTTTTTCATGATTCTTTTAAAGAATTGATCATAGCTTTTAAAGATGAGGCAGTTAGTAATAATCTTAAGGTATTGTAATCCTATAATGCAGAGGCATGAAAGATGTTAATATTCAAATACAGGTACATGGATGCATGTGGAAAATAATAATAAAAAACAATATCTGTACAGTGGAGAAGACATCCTAGGTAATATCAGACTTTCAGTTTTTTTTTTTCTTGTCATCAAATACCATTTCAATAGCCCAAGAGAGCAAAAGAGAGTACAAGGAGACTATTATTCTATAACTAAGTCATAGGTAAGCCTGTTGCACAACAGTTATTGAGAACACTTAAAATGTGTCCTCCTTCTATGCATAGTCTATAAAATGCCGACTCTGACTCCACTACCTTGTTATCATCTCTCTTTCTGTAGCAGGGAAATCAGTAGGAAACTTTCTAGGTAAGAAATGAGAAGCTGGAAAGACATAATAATAACAATAAGATTGGAAAAAAAGAACAAAATTTCAAGAGATAATCAGCGATAGAATGGACATTACTGAATTCCCAAATGAACATAGCTTGAAATGAAATGAGGAAAAACTGGAAGACTTTCAGGAAAGTTCTCTTTGGGTGGCAGGTAGATTACCTAACGTTAACCAAAGTAGACATTAATCAAAATACAAAGTTGTGAATATTTTGACTTTAAACTGCGCTATTTGTCTTTGTATTTGCATTCTGTTTTTCAGAAACCAAATGACTTTTGATTATATGCAACCATATAAAGACATTCTGGTGACACAGTTAATCCCACATCATTGTCATCCCACTGTAGTTGCCAAATGGTCTAAAAAATGATGATTAAAATAAAAACATGGTAAATAAATATAAACCGAAACATAGGAAGTGTTTGTAAATTTTTTTTAAAATTCCACACATGATCATTATAAACCCTGTAAAAATAAAAAAATGATAGCAAACTGAGGTTCTTCTAGTAAATGTTGAAATTCAGAAAAGATAAGACATGAAAATAATAAAGTGCTGTTTCTCTATTACCCTGGTCTCTTATAAAAGCTAAAATAGGGGCGCCTGGGTGGCTCAGTCGGTTGAGCGTCCGACTTTAGCCCAGGTCATGATCTCACGTCCGTGAGTTCAAGCCCCGCGTCGGGCTCTGTGCTGACAGCTCGGAGCCTGGAGCCTGTTTCAGATTCTGTGTCTCCCTCTCTCTCTGACCCTCCCGCATTCATGCTCTGTCTCTCTCTGTCTCAAAAATAAACAAATGTTAAAAAAAAATTTAAAAAAAAAAAAAAAAAAAAAAAAAAAGCTAAAATTCTGTCCCTTTTGAGACTGTGAAGTTGTTCACAGGTTCACATATGTGCCTAATATTTTAATAGCTAGCTGTCTCAGAAAGCTTTATTACTCTGACTCATGTTTTGCCAGAATGATTCAATATTAGAGAATCAATTCACTAGATCAGAATTAGTCTGTGCATTTGAAACATGAAACAGAAGACTTTTTTTTTTTAAAGGAAATGTCATGCATATTTAGAAGTAGAGCTGTTAACAGAACAGAACACTGGACTGAGGGTGAACAGAAATTGTTTCCCCTCTCAGTGTGCTGTTGACTTAAGAAGTTTATGTTCTGTGTGAGCTACTCACAAAGCTGTCTACAGCAATGTGAAGCTGATTACTTAGTTTAACATTTGCCTGAAAAGAAATGTTCTTTTTAGACAGTTTTAGTTATTATTAAAAAATTTTATAGTGATTTTAAGTTGCTATTTTAAGAAGGAAGACATTTTTATCACCCCCCCCCCCCACCAAAAAACAAACAAACCAACAACAACTAAAACCACAAATGGCTTTGATTCTGACAGGGTTACCAAAAGGGCCAGTGGAGTAGAAGTAGAAATGGAGACACTGGTGGAAACTGTGAGAGGAGTTTGACTTTGAAACAAAGGCAAGAGGGAAGTGTTCTGTTGATTTAAAAAGCAGCAGGGTCAAAGAGAGGGTATTTTCAAGACATGTGCTTGAAGATGTTGGTGAAGGTATAGCAGAAAATAAAGGGGAATTAGCAGAAAATAGCAGAAAATAAAGGGAAAGTAAATCTTTAAACAAATGCAAGCGGTAAATTTTTATCACAATTACCCTCTTCTCTTAGCCTCTTTGCAATCTTATTTGTCCTAGAAGGTCCAGACCAATGTCTGCCTTTCTCCAAATCCTCCTTGCCTTAAGCTCTGTTATGCATACATTATATATAGAGAGAGAGCCTTAAGCTCTGTTATGTATACATAACATATACATATGTATATTATAGCCAACAATAAAATATTCAGGTTAACATCCATAGAGAAAAAATATATGCAATCTATGAGGTAGGGTCTGATATCTGTCAAAGTGAACAGTTTATAGAGGTTCTATAATTATCACAGGTTTCTGGTTTGGGGAATATAGTATGAAAAGAAAAATAATGAATGGATTTCTTAATTTCTCTACACACAGGGAAACCTTAGACTGCATTCTATCTTTAGTCATAGCATTGATAACACTGTGCTACTGGTTATGTGCATAATTTTTTTAACGCTAATTTTGCCTCTATAACTCTCTCCCTGGATTTTCATAGAGTAATGCTTTATGTACAGGGACATTCAATAAGGTAGCTGATTTTTCATCTCTTTTTTCACCAAACCACCTCACTTTTCACGTTGCCTCAGGAGAACTGTTGTTCAGTTTCTTTTCCATGGTATTTTGGAAGGAAAGAGTAAGAGGAAATAGAGGCTCCAGGCAGTGGCAACAGCTGGAAGGCATCTCTAATTAGATTCCAGGTGGACTTGGGCCCCATTTATAACTTTCCATATGCTGGCTTACTGTTCCTTTTAAAAAGGTTCCCAAAACAACATGCATATTTAAAAAGATTTGCTGCACTTGTGTATGTCACTCAATATGAAGTGTTTTCCTTGATCATCTTAGCATGGAACATAGAATGGTAATCACTGAATGCTAACTTAGAAGATATTATCCAGAAAGGATGTCTTAGGAAGTCTGTGTGTTGACTGATTTTGTTATTTATCCATGAAAGTTTTAAGACTTCCATTGCATCCTAAAATTAAAAGATACAAGCCTTATAGATGAAATTCTGACTTCTAAGTTTTTTTTCTCACATGTGATTGGGAGTCCTTCTTGTAAGTTACTGTTATTTATTTATTTATTTATTTATTTATTTATGTAAGAAACACAAGAGATGGAAACCACTGTGTTTAATATACAAATAAATCAGTGGCCGTGAACTATGGAAACATATGTTGTGCATTTGTGTTTATAGTTGTGTGCTCAACAGTAGAGAGAAGGTTTGGAGTTGTTGGGTTTTGTTTTTTCAGTGTTCTATCCTGGAAAGATTAATTTAAAATTTTCCTTCTCAATGAAACTAATAGTCACATTTGTTGCAGAAGAACTTTAAAGACCCATTGCTATTCTCAAATAAATGGCTAGTCCACTTAATTTTAGATTTTATTTTTCCAATAAAATGTATTGCTTATTAGTTTTGCACTTATGAAGGATTTGTTTTTGTATTCACTTTTCTTCAGAGAGGTCTCTGAAATTAACTTTTTAAAACTTTTTTTAATATTTTATTTTATTTTTGAAACAGAGAGAGGGAGCAAGAGTGGGGGAGGGGCAGAGAGAGAGGGAGACAGAATCTGAAGCAGGCTCCAGGCTCTGAGCTGTCAGTGCAGAGCCCAACCTGGGGCTGGAACCCACGATCTACAAGATCATGACCTGAGCCAAAGTTGGATGCTCCCCCGGGGGGCCCCTTAACTTTTTTATAAAGAAGAAACCCCCTAGTGTTTAAGGATGTTAATAAAGATATGTAAATGAAATTGTGGTAATACCTTTTGGAGAGCTGAATATAAAAGAACCGTCACTATCCCAAGGCATCAGACATCACATTGAAGCCGTTATTGCTATTAACTTACTATGTAATGAAATCTTCCTCAAGACCCTCCTCCCCAAATCTAGCTTTGCATCAAAACATTTCATATTTACGATCTGCCCACAACTACTAAGACAGTAATTATTCTAAAGTAAAATGATTCTCTAATTCACAACATACATCTTGCCTGTACAATTGCAATTGCCTGTGAAATGGTCCACTACCACCTGTCTCTTCTTTCCATCATTTTCCCTTCCATAGCCACTGGAATTATCTTTGTGAATAACCTATAAGATAGTGCTCTTGACAATGTGGAGCCCGCACTTTGGCATAAAAGAGCCTTTACAAACCAGTCCCTCACTCTTTCTGGTCTAATTTCTCACTGCCCTTCCAAGTACCCTGTAATCTGTGAACACTGATATGTCACCATTCCATGAACTTACCTCTTCTACATATCTCTTTGCCTTTCCACAGGCCATCCCTTTTGAGGTGTTCTTCACTCCTTTCTCATTCTGTTTATATGTGATTTATCCTTCAGAACTCAAGTCCAATTTTACTTCCTTTGCTTATTCCTGTAGACGGGTTTCTCTTTTTTTTATTCGTAGATTTTATTTATACTTACCGGTACTATAGCACTCATTGGCGTATTCTCCATTGCACTCTGAGCTCGTCGGAGGCATAGGCCTTGTCTTATAAGTTGAAATTCAGCCTGTACCTAGCATTACATGGCCTATAGTAAACAGTCAATAAATATTAAGTGAATGTGTGTTCCTGCTGATTTCTAACATATTTGTAATATTTCTTAGTATTTTCACTTTTAACATCTTACAGCCCCTTCTCTTTATTTTTTCTTTTAAATGACTAATAATTAACTCTTTGTATTCTAAGGGAACAATATATTAATCACATCCTGTAAGAAGGGGAGGCTCCTTTATTATTTTTTTTAAGTTTTTTAAAATGTTTATTTATTTTGAGAGAGAGAGAGTGAGTGAGCACAAGCAGGGGAGGGGCATTGAGGGAGAAGGAGAGAGGGAATCCCAAGCAGGCTCTGTGCACTGTTAGCACAGAGCTGAATGTGGGACTCAATCTCATGAACCATGAGGTCATGACCTAAGCTGAAATCTAGAGTCAGACACTTAATTGACTGAGCCACCCAGCCATCCCAGAGCCTCCTTTATTATTATGAATTATTTGAATATTAATTTTTTATTCTAAATCTATGTTTTCATAAAGAAGGCTTTGCCTTACTTTCTTTCAAAATCCATACAAGGTCTATCCCCAGTATTATTCTTATATTTTTAGACAAAGAAATTTAATACTGTATTATTTTTTTTAGCTTGGGCATATACCTGGATAAATATTCAACTTCCCCAGTGCTGGTTTGAAAAATTATATTTCAATACATGTCTATTTTATTAACTTGCCCCATCTACTATTCATCTAGTCTTGGTAAACATATGGAATTCAATGAATACCTGGTAATAGTTTATATCTTGGTTCTAGCTGCTTAAAGTACAGCTTATGTCAAGTCAGTTAGAAATATAAAGACAAAGAATAGAAAGGGAAAAAGAAATTATTATCAGAATGTAAACCAAACAACTACCATTTGAGTACAATCGTCAAAGAAGCATAAATACATGCTGTATATTTTTTAGATATTTTATATCCAGTCAGGTTTGACTAGTAATATATCCTGTTGAAAACAGTTGCCTTATACCTCTACCATAATTTTCAAATCAAATCTTTTACATTTATAAAATTGTTTTGTCCTTCCTGATTGAACCTATTAATTTTATATATTATAAATTATGTACATAGAAATTAAATATCATAAATTATTTGCTATATTTCCTTAATATATTAATTTTCCAATTAAAATTAGGATATAATAAGCAGAGGTTGAATCATCTCCTTTGTCTTCTCATAATTAATATGTATTATTATCCTAGAATAATTAGAAAATAAGTTTTATTTCCTTCTGTGGTACATTTGGATACAGTCCATTTGCTTATGTTAGTTTGGAGTTACATCATAGCTGAACAATCCCCAAAAGGGAAAATTTTTCATTCAAAAAAAAAAAAAATCTAGGGAAAAAAATTCCAAAACCTCCTTTGATTTAAAAAAGTCATGGTTACTTTCAGCCACATGGGTAGGAAAGTTTTCCTTTATAACCGATTTTAAATTCCAGTTAGGCTTCTTCCGTCCTTCCCCATATTCAGTGGAATTGGAATACTTATAAGCTGTCATTTTCATAACTTATAAATGCCTTAATTCATTCCTTGGCCTTGATTTCCTTGAGCTTTTGTTTTTGTGGAGTGTTTTTCTGTTTCATCATGATTGGGTTACACATGGAATAAGAGCTTGATGTGAAGTAAATTTTAGCAAACTAGTTTTCATAAGTTATATAATGTTGTATAACGATAAATTTGTATTATAGTTTATGTATAATAACTGCATTTTTATGACACACAGACACAAAAGATTTGTGGCACTAGCTCATCTCCTGACTTAAACAGTGTAGATTAGAATAGATAAAACAGAATAATCCAACCAGCATTGAATATAACTTACGTGAAATATTTTCACATAGAGGAAAAATTTATCAGTGAAGATAAAAAGCTTGCATGTATATCTACTACATTAAGTTCTTGATATTTGGGCTTTTTTAACCTATAAAATGGTACTCTTGTACCTAATGCTTACATTGATAAAATGATGATACAATGCCAAGAAGTGGTAGATACTATGAAGAAAAATAAAGCAACTTCAGGAAAAAGAGAATGAGAGGAATTGCCCTATTTCTATAGGGCACTCTGGAAAGGTGTCTGTGAAGAGGACACATTTGCGACCTGAATGAAAGGAAGCAATTGGTGTAGGTGGAGGAAACAACCTGGGATTGGAGCCGGCTTGGCATGTTTGAGAAGTGGGCAGTAAGCTGGTGTGGAGTGAATGAGCAGAGCATGGTGGGAAATGAGAACAGAGATGGAGTCCATCTTGCAGCTCATGGTAGAGACTCTGAAACTTAACCTATGAGTGAGGAGATGCTGCTGAAAGGTTTTGAGCGGAAGTGTGACATGATCTAATTTAGGTTCCAAAATGATTTTTTGTAGCTGTCAGTACTTCAGTCAGGCTGTCTGAGGCAGAGGGCCACAGCCTCCCAGAGTAAAGGATAGCGTGTCTCCCAGGATAGAGTAGAATTTGCTTTCTCTACTTGCATTTTGGGCTAGGTCAAGGGGAGCTGGTCCACAGAAGTGAATTTTGCCCCTCAAACCCTACTGTAAAATGTAGACTCATACACCTGCACAAATGCAGTCTGACTCCCCATGTTTCTAAGGCAGGCTTCCCCACTGCTTCCTGGAGCCTAATCCAAGTATTTAAGTGCAGGGAACACCACCATGGGTCATTGCAGGCTCCTGCACAAATGCAGTCTGACTCCCCATGTTTCTAAGGCAGGCTTCCCCACTGCTTCCTGGAGCCTAATCCAAGTATTTAAGTGCAGGGAACACCACCATGGGTCATTGCAGGCTCCAGGAGCCTCCATAGATTATGCATCTAACACTGGCCAGCTGGTGAGTATGGGGCCCTGCCCCTGATCCCAGTGCATTAGTGGAAGAATTTGGTAAAGTTAGGGCAACATCATAAAAAGGCAGCTCTTAGGTCATTTACAGACCTTTCATGAAGGCAGCTGTGCACTACCATCAGGGGGTTGATAAGGACTGAAGAGTACATTTATTTTGGCCTCTGGACAAGATCAAAATCTATAAAGAGATCTGTTAATTGCACTCTTTGTTTCTGTTAAAATTATTGGATTATTGGTGTCCCTGGGTGGCTCAGTCCGTTAAGTGTGAGACTCTTGATTTCAGCTCAGGTCACAATCTCATGGTTTGTGAGTTTGAGCCCCGTGTGGGTCTCTGCACCGACAGCATGGAGCCTCCTTGAGACTCTCTCTCTCTCTCTCTCTCTCTCTGCCCCTCCCCTGTTCTCTCTCCCTCTCACTCTTAAATAAATAAACTTAAGAAAATATTTTTAAAAATTATTGAATTGCCATTTGCAAATGATTAAAAAATAGCATTCTTATTTTAGCTACTCAGTACTTTATAAACCTAGTCCCTATTTCAACCAAATATTTTCACATTTATCTCCAAACTAGAGTGAATATACTTGCTTTAAAGTTTGAGACAACTGTCTTCAACTTTTCTTGAATATTTTACTACAGAAACATTTCAGGCTTTTTAAATTTTTTTTTTTTGAAGTGTGAGCTCAAACACGCTTAACATGAAAACATGTTAACTGCTATGGCAATTATATAATTAAACACATGGTATCTATTTTTCCCTCATCTAAATGAATATATAACTTTTATCTTTAGTCTAGAAACACTGATAATTGGGACAGCACCTTAATTAATGGTGATCAAAGTTAGTGTGCCTTGAAACTTTACGTTAACACATTTTGTTTTAAGTCAGTGCTCTGTGTCCTGAGGCATTACATTTTTCATGATTTGTTGGCCCACTTGTGTAGAGCATGTGTCCGTACCCATGAGGATTCTTCAGTGAGGTTGTAGCCTTTTTCTATGGCTACTGTCTACCCAAACTGCAAAATTCAATACATAGAAAAAATATTTTGTCACCAGTGGAACCAAGTAAAACTGTTTAATAAATTTTAATAATACTTAAAAGTTTTCAGTTTAAAAACACTGATTCCAGGGCCTCCTGGGTGGCTCAGCTGGTTAAGCATCTGACTTCAGCTCAGGTCATGATCTCTAGGTGAGTGAGTTCCAGCCCCAAGTGGGGCTCTGTGCTGACACCCCAGAGCCTGGAACCTGCTTCGGATTCTGAGTCTCCCTCTCTCTCTGCCCCTTCCCCAACTCCTGCTTGCTCAATCTCTCTCTCTCTTTCTCAAAAATAAATAAACATTAAAAAATCTTAAAAACACTGTTTCCATAGTATGAATGGCTCAGAAATATTATCTTCATGAATTATTAGACCATAGCACCTATAGTTGGAACATACTAAAAGACAGCAATTTCTAAAAGTACCATTAGAAAGTATAATCACATTATTGTTTCTGCAATGGAGAATTTGTTAAAATGTTTCAAAGAGAGGCAGCATACCATAGTAGAGCTCACACTAGATTTGGAATTAAAAAACTCATTTTAGAATCAAAAATTATAGCTAAAAATACTGTCTTTTGCTATGGAATCGTAATGACTTCCTTAAGCCTTCCTCCTTAAGCCTCAGTTTCCTTATCTATAAATGAGGATGACAATGCTTATCAAGGTTAAACAAAGCAATGTGTAGACAAGAAAGCACTATACAGATGTTAGCCATTATTATTTTCATAGTATTTAATCAAGCTGTACCCATATGAATTTGGTGCTTGAAAATACCAAACAGACTGAATCCTTGTGCTTTCTGTTATAATAAAAACTATGACACAACCCCTGCAGGATGGCATGGAACCTGGGCTTCCAAGTAATTTAATTTAGTAATTCTGTTGATAGTCTTTTCTGGAATTTCCTGTTTAATTATGTAATCATTTAGATTACCACGAGTCCATGTAGATTTAGGACCTAAAAGAAGTTGATGAATTGGTTGAGTTAATATGTTGATAGTAAGCAGTCTGACTACTTATTTTGATAGGCTCTAATGAGAATGTGGGGGAGGGAGAGATAAGTATCCTGCATCTACCACACTGCTCAAAGACTTTCTCAAGCAAGATGTATCCAGCGTCACTGGATCTGGCACAACTTTGAGAAGCGGTTTACTGTGTTTCCGACGAGTGTCTCTGGATTTTGGTTCTACCCTTCCATTATCTCCTTCCTGTGTTAAAAGTACCTTGATCTCCCTTTCCTCAGATTTCTCCAATAATTAGGTTCATCCATCTGGCATAGACTCAGAAACAGATGCTGTGTGCTCACATATGCTAAAGAAAACAGTCATGAAATTGAGAAGAGGAATAAAAAAGAACACAGCTCTGTTTGTCGGGGTAAAGAATGGGACCAAAATAACACAAGACAGATAAATGCACAGACAATAGCAAAGGGGAAGCATTACTGCATTACAACAAATTGGAAATCATTCCTAAGAGGTTCCAGACATCTGGCTCCTGGGTTTTGGGGGTTGAGTACCCATAGACCTCTTGGAAACAGTGCAAATTTAAAAGGCATGGCTCTATTTTCAGCAAGTGGGCCTTTGGTGGCTCACTGCCCAGTGTGATCTGGCTTCATCTGTCTCGCTGCTATGAGATAAATTCCCACCTATTGGCAATACCCATACATCAAAAAATGCCTATAATAACTGCAGAAATCTTTGTCCCAGGAACAGTTTGTGCAAAGAGCGTTAAAGGAGATAGATGTGGACTTCTAAAGTACAATCTATGTTTAACTCTAAATGAAATGAAGGGAGATATTTTAGTTTTGGAAGCAGTGCTTCCTAGGTATTTTGTTTGAGGCAGAATTTGAAATAAACGTTTCATTTATTTTGTTTTACAAGTATTTAAAACATGTATCTTCGTAAAGAATGAAAACATAAACAATAACGTATGCCTAAAATTGTGTTCTATGTCATACTCCTTGCGGATTATATTTTTTTAAAGATCAGAGGAAGCTACTATGGAAACGTTATATATTAATTTTAATGAAAATTCTGTGTTAACTGCCAAGAATATTTTATATATACACTGGGAAGGAGGGAGGCAAAGAGGAGGGGCACCGTGGCTAATAGATTTCCCTAGAGTCACTATGTATTGGATATATTTGCATATCTAATGGGATGTCAGTGACTCCAGGAAACCAGAGGGCATCCCTTCAGAGGCCTAAAATAGATTTTGGTGGTAATATATTATTTTAATTACTTCTTGTCTGAGAAAGCTATCAGAAACCCAGAACAATAAAAGCTATAAAGAACCATACTCACTTAGGCCTATACCACATTCTAGTATGCTTCTAATATATTTAGAAATGTTGCCTTTTTGAATCTCACATTTCTTGAAACAATTTTATTCAGACTTATGTCAGACATCTTTGATATCAGTGACCTTATTTGCTTCTGCTAACTTTCTGATCCTTTTTTTTTCCCCAGAGCACTTTATCTGACTGATTTAACATTCAGCACTTTTAAAATTCTTTTCTTGTGCTAGCACTGATCATTTTTTTTTTTTATTTTACAGATACAAAAATTGAAAATCTTTTTTTTTCCTTACCCTTTAGAATATTTTCTCCCTTAATTAATTAGTTAGCATTTTCACTAGGCTGATCTGGTGCCACATATGTATGGCCAGTATTGGGGGCAAAAAGGTGCAGTTCTTGTTTGAAATTCAAATTATTGCTAAGGATTTTCACTGCATGACATTGGTCTTAAATCCATCATACTGAACAAAAAAAGCCATATGTTATGTTTACAAAGTATATATTTGTCTCAAGACTTAAAGAAAAAATTTTTTTAATGTTTAATTTTGAGAGAGAGAGAGAGAGCACGGTCAGGGGAGGGAGAGAGTTGTCTCAAGACTTTAACAAAAATAGAGGGGTTCTTAGGTGTCTCTGTAAGCATCCAACTCTTGATTTTGGCTCAAGTCATGATCCCAGAGTCACAAGATTGAGTCCCGCGTTGGTTCCGTGCTGAGCGTGGAGCCTGCTTAAGATTCTCTCCCTGTCTCTCTGCCCCCACTACCATTCACGCTCGATTGTGTGTGTTCTTTCTCTTTCAAAAAAATAAATAAAATAAAAAAATTAAAGGAAATGGAATGTATTTTGTTTGCATCCTTTTTAAAAAGCAGAATGAACTTCAAACTGAAAGATTGATGAAATATGATTATTAGGAAATAGTAGCTTAAGAAGTAAATGAGATGTGTCTACTCTCCACAAATTTTAAGAGAGATGGCCAAGACTTTAAAGCCAGTTGTCACAAGCTTTTTCCATGCCATCTTCCCAGAGTTCTAATTTACTGAATCAGGATACCCTATAATCTTTGAGCATAGAAAGAACAACCCTGAACAGACCTCACTCTAGATACTAGGTCTGTCACTTCAGTTTCTTAATCCTTAGTTTCCTTTTTATAAAGCAGGGACGCTGTTATTTTCCAAAGGTTGTTCCAAGAATGAGAGATATATTGTTGGCTTATTGCTAGATATATAGTACTCAATAAATTGTAGCTATTATTGCTAAATCTGTGCTACTTCTTTCTTTTCTTTTGTATTGTCTTTCTCTCTTTTTTTTTTTTTTTTTTGAGAGAGAATGCACATGCATGTGCAGGACTCAGGGAGGGACAAAGAGAGAGGGAGAGAATCCCAAGCAGGCTCTGCACTGTCAGCACAGAACCCAACACAGCGGACTTGATCTCTGAACTGTGAGATCATGACCTGAGCTGAAATCAAGAGTTGGATGTTCAACCAACTGAGCCACCCAGGCACCCCTGAATCCATGCTATTTTGATCTTAGCTTTCAAGATAGACGTCTACAATGATACCAAGACTCCCAGTGTCAAAGCTATTTTCTGACACTGATATCAAACCTCCTAAAAATGTCATTGCTGTGTCCTCCAGCTGATTGCTGACTGGCCGATCCCTCTTGATTGTGTCCCAGTTCTATCCCAGTTCTTATGTGAACCGTTATCTAAACTGGAATTTTTGGATAAGCCTAAGAGATTTGCCTCTCCTGCAGAGGGCTGGCCTTCTCTAGCCTATAGGTCTCTTGGTCCTTCTAACCAGCTGTCACTCACTTTAGTAACTATTTCTTAGCCCTTTATTGCCCTCTAGTGATTGCTTTCCACACTATCTCATTTGGTGGTTTATCCTTAATGCTGAAGCATTTGTTTACCTGGGTTAAAAGACTGTAAGAACAGTCAGCTGAATTGAGAAGCCACAGTGGGTTAAATTACATTCCATATTTTAAACATTAACATGTGTGTGAAAAAACTGAAAAGCAGCCATAGAAGACTCCTGAAAAGAGAAGGTGTCACAATATTGAAGATGTGTAGGATCTCAGTGTCAACAACAACAAAAAAAGACCAGTTAGTTGATTATAGTGCCCTGATAAAAAAAAATTCTACTTGACTAGGAAATGATTGTTATTCAGTAAGTTAGTAAAGGAATCAGTGATCATTAGAATCTACCTTCGATTCATTGAGAAGAAATCATGCCCCCAAAATATCATTTACTTTTCTTTTAGCATGCCAATATCAGGGGAAGTTATGGATATACTCTATCTCAGTTTCAGCAAAGCTCATAGAAAATGCAATCCTTTTTAATAAACAAAAAATTAGATTGAGTGGTAAGTAAAAAGTTGAATGAGCCATTCAAAGTGAACTGAGTACTAAATCAAAAGTTAGCCTGAGGGCAGGTCTCCAGTAACATTTTATAAGGCTTTGATCTGAGTTAGCGCTGTCCCCTCAAAATCTTTAACATGTGATTCGCATGAAGACATCTATTGCCAAAATTGACAGAGGAGGAATAGCTAACGTGTTGGATGACAAAATCAAGTATCTTCTGGGTCTCTAAATGGCAGGAAGAATGAGAGAAAACATCAAGAAATGGAAAATTCTCTGTGCCGATTCACAAATTAAACCGTTCTGCTACAGATGAAGGAAACCTGGCTTAAGAAAAGTATAAGTGAAAGAAAAAAAAAAAAGAACAACAAAAAAACCGGTAACATAGGGCTTTAGCTGCCGGCAGGCTCACCCTGTGCCAACAGTGTGATGACTGCCAAATAAGCTAATGTGAGTCCTAATAAAGTGTAGAGTTCAGATCAAGGAAAGGAATAGTCCCATTGAATTTTGCACTCTTCATACCGCATCTGGCGTAGGATGTTCAGTTTAAAGTGCCAGATTTTAAGAGGGACACTGACAAACTGAAGCATGTGCCAAGGAGATCTGGCAACTGCAGGGCGTGAGGATTGGCTGAAATAGCTGAGATGACTCAGAAACATGGTAGCTGTCTTCACGTATTAGGAGAACTGTAATGTAGAGGAGATGCTGCGTTTATTAAGATTCCAGACAAGTAGAGGCTGGATCAATCCAAATAAGAACCTTCTATTAGCAAACTCTTCAGAAACAAAATGAGCTGTCTGGTGAGAAATTGAACTCCCTGCACTGGAAGTGTTCTAGAAAAAGCCGTAGGACTAAGAAACAAGTATGCCTCTTTATAGCTTTACTGTTTGGGGTGTCTAATGCCTTTCTTGTAAATCTTTAACTTTTATGATTCTGTTTCCTTTCTCTCTTTTTACATTTCTGTCTTCAAATACAGAAACCTTCATTTGTTTTCTTTTGCTCTCCAATCCCTCCTCCCAAACTTGTACAAAGTTGGACAAGGCAGCGTCATAAACAGAATTACAGGATATCATGGCCAAAGCAGTATGCCAGTGTTTCAACTGTATGCAGATTTCTTTAAGAGTAAGATGCTGGGGCGCCTGGGTGGCTCAGTCGGTTAAGCGTCCGACTTCGGCTCAGGTCATGATCTCACGGTCTGTGAGTTTGAGCCCCGCGTCAGGCTCTGTGCTGACAGCTCAGAGCCTGGAGCCTGCTTCAGATTCTGTGTCTTCCTCTCTCTCTGGCCCTCCCCCATTCATGCTCTGTCTCTCTCTCTCTGTCTCAAAAATAAAAATAAACATTGAAAAAAATTAAAAAAAAAAAAAAGAGTAAGATGCTGTCTCAGAACAGACTCCAGAGAAAATAACTCCCATTCCTATCCCCAGTTATGGTATAATCAGAAAAGCATAGTCTCTTAATAGGTAAAGGTTTATATTTGGTGACTATGAAAATAAAGAACACACTTTATCATAAGCCTAAGGAGCTTATGTGCAACGTTTCGATATTCATATTACAGAACCAAGCAGAATTTATATAACTTCAGAATTTGCAGCCCTTTTGAAGCAAAATCAGTTCTCGCTCTCTTTCCTTCTCTCCGTTCCTCCCTCTTTTTCTCTCTTTCTTTCAGGATTTATCTCACAGTTGTCTCATGGTGTGTCTCAGCAGAACGATCAAGTGTCCCATTCCTATGTTTCTCTGGAGTTGTTTCCTTATTGCCAAACCACACTGCCGGGTCCAGGGTTCAACTGGCTGCTGTCTCCCACCTCTGCTGTACTAGGAATTGCTTCCCCTTCACCAGCTGGCAGTAAGGCAACCATGAGGGTACAGTGGGAAGCAGCTCTGGGGGAGCATAAAAAGAATGGGAGGGGGTGTAGAACAGAAATGTCCTTCCTCCTTTGTGATCGATTTCCTTCACGGCAGCTCTAGATAGCTGGAATCTCTTCCAAGGGAGGGAAATGGAGAAGCTGCTCCTTCAGAAGCAGGTTTCTCCATTCAGATGGCCCAATATTGCTACTCATATGTAATGACTTTTCAGTACATTTTACTAGAACTTATTTTTATGGCCTGAGAAACCATGTAGTTTGCATCGTATAGCATGTGTTACTCTGGTTCCTTAGAGTCTTGGCATTTACAGTGTCTGACTCCATTCCCAAATTAAAAGTTGGGAAAACCTAGGGAAAAAAAAATCTCTACACCTCTCTTTTCTTTCCTCCAAAGAGTCTTTAACATCAAGTGGAAGAGAGGCTGTGAACCTTCATAACAAGAATCTACTTCTGCTGTGCAGGGTTGCCTGATGGTGTCAGGAGCTAATATGATATATATGGAGCAGAGTGTAGATTGCAAAAGTGTCTTATTAGTGATGAGACCATCAGCTTCATCTCTTCATGCCTCCATTTCTCCATATTTAAAATGACACTGATATATGTATCCCATGGAGGTAATTATGAGGAGAAAACAAGAAGGAGGTAAAACCCCTTAGCACAAGGACTGGCATGGGGTAGATCCTCAATAACACTCAGATTTTTCGATTCCTGTCTATTTTTCAGTTGGACAGTGAATGGACCATCAGTAAATGCCTGTGCAATAAAGGTGGGGGCTGTTGAATACCAGTATTGTTCAGTGTGTGCAGATCTTGAGTTTCGTTCAGAAATGGCAGATTCTAGGGGCACCTGGGTGGCTCAGTCGATTAAGTGTCTGACTTTGGCTCAGGTCATGGTCTTGCGGTTTGTGGGTTCAAGCCCTGCGTTGGGCTCTCTGCCAACAGTGCAGAGCCTTGAGCCTGCTTCAGATTCTGTGTCTCCTCTCTCTCTGCTCCTCCCCAACTCATGTTCTGCCTCTCTCTCTCTCTCTCTCTCTCAAAAATAAACATTAAAAATGTTTTTTTAAAAAGAAGAAAGAAATGACAGATTCTAGTGTGTGCTTCCTTAACTTCCATCCATGCACTTCCTTTTCTTCCTTTGATGAAAGTCAAGCAGAAAGGGAAATGATGGTCTCTGGTATCACTGCATCTTCAATTCTAGACAGAAAAAAATGTGCTATTGGTGAGGTGGCACATTTCTTAAAGATGGACTTTAAGAAACTCTTTGAGCATGTGTTGCCATGAAGAGATAGAGAAAATTCCAAGAGCAAGGGTGCCTGGCTTGCTCAGCCAGTAGAGCATGTAAAACTCTTGATCTTGGGTTGTGAGTTTGAGCCCTGTGTTGGGTACAGAGATTATTTAAAAATAAAAGTTTTAAAAGAAAGAGAGAAAGAAAAAAAGAAAAGGAAAGGAAAGGAAAGGAAAGGAAAGGAAAGGAAAGGAAAGAGAAAGAAAGAAAGAAAGAAAGAAAGAAAGAAAGAAAAGAAAGAAAGAAAGAAAGAAAAGGAAATTCTAAGAGCAAAGCCAAATACCATCTAAGAAGCCTAGGAGAGGATGTGGAATGGCTAAATCCAGCTCATCTGTGACGAAGAACTGTAGTGTACTCTTTGTGCTTCTGTGGTGATAGAACTGTTGTGTTTTCTGGTATGTGCTTTAATTTTTGTGTGTGCCTTAGAATGTGGTTCTAATATATGATTGCCTAGACATAGATAGAAAAAATCCGTAAAGCACAATGAAAAACAAGGGTTTAAGGATAACATTAACAACATGCTTGGAAAAAATGCTAGAATGCAGCATGCTTGCAACTGTTATCAGAGAATACTAAAGTATAAGTGTTTGGTTTTAAAATAAATAAAACTGCCTACATGGTATAAAATATGACATTTCATATAGCTTTAGGGTTCGAGGGAATGCCCAAATCTTTGTTAACTATAAGGGGGTTTCTGAAGAAAAGAGTAATAATTTTTAAAGTCTTTCCTGGTTTAAATTTCTTGGTGATTGTAAACGATTTGTGTTTACCGATCTGTAGTTATGAAAGAATATAAATTTCGACAATTCCTTACCTGGGTTCATATAGATAAGACAGTAGAGTGAAGGCATAAATGACTCACAAGCTTATTATTTCTGTAGGAAAGGAAAAGTTCTCCTCCACCCTCTTTGGATCTATGACTCTGTTTCAGAAGTAAGCTGACATAAGACAGATTAACAAGAGAAAAGCATTCAAATTCTATTGAAGTTTTACATGTACATGGATGCTTTCCTTCACAAGACCCAAGGAAGTAACCAGAGCAAAAAGCTTTTAATAGTTTTTACACAAAGAAATAATAAATTAAGGTTTCTTTACACAGCTTTCTTAGCCCTAAATTCCTTGTCTCTGGTGATTAGGATGCCTTTCTTCCTCCTGGTACAGGGAGAGAAACTTTCACATGGAAGGTTTATCTCCTGCTTTTTAGGAAGGGGTGCTTCATGCTTCTGCTGTTTTCTCAAACTCCTTCAGCTTAAGATATTCAATATATTATATTTTAATATATCTTCATCAGATACAAAGTTTAAAGACTTACTTTCCAAGTACTTTACTTAAAGAAAATACTCTATATCCAGATATATTTGGTCATATGTTTTACCATATTACACTTCTCTAAAGAAAGTACAAAATATCTCAAGCTAAATGATCGAATGCAAAAAGTAAAATTTATTAAGTAACTTGTAAAACACAGTTTGTATAATTTCTTTATTTAACTGGCAAGGCACTTTATTCTCTACTGGGTAAAGTAAAACCTATTTTTCGCCTGTAAATCATAGTGAAATTACCTAAACATCAAAATTTGAAAATTTTGGATATATGTCAAAATATCTTATTGACAAAAATAAAAATCAAATGCTTTCCACTTAGTTTATGGAGAAGTGATAGTCATCAGTTTCTTTTAGTGTATAATCATCAAATGTTACATACCACTCATTTTGCTGATGTCTCATCTCTTATATATGAAAATTTAATTATATTAACTTTTATTATTTTTAATGTTTATTTATTTTTGAGAGAGAGAGAGAGACAGAGAGCACATGTAGGGAAGGGGCAGAGAGAGAGAGAGGGAGACACAGAATCTGAAGCAGGCTCCAGGCTCCAAGCTGTCAGCACAGAGCCGAATGTGGGGCTTGAACTCACAAACCGTGAGATCATGACCTGAGCTGAAATCAGATGCTTAACCAACTGAGCCACCTAGGTGCCCCTAATTATATTAAATTTTAAATTGCATAAGTAACTTTTAACTGTTATTACAATATTAATAAATTTTCTATAATTAAAAAAATCATAACTATGTTTTGGAAAAGAAAATAAGAACCTAGAAACCATTGTACAGGAAAACAAAACAGCTATAATTCAAATCATTAAAATAATTTTCATGCTACATTTTTTCCTCATGGGCTAACCTCTGAGCTCAATTGTAATAATGTATATGAAAATAAATAATATGATTTACATAAAATATAAAATATAAATGCATTATTATTGCTATTATTAAGGTCAAGGCAAAATACAAATGTATGCACTTGAAGAATTTGGCATATTAAATATATAAATCATGTTTACTGGCATGTGTACGTGCATGGGTGAGTGTATATATTATGTGTACATATAATGCAGCCTTTCTGGATTTCCTTTTTACTCTAAAATGTTTGGTGGAGACCATGTGCAAAATTTGGGATGTGGATCCACTGTGAAATATAACATATTTAAATTATCTCTAATATCTCAACATTCTTTTCTTTCAGGTACTTTTTTTATGCTCCTAAAAGTGCCACTTGATGTGCAAAGGAGTCTTCTCTGTGTGGAACTTCCATGTGTGTCTGCCTCATTGTATTTATGCGTAATGATTTGCAAGTCATTAAAAGATGGTGGATACATTTAAGATTTGTTTTCACTTTAATTTTGGAGTACAGTCCCTATTGTTCCTAGTTCTAAGAAAGTACTATAAAGAAGACAGATAAGAAATTGATGAAAAGGACATCTAGAAGAGTGAAGGAGTAAATTCTGGCTCGCTTTTTATTTATTTCCTTTTATCCAACCTGGGGAACACAGAAGTGACCTACACTTCCTTTATTTTAAGTTACTCGTCACAATAACCACCAGGCACATTATATTTAGACCAAGGGGGAAAAGTGATAATTAGTGGGGTGGGGGGGGGGAGGCGGGCGTGGAATTTAAAGAGTGGAAGGAAAGTACTTTGTGTGAAATTGTTTTCTCAGATCACTTTGCCTGCAACCCAGAAACAGATTGACATTTTTAAGTCCCCAGTATCCTCTTCCAACAATCAAGATTATTGGTTCAGGGGCACCTGGGTGGCTCAGTAGGTTAAAAGTCCAACTTCGGTTCAGGTCATGATCTTGTGGTTGGTGAGTTCAAGCCCTGTGTAAGGCTCTGTGCTGATAGCTTCAAGCCTGGAACCTGTTTGAGATTCTGTGTCTCCCTCACTCTCTGCCCCTTCCCCACTTGCACTGTCTCTCTCTCTCTCAAAAAATAAACATAATTTTTTTTAATTATTGGTTCAAATCAGAAAAGGATATGTGTGGAAATTTCTAGGTAGAATTATTTTTATTTTCATTAGGAAGAGAGTAAGAAGAAATCAAAGAATGGGCAAAATACAGCTACTTCTAAACAATAGTTGTTTTACCTATTTATATAAATGTCATGCATAAAGGTAAACTGCATTAAGAATTTTAATATTGAAATGGACAAATGGGATTTATGATGCCAAAACTTGTTTTCTCATAGTTGTTCATGATGCCTGTTTTGAATGAATGACAAAAAAAATTCTCCTAGAATATGAGTATCTTAGGAATAATTACATATATTTCAAACACAATTATGATATTACCCATATCTCTATGAGTCAATTATAATTCTAACTATTCAAAGTTTACCAATTTCTGTTATCTGCTCTTTAATTGTCAGAAATGGACAATTGAAGAGAGACCATCAAAGAACTAATCACAGCAAATCACTTTCTATTCGGATTTTAAAAATGCCCCTTTGATTTTTAATGCACTGTTGTTATTCTTGTTAACATGTAATTTCAAAATATAAAAATACTTCTGTCATTCAAATATAAAATAAACATGTCAAAGATTTATTAAATTCATTAAGGAGAGACCCATTAAGATGTCAATATTAATTTAAATGAGAATTTGAAGAATGATATATATGCAGTCATGAATGCTGAAGTGAATTTGTTAATAAATGCAAGACTAGTTAATTTTCATGGTGTAATGAAATACAGTGTTAGGGGTCATCTTTTCTATAAGGCAGAGATCAGTTATTTCTCTACCAGACAAAATTCATTTGCATTGCTACAAATGAGAATCATTTGTATTACCCTCAGTTTTCTAACACTTAACTTCTAACCCCTACAGAGTTGTAAAGTAGCCAAGTCAATAATAAGACTCACATTCCTATAGAATTGACAATTCCCAGGGGATCTGGTAGAAGACTTTACCCCCCATCATGGACCTGAAAAGGACATTCAGAAATCTCCTTCACCCTTTTCCAGGTCTTGAGAAATATTTCATTCACTATATAATTTTATTGGACATACTGATCTTGACGACTTTTTTTTTTAGGTAATAGATCCCTTTTTGTAACTAGACAACTTTTAAACCATCAGGCCATTTTATGAGACCTCATCTACCTGATGAGTCTCAAACTTTTAAGACTCTCAAACTCAAGCTCAGACAGAGCTGTTGATTTCTTTCTGTCTTCTTCTACGTTTGCCCTTGTTCACACAATTATGTAATTCCAAATCCTAGAAATCATCTTGGCTTCTGCTTATCCATCTGTCCCTTCCCAAATACATAGAGCCACACAGATATATACATATACAAACACACACATATACACATCTCTTGTCTAGCCCTGTCAGATCTATGAGCAAATCATTTCCTATATATCACTTCTCTGAGTCTCCTGGTTCTAAGCCACAAACATCACTTGCCTGGACTAGGACAGCAGCATTTATATTGTTTCGTCTTTGGTCACCAAAATTACATTCTCTATAAGTCAGCAGAAAGATTTTGAAAAACTTAAATTGGATCATATTACTTTTCTGCTTAAAGCTTTCCAATGGCTTTACCATTTCAGTTAGAGTAAAATAAAATTTTCATGACATGGCCTACAAGACCCAACACAATCTGACCTCTACCTCCATGGCCTCCTTACCTGCCATCTTTGCTATTCCACTGTGCTCCAGCCACACTATCTTTCTCTCTGGTCATGGACACATCTCACCGATTCCCAGCTCAGGGCCCTTACATTTACCATTCCTTCTGCTTGAATGACTTTTACCCATATCTTCACTGGGCTTCATCTTGTCATTCACGTGTCTAAAACCTACAGCCTCAAAGAATACCTCCTTTGCCCCCCACCTAATGTACTTTCCTTTTTTTTTAACGTTTATTTATTTTTTTAGAGAGAAAGAGAGAGAGAGCAGGGGAGGAGCAGACACAGAATCCAAAGCAGGCTCCAGGCTCCTACCTATCAGCACAGAGCCCAACATAGGACTCCAACTCAAACTGCGAGATCATGACTTGAGCCACAGTCAGACATTTAACTGATTAAACCACCCAGGCACCCCTCTAATGTACCTTTCTTTAGTCACTCCACCATTTGCTTCTTTAAATTTTTTCCATAGCAGATTACTACTTGAATTTTCTTATTTGCAGCTGGTTTGTTTATTATTCAACTCCCCTGTGGAGAGAGTAGAGCTAGGGTTCATGTATGCTCTAGTGCCTGTCCCAAAGTGGTGTTCAATTAATATTTGTTAAAGCATAGGTAAACCCCAGTAAAATATGTTTGTGGTATTTATGGAGGAATTTCTGCTCTGTTTAGGAATCTAAACTGTTACATTAATGTGAGAGAACATGATGGAATGGTGCTCAGGACAATAATAGATCTGATACAATAGAGCATAAGGGCAGAAGAGACTCCTGCATAGGGCTTTGGTAGGTACTTGGATGTGAGCTAAGGTATGAAGCACGGATTCAGGATCATGGGAGCCCCAGGATAGGAATAAGAGCAGGATAAGTTGAAATTGGAGTCTATGCCAGATGCTGACTCCTCTCTGTCAAATTTTAAAAAGTATCTGAGCAACTCTAGACACATAGTGATAAATGTTGGTCAAAAGAAGTCAGTGGCCTCCCGATAAACCCTGTTGGGGTTTCAAGACATGTGTGAGGATCCACCAAAGATATTCAAAGCCTACATTTATGGATGAATATTTTGTGATTCTTAGTAGAAAGATGCCTTGTACTCCTAGTTATTGTTCTTTAGTATCTAGGTAAATTTCTGACTCATTAGGCAAGATATTTTCCTCACATGTATTTATTAGCTGCACCAGTTAATTATTCTAGGCTATGATTGAACATACGGCTTGGGTGCTATTTAAGTAAACATGTGGTACATTTTTTTCATATTCTTGTGACTTTTCCATTTTAAGAAAAAGTTCCAAAATTCTAGCAGATTGTGCATTGTGTATATGCCAAATTAAAATGAAGATCTGCAAATATCACTTATATCCACTGCTTGCCAAAATCTAAGAACATTCCCTAGTCATTGTTGATTGTGCTTACTTTGTGGCTCAGAGTCAAGAGGAAAGCCTTATGGCAGAGGCGGCATTTGAAATGGACCTTTAAATATGGAAGTGGTTCCAAAACAAAAATTTATATCAAGTAAAGTCTCAGGAGTAATATTGCTTGGGTATACTTGGAACAGTGAAGAAGTGGATACTAGTTACTTGGGTCTGAAAACTTACAGCCATAATTTCAAGGACCTCATTCTGAGATATCTATACTTTATGTACTTTTCAGGTAACTGATTTTTTAGCAGCAAGTTTATATCACTGGGATTTGTTTATAAAATATTGAATTGAAAGCTGATAAATTAATTTGAGCAGAAAGGCCTAGGAAGCAAAAAGAAAAGGTGGACATGTGAATTCATTGGCTATTACCATGGTTTGACTAGGTCTTCAAGTAATCCCATGATCTGATCTTTCTTTGCATTTCTTGCTTACTACTCATCGCTTCCATTCCAACAAAATTGGACAGTTCTTGTGCTCTTCAAATTCAACACATTTACCTACTAAGGCTCCTTGTAACTGGTATCCATTTTTCCTCCTTCTGTTTAGTCATATTTCAGGGAGGTTATGTCCTTGACACTTTCTCCAATCTGCTGCCACCACCAGCCCTGTAATTCCACTTTTGGGAACCATGATCTATCATTGTACATTCCTTATCTCTCTAAACCTCTAACTTCTAATGTACAATAATAATAGCATCACTTCCGAATTGTGCTAAAGCAATTAATGAAAAGATTTTGAGCATTCTTGTTTTTGAATTGATGCAGTTTCAACTTGGCAATATTAATTTAGCCTTTTGTCTTCCTATACAGCCATTTATATACATGAATTATTGCTGCATCTAGATTCTAATTTAATTGAAAGTGGAAATGGAATATTATTTTCATTTTCACCAGAGTTATGATGCTTTACACATTAGATATTTATGTTTTTAATTTGAATTAAGTTACATTTTACAATGGTTAGCAACATATCTATCTTGAATTATGATTATGTTAGGGCTTCTGGGAAACATACCAATATCAGATACTTTAGTTTGTTGCAAGTCATTTGAGGGCATATAGGCCATGCCTTCTCATCTTTGCACTGTCCTGTTACATTCCTAGATTTTCTTCCTACCATACCGTTTCTTCCATATGGTAGGAACCAAGTAAACACTCACTGAATCAAAACATGAACACAAAGGAAGTGACTCCAGTATTCTTTCGAATTTCTGAGATGCCAAAAAGCAAGCCACTTTGGCTTGCTTATTCATGTAACTGAGAAGTGTTTGTTTTATTTTACAACTTTAAGAGTCCCTAGAAACTCTTAACTAGTGTATCTTATTTTCAGAATAGGGGGTGTGTTCACATGTTGCTGTGTACATCACATTTACATCTAGAAAGAAGTCATTCATTCATTATAGAAATGTTTATGAGCTGCTAAAGTGTTCGTGGCTCTGTGACGAGCACAGGATTCAGATATGGAACCGAGTGGAAAGAGCTATATAGTTATTTTCTGTTGATAAACTCTCAAGGACTACTCACCTGGAAGGCTATTTTTGTCCCTGTAACCTGTAGGTTTACTTCAGGAAGGCATTGTAGAAGCTAGAAGAGAATAAGGAAATCAGTTGTGTAAGGAATCCCTAAGAATCTTATTCTAAGAATAATCTGCTTTATTTTTTCTTAATTTTTTTAAACGTTTATTAATTTTTGAGAGAGAGCGTGCAGGGGAGGGGCAGTATGAGAGGGAGACACAGGATCCAAAGCAGGCTCCAGGCTCTGAGCTGTCAGCACAGAGCTCAAGGTGGGGCTCGAACTCATGAACTGCAAGATCATGACCTGAGACAAAGTTGGACGCTTAACTGACTGAGCCAACCCAGGTGCCCCAAGAGTAATCTGCTTTACACATATATCCCAAGATTTAAGAAACATGCATGCCATCTGTCAAAATATTTACATTTAACATTAAAAAATTATCTTATTCAAGTTTATAATGCATTTTAAATTTATTCTTCAGTGCAACTCTTAGAGTAAATTTTAGGCCAAGTTTTAAAGTGGGTGAGCAGTGCCTGGGTGGCTCAGTCGGTTGGGTGTCTAACTCTTGATTTCAGCTCAGGTCATAATCTCATGGTTCATGAAATTGAGCCCCATGTCAGGCTCTGCACTGACAGCACAGATCCTCCTTGGGATTCTTTCTCTCCCTTTCTCTGTCTGCCCCTTCCCTACTTGTATGCATGTGCTCTCTCTTTCTCTCTCTCTATCTCTCAAAATAAATACACTTAAAAAAAAATAAAGTAGGTGAAATCTATATTTGGTAACTCCACCTCCTTTTTAAAAAAATGTTTTTCATTTTTGAGGGAGAGAGAGAAAGAGTAGGGGAGGAGTGGTGGGGGGGGGCAATCCAAAGGGGGTTCTGTGCTAACAGCAGTGAACTGTGAGATCCTGACTTGAGCTGAAGTCAGAGGTTCAACCAACTGTACCACCCAGATGCCCCTCCACCTCGTTTTCTAGGTCTTCTGTCTTCATCACCATTTTCTAGGCATTCAGCGTTTTCCTGTTACTTTAATCCAGTGTGACCTACTTCTCACTAAGGTTTTAGTGTGTTTAGATTCAGTAATATTCTTGTGTTCACAGACTTCAATGCAATATAACTAAAAGTGGTAACATGAACATATGAACAGAAGATATTAAAGATACATTAATATTTTATTTGAAATAATCAAATTCTTAGAAGTGTTTTTTATTTTGCTTTATTATTATTATTATTATTATTATAGACAGGGCATGAGCAGGGGAGAAGGGCAGAGGGAAAGAGAAAGAGAATTTTAATCTGGCTAATGCTGAGTGTCCCACGACCCCAGGATCATGACCTGAGACAAAATCAAGAGGCAGATACTCAACCAATGGAGCTACCCAGGTGCCCCTATTTTGCTTCATTATTATTCTGCTATTATGAGCTACAAAATAAAAATGGTTTGGTATTTGAGCTAATAAAATATCCTCACCTCTATGCTTAATAACCATGCTTTTCTAATTTTATTTATTTATTTATTTATTTATTTATTTATTTATTTTAATGTTTATTTATTTTTGAGAGAGAGAGAGAGAGAGAGAGAGCGCGCGCGCGCGCACCAGTCGGGGAGGGGCAGAGAGGGAGACAGAATCTGAAGCAGGTTCCAGGCTCTGAACTGTCATCACAGAGCCTGACGCAGGGCTCAAACTCACAGACTGTGAGATCATGACCCGAGTCAAAGTCAGACAATTAACCTACTGAGCCACCCAGACGCCCTCTAATTATTGTTAGATTAATGAAAATTTACAGTGAGTTTGATTCTGATTCTAAAAGAATCCATGCTAGCTTAAAAAAATTTTTTTTAATACAAGTGTGATGACCACTGGGTGTTGTATGTAAGTGGTGAATCACTTACTCCTGAAACTAATGTTATGCTATTTGTTAACTGGAATTTAAATAAAAACTTAAAACTCAATAAATTAAATAAATAAATAAAATTTGAAGAATGACTTTTGTGGTTAGAAAGTTTCAATGTAGTATAAAAAGAAGAAACTAACATATTTTTAAAGTTTATTTATTTTGAGAGAGAGAGAGCGAGAGCAGGGGAGGGGCAAAGAGACAGGAAGAGATAGAATCCTAAGCAGGCTGCATGCTGTCAGCACAGAACCTGACGTGGGGCTCAAACTCACAAACCGTGAGATCATGACCTGAGCTGAAGTCAGGAGTTGGACTTTCAACTGACTGAGCCACCCAGGCATCCCAAAACCAAAATATTTTTTAAAAATTAGACCACTGCTTCTAATTCTAGCTATTAAAAATTTGTCTTTATCTAGTAACATTCTCTAAGTAATTCTTTGTTTTTAATGCAAAAAGTGTTATTCTGTGTTTATGGATTATAGTGGGGATGATAATATTATTGTCTTTATTTTATGAACAGGTGTTAAAAACAGTATACTTTTTTTATATTCTTTGCCTAATATTTAGTATATAAATCCTATATAGCATCTGCCTAATAATAAACTGTCAATATTAAACAAGTATCAGTTGTTAGCGATGAGGCCATCGCATATTTTTTTGTCCCAACAAATGCCCTCCTCAATGCCCAACACCCATTTTCCCCTCTCCCCCGCCCCACCCCCATCAACCCTCAGTTTATACTCTGTATTTAGGAGTCTCTTATGGTTTGCCTCCCTCTCTGTTTGAAACTATTTTTTCTCCTTCCCTTCCCCCATGGTCTTCTGTTAAGATTCTCAGTTTCCACATATGAGTGAAAACATATCATATCTTTCTCTGACTGACTTACTTCACTTAGCATAATACCTTCCAGTTTCATCCACATAGTTGCAAATGGCAGGATTTCATTCTTTATCATTGCCAAGTAGTATTCCATTGTATATATAAACCACATCTTTATCCATTCACCAGTTGATAGACATTTAGGCTCTTTCCATAATTTAGCTATTGTTGAAAGTGCTGCTATAAACATTGGGGTACATGTGCCCCTATGAATCAGCACTCCTGTATCCTTTGGATAAATTCCTAGTAGTCCTATTGCTGGGTCGTGAGGAGTTCTATTTTTAATTTTTGAGAAACCTCCTCACTGTTTTCCAGAGCAGCTGCACCAGTTAACTTTCCTCATTTGTAATGGTTAACTTTATTCCCTTCTCCACTCCCCCATGACTTTACATGAAAATACTCATAATATGTACTATTTCAGTGATAGTATGCATCAGGCACTGTGCAGTGCACCAACTGTAATAAAGAAGTCAGAAAAGGCCTTCCCCTGCTTGGATCTTTACATACTAGTTCTAGTAAACAGGGAGTAGAGGACAAGTAAGAAACCAGTGATTAAGATAATGTCAGATTATTCTAAACAGGTTGATTTAGTAGAGATTTAACATGCAACCTTTACTCACACACATTCATACAATTTATTTATTTATTATGTTGGCATTATGTACACAGGAAATTACAAATTAAGGTGTCTGTGTGTGAAGTGTGTAAAGCAGCAACCTAATGGAAGTTGTAGATGTGTTTTGAAATGTTCTTCAAATTTGTTTTACTGGCTAAACCAGAACCCCCGTTGGAATGCATCTGGTCTACTTCTGTCTACTTCTACCATGTAAATATCCTCTTTTTAAAGGTAGCAGATACATTCGTTCTCTTTCTTTTGAATGTCAATCTGATTCATGAACGAACAAGCACACAAAATTCATTCATGTATTAATTCCTTCATTAATTCAATAATTTTTAATTTTTTAATGTTTATTTTTGAGAGAGAGAGAGAGAGAGAGAGAGAGAGAGAGAGAAGGGGATGGGCAGAGAGAGAGGAAGACATAGAATCTGAAGCAGGCTCCAGGCTCTGAGCTGTCAGGGCCTGAACCCAGGAATCATGAGATCATGATCTGAACTGAAGTCGGATGCCTAACCGACTAAGCCCCCCGGGCACCCCTCATTTAATAATCTTTAAAGTGACACCTTTATTTCAATGTGCTGTACAAAATGGAAAACCAGGATGGTAAGACTCAGATTCTATGCTCCAATAAATCATAAGCTGTGACATATGAACCCTTCCCTCATCTTTCTGCCCACCCTTCCAGAATTAGTTTCCTCCTCTTCAGAACATCTAAAGAATTTCTGTCTTGTATATGTTGCTATAGATGTCTTATCCTCCTTCCTTAGCTATTTCTTATATATCTTGGCATTCTTCAGGACATCAAAAGTTGTTCCCTACACTTAGAAGTTGCTCAGTATGTTTATTACACAAATGAGGGAAAGGTCATATGAAGTCAGAGTGCTTGCTCATATGATCACAATATTTTTTACAGGTTAGAACATCATGTTTTGCATTTATTTTGCATTAAAATTTATGGTTGAGGATATAATGGACAACACCTTCTCTAAGGATTTGGTGTTATTTGACATTTAATCCCCTCAGTTAGTATCCTTAGTTAATTACTTAAGTTTTGAAAGAATGTTTAAAATGCATTTTAAGAGAGACTTTCAAAAAGGCAAACACTATTAATTACTATATTAGGGGAAATTTGAGAATCATGGTATACACTTAGGATAAATGGGAAAGCAGAGGAATAGTTGAACAAGCTGTCAAAATAAGGACATAGGGAATTCCTAAATCAGGTTGCAAGAAAACTGGTTTTCTTTGCTGTTACTTTCTTAGACCAGATCATTTTCCAGTACAGCAAAATATAAACCCCAATTTTATAATCCACAATTTCATATTATTATTTTGAACCATATTAATACTTCTTTCAAGGAGGGAGACAAATTTAACTTGGGCCTTATTAAGCATGAGGCACATTTTAGACATTAAAGTGGAGTTGTCAGGTAAACAATTAGATACAAGAAAGCGAGTTTTGGAATAGAGATTATATCTGAAGATATACATGAAAGCCATGAGACTTATGGAATCCGAAGATAAACCCAAGCACTCTAGAGTTAAGAGGTCAGTGAATGAGGTAGAGTCAAAAGGATACTAAAAATAAGCAGCCAGTGAGTTAAGAGGAAAAGTAAGAGAGTGTGTTCTGGAAGCCAAGTGAAGGAAGTGTGTAAAGAAGAGGCAAATGATCAACTTTGTCAAAAGCTACTAATGGATTCAGTGAGAGGAAGACTGAACATTGATCATTGGATTTAACAACATGGAGGTCAATGGTGATCTTGTAGTAGAATGCTAGATAGAAAATCCTATTAGAATATGTTCAAAAGAGGATGGGAGAAAACTGGTGGTGGACAACAAGTATTGACAAGTATTTCAACGAGTTTTGGTGTAAAAGTGAAGAGAAAAACAGGGCAGTACCTGAAAAGGGACATAGGGTCAAGAGAAGGTGTTTGTAAATGGAATAAATAAGAGCAACAACATATGTAAGCTGATGAGAATGGTTCAGCAGAAAGGCAAAATTTGCTGATGTTGAATATAGAAAGATGCTCTTGAGTAGGCAAGAGAGGATGAGATCCAGTGTGCAAGATGAGGGATTGGAATTAGCCATGAACATAGTAAGGAAGACAGAGTGTTATGAACACAAAAGCAAGGAGGTTGTAGATTGGATCGGGTAACTTGTGGAAATTAGAATAGAATATGAGTGATTCTGTTTCCTTTGTGAAATCGGTAATTCCTTTACCAGAAAGAGGGAGCATGAGGGAAGAGCTGTTAGAGACCTGAGGAGAAGAGTGTGGTATGAAATATATATCTAGAAAACTGAGAGGCAATGAATGAGGAAAATAAAGTGGGACTAGGGGCCAGCATCAGGGCCCATTTGAGATTAGTAATCATGACTTCAAAGTAAGACCAGTACACATCATTTCAGGTTTTTCTCTGGAAATGGGTTAGGCAGCGAGTTGGATTTAAGCAGAATTAGAGTTTCACTGAAAGAGTATGATAAAGTTAGAAAGAAGGAAAGAGAGTGGTACACATGTGTAAGGAGGTAATTATAATTATGGTGTGTGGAATTTAAACTAGGCAATTGGGTATAGAGGTAGTGGAAAGTATAATAAGTGGATTCTTAGTCTCAAAGAGGACAAATATTTTATTAATTAGGATATTATAAGGAATGAGCAGGAAAAAAGTTGGCATCAGTGATTAGAGAATGAGGTGCTTAAAATTGGGGTTTCCATAAATGGTAGGGAGAAGATCTTCTAGGGCATGATCACTGGAGTTGGTAGCTAGGAAAAAAAAGATCATGGGAGGAAAGGAAGTCAAGTAACCAAGAGTCCAAGGCATTGGAAGAATCATTTGTGTAGATATTGAAGCAGAACTGAAGAATGCTTTATGGTAAACTAAGAGCCAAATTCTTCAAGAACTGAAAGGGAAGAATATATGGAGAGGGGATGCTAGAAAAATGAGATGCAGTAGATTCTATAGTCTGATAACATGGGGTTCAGAGTTGGGGTTACAGGGAGGAGAAAGAGAATTGTTTAGAATTGGTAATGAAATGCAAGTGGGTTATTTGCCCCACTTCCAGGCCCAGGGTGTGAAAGGTGTCAAAGAGAGAAGAGCCGCCACTTGAGAGGGTTATAGGAGATGGAGTGTGTTCAGAAGAGAGCCAGTTTTGAGTGGAAAGAAACCAAAAGATAAAGGTCACATTCAAGAGGAGATTGAAGATCAAGGGGACTATGCTAATGACTGGCTGAGAGCTCCAGAGGGGTCAGTATCCTGGGGAGGAGTCAGGGATGGGAACAGAAAGATGAATATATAGGGCCTGATGGAAATTAAAGACTGAGACATGAGAGACGCAGGTTTCACCTGGGATTGTGACCAAATAGGATTAGGGCTGAGCAGGAGAGTGATGGGGACCTGTCAGTGTTGTGGTGGAGAGTCTTGCCTCTGGCCTGCAGAACTGAGAATATACTGTTGGGAAATAAGCATGTTTAACAAATGATGTTTGAGGTTCATGAGTAGAAAGGTAGAGTGTGAATAAGAATAGAGTCTAACTTTTTGCTAGAAAATTCTGCTTTAGATCATTTACAAATTGATGATATTCTGTAGAAATTTAGCCTAAGCTGATTCTTAGCTTATAAAGGAAAAGGCTCTTTAGGGAATGTCTTTTATGAGTTTTGTCAGATCTAGGCTGATACTGTGGTTCCAAGAATTCACATATGTTTTGACATTGACTTCTTGGGAAAATCTGGAGTTTCACATAATATGATTTATTTTCCCTGTATTCTCCTTCCGTTCCCCAGAGTCTAAGCTTCACCAATAATATTTAGCTTTATTGTGGTTATGACAGGGACTTAATTCTCTGGGCTAGCCAATTTTCTGGTCCACGCAGCAGATTTAATTATTTTAAAAATGTGTTTATACTATGGGGAGCTTGGCTGGCTCAGTCAGTGGAACATGAGGCCCTTGATCTCGGTTGTAGATTCAAGTCCCACATTAGGTGTGGAGATTGCTTAAAAAAACAAAAGCTTAAAAAAATACTTTTACACTCTTAAATCCCTGCTTAAGAATAAAAATCAGATAATTGCCAACTAAGTAATTGCAAATTGCTTCCATCTCTGAACTATTTACCTTTTCTTTCATTTCTTGCATCTTTTTTTTCTTTCACTTGATCTTAGCCAAAAGGCTGAGAAGCGATCCTTTTCTGACTTTCTAGCAAATTCTCTTCATTGCCATTTTTGAGGCTGTGATGTTCAGTTCCTGTCTTTGTTTCTTGGTTTCTTATTAATCTCATGACTCTTTCCTGATTAAGATTAATAATCTCATTGCCCCCATGTTTACATTTCTGTCTGTTTTGATTCAGATACTAAATTGCATTTTAATTTCTCCTAGATAGATACTTCCTGCTTTTCAATTTGATTCTAATTTTTATTTATTTTTTTCTTCTAATTACTACTTTTTTACTTGAAAATCCTTTGAGCCTCTTGACATAAGTTCTTGCTTGCATGCAAAACTTCCTCAAAGGAAAAACATTCTCCATTCCAAAATAATCTAAATATTATTTTTAATCATGACTAAGTAAAAATACTTTCTTGGAGACATTTACTTTAAACAAAATTCAGTAGCATAATAAAATCAGGGATGGGGCAGGAGAGAACACATCTAATCTTTCTTGAGGGTAGTTTTCGTTTTTTCTAAGCAGGTGGGAACAATGGCTTCCTTTCATAGCTCAATTGGCCTTCTCCTCTACCTTTTTGCTTTGCTTATCTCATTAATTCTTTTCTCCTCTTCTTTTTACTTAATCGTGGATCATGGTAGGTCCAAAAGGAGTGTAAAGTTGTTAATGAAGAGGAAAAATTCATACTTATTCTTTTTTTCTTGCTCAAAATGTTGAATTTGGGCCAAAGCAGAGGAGGCTGAGCCATTAGTCTTTATTTTTATGCATATTTATTTATACTTCTATTGGCTACAGTTAGCAGACTTAGAAACATGTGTGGACCATATTGAAAAATCAAATTAAAAAGCAGTGCTTAATTGTTGATACTTAATTGGATGATATTTAACTTCTAAGTTTCCAGGATTCAGAGAGTGGTATTTAAGTTTTCAGCCACTGCACTGAAAATGAACCTTTTTCTTAGAATATTAGATCATTATTAGATTCTTAATAGCCAGGATCACAAGATAAATACATATACCGAGTTGAGCATTTATTCTCTTAAAATACAAATTGTCGTGTGTTGTAGAATAGTCTTGTGTTGGCATGACTGCTGCATTCATTCTCTGCTTGAATGGAAGCCAAATTATAAGCAAAAACTGGTTTGTGAACCTAGAACTGGTGGACATGATTAGGATTCTAATGTTTTATGGTTTCTAAATTGCTTTTATAACAGTTGCCCCAATTTATGCACATTTATTTAATCATGTAGTATCTATACAAATAATATTTAATATGCCTTATAAGAAATAACACCCCCCTAACAGAAATTTTATAAGAATGATAAAATACTTGTAAATAGTGTTTTTAATCTGATTTTCTTTCTGCCTTGCATCTTCCCTGAGGTGGGTACATCCAATTTGGAAACCACTAACCAAGTACTTGTATCTTTGCTGTAGAGATAAACTTGTCTCAGGAACGGACAGATTGAAGAGTCCAATAAACAAGGCACTCAAATGACAGCAGTCTCAGAGACACAAAAATAAAAACTGCCCCTCTGACTTAATTTTTTTGGATAAATTGCAAATCATTGGCCCTCATTCTGAGTTAAACACATTCAATTCCTTTTTATATAGGTGCTAAGACATTGGTAAAATTAACAGTGGATGTCACCACCAAATGACTTACATATACCAAAATTCTTGCCTAACATGTTAATTTTGTTTAATTCTCACAGGGCTCATCTTATTTTTTTTCCCTTCTGAGTTTGTGAAGTTGCTGCTCTCACACACCCCTTCACAGAAACCCACACTTTGCAGTGAAGCTAGTCCTCATTCTGTGAAACTTCCTCTGATTGCCTTGACATCGTTAAAAAAAAAAAAAAGATGTATATGATGGTGGCTTCTAGAGCTCCATTTTCTATTTCAGTATTTCTCTCCCTCATATGTGGGCTCCATTGCCTCATTTCGCAGCACCCTTTCTGGTGCAACTCATTGCCTCGTCCTGCATTTTAAGGACAGCCCCACGGCTTCATGTCTATCTCTTCCAGATTCCATTTTTCAGAACTTTGTGGTTCCACATTTCTTAGTAAATGTACTATATCCTTGCTGTAACCTGAAAGCTAAAATATCTTGAAAACTATAGAGTTCTACTGGCAAAGTCATAGCAACAGACATCCCAGTGAGCTAGTTTTACCTAAGCTTTTACCACACAAGACCCTTACCCACACTTTCAACCCTCGCTCTTGCCTACCATACTGAACTACGTAAGAGTCCACCACTGTGCTTGTTCACATCATTTAGCCTCTGTCTGAAAGATTCTTTACCACCCTTCTTCACCTTTCCTTTCTACATTCTGGTCTCTGCTTAAATATTTTCCAGGAAACATCTCCTTGAACTTTCTTGAACTGCAACATTCGAGTCCCCATATCACATTGTCATCAACCCTATGTGAGCACTTAACACACTGAATTGAAATCACCAGGACATTTATCTTTTATTTTTTGGCTATAAACTCCTTTAGATAAAGCACTGTGTCTTCTTTACTTTTGTTTGAATAGCACATTGTTGGAGAAGGGAGGGAGGGAGAAATAAGGAGGGAAGGAAGAAGTTATAGAGCTAAAGAAGACTAAAGAGCTATGGGGCTTTTCATCTACCTTTAGACATGCAAAAGTAAATATTTGCTGGAAAGCCTTCATAATGTGAAGGAAGAGACATAGATTTGAAGTTTTATACTTATGACATAAAATAAAACAAATTATCTTTTTTCCAAGCTATTCATCTCAATGTTCCTGCCTAATTTATTTCTTATGGTTCTTTTTTAGAATTTTGTACCACTTTGATATGCAAATTTTAGACATATGCATTGCTCTGGGAATATATTTCATATTTTATTGATTATAATATCCCATTAATAGTGGAGAACCCAATATATTATATAAAACCACATAAAATATGTCAGTCAGTTATAAAATGCTTCACAATTTGGGAATTGTTAAGTTATGAAAAATGTGCATTTTAGGATTTGGGATTATAGTAATAATACAATAAAATCTAAAAATTATTGAATGTTCACAAGATGCCAAGTACTTTACATACATTATAATACTTAATTATCAAAATAACCCTAGAGGTAAATTCTACTTTTATTATCTTCTTACATATAAGGAACCTAAATGCACAGGGAGGGGTGTGTGGAGGGGTGTATTATGAGCGTGGAGAGAATGAGAGAGATTTATTTTAAAGGACTGCAGAGGCTGGCAAGTCCAAAATCTGCAAGATAAGTCATTAGGCTAGAAACCTAGGGAATAGTTGATGTTATAGTTCAAGTCCAAAGGCAGAATACTGGGAAAATTCTCTTTTCTTCAGAGAAGGTCAGATTTAAATGATAATCTCACCTAAAAAATATTTTCACAGAAGTATCTAGAATAGTGTTTGGACAAATATCTGGGTACCATGGCCTACCCGAGTTGACATATAAAATTAATTATCCCATAGTTCACTGAGCACTTTTGTATGAAGTACAACAAACCGCATTGTTCCATGGAGTACACTGGAAAGGAATTTGACTAGTACTAAAGCAGATTGCTTTTCTAAAATCAAACAAAATTGACATGTTCAATAAATCACCAGATAGAGCACTCTAAGTTAATGTTATATTATTTCATGGTATTCTAAAACTCTTTGATGCTAATTATTCTAAATGCTACTTTTTGTTTCTATAATGTATGAATAAAAGTAAGAAGATTGCTTTAAATGTTACCTTTTTCTCCATAGTGAAAATACAACAGTGATTGATAGGAGTTGAAGCCACCATAACTTCCATCAAATAATTAGAGAACATATCTAGCATATTTATATATTAGGGGAAAAAAGCTTAGCATTAGAGCTGATAGGATAATATTACACATACCTTAATTAAACATTGAACAATAACTAATCATAAAAGAGCTGGAATATTTGTTAATAATCCTGTTTACATTTCAAATATGAAAATTAAATGTTAAATTACATTTCTTCATTGCTTACAAACTCAGTAATTGAAACCATTTAAAACTCAATAACAATATTTGATTTGGTCTGGTTTTTAACTTCGCACCATGGATTTCAGCTCAGTACTTTCCTAATGTAACATCTTTGACTAAGGCATGATGTTTTACTTAAGCAGAGAAGTAGGGACGGATATTCCTGCATTTTTTAAGTGATCTTTCCTGTCGTAGACATTACTTTCCTCACAAACTTGATGTTGATGTTGTTCTCTTTCCCACTTAAATGGAGAAGATGAATCACAAGAAAAAAAAAATCTGCCCTGTTCATGTTGTACGAGCATGATTGTTGTTACTTGGTTTATTCTTAGGACTATGTGAGAATTCATTGATATTTGCCTATTTGTTCAGACTCATTGTCCACCTGAAGTTTCACCAAGGTACCCCGTTCCTGGTGTTGTCCACAACTCTGCCTGCATGCGGCCGTCTGAAAGATGAAATTTTATGTTGCCTCTGGGTTAGAGCCTACTAAGTGCACCCTTCATTTTAGTAGTTTGCAAAATAGAAAGTGACTATAGTTTTCTGACTAAGAAGAGAAGCGATGCCATTTGGAAAGTTTAATTAACACAAGACTGGTGAGATCATTCCTAGAATTAGGGGTTAATAATCACTGAGATGGTGGCTTCATTTATATACTGGATATAAAAAAACCTATTTAACCAGCCTCATGGTTAACCCAGCTCTTGGTTAAAAGTTACATTCCTGGTAGATTAAACGTATTTTACAGTTTCAGGTGAATAATTCTGAGAGCCTCTTGTCCCTCCTCAACAAACAGTACACAGAATTGTCATTCAAGATAAGAAGAAAAAGAGTATGTATAAACTAAAAGAATCTTACCTAAATCTGTTGCACACACCTCCCACCCTCCAGTCTCCTAACAGCCTGGCTCTTTCTGTTCTTCCTTATGTTGGTAGAATGAGTAATACTCTGCAGTTTATGGAAGTTGCTGAGCATGTGTGTCAACAAGATTCTTTTCTCTCAAGACTTGTCATCAAATACCATGGTTTCCTATAGTTTCTTTTCATTTTAACCAGAGCTGACTCAAAGTTTAAAGCTTATAATTTTTCTTTCTACACTCTAGTTTCCCACTGGTTTCACAGCTATGGTCATTTAAAATGTGTATCTGTATATCTATTTCAGAGAATTGTTAGCAGCATTCTGTTCTTTGTTTGATGAATCTCATTCAACTCCATACAGTGCCGACACAGTCCAGCCATCCCATTTCATTCCCATTCACTCCAGTGTGTCATGATTGGTGCCATTGCTTTTAATCTAATACCTTCAAGACCTTGTCAGTAGCCCAGATTAAATTGTTGAAGAATATAAATGTGACATTTGTCATTATCTTGGACCTCCAGGTTATTTAAAAATTCTAAAACTTCATTTTTATACTAAAATGTGATAATGCACATTAAATACTTACCAGATTGACTTCCCGGAGTAGACAGTCAAAACAGGTCAATTGTCATTAAGTCATGACCCTTTGTGGACTTTTATTTAAGTATGGGCCACTCTTCAGTCAGCCTCTGAAGAGACATATTGCCTCTGGATTCTTTACAATTTTTCTTTTTAAAAAAAGTTTCATTTTAGGAGAATTCAGTCAGTCTTTCAGCTTTCCTTTTTTTTTTTTAATGTTTATATATTTTTGTGAGACAGAATGTGAGTGGGTGAGGGACAGAGAGAGAGGGAGACACAGAATCTAAAGCAGGCTTCAGGCTCATCTGTAAGCACAGAGCCCAACACAGGTCTCGAACTCATGAGCTGTGAGGTCATGACCTGAGTTGAAGTCAGATGCTTCACCACCTGAGCCACCCAGGTGCCCTCATCTTTCAGCTTTTAATTGCCAATAAAAGTTACTGATTCCTGGAATGCCAGAACTGAAAGGACTGGAGGCTCCCAAATTCCAGACTTTTTATTTTACATAAGAAGGTTTACAGTTTTTCCTGATACTGGTTTGTGTGTTTCTTTGAGTGTATTACCAGTGGTGATTTGGACCTGTTTCTGGAAATATACGAACAGATCACAGTGTACAGATATGTTTTGAAGTGATCTTGGGTAATTTTTATGTTTGCTGCTCAGTGCTATGAATGTGTGCTTTAGGCCTGTTCATTTGTACCTAATAGCTACTGAACACTGTTCTAGAGAATATTTTATGATATTTGAACACTCACACAAACATAAATATTCCAAGGAAGCCTTTTGATCCACACTGAAACTAGCCTGCTACAAGAACTAGAGAATAATTACAACCTTTGGCCCAATGGTAACATTAAATTTTCTAACTCTTAGAAACTAGCTGTTGGCTTTATACAAAGGAATATCAAGCTGCTTTCTCTTTTATTAAAACTCAAAGCAGGGTAGAGCACTGTGTTCAATACACAAAAGGAAGTGCTTCATTTTTATAGAAGTAGTGTGTTTCTTGTTCCTAGTAGAAATCACTAATAAATTTTGACCATACTCACTTTACAGAGCATGATTCCTGTTAGATATGAAACTATTTCAATACCCAGGTTATCTCTATGGGAGGGATCTACAGGACCATCTTGCTCCTGGTACTTAATAATGATAACTAACCTTTCATAATATTTCATTCTTTAAAGAGGAAGTTTAGGGGCACCTGGGTGAATCAGTCAGTTAAGGATCCAATATCAGCTCAGGTCATGATCTTGCAGTTCTTGGGTTTGAGCCCCATGTTGGGCTCTGTGCTGACAGCTCAGACCCTGGAACCTGCTTTAGATTCTTCTCTCTCTCTCTCTATGGCCCTCCCCCCCCACCAAATAAATAAGCATTAAAAAAATAAAAAATAAAGAGGAATTTATACACATTATCTTATTTTAACTTTCACAACAACCAGAAGAGAAAGGCAAGTGTATGAGTCTGACCATTGTAGATTGGTAGAGATTTAGTTAACTACAATCCACAGCTCACTTCTGTAGTCAGGACTAAAGAAAGCCATTCCCATTCTTCCTTTGCATTTCTCAGCATCTGCCCATATTCCAGATTCCTCTTTTTGTCACTTTGAACCATGAATCTCTGCCTTTCTCCTGTCTCCACAAGATCCTCAATGCTTTTCGGAGGCATGACTAACTTTTCTGAAAATTCAGGGACATGTTGCATAGCAAACGGTCTCTGCCATTTCTCTGGCTCTCCGTCTCACAAACCATCCCTTCCCAAAGTCCACATACCTCAAACATGCCCCCCACCTCATACAGATTAGGAAAGTTAGGTTCAGGAGGGGTAAGTGATAGATCCAAATCATGGAGAATGACCTGAAGAATGACAGATCCAGGGCTCCACTAGTTATTTTAACAATGTCAACAATAACCATTTGTTTGGTACATTATAATTTATATAGATATTTCGTTTGCATTAACACATTTTAATCTGTTTAATAACCCTGTGTGGGAAGTATTATTCCATTTTGCAGAGCAGATGTAGATACATACAGAATTGATTTATCAAAGGCACTGCCAATTTGTTATCACTCGACTTTACACTTTCCTTTGCAATTTCACTTACGTAAAATTGATTTCAACTCCTAACATACATCTTACTGAAGTCCAGTAGTGTTCCAAGGACTTCTGTTAATTACTAGTAGCTCAAAGTCTCATGGTCACCTCTTTCTACAGCCTTTGGTCTCAGCTGAATCTCATGTTCTAGACTAGATGATAGGTTTCTCAGCTTCAGTGCAACCTACATATAAAAAATAGTCCTTTTTATGTATTTATTTTTAACTTTTTCTAAAAACCAAAGCCAACTACTCTAGAAGCTGAAGGAAGCAACCTGGAAAATTTTCACCACTAATGTGCATTTTGCCAGAGTTGGCTTACTAAAAAATATTTTTTTCATCTTGTTGCAGAGTTAATAATGGATTCAGTATTGGAAATTTTATACCTAATCTCATGTTATTTTTTATTACAAAATATTGCTTCATAAAAATGTTTGTTATTTAGCTTTGGTAATGATTTATGTGTCCTTTCAGAAAATTTTAACCATAGAATAAAGAATTTTATGACATCAGTGTTTTGTCGAATTTTTGTCCTCAGGACCTGCTTGCATTCTTAAAAATCACTAAGAATGTCGAAGAACTTTTATTTATAGGAGTTAAAAGTGTTGTTTTTTACCATAATAGAAATTAAAGCTGAGAATTAAAAAAATTTTTTCTTATTCATTCATTTAAAAATAATAACAAACCAATTATATGTTAACACAAATAAGATCTTTTTATGAGTACAGTAGTACCCCCTATCCACAGGGGATATGATTCAAGACCTCCCGGTGGATACCTGAAACTGCAGAAAGTCCCAAACCCTATATATGCTATGTTTTTCCTACATATACATGCCTATGATAAGCTTAAAACTTAGGCACTCTAAGGGGTGCCTGGGTGGCTCGGTTGATTAAACACCTGATTTCAGATCAGGACATGATCTTGCAGTTCTTGAGTTCCAGCCCCACATCAGGCTCTGAGCTGAAGCCTACTGAGCTGAAGCCTCCAGAGCCTGGAACCTACTTCAGATTCTATGTCTCCCTCTGTCTCTCTCCGCCCTTCCTTCACTAGTTCTCTCTCTTTCTCTCTCTCTCTCTCTCTCTCTCTCTCTCTCTCTCTCTTTCAAAACTAAATAAACAATAAAAAGTTAGGCACTCTAAGAGATTAACAGCAACTAATCATAAAATAAAACAATTATAACAATATACTTTAAAAATGTTATGTGAATATGGTCTCTTTCCCTCAGAATATCTTATTGTACTACATTTACTCTTCTTGTGATAATGTGAGATGCTAAAATGCCTGTGTGACAACATGAAGTGAGGCGAATGATGCAGGCATTCCAATGTAGTGTCAGGCTGCTATTGACCTGACAATACATCAAGAAGATCATCTGCTTGGACCATGGTTGATCAGGATTAAACGAAATACATGAAACCACAGAAAGCAAAAGTGCAGATAAGGAAGGACTACTGTAGAACTATATTCTCCTAAAAAATAATAATGAGAAGATTAGCACTATTTTTTACTTTCACTAATCTGTTTAATGGCTAGCTTAATAGAAGATAACTAGGTTGGCATTGGTATACATTATTACTATTGAAGTACATGAAGAAAATTAGCTTCATGGAGGCATATAGTTGGAAACAGGAGATGTATTTGAGTAGTGTTTTCAGGTAAATGTGGGTATTCTTCTTTGATACTACACCAAAATTTGACAAATGGTAGTTTCTTAGGGAGTCTTACTTACCATTAGGTGAGGTCAGACAACCAATTAGTTGGAAAAATGTATTAAATCTGCCAAAATTCTAATAACGTCATTGCACTCTAATTTTTCCTATTGTGCTTCTGTTTGTTAGCCACTGTTCTAAGCACTTTAGATCTATTAACTCATTTAATTGTCTTGATAACTCATTGAGGAAGGTGCTATTATTAACCTCATATTATGCAAATAATGAAACTGAGGCTTAGAGAACCTCTGAAATGAATATTCCATGTTACTGCTCAGCTCTATTGTTTCACAGGATAGTAAATTCAAAATGAAGTAAGTCTAATGACAAGGATAAATAATAGAATTTCAAAGTTACTGGTAAGCATATGACATATTGAACACTAATAATACATTGGTTAATTACAAAGGGAGATAACAGCCCCCCTTTAGTAGGCCAAAATCACTTATTAATCTCTTAGCATGCCTCCAATTATATTGCCTATTGCAATAGAACGATCTATTTTTGGTAACTTGTTTCTAATACAGTATTTTTCTGAATATGAATATCGAAGAACTACATTAACACAGCTTATGAATATAATTTTTACCAATCATTGCACTTTTGTGTGAACTTTCCCTTATATTGCTAATAAAAATACCTTAAATTAATTTTAGGAAAATGTGTTTGGGATCCTAGTAAAAGAAAGCTAGACATAGCTTTTCAGGATTTACATAACTCTCTAGGATTGCAAAATCTCAGGAACATAGGGATAACAGTTCGGGATGTTATAACACAAATTTCTAGAGGAGTTGTCAGACAAAGCATAGCAGGAAGACATAATTCCTCTTGATGGCACAGGAAAGGAGTGGTGAGCAAGAGCAGAAGCAGTACCATAAAGAACAATTTTTAGTGCAGCCAATCTTAAGGGTACTTTCTGGAAGCTTTCCAGAATAGAGTCAGCTGAGAAAACTATGCTTAATAATGGGTATGCTTTCTCGAGGTCATACATGCAGCATTTGCATAGTATTTTAGAATGAGTTATGATATGAGTTATGGTATGAATAAAAAATAAGAAAAAAATTGAATAGTGTATCCCAGCTGAGATTTATCTATCAAATCTTCCCTCTGATAGATAAAATAAACATTAATATTAAAGCACTCAAGAGAATTTAGGGGAATAAGTTTATCTCTACTCCTGAAATATATCAAGATGCATATATTAAAATAATACTGGAAGTTATGACTCAGACAACTAGATCAGTTGGTTTTTGTTTATAAGACATTACAACTCAGCATACCATAAATATTCTTATAGACTCAACACCTGTTCTTTTCACAAACTGACTCCATTCAGAATATTCATTGCATAAAAATAAGGCTAAGTAATTGGCAATAACTTGGGTCTCCTTATAGAGCAATGTGAATTATTATTTTTTGAATTCCTCATAGACATTTAGAGGAATTGACATATTTTGTAAATAAAAGGAGTCGGGGGTGAGCAACTCCATGGGCAAAACTTCAGTCTGATAATTGCATATTCCAATCTGACTGCCAGGAAGAAAGAGAATGGGCAAGATACTAGTTCATTAGCTCCAAGCAATGGAATCACATGTTTGTTTTGGTTTGGTTTTGGTTACATCACTTGTATACAGTAGGGCAGTGGAGGAAGAGGACATGGTGTTGAAGAGATGATGCAAAGGAAGGGCACAAGAAGAGACAAGATGTCATAATAATTGGTATAACTAGCATTTGTATAAAATTTCACAGTTTACAGTATGTTTTAAGTATTTCATTTCATTTAATCCTAACCAAAAAGGGGAGAGGGGAATCCTGTGGAGTTGATGCATTGCTATTATTAATACCTTTTTTACAAATGAAGACTGAGGTTCAGGTTAAGTGGTTGGCTCAAGGTTACACAGCCAGTAAGGAGGAGGATTTCAAATCCAGCCATTGTGATTCCTAAAACTGTAGGCTTTTCTCAGTACCACCACGTAGGCTGGATTGTTTCCAAAGTACATCCTAGAAAACATCCTAATATGTCAAGTCATTGGGCAGAATGTCCAAAGATAAACTATGCCATCTACTGATCCCTCCACCAACCTGATTTCTAACAAATGTAAAGTACACATTCTCCCACTTACTACCCAGGAGATGGGTATGAGACCTTGGGCTGTAGACCCAACCCTGACTACCAGGGCAAAACTTTTGGAGAAAATAAAGAGGATTATTGCCAGATCACATGTGACTTAAATATTAGGAACTTTCCAGTTAGTGCCTTTTTTTAGTCTCTAAGCAGTGAGCTCTCTCCTGAGGAAAATAATGTGCCTGTATAATGATTACTTTTTACTTGTAATTTTTGGATAACTTTCCTGGAAAAAAAAAAAAAAGAGGGCTGACTAGCCTATGTAGCAAGAGAGATGATAGTTAACTCTGATAAAGGTGTTCTGATTATAAGGCAGAGTGGGGAGAATCTCCTTCCCTCGGATATATTTCAAGGCAATAGGTTTTAGCTATTAGAGATCTTCAGGGTATATTTATTTTTCCTTTTTTTTCTAGTTTCAAAAATTATTTTTATTATCACTGTGAAACATTTCAAACACACTAAATCTTCTTAAGAATAATATGACAAATATTCTGAGCATTTTTCTACATAAAGGAGAAAGTTGAATGAAAATAATTGCAATATTATATAAAATTAAGACAGTAACAGGGGTGACTGGGTGTCTCAGTTGGTTAAGCATCCAACTCTTGGACTTTGGTGTTGCCTCAGGTCATGATCCCACGTTCATGGGATTGAGCCCTGCATTGGTCTCTGTGCTGACAGCAAGGGGACAGTTTGGGATTCTTTCTCACCTTCTCCTTCCACCCCTCCCCTGCTCGCCTTTGTGAGCGTGTCTGTACACAGTCTCCTTCTCTCAAAATAAATAAAACAAACTTTAAAATTAAGACAGCTATTATAACCATCCTGTTATACATGTGGTAGATGAAAGAGTATCTATAATAATTATCAGCGCAAAGGGTCCATTTTAATTTGCTAATTTTCTTACTCTCATTTAAAGCTATGTATAAAGTTCAATCTTCTACAACATAAAATATCAATTCCACGTCCTTATCTGCACTAATTGCTTATTAATACTGCCATTTTAATAATAAATCCTAAGCTACTCAATATAGTTTAATATCTGTATTCAGGACAGAATCAATAGTAATCAGTGTTAGAATTTAGAGAGAAACCAATAAAAGGGCAAAGTCACAGACAGAAGTCCATGAATTCAGCTTTTAGAGAAAAAATTATCTAATACATGACAGTTGGTTCTCTGTCCTAAGTCTAATGGTGCCTGCATGAAAATGCATGGCTCCAACCTTGAGAATTTGGCCATATCAATTGATGGAGCTTTTATTCAATAATTGCGTTTTTCTTTAGTAAAACTGCTTTGTAGCATAGAATTATAAACATCCTTTAAAAACAAATGGTAATCAACTGAAAGTGTTAGTAAACCTACTGGCTTTGAAGAATTATGTTCAGAGCCTTTGCTGTAGATTTCCTGGTGTAATCTGAGACCAGCCCCATCCACGGAAAACAGGGAAAGACCTAAGAAAAAATCATCCACTCCAAATTTGTAGGTGGCTTTTTTTGTGTGTGTGTGTGGTGGCATTTTTAACAGTAGCAAAAGGAACTCACCTAAAGACTTAATCTTGGATGGCAACAAGATGAATGGATCCCCACACCAGCTCTCCAAATCTTAAAAGCTTATAAAGAGGTCCTAACTGGGTTCGGTCACCTATATACGCCCTATATACTGCACAGGTGTTTTCAACATCACAGGACCATCTCAAGGCTATGTCCTTGGAGCAGCGTCTGGGAGCAGGAAAGGCAAATGGAACCCACATTCCCGGGACAGAGGAGGGGGTGAGGAGCCCCCCAGTGCCCAGTCCAGCTCATGAGTCAATTGACAAATGTCTTTTTGATCACATTCCCCAACAATTATATTATATAACAATTATCTATTCCCTGCTAAGCCATCTTTACTTTCAGTTTATTTTCACCTGGCTTGCAGCTAAGACACTGATGAGTTCCACATGAGTTTGACATGAAATACTTTCACCTATGTGGGGATAATTTCAGGTTCAAAGATAATCAGTTATTTGAAAGATAATTCCTAACCATGGCTAAAAGGAAGTAATTCTGTTTAAGAATGCAAGAAGTTACCACTTTTTTGTTGAGCTAATTCCTAGAAAAGCCACGTGGTGAACATAAATGTTAAACTCTTCATAATTTTTCTCTCTTTAAAGTTAGAACTACAGGGGCGCCTGGGTGGCGCAGTCGGTTAAGCGTCCGACTTCAGCCAGGTCACGATCTCGCGGTCTGTGAGTTAGAGCCCTGCGTCAGGCTCTGGGCTGATGGCTCAGAGTCTGGAGCCTGTTTCCGATTCTGTGTCTCCCTCTCTCTCTGCCCCTCCCCCGTTCATGCTCTGTCTCTCTCTGTCCCAAAAATAAATAAAAAAAATAAATAAATAAATAAATAAAATAAAGTTAGAACTACAAAGAAAATGTTGGACTTAAATATGGCAGTCCTATTTCTAGAAGAATAATAATGATAGACTAATGCATACAGAGGAAAATGAGAGATCATATTTTCAAAATAATTGAAAGGATTTAAATTTTTTTCTAAGGAATCAATATCTTACTTTGAGAATTCTAATATCAAAGGATATTAGTTAAGGGTATTTTCCTTAACGCACCCTGTCTCTAGGGCAAAGTTGGTAACATGAAATGTGGTTCAACATTTAAGAAATCTCTGGTCCACACCTGTGCATGCATTTTCTGTTTGAAATAGAGATTAAAACTTGCACTTAAAAAAAAAAATGACGTAATAATACTCTGTGGTAGTAAAGAGAATAGCAAAAAGAAATAGAAAATTTTATTTTCACACTATAGTTACACTGTGCTTTGTGAAATATATGTGACCTTAAAATAGTCTCTACAAATTAAATAATTGTAGGGGCACCTGGGTAGCTCAATCTGTTAAGCATCTGACTTCAGCTCAGGTCATGATCTCACCGTCTGTGAGTTCGAGCCCCATGTCGGGCTCTGTGCTGACAGCTCGGAGCCTGGAGCCTTCTTATTCAGTGTCTCCCACTCTCTCTGCCCCTTCCCACTCACACTCTGTCTCTCTCACTCTCAAAAATTAATAAATGTTAACTTTTTAAAAATTAAATAACTGTAAATAAACCTCTGGAGTTGCCTCTTAAATTTTATTCTGTAAATAATTTTACCGAAAAGGAACATACTAATTATATAAGTGAATATTCATTTAGACAGATGTTTGGTAATCTTTTGCTTATGTATTAATTTTTTTAAGGGAGTAGAAAGTATGGTCTTCAAAAGGAATAATTCCAAAAAGAAAGGCAACATGGAAAAAAAAGAATCGGGGAGAAGACCCTCTAGTTGAGAACTAAATTGACCTTTTGGTGGAAACTACCAAGAATTCACACACACTATAGAAGAGTCTATAACTGAAGGAAACAAAAGTTTATTCACCTGATATGCAGCAAGCCAATGAAAACTAGTATCCACCTTTTGCAGTAAAGAAAGACAGGCAATTTTTGGTGTGGTGCCCCCAGGAGATTAGGGAGCTAATACTCTAAAGTCCCAAACTCCTTTGGGGCGCCTGGGTGGCGCAGTCGGTTAAGCGTCCGACTTCAGCCAGGTCACGATCTTGCAGTCTGTGAGTTCTAGCCCCGCGTCGGGCTCTGGGCTGATGGCTCAGAGCCTGGAGCCTGCTTCCGATTCTGTGTCTCCCTCTCTCTCTGCCCCTCCCCTGTTCATGCTCTGTCTCTCTCTGTCCCAAAAATAAAAAACGTTGAAAAAAAAATTAAAATAAATAAAATAAAATAAAGTCCCAAACTCCCTGATTGTTTGCAAGTGAGGGGTTTTAAGGACAAAATTTGGGGAAGGGGTTTCCTAAAAGGTGGACACCATTGATTGAAGGCCCACTCTAGCAGGTGCTCTGGTGCCGCTTTGTCTGATTGCCTGGAGGTCTTCTCCATCCCAAGATACTTGAAACCTGAGAAATATCTTTATTCTTTTAATTAGGTACAGTCGGTGATCTATCTCTAGGGTAGTGCTGATTCATACCTATAAGCTAGTAGAGTCCGCATTCCTACAGGTTCTTTGGTCAGTCCAGTGGTGCCTGGGGCGATATGACCTCAAGCGTTCATTCTTTCATCTGCACTGACGAGATGGACACCAATTTCAAGATTAAAAGGGAAATTTCCAGAAAGAAATCACTAAACATGTGTTTTGCAGCCATGTTTCTAATGAGACCAGGACACTGTATTCAGCGTAGCAAAATCTTTGATGTTGTAAATGTTAACATATTGTGGATGAGCAAGGCAATTGCAGGAATGAACAACAGGCTCTCATGACAAGGAAAGACCATTCAGAACCAGGAATTTTAAGTTACCTGACAAGTTATTTATTGATTTATTTATTTTTGCCTAAAGGGAGCATTTTCTCTAGCTTTGAAGGGATACTTACATAATTTATTTAGTTCATTCCATCTGCTTTCTTCTGGTCTAAATGTGGTCTCCTGAGTAGGTGTCCCTAATAGAAGAACCCTCTTTGATGAGATGAACATTTTCTTTGTTTGAATTTAGATTTCTTTTTTTATTTTAAATTAAACATTAGTGCCATATGTAATTAGTCTGAGTAGAGTAAGCTAAGTTTTTGACACCCATTCACCTAAGTTTCATTTACAGTATTTTATATAATATATAGAAATTATAAATGGTATTTACATAATATATATAAATTCTATGTAAATTTATATATCAGGAAATGCAAGCTTCGTCTTCTCTTACAATTATTATTATCTCCCTGGAAATAATGATGTCTAACTCTTTGGTGTATATCTTTACATTTTTTTTCTTTCTCTTTCTCTTTCTATGAATACACACTCATTCTCATTCATTTATTCATTCAACAAATATTTATTGATGTCATATTATGAAGCAGGTATTGTTTTAGGAGATAACAGCAGCGAACAGTTCCTGCCTTTGGGGAATTTATACATTTTTTTGTTATAAAAATGTAATAATACAGTAGGTACTCTGGCAGTGCCAGATGTTCTTTTACTCAATAATACATCATAAGCATTTCTCCACATCAGCACTTGGAGCCTCACCCTATTCTTTTTTTTTTCTTTTTCCATTCATGTATCATGCAATAGTTTATACTCAGCATCTACACATTTTGTCAACCTAAAAAAAAAGCAGTTATTTTATCAACAAAATGGGTTTCTTCAGGAATGGTAGAGAATTATAATTCAGGACCTGCAAGCTACAGCAAAGCCATAGGCAAGTCCAACAGACTAAGGAGAAGAAGACTATTTTATGGAGAAGGAGGAAGTTGGGAGGGTTGTTTTTAACTAAGGTCCATTGGAGAAAAAACAAGAGTTCAAAGTGATGATGGTTTTTCATTGGCTGAGTTGCAGGGGTCCTCAATTTCTTAAAGCAGATGCAGTATACATCTTTTCCTGTTGGGACCTGTAACTGATCATTCTTACCTGTTAAGATTCTTTTGATGGGTCTTCCTGTAATTGATGTTGAATGGTATAGCTCCCGCTTCTAGCCTTCCAGCTCTACCTTAGTGGAAAATTAATATTTTCACAGTGTTCACTTTCCATTCAGGACTCAAGCAACTAAAATCTGGATTTCTACTAAAATATAGTTTAATAGGTTGTTAAAGAGAAAGAATTTCCTCTGCCCTTCAAGATCCTTCTATTCTAGACTTAAGAATCAAATTGACAGTAGACAGATTAACAGGAGAAAATCAAATTTAGTTTCATACTTACCAGGATCCACACGGACAAGAACTTCCAAAGAGAGTCAGGCAATGTGAGGTTTATTTGAGCTAAGAAGAGGGGTAAGCCTTTGGGGATACAAAGGGAAGGAAGTTTATTAGTAGGAAGGAGAAGGGAGATGTTTGGAAAACAAAGGTTGCCCTATTATGCCATCAAGTTTCTTAGGTAAAAAGGAACCTGTGTTAATAGCTCTCTTCCTGGTACATCCAGGGAGTTGTGGCGGAGGTGGAAGTCTGCCCTTGGCCCCTACAAGATCATACAGGCTTATTCCCAAGTTTCGTTGGTGCTTTTCAATTCTCACTTTTCTTGGCTTCTCTGCAGTATGTGATGCAGGCAACTCTAAAACTGCCCTTGACTACTCTAGTGGACACAGCAGCTGTTTCATCTCAAACTCTTTCCCTGTGCTGCTTGTCTTTCTTCGGAATAGTGCCATTTCCTGGGCTCTATCTTTGGCCCTCAGTCCCCATTTTGTCTTTATTTATTTCTTTTAGGTTTATTTATTTATTTTGAGAGAGAGAACACACATGGTTGTGAGTGGGGGAGGGATAGAGAGAGAGAGAGAGAGAGAGAGAGAGAAAGAGAGAGAGAGTCCCAAGCAGACTCCACACCATGCTGTCAACTCAGAACCTGACATTGGTCTTGAATCCACAAACCGTGAAATCATGACCTGATAGAAAACCAAGAGTAGAATGCTTAACTGACTGGGTCACCTTGGTGTCCTGTCCCATCTTGTATTTAAAAAAAAAGTTAATATTTGTTTATTTTTGAGAGAGAGAGAGAGCACCTGAGCATGGAAGGGGCAGAGAGAGAGAGTGAGGCATAGAATCTGAAGCAGGCTGCAGACTCTGAGCTGTCAGCACAGAGCCTGATGCGGGGCTCAAACTCATGAACCTTGAGATCATGACCTGATCCAAAGTCAGAGCTTAACTGACTGAACCACCCAGGTGCCCCAATCTCATCTTGTCTTTAAATGGTGTCATGTGTTCCCATGAATTACCACCACCTATATGTTAATGAGTCTCAAATCGTGGAATAATTTCATCCTATACACCTCCGACTGGATATTTTATAGGTGCTTCCAACTAAACACAGAACAGAACTCACCATCTTCCCATTCATTCCTGTTCTTAGATTTCTTAACTTCATGCAGGAAAACTCCTTTCACCCACTGCCCAGCCCAGACACTTGGGACTCACTCTTACCATCCCCTCTCCCACATTCTCCATAGCCTGTAGCCTTCTCAGATGTGCCTCCTTAGAATCTTCTTTGCATCCCATCTCCATTTCAGTTGTCAGCATTTATCTCTTACACTAGGGCAAACCTACCTAACTTTGTCATGTTTCACTCCAATCTACCCTTCACACTACAACCAGAGTGAGTTTTCTAATGCAGACTTTTATTATATATTACTCTTTTCAAAAGTATTTCTTTGGTTTTCTGTGAGCCTCACATTAAGTACAAAAATCTTTGTACGGCTATGTGCTGTAATACAGCTCTCTGTAACTTGCACCTACTTACCTCTGTAGTCTCATGTTCCACCAAGGTGTGTCTGAATCTCTGTTCTCATATTCTAAACTGTTGATCCACAGAGGGCCAAATTCTCTCCCTTTGTGCATTTGAACATTCTGCTCCTCTTACTGAAAAACTCTTTGCCTTCATGTCAGCTCTTAACCTAGATGGCTGTTCTTCCCTCAAGAATCACCTCAGATTCGATTCATGTTCCCTTGTGACTCTGTGTTTTGTCCATATTGTTCCAAGTGTTTCAAATATCTGCCTTTCCCTCACATTCACCTAGATACACCATCAATGCCCTCAGATCAAACATGACCACCTCTGAGAGCATTTCCTGAGCCTAATATGAGTACTCAGAGAATGCTCTGGTTGTCTTTGTTGTAGTATTTATCCCTATCACAATAGTCCTCTAATTGTTGTCTGTCTCAGACACTAGACTTGTTACCTAAAGATCTATCATAGCCTCTAACTCAGGAAACAAAGGGGAAGCCCTGGCAAGCTGCCACAGCCAACTGCTCCATCCTGAGGAATCCCAACAAATCAAAAGCAGAGCTCCTGGCTATGTTTGCCAACACTGTTGCCCAGCAAACTCAGATAAACTCGTCACAAGAGAAGCCAGTAAATTCAAGGGAGGAGTTTTAGAAAAGAGAAGGAGGTAAATTTATTTTGGGTGAAGGCAGCTAGCGGAGGTGGCAGGTTCAAGCCTTAACAACCAACATGGGGCACCTGGGTGGCTCAGTCAGTTAAGTGTCCGACATCAGCTCAGGTCACGATCTTGTGGTTCATGGGTTCGAGCCCCACATTGGGCTCTGTGCTGACAGCTGACAGCCTGGAGCCTGCTTCGGATTCTGTGTCTCCCTCTCTCTCTCTGCCCCTCCCCTGCTCTGTCTCTCAAAAATGAATAAAAAAAACCATTAAATTTTTTTTTTACAAAAATAACCAACCTCTACACTGAACAACCAGCCTCTCCACTGGCAATATGGACACCTGAAGTTTTATGAGGAGAGGATGGGGGTGGGGGCACGTGCAAAAGAGCAGGCAGAGATTGATCATGGATGGGACTGGATATGTGTTTAGTCCATGAACCTGGGTGGGGAAGGGGATGTGTGGTCTTCTAGGCATTCCATTGCTATCAGAGCTTTCCTGGCCTGGCATTTGGAATTTTCCATTCATTGCAAACCACCTACATCAATGCCTCAAGAAAGTGTGATAAGAAATAAGCACAATGGGTTTTAGTTAGAGCATGAGTTAAGCAGTCTTGCCTATTTCTGCTTTTAACTGTTGGGGTCTATAGTTGAGCAAGAAGGCTCACTGAGTTCTTTGAGGGCAGGAATCATTGCTCTCAATCATTGAATGTTGAATAAGTAATTCATTCTAAACTATGTCTAGTTGTTCATCTCATGAATGAATATCCAATGAAATTCATTCATTCATGAGATGAAAAACTTATTATGATACCTCTCTCCCACGTACAACCTTTGTCAGAAGACATAATTAACTAAAAGATGAAATTAAGTCCTATAAATAGAACAACAGTCTTGGAGGTAAAAGAGTCTTTTGGAAGGAAGTGGTAAAGGAATACCTTGCAGAATATGGAAAATTAGTTATATTTTTCTAACTTATAAATATCTAAGTGACATTTGATTCATAAACTATAGTCTCTTATACTTGGTTCCTTCCCTTCAAAATATCAATTTTTCCTACACTATCGGCTAACTTCATATTCTGTAACAATCCTATACTTTAGAGTCTGTGTGGAACTGTGATGATTCATATTTTACCCTTATGAGTGTTTTACATTTATAAGGGTACATTAACTACGTAATTGGATTAAAACAATAATATTACATTAGACTTCCCTAGACAAAAGAGAATTCAAAACCACTGCCACTACCAGAACCCAGTGACATAAATGAATATTTAAAAAGATTACAGAAGTCTTTACACGTTCTAACACCAAGCTGAAAAGCCCACTTAGCTTTTGTCTTTTAAGCTGGCAGGAAAGTGAGAATGATGGCTATTGATTTCAACAGATTTGACATCAACTCTAGGTTTACTATTGTTCATATGGAATTTTCTTCACATGGTAGCCAGATGGTAATAAAAAAAAATAGACTGAATTTCAAAATTAGTTTTTCTTAGTCATGATCATTGCATTCAGAAAATGCTATGTGAAAAACCTATTTTTTAAGCTAACTTTATATTAATCAAAGAAAGATGTTATATATATATGATGCATTGTGGAAACTTCTTTATCAAATACTTGTATGTAACATTATAAACTTGTTTTCGTGAATCTGCTCTGAGATTGCATGGGGTTCTTTGAGGAAACATTGACCTATCATCCTTGGTCCATAAATTCTTAAAGTTAGAAGGAACCTTAAAGGTAACTAGTACTCCTTTTCCAATTCAGATATATCTTTTACACAATCCCTGACAGATGATCATCTAGTCTATTTTGTTTTTCATTTCTTTTTTTGTCCTAGTTGGGTTTTTTGTTTGTTTGTTGTTGTTATTTTTGCCATCTGCCTTTTTGTAATGTTATTCATTAGTCCTAATTGTATACTTTGGAACAAAACAGAGATCAACTGGTCCATCCGCCATCTACCAAAATAGCAGCCACATATCTGAAAGTCCTTGTTTTTTTTTTTTTTTTCCTTTTCCTTTCCCTCCCTTCACTGATTTAGTCTTATCAGTTCTAAATTCATTGGATTTATCCACTTACTTCCATTTTTATTGCCACTAGGTGGTAGTCCAAGCCACCATCATCTTTGACCTAGACTATTGTAACAGCGTCCTAATTAATCCCTGTTTCAGTTCTCATCTTTCACCAATCTACCTTCTGTACCAGTGGTCTCCAAATTGGAATATGTACACCCAAGGGCAACACGGGGTGATTCATTAGGATACAAGAACAAATACCAGAAAGTCTATTTATTTTGATCTACTTCTTTTTTTTAAATTTCAATTGTGTATGCTTTATAATGTTCATAAGTTGGTATAGCAGTGGATGTGTGTGATTTATAAATTTAAAAATGTACATATATTTGGGGAGAACATGCTTAAATATTGAATACTCTATTCCAGATGTGTTCTGATTAACAGAGTAGGAATATTACTTCTTAGAATTTGCACACTGCCCTTATATAATGTAAGATCTTATTAGCATTTTAGCTCTTTACATATTTGCTTTTTTATCAAATTCATAGTCTGATATATACAACTTCCCAGATGTATAATGATCATGTAAATGATTGTTTTTTAACATGTAGTGCTTTCCACTTATCCCAATTAGATTTCCTTACAGTTTTTTTTTTTAATTTTGAAACACTCTCATAGAAAAAGTCAAGTACTGCACATGTACAACAAAAAATAACATTTTCTCCTGAACCATTTCTTTGACTTACATTATATTGGCACTTTTCTAATATTTTCAGCCATTTTTTTTTTAGAATATCCCTCAGTTTGGGTTTGCCTGTTGTTTACTCGGGACTAGATTCACCTTATGCATCTTAGGCTGGCACACCACAGAAACAATGCTGTTCTTCTCTCATTGCATCCTGTCTGCAGGCACAAGATGTTGATTTGTCCCAATTACTGAGATGTTAACTTTAATCGCTTGATTTATATGGTGTTTATCAGGTGCTTTCACTGTACAGTTACTCTTTGATTACGTGGTTTGTAATTATTATGTAGACTATGTCATCCTATTCCATAGCAACCTTTTATTATTTACTTATTTCTTTTTATTAGTATGGACTCAGGGTTTCCTATTTGATTCATTGGTATAATTCTTTACTATCACTATTTATTTTGATGCTCACATTATCCCAGATTTGGCCAGCAAGAGCCCCTTCATTCAGGATTCTGCATCTTTTTGACATATTCCCCTCACTCTTTGAGCCCTTCCTTAACTTTTGATCTGTATATCGTCGTCTTTGTTTCAACATTTCAGGTCATTTAGATTACTTTGAATCTTGATTATGCCACTTATAATATTGACTATTCCACCTAGATAATAAGCATTTCTTCTGTTTCTTATTCAAGTCATAGCAATAATGGATGATAATGGATATGGATATATCATGGATTATAATAATCAATGGATAATAATGACCAATGCATTGAAGCCAAGGAAAGAGCCTTGTTGTACTGCTCGAGACTACTTTCCAGATCAGCAGTCTTCGACCAATTAATCAGTTACATTAATTAATATACTATTTTGTAGTGTATTTTGAAGAATTATCTGATTGATAATCAAGCTAGTTGCTGCTGCCAACTTAAAGTCACTATTTTGCCAAAGATTCTTCCCTAGATTCCAACCGTCTCCTTCCTGAAAGAAAATAATTTGTTACTATTCAGTGGTGTTCTCCATGACTGAAAGCACTGTCTCAAGCCCCACCTGACCCCAAGGTTCAAGGAGCTCATGCCTTGAACTCACCCCCATCGCTGGTACAATCTTTACCTAGAGCTCACTTAGGGGTGTCAAAGCTTTGGGGATGGGAAGGTAGTGGACAAAACAAAACAAAAGCTTAGTCCCTGGCACACATTTTACACTCAACATATTGCTTAACTGAACTAATAAATACTGAAGATTAATGCAAATGAATTAACCCAAACTTTAAATGGGTCTAGCTGTTCAGTAATCTGTTTGTGTACCATGGAAAAGTCTCTAAAGCCAAAAAATCTGGATTCCAGAGTAGAACCTCAAGATTTACAGCTGTAAAGCCTGGCAAACCACTCAATTATACTAAATTACTCTGAGTTTCAGTGTTTTTGTCTTCCTTGTTATTAGATGAAAGTAATAAATGGATTACCCCTGCCTAGTCCACAGAGTTGTAGAAGCCAGAGAAATAATATAAATGAAAATTTTCTGTATGCCTTGATTGGTGTGAATGTGTAATATTATTATTATTCTGGTGAATATACCATGTTACCATGCAGTTATTTTTTTTTCATTATTTTATAATAAAAGAATCATGAGCAGATTTTTGAAATGCCCATCATTTTCCTAAGCTGTTTACCTAATACTGATCTTTTTTTAAAAAAAGAAAATTAAGCTAACTTAGCAAGACTTTTCTTTTTGGCTCCACCTAATTTGTTTTTGTTTTGTTTTGTTTTGTTTTGTTTTGTTTTGTTTTGTTTTGTTTTAACATGCTCACGAGGCATCCCCTTAAAAAATTATTCTCAATTTTTTTCTGGGATCACGATAAGCCTCACTATTTGGTTTACAAAAATCCTCCCCATCTTTCATTAGAAAGTTAGAACCGATTTGCTTCTCAAGACTGATGCCATCTTTCCTCTGCTCCTTGATTTTTCAAGAAGTACTGATATTAACTCTGTATGAGAATAGAAAGAGCATCAGCTTAAGCTCTGTCATTCAGGAATTCATTTCACAGCTTGGAGGAGCAGGTTGGAGGAATTGGGCTCATCTCTACATCTCTATTCTCTTGTCTCTAAAATTTACATAAGGGGCACCTGGGTGGCTCAGTCTGTCAAGCATCTGGCTCTTCATTTCAGCTCCGGTTGTGGTCTCATAGGTCCTGGGATCAAGCCCCATGCCGAGCTCTGTGCTGACAGTGCGGAGCCTACTTGGGATTCTCTCTCTCTCTCTCTCTCTCTCTCTCTCTCTCTCTCTCTCTCTCTTTCTCGCTCTTTCTCTCTCTCTGTCCCTGTCTCTCTACCCCTCCTGTTCTCTCTCTCTCTCTCTCAAAATAAATAAACTTTTAAAAAATGTTTAAAGTTAACATAAAAGCATCCTACTTCTTACTGTTGCAATGAGGACTAAATGCAATAATACATGTGAAAGAAAGCCTATACATTATAAAACTTTACACAAATGTGTAACATAGTAACTCAGAACTCTGATGTAATAATAGCAAAACCAATCATTTGCTGACATATTCTCCTTACCAGACTCTATGCTGTCTTCAATGCCACAGCAACACAATATGTATTATTATCTCTATTTTACAGAGGAGGTAACTGAGGATCAGAGTGGTTAAGTACTGCCCAAAGCTACACAGCTAATAAGCAGTGGAGCAAACTCAAACCCAACAGTGTCTGACCCCCAAACTGTACCCCTAACCCATGCCCCAGATTCTACCTGAAACTCCAACAATTTGGCCTCAGTCTCAAGTTCATTTAATAAGAGTCTGTCCTGAAAATATCTCTTCTGTTATGAGCCACTGCCTAATCTTTTTGTTGTTGGTTCTGGATTTTCCCATATGAAAACTGTTCTAGGCTGTGGGGAAGACAGAAACCACACAGTTAATAATTCTGACCTCTCTCACTTATCTGCTAACACTATACCCTCTCCTGAAAGAAGCACACCTCTTCTTTCCTACTATTTTTTGTGTAAACATTTTCTGTACTTCCTGCTTTTCAAAAGGCTCAATTACTTTTGCTTTAGTACTAGCTGAGAGAATGCCCAGTTTGATTAGAAAGATTGAATTGGTTAGCCATTCAATGAATTGAATAGATGCTCTGGCCAAGTACATTTTCTGCATAGAATTATTTAGTTAATAATTCATCAAAATGCTTACCCATACAGATTTTTCAGTTTTTAAATTTACTCAATGCTTAAGATGATAGGTGTTACCAATTCGTCATGTCCTTGTCACAAAATCAATAGTTTCACAAGTGAATGTTTTGGATCTTGAACTAGATCATCAAAAATTATCAAGGAGGGGCACCTGGGTTTCTTAGTCCATTAAGCGTCTTACTCTTGGTTTTGGCTCATGATCCATCTCACAGTTTGTTTCATGAGTTCAAGCCCAACCCAGAACTGGGTTCTGAGCTGACAGTGCAGAGCTTGCTTGGGATTCTCATTCTCTCCCTCTCTGAAAGGCCCTCCCCTGCTTGCACGCACTCACACACGCACTCTCTCTCTCAAAATATACAAACTTAAAATAACCAGAACAATATACATAAAATAGTATTTAAAAAAGTTACCAAGGATAGTAACAATACTGTCTGACTTTGGTGCTAAATAATGCTTTTGAAATGCTTATTTCTTTGAGAATTGATTACATTTTAAATTCTTACAATTGTGATAATTGTGAAACTTTGACAGCTAAATGATCAGCAGAGCAGACAGGGCCCATGTGAATGTTGCCTTGCCTTAGTGACCAAATATCCCTATAGACCCTACAAAACCAAAAGCATGTGACTACAATTGATTCTTCAAAAGAACTCGCAGTTACATTAACCTTTCATTTGTAGATTTAAATAAATTGAAGTACTCACCCAAGGTATGTATGACATGTTGGCCTTTCTGGTTAAATCCATTGTAAAAACTTTTACTTTTGATCTCAATATTACTCTTTGTAACTTGATTCCAAGAATATTTTCACATTTACTTTAAAACCTTCTACAACCTTCATTTTCTCAGAATTTCTATATTTTCTATTTTAAAAGTCCTTTTGAACTTATATAATAACTATGGAATCAATCACTTTTAAATGTCATTAACTGATAGGCACATCTTGACCCAAGTGAAAATTCATACACTATGTGATAATAACCATTCTCTGAAAAAAAAAATCCTTGGCAAAATATCTTTGGGAAAAAGAACAATGCCAGAAACTAACGTTCATTTAATTTTAATGTATAGAAAGGGTTACCTTGTTTTCCTAGACTACATTGTAAGTGAATGTAACTTTTTTAAAAAGGGAGACACTGTGGAAAATACATGAAAGAACTCATTTCCTGTTGTTTGGGCGAAAATGTAATCCTTCCTTAGCATTAGCTAAAATACTTAACCTAGGATGGTTTTTCAGCAATAATGTATTGTGAGCCAGAAAAAATTCTTTCTCTTTACAGAGATCTAGCAGACTGGGGACTAATTATAAAATATTTTTGTGACAATCAAACAGGAGACTTTTGTATAACTTTTGCATGTATTTTTAGTACTTCAGAATTAGCTTGAATTAGAGATCTCAGGAAATGATTTGGGAGCTAATGTGAGTTCTCTAGACTAATAATAATAATAATACTCTATGTACATTCATATCCTTTCCCTTATCACATTAGTTTTCAACATTACATAATTAGTTAAGAGATTAAAGTTTATTCAGATTAATACTGTTAGAAGAATTTTAAAGACACTTTGAGGTAAGTGGTGAAATCTCAGTTTCAAAAGTACCGATTTAGAGTCAAATGTATTTCAAATGTTATATATGAAACTAACTAGGGTAAGACTTGAATCAGCAGTAGAAATACTGAATTGGTCATATTTTAGTTGGGGTGAAGTTTCTCTTCACAAGAGCATTGTTTAGTTTAAGAATCTTTATAATATCTCTTTTATCCTGCACTGACAAAATTTTTTACTCTTATCAAGGTATCAGATACACACCGGACTTCAACATTCTATCATAAGACCTACCCAACCCAACTGCTTACCTCTGGACAATGCAACCCTACCTCAGAAGCTGAAGGAGGTTGGATATTCGACACATATGGTTGGAAAATGGCACTTGGGTTTTTACAGAAAAGAATGTATGCCCACCAAGAGAGGATTTGATACCTTTTTTGGTTCCCTCTTGGGAAGCGGTGATTACTATACACACTACAAATGTGACAGTCCTGGGATGTGTGGCTATGACTTATATGAAAATGACAATGCTGCCTGGGACTATGACAATGGCCTATACTCCACACAGATGTACACTCAAAGAGTTCAGCAAATCTTAGCTTCCCATGATCCCAGAAAGCCTATATTTTTATATATTGCCTACCAAGCTGTTCACTCACCACTGCAAGCTCCTGGCAGGTATTTTGAACATTACAGATCCATTATCAACATAAATAGGCGGAGGTACGCTGCCATGCTTTCCTGCTTAGATGAAGCAATCAACAATGTGACCCTGGCTCTGAAGACATACGGTTTCTATAACAACAGCATTATCATCTACTCTTCAGATAATGGCGGCCAACCCACAGCAGGAGGAAGTAACTGGCCTCTCAGAGGTAGCAAAGGAACATACTGGGAAGGGGGCATTCGAGCTGTTGGCTTTGTGCATAGTCCACTTCTGAAAAACAAGGGAACAGTGTGTAAGGAGCTTGTGCACATCACTGACTGGTACCCCACTCTTATTTCACTGGCTGAAGGACAGATTGATGAGGACACTCAACTGGATGGCTATGATGTCTGGGAAACCATAAGCGAAGGCCTTCGTTCACCCCGGGTGGATATTTTGCACAACATCGACCCCATTTATACCAAGGCAAAAAATGGCTCCTGGGCAGCAGGCTATGGGATCTGGAACACTGCAATCCAGTCAGCCATCAGGGTGCAGCACTGGAAACTGCTTACAGGAAACCCTGGCTACAGTGACTGGGTCCCCCCTCAGTCTTTCAGCAACCTGGGGCCAAACCGGTGGCACAATGAACGAATTACGTTGTCGACTGGCAAAAGCATATGGCTTTTCAACATCACGGCTGACCCATATGAGAGGGTGGACCTATCTACTAGGTATCCTGGAATCGTGAAACAGCTCCTACGGAGGCTCTCACAGTTCAATAGAACCGCAGTGCCTGTCAGGTACCCTCCCAAAGACCCTAGGAGTAATCCTCGGCTCAACGGAGGAGTCTGGGGACCATGGTATAAAGAGGAAAACAAGAAAAAGAAGCCGAGCAAAAATAAGGCTGAGAAAAAGCAGAAGAAAAGTAAGAAAAAGAAGAAACAGCCAAAAGCAGGTTCATTTCCAAATTGCCATTCAGGCATTTGCCATTATCTTAGATAAGTACAAATTTTTTTCCTGTCTGGTTAAACTTAAGTCGGTCTTAGTCTTTTAGCTGTTTTCTAGAGAGACCAGCAAATTTGGCTCAATAATTTTACTGCCAGAAGTAGCAGCCCTGTTTTCATGTTGTGCCACTCCAGAGACTGCTGCCACCTGGTCGTCATGTGGAAGACGGTTCTGTTTTGTGCCAAAGGTGCTACCCTTGCAAGCCACACTTAGAGGAGAATGGAGATGCTGATTTCTTTTGCTCCTTTACAAAAATGGTCCTTAATCAGTGCAACTGTTGTGCTTTCGTCAACTGACCAGACACTATGCTTTAAAACTGCGATCAACGGACATGCTAATTTGATGGAAGTTACAGGGTAGCATGATTAAAAACTACCTTTGATAAAGTACAGTCAAAGGTTGCATCACCTGAAAGGCCTTGAAAGATACGTTTTCTTCGTGAATTATTGTATCTCTGTCTTATGATACTTGGTTTTTGAAGTTAATTCCATTTCACGTATCATTTCCTTTCCTGTGAAAATAAGCTGTTACTCCCATGTAAAACAGCTTGCACCTCATTCTGTCATGCATGAGGGAATGGCATATAAGAATGTTTGAGCACACTGCCAAAACGTGAATGTAACTATTTTCTAAACACTTTAATAGAATGATGTTTCAACGTAAAGTATGTAATTTATTTTTACAGAAAATATTAATTATTTTGTTTTCACAAAAAAGTTATACAAATAACTTTTAATTATTTTATTTTTATTTTCTAAATACTGTTAGAAGAATTTTATTTCATATCTTCAATATTACCAAGCACTGTAGTACTATAAATTACTGTAATACTGGGTGAATTCGTAAAAGATAAAAAGAAAATTATTCAGCAGGAATGATAATCCTCATTGTTCAGCCATTATTTGAATGTAAAAAGATGAATATATTCCTTACAAATTACTTGGAATTCAGTGTTGTACAGGGTTGAAAGACAACTTTATTGTCTCTATCATAATAAACACCTTATTTATGTGTCTTTATTATTAAAATGACTTATTTTATGGCACTAGAAACTTTATTGTGGCTTTTCTGATCTAATTTCTAGATGAAATTATATTCTTCATCTTAACAACAAACATCTTTACAAATAGGCAATTGCAGGTATGATTTGCTAACTACCATAGTAAATAATATGGATTTTTTCAAATAGGAGATGTTTCCACTTGGCTATTTCATAGACAAAAATGTCCTTTTGTTAATAAATAACATTTATAATGATCCTACTCTTATATAAAGTGGACACACTGGGGAGACAGAGAGAAATGAAGATATGGATCCTACCTGGAATAATTAAAAATCAGGTTTGGAACTCACATGTGTGAATACCATGAGGAGGATTAAAGGAGCATGATCTTGGGACACCTGGGTGGCTCAGTTGGTGGTTAAGCCTTCGACTCGCCTCAGGTCGTGATCTCACAGCTTGTGAGTTCTAGCCTGTACCGAGCCCTGTACTGAGCCCCATCCTGGGCTCTGTGCTGAGCATGCAGAGCCTGCTGAGATTCACTGTCTCTCCCTCTCTCTCTGCCCCTCCTCTGCTCCTGCTCTCCGTCTCTCTCTCTCTCAAAAATAAGTAAATAAACTTAAAGAAAAAAAAAAAAGGAGAGCATGGTTTGTAATAAAATTTATCATGGGTCATCAATGGGCCTAGATTGATGTGGCTCCTCTGTCTGCCCTAGAGTTTTCTTTAAAGTGACTTCCCCTAATACAAGGGCCTCTAAGCCTCATAGTCAACACTTCAAAAATCACAGAAAGAAGTTACAACTGTGATAACAAAATGTATGCGGTGGTATGGCAGCATATCATTAAATACATTTGTATCAGAATTCAAGGGACTGCCTTTCACAATTTATGGAAATCAATAAAAGAACATTTAGACTGTTACTGAAATTACTAACCAAAATGATAAAAAATAATTTTAGTATTTTACTTCTAGAGTATATGTTTTATGTAGGATAAAGAACTATTTCCTGAGCTTGTGTTTTATAGACTATATATTAAATGAGTCTTAGAAATCAAAGGCATATTGTCAGTGTTTTCCTTTCTTAGTGGTACATCAAATAATGATGTGATTTACAACAGTTGACGTCTTATAACTCAAGAAATAGTGTTATCATTAGAAAATACTTTTGAGGGTAAGTTCAGGAAATGCTGAGTTAAACAAAGTTAAAAAGGTCTCTTTAATGCTGCCTTTCTTAAGAGTTCTTAAAATCCTGATTTGCCTCATTAATCTCTAACAGATGGAAGTTTTTATTCATGATTTTCTAATTTATTTCACCATAAAACTCTTGTCAATAGCACATTGCACAGCACAAGGCAAAGTGTGGAACAGACTTTGAAAATTATGAGTGTAAACATAGAATCTTCTAGAAAAAGGAGGCAATTAAGATTATGAAAATTAACTCACATGAAGCCACTAAGGATTACATAATATGATGTGATTTTAAGTTCTCTATTAATGACCATAACTTTCTCAATGAAAATAAATTAGCCCACAGTCTTCTATCTAGAAATGGCTTCACAAATGTTGCTATTGTTCGCTGCACCTGGTGCTTAGGTAGACTGATTTAAGAGAAGTCTGTCTTGCCCTTAAGGAGCTAAAGTCTAATAGTCATCTATAAATAATGAACAAAAATCTTTCCAAAATGCTGTCAGCAAATCACTAGGTATTTCAAGATGCCCAGGAAGGAAAATACTGTACACTTGACTTCCATGTCCTAATCATTCAAACTCTGTTAATACTGGGTATTTAGTCTCAGGTGTCAATCTCCTAAACTGCGATTCTCAGGTTGAATTTCTAGGGCCACCTGTGGCTCTTCCAAGTGTAAATTGCAACTCTTTAAAGCCTCTGATCCTGGGGCCCCTGGGTGGCTCAGTCTGTGAAGCATCCAACTTAGGGTCTGGTCATGATTTCATGGTTTGTGAGTTTGAGCCCCTCCTCAGGCTCTGTGCTGACAGCTCAGAGCCTGGAGCCTGCTTCAGATTCTGTGTCTCCCCGTCTCTCTGCCCCTTCCCCATTCATGCTCTGTCTCTCTCTCAAAATAAATAAACATTAAAAACAAATTAAAAAAAACCTCTGATCCTTTCATTAGGAGAACAAAAGAAAGTCCTGTTTCCCACTAGCTTTGTCAGAAAATACTTTGTGGCTATGGCTATGTGCCTTGGATGAGAAAGGATATAAACATTTTATTGGAATAAAAAAGCAACAAAGCAACAAATAACAAAGCAACAAAACCTTGTGGTACCTTTCCAGTGAAAACTTCCACCCCACATCTGTCCAGTCTACTAAAGGAGATGTTTCATGTATATTTACACACTCTTACTTCACTTTTCAAAAAATTGAGCGACTGTTACAATTTCTTGAAAATCTTTTTGAAGATCTTCAGAAATAGAGAAAACGGCATGCCATTGACCACTGAATAAGTATACAGTTAATGTATTTTGGCATTTGATATTCCAAGGTACATGAGTTTGGCATCAGGATTAGCTTCTTAAGCATTTAATTCATAAGGTGCTTGAGCAAATTGTGAATTTGTCAGTAGCTATCAGAATATGTGTTGTTGGCAGAAGTAAGTTGGCTTTGCAAAAGAAGCAAACAAAATTCTTATGTCATAAGCTAATAACTTCATTGTTCCCTCTTAGGGAAAATCACTTATCCAAATGTGTACGTTCATGCAACAAATATTTATCATATCCTACTACCTGTCAGGTAAAATTCTATCTGTCAGGTAAAAATTCTTACCTTTGTGCAGGTTATGCTCTTGCCAAGTTAGGCAGACAATTAATAATGAACAAAACTTATACACAAATTATATACAAAATCCCCTCCCTCCACCCCCCACCCCTCCTTAGCCTCAGTTTTGCTTTCCATGGTTTCATTTACTCACGGTCCACTGCAGCCCGGAAGCAGATGATACTTCTTCTTCCGTATCATCAGGTCAATGGTTTGCCATCCCAATGCTCAGGTCATTCACCTCACTTCATTTCATCACTTTGGGATTTTTTCATCTCATGTCATCACAAGAAGGCTGAGTAAAATACAGTAAGATATTTGAAAGAGACCCTTATTCACACAACTTTTATTACAGTATACTGTTATAATTGTTCTATTTTGTGATTACAGATTGCTGTTAATCTCTGTGTTTCATTTATAAATTAAGTTTTATCATAGGTATGTATGTATAGCAAAAAATGTAGAATATAGGGTTAGACATTATCTGTGGTTTCAGGCATCCACCTGGGGTCTTGGGATTGCTGTATTATATAAAGTAATGTGAAGGAAAAAAAGTAGATCAAGATAAGGGGAGGGTTCACTCAATGCTGAGTTTATCCACCCATTCTTTCAAGATTTGCCAAGTGCCACATGTAATGATACCTGCGAGGGTATGATGACAAGCATCATCAGACAGAGTCCCTGCCTTCAGGTCATGTACATCTCCTAGGAGACACAGCCATAAATCAACGAACCAAACATCCTCATCTCCCCCACCCTTCTTCCGAATCTCTTTCTGTAGCACTTATCACTCTTTAACATATTTCATATTTTACTTACATATTTTCTTTATTCTCTGTTTCTTCCCACTAGAGTATAAGCTTCTTAAGAAAAGTGGTTTATGTCTGCTCTATTTACATCTGTACCACCAGTATATAAAACAATGTCCACCTCATAGTCAGCATTCAATATATATCTTTTGAATGAATAAATAAAATAATCACATATATCCATATGTTCAGCTACATTTGCTTAGGTTTCCGTTTTGCATTTCTTTATAGAGAGCTTTCACTGCTGAAAATAGAACTAATCCTCCCTAATACCTTTTCTCATAATAATAGTAGTGATGTGAAATACAGACATTTCCAGCACTATAAAAAAAGTAACTCTAATAACGTACAGTTATAAAAACAGAGTATTACAGCAAAAACCAAGCAAAAGTCACACAAAATTGAGAGCAAATTTTATCTACATAATCTTTATTACCTAACAGGGCAGAACACTATTATTCTAACACACTTTGAATATTATAGATACATTAGTTGAAATGAGACTTTTCAGAAAGGAGAGGTGGGAGCTTAAATCGTGAATAATTTTTTGTAGCAAATCATGAAAGAAAAAATATATATAGCAAACAAGCCTGTGTCTTCATAGAATTATGAAGCCACATAGACTATAGCTCATATCCTTGGGTATTCCATTACAAAGCTCTCCAATTTGGCAAAGCAGGATTTTTTTTTTTTTTTTGAGAAAGGGTGCAAGTGAGCGAGGGGCAGAGAGAGAGAAAAATGGGACTCACCTGAAGCGGGGCTCATGTTCACCTAAAGCAGGGCTCATGTTCACCACATGGAGGACTAGTGCTAACTGGATGAGGGGCTCAAGTTTACCGGATGCGGCACTCGAACTCATGAACCGTGTGATCGTGACCTAAGCTGAATTCAGCTGCTTAACTGACTGCACCACCAGGCTCCCAGGAATTCTTTTTTAAAGATGTATTTTTCTTAAGCTAGATTGTAGCATCCCTATGAAGTCTATTGATTTATTGGCTAGATATGGCATTATTAAACACAGGATGCCAAAATGTCCTTGGGAGTTAGGCAGACAAATATTACCTAACCTTCCATTTCATGTCTCTGACTTGAGATTTCCTTTCTCTCAAGTTTGCTGCAATCCTATAATGTTCTTGGTCAATTGGCTTATGCAATGTTGTGTAAAATTAATCCCCCAAACTGAAAAAGAACGAGAAAATAACATAGGCTTAATAGAAATGTCTACATATTCACTCTTTGCAGGAATTCTTTAGCTGATAATTTTAAGTGGGGAGCATCTTCTTAATCAAATAAAAGTAAAATCCGTCTTTCAGAATAAAAATCCACAACCAATTTTCAATATGACATACTAATCTCTCGAGAAACAATACTTTAAAGAATTAATGTTCTTCAGCCTTGAGAGTTGTGAATGACTGGCAGATACTTTCGACTGAACTTCTGAATCCTAAACAACTATGAGAATTTTTTTTTATATAATTAAGGTTAACAAAAACAAAACCTTAATTTTATATAGCATGTGAAACTGTAATTTCTCATGTCTTCATCACCAGACCTTCCAGAGGATCCTTTTCAGCAAGAATGGTAACATAATTCATCAGTCATGGAGACTCATTCTAATACATGTCCCACTAACATTTCTTTATTTGTAGCTTTTCATGATTTGAGTATCAATCCACTCTAGCCCCTGGGAGGTAGGAAATTACAAGCATATAACATCCACGTTAATTTCTACTCTGCAGTCAGACTTAATTCAGCAACAAAATTTCGGGTTTCAGAGTATGTTACCCCAAAATTTGCTGCATTGGCATACTGATTATTTTGAGTGAGTTAAAGTCACATTAAAAGCAGCAGATGCAAGAAGGGCCCTCCGGCCTTCCATTTTCTTCTAGAAAGCAGGAGATAAAACTCCCATGTGAAAAGTGCCCTCCCTGTACCAGAAGGAAGGAAAACATTTTCGTCACCAGAGAAGGGGAGTGGAGGCTGGGAGAATTCTGTACAAACTTGTTAAACTGATACTCATCTTTCTAGTCACTTTTCCACAATTAACTGCCCTAGCCCAAACCCCTGTGTTTTGTCACGTTCTCACGATTTCTTACCCTTTGTCCAACCTAGCACATAGCATTCAGCTCCAGCTACTGCTTTGGGTCTTCATTTTCCCGTGAAGGTGCCCAAGTACATGTACAAATAAAATATACAGTCTTTTATTAAATTTGTTTTTCTTTTCTTCAGGTTTTGCTCAAAGCCCTAAGAGTTAACTTAGCATTTCAAAAACTGCAGTGACAGCCGCCAAGATAAGCTATTATTTCCCAGCTGGAAGAAGTGGCTGCAGTGACAGTTAGACTAGGTAAGTGGATAAGTGGAGAGGTTTTGCCCTTATTTCTTTCTTTGGCTCAATGCCTGCGCACTTCTGAGCATGTGGGCTGTGGTTGGGCTGTTTCTTTCTGTCCTCTTACGTACAACCATGGCTCCCCATTTTACATTTTTAGCACCTTTATTATCCATCCCTGACTCCCACTTCCTGCCACAGAACTAGGCACATAGACACCTGTGTCCAACAGATGATTAACATCTTAATTCTTCCCCTCCTAAAAGTCCCCAGCTTAAAGAGATGAGTGTGTAGCTACCCCCATCCCCCGGAGACAGGAAGTCCTGAGCCTACCCCTAAACCTTTAGGCAGCAGAGATCATAGCAGAAGGGGAGGGAGGGATGTGGAGGAAGCAAAGTGTTTGCATAGGAATAAGTGAGATGCATCTCCCTTCAGATCTGAGCACCTTAGCAGCCGCTGTGCCCCAAACCTTGCTTCAGTTTTGGTAACTAATTAATGCTTTCTCCTCCCACTGAGGGAGAGAGCAATAAACAAAATAATTTCTACTGTTTTTGGCCTACCCAAGGACTAACTTTGGGAATATTCCTCTTCTTTCTCATCTAACCTGGAGGAGAAAGCAGCAGAAACGTCTAACACTGTCAACCCACCCACAGACCAATTTTAAGGATTCCTGGGCCCTTTCTTCTCTTGCCTGTAAGAGAGAAAAAAAAGCCCACGGCACTATTTGGGCTGCTAGTTCCAATCTTACCTCCCAGTCCTCAGCCAACAAGGTCTTCCAATCCTTTCAACCTGTCAGCTACAGTTTCTTTTGATATCTCTCAAATCCCATGAGTCAGCCTATGAGGGTCTCCTGTGTCTCTTCCAGAAAACTATGTTTCAAACGGGATCTCATCCTTGTCAGCAAAATTGATACATTGTTACTGCCTGTATTTGTTCATCACTGTCCTGAAAGAAACCATGAATTTGCTGGAGCAGAGATCAGAGTCATTGTTATTATTTACCACAATGGCACCACCAATTTCTCAGAGGTGACCTAGTAATAGCCACATGGTTGGGACCCCATGTCCAGGAGTTGTATCTCAGGAAACCTGAGATTAAGAATGGGGGTTTTATGTAGAAATAGGATTATCTCCCCTTCCCTCCTCCCCTCTGGAGAAAAGAGAGAAACCCTTGCTGCACAGTCTTTACAGTCCTTTGGAATGTAAATGTAAATTCTCTCCAAAAGGGAGAGGGAAGTCAGCACCACAGAAGGCGAAGCATTTGGCTCTGGAAGAGGTAAGTTTAATACCCTTTGAATGAGAACAGATGGTTCAAGGTCTATCTAATTCCCTTTAACTTCCAAGGCTTGTCCTTTAACCCAGGTGCCAGTAAAGTTTTCTCAGAAAGCTCTAACCGTGCAGAACCATGAAAATATCCACTTCTTGACAAGGGTCAGTGGTTTCCTGTGTCTGAATGTTGGAGCAGGATTGACCACAACTAGGTAGAAGGGAATCTTCTGGGGTGAGGGAAGGATTTTAAACTGAATTGTGGGGTCTTGGGTCAAAATGGGGAGCAGGTCTGCTGTTGCAGCATCAAGCCGGTAGCTGGAGGGTATATGAAAATGGTGTTACAGTGCTGCAGGGTTTAATAAACTGGGGTTGTGTTACCATATGTGAGCATGATGATGTGAAAGAGGCCATAAGGCTTCCTGAGAACCTGTATCACAACAGGTGTTTCGCATTAAGAGAACAGTGGACCCGAATGCAAGGCAGCAAGCAGATTTTACCTATAGAGCAGTGGACAGGGGCACCTGGGTGGCTCAGTCAGTTGAGCATCCGACTTTGGCTCAGGTCCTGATCTCATGGTTCCTGGATTCAGGCCCCATGTCAGGCTCTGTGCTGACAGCTCAGAGCCTGGAACCTGCTTCGGATTCTGTTTCTCTCTCTGCCCCTCCCCCCCCCCCCCACTCGTGCTCTGTCTCTCTCTGTCTCTCTAAAATGAATAAACATTAAAAGTAATAATAATAAGGGGAGCCTGGGTGGCTCAGTCATTTAAGTGTCTGACTTCAGCTCAGGTCATGATCTGGCGGTTCATGGGTTCAGGCTCTGTGCTGACAGCTCAGAGCCTGGAGCCTGCTTTGGATTCTGTGTCTCCCTCTCTCCCTGCCTGTCCCCCACTCACTCTCTCTCTCTCTCTCAAAAATGAAAGAACATTAAAATTTTTTTAAAGTAATAATAATAAAGGAAAGAACAGTGGACGAAATATGAACAGGGTAAATTCTATCTTGAACCCTATCTGAAAGAAGTCACTTGGCAAAGAAAAGAGAGGGAGGAATGGGCAAAGGAATAATCATGGAGCTGAAATCTGTGGTTGCAGCTCTCCTCAAATATTTTTAAGAAGTTGGGTAGACCTGAAATGTACAATTTAGAAATATTTGAGCTGCAAATGTACTACTTTAAATAAGTGTCTCTTGTAATTTTTAAAAATTAAACTGAAAAATTGTAATAAAGAAGTTGAATTGTGGGGATAATTTCACAACTCATAATGTACTAAAACTCAGTGGGGCCCCTGGGTGCCTCAGTCAGTTAAGTGTCCGACTTCAGTTCAGGTCATGATCTCACGGTTTGTGGGTTCGAGCCCCGCATCAGGCTCTGTGCTGACAGCTCAGAGCCTGGAGCCTGCTTCGGATTCTGTGTCTCCCTTTCTCTCTCTCTCTGTGCCTCTCCTGCTCACTCTCCTTCCCTCTGTCTCTCTCAAATAAATAAACATTAAAAAAAATTTTTTTAAATCACTGAACTGTATACTTGAGATGGGGAAACTAAAGGGACCCCATGAAAGACTTTTTTTGCCGCGTCTCTTCCTCCTAGGACCTGCATCCCCGCCTTACACATGCTTTAATGTGTCTCCTTATAAAGGCCACGGAGTTCGTGATTTCTTTGGAGTCTTCCAGCACAATAGATAGCATCTCAGGAGTGCCTGGACCAGGCCATTTTTCCAAGACCGCTCACTACAGACACCTTGACACGAAGACCCCTGGTGTGATAGGAAAAAATAGGATACAATAGGCAGAGTGGGAGAGGACAGGTCTGGAGGTCCCTGGGTGGGGAAAAAGACATATTTTGCAACAATGCTGGGAGTGTCTGACCGCAGCAAACCCCCTCAGGGTAAGTTTCCTCTTAAGAATGTAACCTACCCCACCTCCCCCCCCCCTCAGTTTTCCCTCAGGAATTTGACAAAAGACCTAAGTATGGCCATAGACCACCCCTCATATGATGGAAATGAGCCAATCAGGAATGGACAACCCAGAACCTAGAGTTATCCAGTCAATACAGATAGAACCTGAGAAGGAACAAGGGGGAAGGAAGAGGGGGTGTATGTGGCTGCCAGAACTTTATAAAACAAGGACCTTGGCTGTTGTTGGTGGGCGTTCACTTTTGAATGTCCTCTCTCTGTAAAGAGACCTTTCCTACTATTCCTCCTTTCTAATTTATACTCTAATAAACTTTTGCCTGCTGCTCTTTTTATTTTATGGCCATGTCTTCAATCTTCAAAGTGGCAAGACCAGGAATCCTGGGTATTGAGATAAAAATCCTGCAACACTGGCTCCAGGGCATAAGTGACACGGAGAACACCTTGTTTTGACCAGTTCCCGGGAGGACACGTACACCAGACTGCCATCCTCGTTAAAAACCCCAGACAACAAGCAAAGACAGAGTCTGTCCTTTCCAAGTGTCCCGGATGCTCTATCTGCTCTCCCTGTATCTTCAATAAACTCTGCTTTCACTTCCTCTCAGCTCCACTTTGGATTTCTATCCTGTGAGAAGCCAAGGACCCCCTTGGCTGGTCCTGTGGGACCCCCTCTGGGTCCTCGGAGCTGGCCTGCCTACATCACACTTACCGTGGACAAATTGTGGGTATGTGAATTATTCCTCAATAAAGCTATTAAATGCAAGACATACATCAGGAGGATTATTTATAACAAATATAACTTAACAAAAGATCATTATCCAGAATAGATAATGAGCTCAATAAGAAAAAATAAAACTCCCTCACAAAAGATGACACACTCAAATAGCCAATAAAGATTTAAAACTGTGCTCAAAATCATTAGGCATTAGGGAAATACAAAATCATAATTCTATACCATTACACACCCACAAAAAAAGGCTAAAATGAAAAAGACAAAACCAAATGTTGGTGAATATCTAGAACAATGAGGTGAGAGTGTTCATGGGAGTATACATTTATGCAACTGTGTTAGAAAAAGCTTTGATCATATCAATGAAAGTTGAACACATATATATCCTTATGACCCAGAAATCTCACTCCTGGGTATATACCCAAGAGAAATGTTTATATATGGTCATCAAAAGTCATACAAAGGGATATAACATTATTCATAGTAGGTCAACACTAAACACCCTAAATATCCATCAACAATAGAATGAATAAATTATGGTATACCCACAAAAAGAGAACACTTCCCTTCTTCTACTCTTACCAATGCTTCTGACACCAGATATGTGGGATTTTCCACACCAAGCAATTGGCGAACACCAACTGGGTATCCTCCAATTTAACTTAGGTCTGACACAAACTGCCTGGAGTTAGCACAGATTCCACAGGCTGAGGGCTCTCTCCCACAGGACTGCCCTTCCCTCACTTCTGGCTCTAATCAGATCCAGGCCTCCTGTACTACTGATTGGTGGCAAACAACGGGGGATCCCCATGACTCCCTCTTAGAGTTTTGATACTTTACTGGAATAGCTTACAGAACTCGGGAAAACAATTTTCTTACTAGATTACTGGTTTACTATAAAAGAAAGCAATTCAAAAACAGCCACACAGAAAAGATACTCGGAGGGCAAAATGTGGGGAAGGGCATGAAGCTTGCATGCTTTCTCTGGGTAAACCATACCTCCAGCACCTTCACGTGTTCAGCATCCCAGAAGCTCTCTGAGTCCCGTAGGTTAGGTATTTTCTATTTGTTTTTTTTGTTTTTTAATGTAGGCTTTATTACATAAACATGATGGATTAAATCATTGGCCATTAGTGATTAAGTAAACTTCCAACCCATCACCTCTCCCTAGAGGTAGGGAGGTGGGGCTGAAAGTTCCACTAATAATATGGTTGGGTCCCCCAACCCCCAACCAGTCCTAATCCTTAGGCACTTTCCAAAAATCACCTCACTAACATAAATTCAGGTGTGGTTGAGAGGGACCTATTATGAACCACAAGCAATGCTCCTTTCACCTTATGGCTCTGGAGCTATTTCAGAAGCCAGGGACAAGAACTAGATATTACAACACAAGATGTTCTTATGGCTTTTATCACTTTGGAAAAAATAAGGGTTTGAGGAGCTCCGTTCATAAGCTTGAAGGAAGACCAAGATATATTTTTCTGATTAAATCAATGTCGCATCCATATTATGAAATGATATTTCATCGAGGGGGGGCGTGTTGGTTGATTACTGGAAGGGGCATAAGTAGAGTTTCTGGGGTTCCATTAATATTTTTTAACTTGATGCTGCTTATGGGAGTATGTTCACTTTCTACAAATTTATTAAGCTACTCTTTTATGGTTTGTGTACTTTTATGTATTTCTTATACTTCTCACCAAACCCACCACTACCAAAGTCCACTATATATGTAGAGTCTACTACACATATCTGCTCTCTCTCTTTCTTTCTCTCTAATAGGCATATATAATAGGCTTGTCTACTGTACTCACCCTACCTATGACACAGCAATTCTACTCCCAGATATTTACTCAAATCCAGGGATGAAACTTGTCTTGCACACTGTGGTATACATTTAACACTGAATGCAGAACAACAACAACAAAAAAGGTCTAATATACTCACTGAATATTTTGATCACTTTTTTTTTTACCGTGTTAACCAGCATGCAGAGATTAAGTGGGACCTAAATAAAGATCACACCTGTTACATTATAGATGACTGCCACCAGGTGTCGTGCTAACAGGTTTCTTTCAACTGATTGAAGCGATAACTAATTTTATTATTTTTAATTATTCAAATCCAAATCCTTTAAAATTAAGTCATAAAACTAGGGCAATGTGAAGAATCACATTGAGTGACAAGTGCAATTATATCCATATATGTACTTTATTCTCAACTGATTCATGTTTAATAATCACAGATCAAATTCAATTCTAATCAAAATTACTAATAAATAGAAATTTGAAATAAAGAGCCATGCATATGGCTCTCTGATTAAATGATACTCTACTGAGAAGATATTAATTCCCCTTGAATCCCCCTCTATTGTTCTCATGTTTTCAGTGACTGTTGCATTTCCCAGCCCTGCTCCACTCCACCCCACCCCCACTTCCTCTGCCTGTTTGTCTATCCCCCACTCCTCTTTGGCTCTTTTCTCTTTCTCACATTTACCTTTCCTTCTCCACCTTTCAGGAAATATAACCTGTTTAAAACTGAAGAAACTTGGGGCAGCTGGGTGGCTCAATCGTTTGAACGTCCTCCTTCAACTCAGGTCCTGATCCCAGTGTCGTGACTTCTAGCCCACATCAGGGTTCTCTGTCAGCACAGAGCTCCCTTCAGATCCTCTGTCCCCTTCTCTTTCTGTTCCTCTAGCACTTGCACACTCTCTCTCTCTCTCTCTCTCTCTCTCTCTCTCAAAAAAGGAATAAACAATAACAACAAAAAAACTAAAGAAACTTACTTGTTGGGATTCAACATCAACTCCTGTTAGTTCTGTGCACCTATCTTTCAAAGTCTTTGAGCAAATTTTCATATGAGGATCAATTGTTCCAAATAGCCACCTATGTTCCATCCTAATCTAAAAGTGAAAAAGACTATTGGCCTCAAATTTGTATTTTACCTACAGTCAAAGAAAATGATCATATTTCAGCAATAGAGAACTTTATTTACTGTTACCAGATTCTTAAGTGTCTTTGTTTATCTATTTGTATGTTTAATTATAATCACGTTTGCTTGATTATGGTTCCCAGAACTAATTACAACTATTATTGGCTGTTAAATAAGAAAATGTATTTGCAACTCAAAAATTTGTCTTGTTATATTTCCTGGTGGAGAAAGGCATGTGTACTGACAGGATGTTAATTAATTTTAAGTGGATTCGATTGTGAATTATTAGTATTTGTATCGTTTTCTGTTTGCCTGAATTGTCAATATTTTTATGTATATGATCATTTTGTAAATAAAATTGATGCATGATTTAATTTTAAATACTTCTGAACAATAAAATGAATCACCATTTTCTATTAAACTGCATTAATCTGTTCAAGCAAGAAAGTTTATTAAATTATATTCTGCTAACCTTCAGCATTGATGAACTTGTCAATTACCGAACTTATGCTGGGTTGTAGGATAATTTTAGCAAAATATACTTTGAATTATTCTAAATTGTTTTAGGTTCATTGATAAATTAACAAAACAATAGCTATTTTATGAGCTACCTAGTTCAATCTCTAAATTTGACCCATTTCTATTAAAAACAGTTATAGTTGCAATAAACTTCAGGTTATTAACATATTATATTCCTCCTTTTCCCTCTAAACATCATTTGACCAATTTTTTCTACCATGAATTATTCTGTTTCCTTTACAATTCTTACATATATCTTGGGTTGTTTTTTTTTTTTTGTCAAAATGAAAATGTTCTAATTTTCTCATAACTTGTTAATGCTAATTTACTCCATAATTTATTTGCCCTTTACAGCATCTTTCTCTTGACATTTATCTTAAAATGTCTTTGTAAGCAGCCAGTTACTGAGCTGAAGCATTTCATTAGCTGATTTGGATGCTGTACATTGCTCATGAAATACTGCCAAGTAGATCCTTGGACATTTTCCTGTCATTGCTTGCCTTTTCTCTTATACTAAAAAGTATCATGTACACTATTTACATATGCAAAATATACATTTCTGAAATCTGACTTCCAAAGTCTATTTATTATCTCAACTTTAAGGAATGAAGGAATTTAAACACATGGATTTCAGCTCTTGTTCAAATGTACTAACATCTCTTTATCTTAGGAAATGTGCTATTATTGTTATTATTTACTCTCTCTTTTGAGAACCTTGAAGTATACTTGAAGATACAAGTGTACCTTATAAATAATGAGCAATAGGGTCAAATTTGCCGGACTATATCCATTCACTCCATTCTCACCTCACATTCACAGCATGTGTCATTTTTAAAATTCTCCAGGAGTCAAAAATGAACAGTATTCCTGAATGAACTTCCTATAATTGTGTGTGAAAAAAGAGAGAGTGACTGTTTTATAAAAATATCAATAACTTCATTTCATTTCCTCTTACCCGCTTTCTCTGGGCGAGACAACCAATATTGATATTTCTCTGAGCCAGACAACCAAACTTGATATAGAAGTGGAAGAAAAATAGGTAGCTAGAGGCTTCACATTGCTAGGTGTATATCCTCTAAAGAGAAAAAAAAAATTACCACTTAAATCCAGATCTTTTATTTATTCCTTTCTTCCAAGATAAGAAACATGAGAACTTTGTAGGAAAATTGTTCTCTTCAACCAGCCACGTTGTACTTATTTTTCTGCAAAAAGAAAGTTGGACTAAATCAAAGCAAGACAGCAAAAGGCGAAATTGATTTTTCACAAATCATAATGTTTGAAACTAGATGCTACTGATTCCCTTGAGCTTGACACATGACTTTTGAGTCTCATCTGAGTCTCACATCATCCTTTGGCTGTAGGTGGTTAACAGCAACAAACGATAAAAAGCCTGAAATCAATCAAATGATGAGTTCAACCAATCTTCTCTCAATACCTCACACCTCCTCTTCTGGAAAGATTCACAGCCAGGCGATGCTGCTATTGCTATTTGTTTATAAAAATATAAAGTGATGTGTGCATAATTACAAATAATAATGCAATATTACTATTACTACTGATAATAGACATATACTATGATTTATTATGGTTAATAATAGAGGTATAATTACTAAGAAGTATCTTTAAACATATATCATTGTTAAACACGTAAAAGGAAGCTTAAGTTTAATTAAAGCTCGGGAATAGATTAAAATGTTTTTTAGGGGCGCCTGGGTGGCTCAGTCAGTTGGGCATCCGACTTCGGCTCAGGTCATGATCTCGCAGTCCGTGAGTTCGAGCCCCGCATCGGGCTCTGTGCTGACAGCTCAGAGCCTGGAGCCTGTTTCAGATTCTGTGTCTCCCTCTCTCTCTGACTCTCTCCCATTCATGCTCTCTCTCTGTCTCAAAAATAAATAAACGTAAAAAAAAAATAATTTAAAAATAAAATGTTTTTTAAACTGCCTTAGGTGACTTTAAAGCAAACCTAGGTCAACAGATGAAATTAGAGAGGTAAATGTCAGGTCAATATAAGCAAGAACTTTCTAGCAATTAATGCTGCCTTCAGTGGAATATGGCAGACACAGAAGTCTACCTTTGTTTCCTGTTATTGAAAGAAATATAACAGAAGGGGAATCACTAAATGGGAGGGACATATCCAGACTCTGTGGGTTAATGACAGCCAGGAGATTTGCCCACAGCCCAAACTGCTACAACACTCTGGGTCCAAAGCCACCTTCCTTAGGCACCCAGAAAAATGAGCTCCTGCTGTTCTCCAGTCCCATGTTCCTTCCCAGTGGGTATACTAACTGGGCTCAACTTCTCTCTTTAGAACGTCACTCAAATTTTCTCTCTTATGCCTTCATCTTTTGTCAATGGCATAAACCTGTCCCAAATTCTTTTCCAAACCTATCTCCAAGGGAGATAGGGCCACTCTAATTATGATTTACTTCATAGTCAATATGTCTTAGCATAATAAGACACTCCTGTTGCCAAGGGCAACCTAAATGCACAATTGTTTCCTTAAAACCTACACTACCTTGTCAAATTCCCTCTGCATCCTTGTCTGGCCTCACTTTTGTGTGATTAAAATGTAAGCATTCTGCAGTTTCCCCCTTCTAATTTTGCCTGTTTTTCACAAGGTGTTGATCTTTCCTTTGATTCACTGACATTTAATTTTTATTAATTAATTCAAATACATTTCACCACATTCAAAACAAGATTTTTTCCATCTTTTACATATGTTTCTCTCAAATATTTCATCTCCATTAGAAAAAATGAAGAGACAGAAACTTTAAAATCTGTATTTTAAAAACCTATACTGGAAACCTACATGAGCATTACAATCACTTTTTAACTTGTGTACTTTTAGTTTCATCATGAAATCATGTCTCCTTTAAGATACTAACATGTTCAAATTGACTGCCATCATTTTTTCTCCTTTTTAATGTTAAAATTGATATAATGGGCCCCTGTAAGCCCTCTCACAAACTAGCCTCTTTACCTTTTTTCATCCTACCTCAGATATTTCTGAAAGCATTTTTATTTTTGATAACATCAAGATATTTTCTAAGTCCATTCTTATTTTCCTCATTTGAAGTGGAGTCAGCTATACTTCAAGGAGCCCTCATTACTTTTAGGGAAGAATATTAGAAGCCATATGTCAACATTAGATCATACATTAGACTATCCCATGTGATTACAAGAAGCAGAAAGGGTGACACCAGAAGACCCAAGAAGCATTTGCTTACATTATTAATGCACATTGAATATTGGATTAGAGAAGTATGTTCACAAAAAACATAAAGGTTTGCTATTTTAGCTTTTTCAAAAGTAGGGAAATTGGAAAGGGTAAAATAGCTTACAAAAGTGAAATTTTAAACTGATTTTTCTTAGCATAATGAAACAAATCATATGCAACTACTGGAGTTTGCTAGAAAAGAATGGACAATCGGTAACAATAATGTTTGCCAATAAAGAATTCTGCTTTTTCCTCTTGTATATTAAAAACTGAACAATGCAACTTCAGGAATTTTAACTGGAGTTAGTTCCTTTCTATGAATGATAGGACTTTGAAATAGGTGACCTGGGAAAGAGGTCAGGGGGCCTATACTTTCTTATACTAATCAATTCATTACTTAAAAACAAAAACAAAAAACAGAACTGGTAAATGAAGGAACCAAGATCTCAGAAGACAATCCAAACTTTTGTGACTATAATTCACATCTCACAATAAGAACAATTAAGCCCTTGTGTTTTAACCACCTCCTACTGGTTAAAATCTAGACTTCCATCACATCAATTATCTGGCCAAATATCCAGTGGAAATGGGAAAGCTTAAACTAACTTGAAAGAATTTTCATGTATGTTTTCACTTGAATAATATATAATGTAATGGATATTTCCAAAATGAAGTTCCAGAAATACATCCTGAATGTATACTCCATAAAGAAAAACCTTTAAAAATTACATCTTTTTTCAGGATGTGGCTTTGTGGATTTATGAAAAGTATTGTCCTTTGTTTTAATGTCATATGGAAACTTTAGGGACAGACTATTATTACCAAATTTCATTCAGATGGCAGCCATTTGTATGATGCAGATGTTTGTGATCAAATCTCCCTCAAGAGCTTAAAATGTTGCATCAGACATGAGTTGATTCATAAACTTTAGCTGTGTTTCCAAGAGCTGATGTTTCTCTTATTTACATCAACTACAGTATTGTTAAATTCATTCATAGGTATATGCTGAGCATTACATCAAAATCTATCTTCATTTTATTATAGCTACATTTTTGCTTATTAATTAGTTTATCAATGGATAAGATTATTGTCATACTTTTTTTAAGGATTTTTTTTAATGTTTATTTATTTTTGAGAGACAGAGACAGAGCACGAGCAGCGGAAGGACAGAGGGAAACACAGAATCTGAAGCAGGCTCCAGGCTCTGAGCTGTCAGCACAGAGCCTGGTGTAGGCCCAGGAATCATAAGATCTTGACCTGAGCCAAAGTAGATACTCAATCCACTGAGCCACGCAAGTGCCCCAGATTATTGTATACTTCTAAGGTAGGATTCTTTATATTTTTTGTTTGATTGTTTTCTAAAAAAAAAAAAAAAAAACTGTAATGGTTTTTAAAGATGTTGGATGTGACAGGGATTTGAATAGTTCAACGATATGTCATTCTTGAAGGACAAAACCTGAAATTAACTGTTAGTATGAAATCAGTAAGAGTTCTTAAAGAAATAAACATCAAATAGAAAACAAATCCCACTAATATTTGGCCATCATATGAGAAGGCAAGGACTTGAAGTAGTTTTTCACTAACTTATACTTTTGACTGAATATTCTGTGTGAAAAGAACTTGCCTTCTTCTTGTACTAATTTTTAGAAGACTAGATTAAAATATTTTGCACAGTCACTCAAAAATTATATTATCATTTTACTAAGCTGATTGAGAAATGGAATGGAAATGAGAATAGAAAATGAATTTTCCTTCCAAGTCCAATGTAGTTTAGGACTCAGACTAAGTTTCAAAATTATGAAATTGAATTTATATAGGAAATTAGCCCCCTAAAGTTCTCATGTTCAGTGGCTCTATGTACTATTCATTTTGGACAATTAGGCTAACCAAAGTGCTTTCATACCTATATTTTACATACTTTACCTTCATTGTTTATTTCTAATGCTATTTACGGTTTGATGTTGTCTCCAACAACCACAGTTGTCCATATTTTAAAACTTGATTGTTTTATTACAAACATTACTTTTTACATATAGTGTAGAGAACTCAATGGTCTTCAATGGTGTTTGGGTAACATTTATGCAGAGGTCAATTTTTATCTTTGGTGATAAATTATGTTATTATAACCTGATGCGGTAGCGTACCGATGGAAAACTTTCTTACTGTCCGAGAATTAATGCCTAAGGGTCTATAGTCTGACACCAAGTAACGCAAGTGTATTTTCTTGTTTTCCCAGAATTGGTGCCCAGAAGCACATTCTGATATCAAGTAATTTCAAATTCTAAAATCAAAAACTACCAGCTGTGGAACCAACCACTCTGAAGAGAGGATTTCTGAAAGGCACTATTTCAACACAGCTGGAACCATCCATGTCTCCACTTCCCCTAAACTATACACGAAGAAGGAAGGCTAGAAGTCATCTGTGAAGAGAATGAGAGTTTGTGGAGCAGCTTCCCATACTCCTCCTGTAGGTGAGGAAGAACATTCAAAATATTCTTTCTGATCCTCCATGGTTGAGGATGTCAGAACCGCCACCTCTTCCACTACGTTGCGACTACTGATCATCCTTGGTAAAATTTTCTAAGCTACAGAACCAGCAGGGTACTTGCTGCCCTACACTGAAAGCTACTGACAAGAGAAGAGAGAGGCAAGAGAGATGAGGAGAGACAACTTACAGGGGGGGCACTGCCTGTATTCCCACCATATGGTTTGGCAAGGATATCTGTTTCCCACAAGCACAATGGGTGTAAGTTAGAAACTGAGTGATTTTGCTAGTACTCTTCAAGAGAGCTACCAACTAGAACAGTAACCCCAATTGCAAGAGGTAATAAAGTGAAATCCCCACAGCCAAAATGGGCATAGTTAGTGGTTCAGCCTCAGCTGACTCTTCCAAGCCATGGCGCCATAAAGGGCAAGAATCCATTAGGGCTCTTCATAGAACCAATGAACACCTGCCCATTAGAAAACAAACATTTGGATGCCTACCACAGAGAAGTAGCTACAACTGACAGAAAGGGAAGAACAAATAACCATAGCAAAGAGCATGGAAGAACATTTTCAACTAATAAACATGGGCAAATTATCCATAGTTGCACATGGAAAGACATTTTGAGTCTTTTCCCTCTCTGCCTCCACACAAGAGGACTAAGAGCTTGAAAAAGGACAAGGTCGTGAGAGAGTTTGCTCCATTCCCACCATTAAGCACAAGTCCCAAGCCACTAGACTGGACTTTGGGGAAAGGAGAGCTTAAACTGATTGCAAGATTTACATTCTAAAATAGATAAGACTATCAATAACCAGTCTCTTGTATTCTTTTTCTTATGTGAAATACCTATGTACATCTCCTTTGTGAAAGAAAGTTCTGTTTAATATATAATTCTACGGCAACAATT